>NC_079191.1:345401636-346071806 GCF_029499605.1 Hyla sarda | reverse complement strand
ACATATAGTGCATGTGGTCACAGTTTTTGTAGTTTTTATGCTGTGCTTACAATTATAGTCTTGTATACGGTACATATGTTCGTAATATTATATGCAGTGCGTACAGTTATAGGGTTGTAAACAGTACACATGCTCATAGTGTTATATGCAGTGCGTACAGTTATAGTGTTGTACACGGTACATACGCTCATAGTGTGTTATATGCAGTGCGTACAGTTATAGCGTTGCATTCAGTACATACGCTCATTGGCCCAGATTTATCAAACTGTGTGAGAGAAAAAGTGGAGTGATTTCCCCACAGCAACCAATCACAGCTCAGCTCACTCCACTTTTTCTCTCACACAGTTTGATAAATCTGGGCCTATGTGTTATATGCAGTGCATACAGTTATAGTGTTGTATACAGTACACACGCTTATAGTGTTACATGCAGTGCGTACAGTTATAGTGTTGTATACAGTACATCCGCTCATAGTGTTATATGCAGCGCGTACAGTTATAGTGTTGTATACAGTACACACGCTTATAGTGTTACATGCAGTGTGTATAGTTAGTGTTGTATACAGTACATATGCTCAAAGTGTTATATGCAGTTCATACGGTTATAGTGTTATATTCGGTACATGCGGTATCGTATTTATTTAGTTCCAGTACATACAGTTATATTTATATGTATTTATCTATATGTTGCATAGCTCTTATAGCATTCATAAGGTGTACATATTTTCATGGTTGCATTTACAGTGCATAAACATTCATTTCATTTAGTTTTCACACGTTATAGTGTTTACAGTGCATATACCTTTTGTAGACACATTATAGTTCATAGCATTTGGGGCGCATATGTTCTTTTCATTAGTAATTATAGGTCTGTTGCGGTCAGTGAGTATGCATTTCATAGCATTTGTAGTGTGTAATCTGGATAGCGTTTTTGGTGGGTATACGTGTTGAGTTTATAATAGGTACACATAGCGGTTTGCGGTTTATAATGTGTAGGTGATAACATTTTTGTTTCGTAGTTTTACTGTATTATATCATGGCATTTATGTTCATGTCCTGATGGCATTTATACTCTTCATACACGCTTGACATCACTACTGTGGATACGCCCATGGCCGCTATACTGTCGATACGCCCATGGCATTCATACCGTGCATACGCTCATGGCATTTCATGTTCATAGACGCTCATGACATTTATACTGTTTATACGCTCATGGCATCCATACTGCTATACGCTTGTGGCTTGCGTACACTCATAGCATTTATACTGTTTATACACTTATGGGGGGGGAGATTTATCAAAGCCTGTGCAAAGGAAAACTTTCCCAGTTGCCCATAGCAACCAATAAGATTGCTTCTTTCATTTTGCAGAGGCCTTGTTAAAAATGAAAGAAGCGAGCTGATTGGTTGCTATGGGCAACTTTTCCTTTGGACAGGCTTTGATAAATCTCCCCCATAGTGTTTGCTCATAGCATTTATACTGTTCACACGCTTGTGGCGTTTATATACTTTTTACACATTCATGGCCCTTATAATATTCATACACTCAGAGTAGGTAAACGGTTTATACTTTTATAGCATTTATACTGTCCATACGCTCTTAGTATTTATACTATTCATACGCTCATGGTATTTATGCTTATAATATGTTCATAATATTTATTCTGTTCATACATTCAAAGTATTTATACTATTCATACGCTCGTGGCCTCTTTACTGTTCACACGCTTGTGGTGGTTTATACTTTTTATAGGCATGATACGCTCATGGCATTCATACTTCTTATACGCTCATGGCATTTATACTGTTCATTAGCCCCCAGTATTTATACTGTTCACACGCTCATGGCATTTGTAATCATATGCTTGTGGCATTGATACTGTTTATACGCTCATGGCATTTATATTGTTCATACACTTATGATATTTACACGAGTAATACACTTATGATATTATGCGGTTTCATATGCTCATAGTATTCATACTGTTTATACATTTATGGCATTTCACTTTCCATATGCTCATGGCATTTATGCTGTCCTTATGCTCTTGGCAATTATACTGATCATACGCTCACGGCACTCATACTGTCATACGCTCATGGCATCTATATTGATCACAAGCTCGTGGCATCTATACTGTTCATACACTCTTAGCATTTATACTGGTCAGACAGTCATGGCATTGGTACTTTTCAGGCAGTCATATTGTTCATACGATCATGGTATTCACACAGTTCATGCGCTCTCGTTGTTCATACATTCATAGCATTCATGCTGCACACGTCTTCAGAGCAACAACATCACGACACATAGGTGGCTGTATACCCTTCGTACCTACCACGGCTTCAGGGGGATGTACTGTGCAGTTGTTGTTACTGACACGTCTTCAGAGCAACAACATCACAATATATAGGTGGCTGTATACCCTTCATACCTACCACGGCTTCAGGGGGATGCACTGCGGAGTTGTTGTTACTGACACGCCTTCATCACAACAACATCATAGCACATAGGGGTCGTATTCCCTTCATACCTGCCACGCCTGCAGTGGGATGCACTGCGTAGTTATTGTTACTGATACGCTTTCTGAGATATAGTTTCATGCATAAAAAAATTATGGTTATGCAAGAACTGTCATGTCTACAGACATGAGGGTTACGCAAAGAAATGTCACGTCTATAGGCACAATGGTTACGAAAAGACCTGGCACATTTTCAGGCACGGTGGTTCTCAAAAAGACCTACAGGTAAGACGGTTATGCAAGGAACTGTCACGACTACAGGCTTGATGGCAATGAAGGTATCGGTCACTCGCGGCGGGACATCACCCGAGACCAGTTTTTGAATGGGAAGCTCGGCAGTTTAAGGTGTGGTTTAATGTCCAGGAAAGGGGTTATTCGAGTGTAGTCGATGGTACGTAAGACCTGTCAGGTCGATAAGCACGATGTTTACTCATAGACCTGGCCCGTCTTCAGGCACAATGGTTACTCATAGATCTGGCCTATCTACAGGCACGATGTTTATGCAAGAATCGGTCACCCGCAGCGGGCCATTACTCCTGAGACCAGTTGGTTGGTAGTTTAGGGTATGGCTGTCGGTATAGATCGGGTAGTCTTCATGTAATTTTCTCAAGCCTAGTGCTGGTTACAGGTAATATGGAGACCATGGTCAAGGTCTGTCAAGTGGTCTGGTTACTTGTGGCTAACTTGTCAGTTGGCTAACAGTTTGTGTTTTTTGGCCTCTTAATCAGAGGGACTTGGATAGCTTAGTGTTAGGCCTGACAGGCATCTATCCATTTCCCTTGCCATAATGGCACAGGTGAGTACGTTTAGCTAGAATGCCAGCCTGATCCAGATTCAGTGTCGGCTCGTTCTTCAGAGTAGGCATAGTGGCCGTAGCTCCTCAGTACCAGGTACCGCCTTCATTGATAACTAGTTTGTAGAATCTACTCTGTCTCTTAACCTCTTAAGGACCCATGACGTACCGGTACGTCATGAGTCCGCTACTGTTCTATAACGCGGAGCCACATCGTTTGGGCCTGGCCTCTAACAATGGCCAGGACCCCTGGCTAATAGTGCGCAGCACTGATCGCGGTGCCGCGTGCTATTAACCCTTTAGACGCAGCGTTCAAAGTTGATATCAGTGTTGATCAGTGTGTTCAGTGTTATAGCCCCCTATGGGAGCTATAACATTGCAAAAAAAAAAAAAAGTTAATAAAGATAATTTAACCCCTTCCCTAATAAAAGTTTGAAAAGCCCCCTTTTCCCATTTAGATAAAAAAATTAGTGTAAATAAAAATAAAATTCAACATATGTGGTATCGCTGCGTGTGGAAATTACCTAATTATAAAAATATACTATTAATTTAACCGCACGGTCAATGGCGTACACGCAAAAAAATTCCAAAGTCCAAAATAGCGTATTTTTGTCTGATTTAAGTCCGATCAATACAAAATTGGTACCGCTAAAAACTTCAGATCACGGCGCAAAAAATGAGCCCTCATATGCGGAAAAATAAAAAAGTTATAGGGGTCAGAAGATGACCATTTTAAATGTATACATTTTCCTGCATGTAGTTATGATTTTTTTCAGAAGTACGACAAAATCAAACCTACATAAGTAGGGTATCATTTTAATCATATGGACCTACAGAATAAAGATAAGGAGTCATTTTTACCAAAAAATGTACTGTGTAGAAACGGAAGCCCACAAAATTTTAAGAGCTATGATTTTTTAAAGATAAGGAGGAAAAGACGAAAGTGCAAAACCCCCGGTTCCTTAAGGGGTTAGGGTACGGTCTGAATAAGGGTGTTGTGATGGTCAGTGTACTTATGGTGTGGTATTGTTTATGAGGTTTATGCATTCTGCTACTTACCCTACCAGATTATGTGTTTTGCCCACTTAACGTGTGCCCTCGGATGCGGTTATGGGCACAGATCAATTGCTTTTGTTAATGTTCAATGTTTTCCATTCAGGTATGTGAAACGTTTGTGACACAAGCACGAGTGTTAAAGGGGTACTCCGGTGGTTAATTTTTTTGACTATATGGCATCTTCTTTGTAAGTTTAGTTTTTTTGCAATATACATGTGTTTTGGCAGCATGTGTGTGTTTTTCTTACCTGTTTGTCGGGCAGGAAGTTCTGTAGTTCAGAGGGTTTTCTTTTACTGTTCTCCACATTTCTGAGTCTGTTGTGGACAAGATGTCACAGCTTATTTTTTTCTCTGTCTGCATGAGGAGAAATAAGCCACGCCCCCTCATCTCATCCAGCTGAGTACACAGCTCATCACCCCCCTTGCTCTGTATTCTAAGGACGCAGGTCTGCACAGGAGAAGAAACACAGAGAAGATAAGTGTTATCTGAAGGGGAGGATGAGAAGGTGCACGGGCTGGGGATGTATGGACTGCAGGGGAAGAAATCTCATACTGGGAATGATCTCTATATGTGAAGGGGGAGGGGGGAACTCCTGAATGACACATGGACACATGCTGGGAGTTGTAGTCCCTGTTTTGTGTGTATGCTAGTGTTTACAAACCAATGTGCCTCCAGCTGTTGCAAAACTACAACTCCCAGCATGCCCTGACAGACTTTGGGCATGCTGGGAGCTGTAAATTTGCAACAGCTGGAGGCACACTGGTTGGGAAGCACTGTCCTAGCCTATTCAGCATACACATCATGTTACACCAGTGTTTCCCAACCAGTGTGCCTCCAGCTGTTGCAAAACTACAACTCCTAGCATGCCCAAAGGCTGTCAGGGCATGCTGGGAGTTGTAGTTTTGCAACACCTGGAGGCACCCTGGTTGGGAAACACTGGTGTATGCCCTATAGAGGTGTGGGGAACTACAACCCCCAGTAGACTACAGAGGCAGCATGCTGGTGTTATACCACAGACTGAAGACTCCTGAATGACACATGCTGGGAGTTGTAATCCCTTTTGTGTGGGTATGCCAGTGTATCCCAACCAGGGCTGATTATATTAGTGTGCTGTGTATAAGGGGGATGACCCGGGAAAATAGTAGGATGGGTAAAGGGCGGAACAAACAAACAAAAAAAAGGAGCCGCCCCAAACCAGCAAGGCATGTGGCATGCTGGGATTTGTAGTTTTCAGCACAGCAAGAAACAGGAAATAGAAGCAAAGATAGGAAAACAAAGTGGGGGATTAAAAGACAACAAAGAACGTAAATAGAGTCACCTAAACAACAAGAATAGAAATGAAACAAAACAAATAGGGTAAGTAAAAAACGGAAAAACAAGTTGACCACCGGAGTATCCCTTTAAGCCCCGAGCACAAGTGTTAAACCTATCAGGATGTATTTGTGTGAGGGGCTGGAGTATTTCTGCCCCTAAACTACTAGGCGGCGCATAAAAGGTGTTGTAAGTGGGGAGAGGGGGGGTTGGCGTATATAATGCCCCCAGTAATTACTGGCGGGGCGTACGTGACGTTTTTGCGGATCCCTCCCAACCCTCCCTATCTTATTTTATTTATTTTAATTTCATTCATTCATTACAGGGTATGCCCACTTAACCTCTTGGGGACGCAAGGAGTATGCATACGCCCTGCATCCCCGATCCTTAAAGACTCAGGGCATACCTGTACGCCCTGACCCTGAGCGTTTCCGGTCCCCGCCGCTCACCGGGTGGGGACCAGACCGGGATGCCTACTGAAATCATACAGCAGGCCTCCCGGAACATCCTGAGGTCCCCCCCATGTCGCCGATCACCGCAAACCGCCGGTCTGAATTGACCGATTTACTGCCACCCCCCCCCCCCCCCCCACAGTACAGGGGTGATTGGGCAGCCTCAGTGACCGCACCAATCACAGTGTATGAGGAGGGGGAGGAGAGCAGGAAACGATGCTCCGCTCTGATCAGCACCATTTTACATCTGGTGCTGATCAGAGCGGAGCTCCATCCTGTATCTCCCCCCCTCACAGTCCAAAAAGTGCCATCTGGCATTGTTCTGTGCCCCCCCCCCCTGGCACAGCAGCGTTTAGGGACAGTTTTAGATTAGGGAGGGAAAGAGTTTAGGAGGTAAAAAAAAATGAAAATTTTTTTTTCAGTGCACATCTGTAGGTGTCCGCGGGTCCGCACTTTTTTTTTTTTTAAAGTGTGGCCGGGCTTTCTTAGCCATAAAAGAGCGGTCCGTCACCGTTAGCTAAAGCCCACCCATAGCTGATCAGTCCCATAGTACTGATCAGCGTTTTTTTTTGTGGTGCAGGCATTTTTCGGGTTATAGCAGCTTTTTTTATTTTTTTATTTTGCACCAATAGGCGGTCCATGCCACCAGTAGCAGGCCTGTACTGTGTGGATGGACCGTAGCTCTGTGTGCGACCTGCCCCACTGTTGTCAGTGACATCACTGATCAGCGTTTTTTTTTTTTTTGGGTTCAGTAGGGTGCATTTTTTCGGGGTCAAGCGGTTTTTTTTATTTTATTTTTCTGGTATTTTGTGTGGTGGTCTGTGTATGTGCCCCCAGCCACTGTTCTGGGCTGAGTGGCCAGAACCCCCACTGACTTCTGCGCTCCCTGCCGCCACTAAGTGCTAATCAGTGTGCACACCACTGATTAGGGGTGGGTTAGTGAGGTATTATCGCACCACACCACACGCAGCATATCCACTAAAAGTTTTTCCCACACACATACACACACCCCCATCCCCATTAGAGTAGGGAAATGGCCCGCAGGGTAGGGCTGGGCGGTATACGGGTTCATACCGAAATTTTTTCCTTCACGATATGAATTTTGGCCCATACCACAATACCGGTTGGGCCCCTTCCCACTCAAATTTATGAATTATCAGCCGCAGTGCGCTGTCACCTAACTAATCATGTGTCCCCCGCAGGCGCTGTTCTGCTTCTCCTCCGCCGGTTTATCAGCCCAGCGCTGCACCCCACATCAGGGAGTCCCTCCCCCCCTGCCAAATAATTATCAGCCGCTGCGCTGTACTTTGTATTCCTATGCCCGGGCTGCAAATATTAAAAAACAAACTTTAACTTACCTTCGTCCTCCGTCCCCCCATTGCTAAGGAACCGGCCTCACTGTTCTTGCTGTGGTCCTGGGGACGGGAACGTCACAGAGCCTTCAGCCTATCACCGGCTGCAGCGATGTCCCGCCTCGGCCGATGATAGGCTGAGCCCACTGTCATGTAAGAAGCCGGGGTAACGGAGGTAAGATAAAGTTTGTTTTTTAATATTTGCAGCCCGGGCACAGGAATACAGAGTACAGCACAGCAGCTGATAATTATTTGGCGGGGGGGGGGGGGAGAGAAGCAGCGCTCGCGGGTGACATACGATTAGTCCCCCGATGTGGGGTGCAGCGCTGGGCTGATAAACCGGCGGGGGGGGTAAATACTGTTAAATACCGTGGAACCGCCATAATGAACAAAAATACTGTGATACACATTTTTGGTCATACCGCCCAGCCCTACCACAGAGTGTTTTCAGCGGAGGAGGCATAAGCCATACTTGCCTCCGACACTGAAAGTGCCACAGAGGACGAGGAAGACCCCACCTTCTTTATTTCCTTGTCCTCCTCATCATCTAGTTCTGATGATTAGCCACCAAGGCGGCGGAGACGCCACCAAGCGAGGCCGCAAACCTCCTCTGCTCCTGAGCCTGTGCCCCATGCTAGTATGAGTCCCCCTGGCGCTCATACTAGTCAAGCCCCCCAGCCAAGTTTACTGGTGCCTGGTACCGGAGAACTTGTCTGGACTCAGCATGCGGACCACGAGCCAGTGATTCCTGAGTTAATCAAGATTGACATCGTCGGGTTCACTAAAATGGACTATTTCAGGGTTTTTTTCAGTGACGACTTTGTCAATCTGATGGTTGACAAGACGAATCTGTATGCCCAACAGTTCATCACCGCAAACCCGGGCTACTTTTTAGCTAGGCCCGGTGGCTGGTTCCCAGTCAGTGTAGCCAAAATGAGGAAATTTTGGGGCCTCGTGCTGCATATGGGCCTAGTTAAAAAGCCAAAGGTCAGGCAATACTGGAGTGGGGACGTCCTCTACCAGACCCTGCTCTACAGTATGGCCATGACCCGTCCCTGGTTCGAGGCCATTCGGAAATGTTTGCATTATGCTGATAATGCGGCATGTCCCCCCCCGAACTGATCCCGCGTATGAAAGCCTTTATAAAATGAGGCCGATCATTAATCACTTCGGGGCCAAATTTTGGGAGGCCTATGTCCCTGGAAGGGTCGTCGCTATTGATGAGTCTCTCATCAGCTTTAAGGGGAGACTCAGCTTCCAGCAATACATCCTTACCAAGCGAGCGCGGTATGGCATAAAGATGTATAAACTTTGCGAGAGTACCTCAGGGTACACTTGCAAGTTTATGGTGTATGAGGGATGAGATTCCCGTATTGAACCCCCAGAGTTTCCCCCCACTGTTAGTGGGAAAATCGTTTGGAGCCTTTTGCACCCATTGCTAGACAAAGGTTAGCACCTTTACGTGGATAACTTTTATACTAGTATCCCTCTCTTCACATCGCTCGCCGCCAGATCCATGGTCTCTTGTGGGACAGTCCGGAATAATCAAAGAGGCCTTCCTATCCCCTCCAAATTCCTATCCCCCGGGGTGAGTCCCGTGCCTTTTCCCATGAAAACCTGTTGCTGGCCAGGTATAAGGATAAGAGGGATGTCCTTATGCTGTCCACAATTCATGAGAACGGTGGCACCCCTGTCTCTGTGCGAGGTACCGTGGGACTGGTCCTCAAGCCCGATTGTATTGTGGACTACAATCGGTATATGGGGGGGGGGGGGGGAAGTTGATCTTTCTGATCAAGTCCTCAAGCCATATAAAAAACATTTTCTACTATTACAAACATGTGAAAATGAAAATTTTGGAGTAACACCATCATTTTAGTGTTAAAAATCTAATTTTTCACTTTTACGGCCCACTGTTCAAAAAACCTGTGAGGTGTAAGTACTCACTGTAACCCTTGTTACGTTCCTGGAGGGGTCTAGTTTCCAAAATGGTGTCACATGTGGGGGGTTTCTGCTGTTGTGGCACCATGAAAGGTTTGTAAATGCACATAGCCAGACTTCAATTTCCGCAAAATTCTCTTTCCAAAAGTCCAATGGTGCTCCTTCTGTTCTGAGACCTGTAGTGTGACAGCAGAGCACTTAACATCCACATATGGGGCATTTTCTTAATTGGGAGAAATTGGGCTTCAAATTTTGGGGGCCATTTTCTCCTATTACCCCTTGTGAAAAAGAAAAATTTGGGGTAACACCATCATTTTAGTGTTAAAAATAAAATTTTCCATTTTCACATTCAACTTCAACGCAAAGTCGTCAAACATCTGTGAGGTGTTAAGGCTCACTATACCCCTTGTTACGTTCCTTGTGGAGTCTAGTTTCCAAAATAGTATGCCATGTGTTTTTTTTTTTCTGTTCTGGCACCCTGGAGGCTTCCTAAATGCAACATGCCCCAAAAACCATTTCAGCAAAATTCTCTTTCAAAAAGCCAAATTTTGCTCCTTGTCTTCTGAGCATTGTAGTGCGCCAGTAGAGCACTTAACCTCCACATATGGGGCGTTCTCTTAATCGGGAGAAATTGGGCTTTAAATTTTGATGTCCATTTTCTCCTATTACCCCTTGTGAAAAAGAAAAATTTGGGGTAACACCATCATTTTAGTGTTAAAAATCGAATTTTTAATTTTCACGTCCAACTTCAACGCAAAGTCGTCAAACACCTGTGAGGTGTTAAGGCTCAATATACCCCTTGTTACGTTCCTTGAGGGGTGTAGTTTCAAAAATAGTATGCTATGTGTTTTTTTTTTTTTTTGCTGTTCTGGTTTCCTAAATGCAACATGGCCCCCAAAAACCATGACAGCAAAATTCACTTTCAAAAATCCCAGTTGCTCTTTCCCTCTTGAGCCATGTTCTGAGCCCACAGAGCACTTTATGTCAACACTAGCTGAGTACCCGGCGTTGCCCGGTTTTTCCTTCCTAATCCTTGTTGGGGAGGAAAATAAACAAAGGAGGAAGCTTTTGACTTCATAACCCGCCCTCATATATTGTCATATCCCAACCCCATATCCCGTCCTTATATGCCGACCTCCTATCCCGTCCTCCTATCCCGTCCTCCTATCCCGACCTCCTATCTCGACCTCCTATCCCGACCTCCCATCTCAACCTCCTATCCCGTCCTCCTATCCTGTCCTCCTATCTCGACCTCCTATCCCGACCTCCCATCTCAACCTCCTATCCCGTCCTCCTATCCCGTCCTCCTATCTCGACCTCCTATCCCTTCCTCCTATCTCGACCTCATATCCCGTCCTCCTATCCCTTCCTTCTATCCCGACCTCCTATCCCAACCTCCTATCCGAACCTCCCATCTCAACCTCCCATCTCAACCTCCTATCCCGTCCTCCTATTCCGACCTCCTATCCCGACCTCCTATCACGACCTCTTATCCCTTCCTCCTATCTCGACCTCATATCCCGACCTCCTATCTCGACCACCTATCACGACCTCCTATCTCGACCTCCTATCCCGACCCGTAATATGTGTACCAGGTATTGAAATATCTCTAGCCGTACGGAAGTTATGTGGGAACATACATTTCCCATTGATTTGCATGGGGCTTTAAACAAAAATTGCAACCCTCACAAATGGGGGTAGTTAAGGATTAAATTAACTATCCTATATTTTAAGTGGACATATAAGTAACATGTGACCAAGTATTATCAAAATATCTCCAGCCGTTTGGAAGTTATGTTGTAACATGTATTTCCCATTGACTTGTATGGGACTTTAAACATAAACCCCGCCCCTGGCAAATGGGGGTGAGTAAGGGTTAAATCACCTATCCTATGTTTGTTGTTGACATATAAGTAACATGTGGCCAAGTTTCATGTTAATATCTTTAGCCGTTTGGACGTGATGCTGGAACATACACACATACATACATACACACACACATTGAGTTTTATATGTATATATATATATATATATATATATATATATATATATATATATATAGATAGATATGAGGTATTTCCATACTCAAGAGAAATTGGGCTATAAATTTTGGGGGGCTTTTTCTCCTAATACCACTTACTTTTCAAAAGAAAAAAAAATGGGGTTACAAGAACATGTTAGTGTAAAAAATGCAGATTTTGATTTTTCTCCTCCACTTTGCTGCTATTCTTGTGAAACACCTAAAGGGTTAACAAAGGCCTTTGCTTTGTCCTAAGGCCTTTTCACACGTTCCTATGAATGTTCATTCCTGATCTTTGGAAAGTGTCAACTCACGTTGGTTTGTTGGCTGATTGCATCTTTCATGCCAATTCATCCATGTGTGTAAAAAGACCCCTACTATATGCTTATCATTTATGTCTCTGTATACTATACAACTAATGCTGAATGGTAATGAATGGTGAAAAGTTCAAGGACTTACTGGTAAAGAGGTTTATTACTATATGATACAGGTAGTAACATACATAAGAGCACCCATAGCCTTCACTGAAGGCGATTCATTTCTGTAGGACATATCACAGTGGTATTACACTTTACATTCTTGTAAAGCTTCATCAAGATGCACAAGTTTGGCACTTTCCTCCCAGAGTTTCTTCGCAGTCTTCTCGTCCAAAGCTTGTTTGGCTGCCTCTTTTTCTTTCAATCCATTAAAATATTTTCCAGAAGTCCCTTGAAGTTCTTCAGCAACAGCCAGGTAGACACTGGGCTGTGCCGCTTGTCTTGGACTTTTTATTAAGAACCAAAATATGGGAGCTGAAAAGATAAAGACTAATAAATAAGGTAATAGGAAAAGTCAAAATAACAGTTTTAAAAATAAATGTGCAAATTGGAGGTGGTGAGAACTGATAAAAGAAGTGAAACTGAAAATCTGCATGCGCTATATACTAGGGATGTCCCGAAAAGTATGAATATTTTTTTTAAGTACTCACGATACCAATTACCACCACTTTTTTTTTTTTTTTTAAATGACAGGGATTTTTTTTTATTTTTTTTTAACTCCTTAAGTACTCAGGGTTTTTCCGTTTTTGCACTTTCATTTTTTCCTCCTTACCTTACAAAAATCATAACCCTTTCAATTTTGCAACTAAAAATCCATATGATGGCTTATTTTTTGCGATTCTACTTTGTAATTACCTTAGTCATTTTACCCAAAAATCTACGACGAAACAGAAAATAAAATCATTGTGCAACAAAATAGAAGAAAAAACACCATTTTGTAAATTTTGGGGGCTTCCGTTTCTACGTAGTAAATTTTTCTGTAAAAATAACACCTTATCTTTATTCTGTAGGTCCATACGATTAAAATGATACCCTACTTATATAGGTTTGATTTTGTCGTACTTCTGTAAAAAATCATAACTACATGCAGGAAAATTAATACGTTTAAAAATCTTCTGACCCCTATAACTTTTTAATTTTTCCGCGTATGGGGCGGTATCGGGGTTTATTTTTTGCACAGTAATCTGAGGTTTTTAGCGGTACCATTTTTGTATTGATCGCACCTTTTTGATCGCTTTTTATTCATTTTTTCATGATATAAAAAGTGACCAAAAATACACTATTTTGGACTTTGGAATTTTTTTGCGCATACGCCATTGACCGTGCGGTTTAATTAATTATATATTTTTATAATTCGGACATTTCCGCACGCGGCGATACCACATGTTTATTTTTATTTACACAGTTTTTTTTTTAAATGGGAAAAGGGGGGTGATCCAAACTTTTATTAGGGAAGGGGTTAAATGATCTTTATTAATTTTTTTTTGCAATGTTATAGCTCCCATAGGGGTATAACACTGCACACGCTGATCTTTTACATTGATCAATGGTTTCTCATAGGACACCATTGATCAATGATTCTGCTGCTTGACTGCTCATGCCTGGATCTCAGGCACTGAGCAGTCATTCGGCGATCGGACACCAGGAGGCAAGTAAGGGGACCCTCCTGGTGTCCTACAGCTGTTCGGGATGCCGCGATTTCACCGTGGCGATCCCGAACAGCCCACTGAGCTAGCAAGGGGTAGTTTCGTTTCACTTTAGACGCGGTGATCAACTTTGAACGCCGTGTCTAAAGGGTTAATAGCGCGCGACACCGTGATCAGTGCCGTGCGCTATTAGCCACGGATCCCGCCCATTGTTAGATGCCAGGCCTGATCCTGTTATAGAACAGGAGCAGACTTAGGGTGTACAGGTACGCCGTTGGTCCTTAACAGGTTAATTAGGGTTTTTCTATTTATATTTAGTTTAAACTTTTTGAAAAGGGGGGTGATTCCAACTTTTATTAGTAAAGGGGTTAATTCACATTTTTATTTTACTATTTTTTTTGTCCCCATAGGGGACTATGACATGCAATCTGTAGATTGTATACACTGATCAATGCTATGCCATAGCATCGCATTGACCAGTGTTATCGGCGCTCCTTCATTACTGCCTGCCACGGCTGGCTGCAGTATAGGAGCGACCATCTGACAGCACGGAGTATGGTAAGGGACCTCTGGCCGTCCTCTCAGCTGATCAGGACATCACAATGTCACTGCAGTGATCCCAATCAGCATCCCTGAGCTAACCGGCAGTAATTTTAGGACTTTTACACGCCGCAATTAACTTTGATTGTGGCGTCTAAAGGATTAATGCCGGACAGCACCATGATTGGTGATGTTCAGCATTAGCCACAGGTCCCAACTATGACAAACGCTGCATAGTTCGGCAGCATGCACAGGGCACCTCTGTGATACCTGCTGGTGGGAGTCCCGCCAGCAGGTATCCGATTGGGTATCAGGGACATTTGCACGATTACAAGTACTCTTGCAAATGTCCAGTATGGGTCCCAATGCCAGTATTGGGACATCCCTACGATATGCAAATGTGGCTGTGCATTTCACCTATTGCATTACACTTATCTGAACGAACCTCACCTAGTACAGAACTGGAAAAAGTAGATTGGTGCATTCCAGTGTGTCTTCCCAGTTCAGTATCTGCAACTCCAGGGTGCAGGGAGTTTGCTGTAACACCTGTTCCTAAATAGAGGAATAATGTAATTATAAAACAAAAAATAAAGAAAGCTCCAAATATTGAGACCATAATAAACCTAAATATTCAGTCATATTTTAGTATAGTGAAATTGAAGTGCAGACTTCAACATTTATTTTGCGAACCACAAACAACAAAGCCCCTATAAAATTAAATAAGTATTCTGGGAAGATAACATTTTAGGTAAATAAGTCTCATGCCCAAGTTGTTTTATTGTGTAATAAACTTATATATACCGTACTTTTATTTAAAAAAACATAAAGCCTCCCCCATAAACTGTGTAATGTTGTGTTTTCTTCTGTGTCGACCCCTCTGCAACCTCCATTCACTCCCCTCCTTCTGGGGCTAATTTGTCACATTTTCAGCTCAGCAAGCTTGGCTTCAACATAAAGGCTGCCTTAAAGTGTACCCGTCAGATCCAACCACATTTTTTTTTTTAAATACAGTGGCCCCTCAACATATGATATTAATTGGTTCCAGGAGAACCATCATATGTTGAAACCATCATATGTCGAGTACATATGTCTATGTAAAAATGGTAATTGGTTCTGGGGCCTTGGAACCATTGTATGTTGAATACATATCTCTATGGGAAACTGCTAATTGGTTCTGGGATGACCATTGTATGTGGAGTGTATGGGGAGTGTTTAACAAACCAGGGTGCCTCCAGCTGTTGCACAACTACAACTCCCAGCATGCATGTACAGCCATTGATTGTCTGGGCATGCTGGGAGTTATAGTTTTGCAACAGCTGGAGGCCCACTGATAGGGAAACATTGATGTATGGGGTGTATAGTGTGTATATGTATTGTATGTGATGTGTGACATTGCATACAGTACTATACAGTTCTTTAAATACCTTCAGGGGGGGACAGAATGTCCTCCATTACCATACTGCCGACTACAGCTCTATAGGAAAGGAAGGGGAGAGCAGCCAGCAGCTCATTGGATGCCTGCAGCAAGATGCTGCAGGCTATTGGCTATGGCTGCACTGGGGGGGCAGGGCTTACATGGAGCTCACAGTGGAAGCCTGCGTGAGTTAGCAGGACAGCATGTGAGTAACAGGAGGCAGAACGGGGCACACGGGGACATTAAACAATTATCTGTCAGTTGCTGAAGTTGTCAGCGCTGTCAGATAGCTGTTTGTATGATGGCCCCGACACACAGCAGCATCATATGTCGAGGCTGCCTTCAACATACAATGGGCTCTGAGAGGCCATCATATGTTGAAATGATCATATGTCGGGGCCATCATAAGTCGGGGGGGGGGGGGGGGGTCACTGTATATCACTCAGCACCTAATCCTGACCATGTACATCTAATTTATATGTGTCTAGCACCTTTATTTATTTTTTATTACACTTTTAATTTAGTTCACTAGTCTGAATTCCTCTCAGAGGGAGGGGGTGTGGCCTCACTATGCAGGTCTCCGCCCCCTCCCTCAGTATGCTGTCTGTTCACATCTATCCTAGCATTAGCAAAACTACAACTCCCAGCTTCTCCTCACTGACAGTAGCGGAACACAAGCTGACAGTGGGAGGATTTTTCCTCCAGTTGTGAGCCCTGCGCTCACAGCTGTCAATCAAGGAAGTGTGTCCATGACATAGGTGATGATGCATGGACACAGCAGGACTAGTATGTGTCCAAGCAGGCAGGGAGGGCAGTTGTTTGACTGGCTTTTTCAGTATGAAATACCGAAATTTTTTGGAATGAAAGCAATTGCAAAACCTATTGGTTTTGCATGCTTTACAACATATCAAAAGTTTTTGTATTTGACAGTGCCCATTTAAACTAGGGCCCCCTGAGCTGATGGAAAGTCTTTATAGTCCAGTTACAAAGATTTACTATAAAAACAGATTTGTTGCACTGTGTCATATCCTTACCTTGCAGCCTTTTTGCCAATTCATTTGTGAACAGAACATTGGCTAGTTTGCTCTGGCAATAAGCTGCTTTTGTGTTGTATTTCTTCTTCTCCCAGTTTAAATCATCAAAGTCAATGTCTCCTGCTATGTAAGCTAAGGAGGACACATTAATAATGCGGGACTGGCCCGATTCCTTAAGTCTATCAAGTAACAGGTTAGTCAGGAGGAAGTGGCCTGTAAATGGTGGAGAAACCAAGAAGAAAAGTTTGATAATTTCTCAATGTTAACTCATGGATTTAACATTTAGGACAGAGACATCACGAAAAGGAGATTTTTTACACTTACCGTAAAATCTTTTTCTCAGAAGCTCCATTGGGGGACACAGGAACCGTGGGTATATCTTGCTGCCACTAGGAGGCTAACACTAGGCATACAAAAAAAGAAGTCGGCCCCTCCCAGCAGGGTATACCCCACCCACTGCCTTAGAGACACTCAGTTTTAGTCCCAAAGCAATAGGAGGATCCGAAAAAAATACAGAGTCCAGAGGGCGCCCAGTCAAAACAACGAACCAACCAATTGACAGGCGACCAACTCTCAGATCACAACTAAACAACACAGGGTGGGAGCTGTGTTCCCCAATGGAGCTTCTGAGAAAAAGATTTTACGGTAAGTGTAAAAAATCTCCTTTTCTCATTCAGCTCCATTGGGGGACACAGGAACCGTGGGACTTACCAGAGCAGTCCCCGGGGGTGGGAAAACCATGTAACCCAGAATCAAGCGAACGGCCGAGCCACCGCTGCCTGCAAAACCTTATGCCCGACAGAGGCGTCGGCGGATGCAGAAGTGTGCACTTGGTAAAACTTGGTGAATGTGTGCACCGAAGACTAAGTAGCCGCCTTACACACCTAAAGGGCCGAAGCCCTGTTAAAGACCACCCAAGAGGCCCCCACAGAGCGAGTGGAGTGAGCCGTAACCCGGATGGGAGGATCCTTCCCCTTGGAACGGAATGCTTCAGAAATGGCGGACTGGATCCATCTGGAGATGATGGCCTTAGAAGCCGGCAAACCCTTACGTCGGCCCTCAACGTCAAACAGCGACTCAGACCGTCGGAAAGAAGAAGTGGCCTTGAGGTAAACTCGTAAGGCACGTAACACATCCAGATTGTGGAGAGAACGCTCCTTAGGATGAGACGGAGCAGGGCAGAAGGAAGGGAGAACGATATCCTCGTTCAGATGAAAGGACGAAACCACCTTCGGTTGAAAGGAAGGAACCGGAAGAAGTACTGCCTTGAAGTACTGCTCAAACAGAATGCATTGCAGGGCACTCAGGACCAAGTTCAAGTCCCAAGGGGGAGTAGGAGACCTGACGGGAGGAATCTCGAGAGCCACTCCTTGGAGGAAGGTGTGAACCGAGGAGTCAGAAGCCAGAGGCCGCTGAAAAAGAACAGACAGCGCCGACACTTGACCCTTGAGGGAACTAAGAGCCAGGCACGTCTCAAGACCGGACTGCAGAAACGCCAGGAGGTTCGGTAGAGAAAAACAAACCGGGGGAAGAGAGCGGGCCTCACACCATCGAAAATAAGCCCGCCAAGTCCTATGGTAGATCCTAGCCGAGGATGGCTTATGCGCCTTGAGCATAGTGCGAATCACCCTAGATGAGAAACCGCGAGCCTTCCATACCGGTTTCAACCGCCACGCCGTCAAACGCAGCGGCTGTGAATTGGGGTGGCAAAGAGGACCCTGAGACAAAAGATCGAGGCAATCTGGCAGTCGGAAGGGAACGTCCGCCACAAGTCGAACCACGTCGGCGTACCAAGATTCGTCTGGGCCAATCTGGAGCCACCAGGATGGCCGGTACGCCTTCCACCTTGAGTTTCCTGAGCACTCGGGGAAGGAGGGGAATTGGCGGAAACAGGTACGGGAGAGTGAACCGAGACCAGGGAATGACGAGGGCGTCCACGGCCAGCGCCAGAGGATCTCTGGACTTTGCCACGAAGCTTAAAACCTGTCAGTTTAAGTGGGACGCAAAGAGGTCCACGTCCGGAATCCCACAGCGGCGGCAGATGGACTCGAACACCTCCGGGTGAAGGGACCACTCCCCGGGATCGGGAGAGGAGCGACTTAGAAAGTCCACCTCCCAATTCTCCACCCCTGGAATGTGAATCGCGGAAATGGAGGGAACCATGCGTTCCGCCCAGGTCAAGATCTTGGACACCTCGGTCATGGCGGCACTGCTGCGAGTGCTCCCTTGGCGGTTGAGATACGCCACGGCTGTGGCGTTGTCTGACTGAATGCGAACTGGGCGACCCCGAAGAAGAGACTCCCAGTGTCGGAGACAAAGGAATATTGCCCGGATCTCCAAGACATTGATAGGAAGCCTGGCTTCCCGAGGTGACCACTGGGCCTGGACCGTCCGGTACAGAGAGAACACCCCCCCCAACCGAGGAGGCTCGCATCCGTCGTAAGAACCAGCCAGTTCAACGGTAGAAACGAGCGGCCGCTCTGAAGGAGGGGAGATTGGAGCCACCAAAGAAGAGACTGGCGAGCCGAGGTGGGCAGACGGATCCGATGATTCAAGGACAGGGGGGATCCGTCCCACAGAGACAGGATAGCCCACTGAAGCGTACGTAACCGCTGTTATGGCCGCCACCATTCTGCCCAGCACTGCCATGCATGCACGAATGGACACCGGATGCAGGCGTCTCAAGAGACGAACGCCTGACAGCAGAGCACTCCGTTTGTCCGGAGGAAGGAAGATGCGGGCACTCTCGGTATCGAACCTGAGTCCCAGAAAGACCAGAGACCGGGAGGGAGAAAGGTTGGATTTCTCCTCGTTGATCAGCCACCCGAAGCTGGTTAGGGTCAGCAGGGTGATGTGGAGATTCTCCTCGTTCTGGACCCGGGATGGGGCCTTGATAAGCAGGTCATCCAGGTAAGGAAGGACAGACACCCCCTGGGACCTAAGAATGGCAGCCGCCAGAACCTTGGTAAAAACCCGGGGGGCTGTGGCCAATTGAAAGTGACCCTGCGGAACGGCAAAGCGCAGAAAACGTTGATGAGGAGGAAAAATCGGGATCGACCGTAGTGACTCCATACGGAAGTGGCGAAGACGAAGATGCTGGTTGAGGAGTTTCAGGTCCAAAATCGGACGGACTGAATCCTCCTTTTTGGGCACCATGAAGAGGTTTGAATAGAAACCCCTGAAATGGTCTTGAGGCGGAATGGGCACGATAACACCCTGCTGCAGCAGAGTGCGAATGGTAGAATGAAAACCTGCGGCCAGAGCAGGTGAACGAGGAGGCCGAGATCGAAAAAAACCATCCCGGATAAAAGAAGCGAACTCGATTCGGTAACCGTTGGAGATCACGTCCCGAACCCAAGAGTCCTGGACTTGTGCCAACCAGACGTCCCGAAAAAGAAGTAAGCGAAAGCCCACCCGAGACGGAGTCCCAGGTGGGGGCGCCCCGTCAGGTCGAGGTAGGTTTACGGGTTCCTGATTTAGCGGGAAATCGGTTGGAGCGATTATCCTGCTTCCAGGAGGAGCGAAGTTTGAAGGACGGACCCTGCCTACCCTGCGAGGGGCTCGATTTTTCCTGGCGCCCCTGACCCAAGGGGCGAAAGGATCGAAAGGAGGTTGACTTACGAAAACCCCCACGAGCCGCAGTGCAGCGAGCCTTGTTCTGGGGAAGCAAAGAGCTTTTACCTCCGGTAGCCTCAGAGATGATGTCATCTAGCCGTTTCCCAAAAAGGCGAACGCCAGTAAAGGCCATAGCCGTCAGAGATTTCTTGGAAGCCGAATCGGCGTTCCAAGCTTTTAGCCACATTGAGCGACGAATGGCGACCAGGTTGCCAGACGCGACAGCCGCACAGCGAGCAGACTGCAACGAAACCTGGCATAAATATTCACCTGCGTCTGACACCTGACGAGCAATTTCAGCCAGATCGTCCGGGGAGGCCCCGGACAACAGACCTCGACGGAGCTGAGAAGCCCACACTGCCAAGGCCTTCGCCACCCAAGTGGAAGAAAATGCCAGAAGCAGGGAGGATCCCACTGCTTCAAATGCGTATTTGGCCAAATTCTCAACCCGCTTGTCCGCTGGATCCTTAAAGGAAGCGGCATCCGCCAACGGTAGAGTGGTGGATTTGGACAAACAGGAGACTGGGGGGTCCACAGATGGTGGAACAGTCCATCTAAAAATAAGGTCCTGAGGGAATGGACACAGAGTCTTTAACCTTTTAGAGCCTTAGAAGCGCTTCTCTGGAAGCTTCCAGGCAGTCTCCAGAAGCACATCAAACTCCTTATGAGGATGGAAATACTTAGGAGAACGAGGAGTGCGGGCTAAGGACACCTTAGGAGCAGGGTCCGAGGGTCCAGGGTCCTGTAAATGGAAAGTGTCCCTGACTGCAGACACCAGGCCATCCACCAAGTCAGACATGGAGGACAGCTCTTCAGATACCGAATGAGGTTCTGAGTCCGCCAATTCACCCGGAGATCGGAAACGGTTAGTGGAGGCTCCTGATCTGGGTGACCGGGATCTAGAATGGTGGTTCGGGGAACGGCCCCTAGGAGAGCGGTCGCGTGACCGGGAACGCCGCCTAGGAGCGGGAGATCTGGAGCGCGAGCGGCACCTGTTTTCAGGAGAGGAGTCAGGATAAAAAACCCGTCTGTGGGAGCGTCGACGGTCCGAAGACGCCGAACTTGCTTCCCGAGTGGGACGTAGGGAAGACTGTCTTAAGGCTGTAGCCACCTCCTTGGAAGCCTGCGTCAGGTCTGAGATAGTCTGGGAGAGGGAAGTCACCCAAACCGGGGCTGGTTCAGGAGCCACAGACCTGGGCAGGGGTAGTAGGGCATGAGGAAGAGCAGGCAGAACAAGTAGGTACAGCCGAACTCCCCAAAAATTTAACCCTACACACTGTGCAAGCATAGTACGTGACTAAAGCAGGGGCCGCCTGTCTGAGGGAAGGGTCAATGCTGGGGGTAGACATTGCCAAGCACAGCCAGTTAGTGACAGAAGAACTGGAATTAGCTCACCCAGGTTCCTGGCTGATGTCCCAACACCTTCGGATACAGGACGGCCGGCTGGAAAACAGATATAGGAGACCCACAGGAGCAGCGTGTAGCAGCGTGTGAGAAGACCAGCACTGGAACAGGAGTGAGAAGAGGAGGCTCCTGTCACGTGACCTGAGGGAGGAGCTACTGAGCGCATGCTAGCACGGGTGAGGCCGAGACAGCCTGGATCTGATAGGCTGAATCAGCCCTCCCTGTGCCGGCGCCAAGATTTGGCACTCACAGAGCGTAGAATGGGCGGAGCAACACTCGGCCGGGACCAGGCCGAAGCCGCGGCCTAAAGTATCGGCCTGGTTCCTGGCCGAACAGACTACAGTGGAGTCAGCAGCCATCTCCCCCTGCGGGAACGGCTGCCGGAGAAAGCAGATGACCGCCCGCGGGGCGGAGTCACACGCGGCCAGGACCAGGCCAGTTGCTGACAAACAGCAGTCTGGTCCCGGAACACCATGCGCCCCGGGAAGAAGCCCACAGCCGTCTCCCAGCGAGGTCGGCTGCTGAAAACAGCGGAGACCGCCCGCGGGGCGGAGCTAACTCCGGCCGGGACCAGGCCGAAGCCGCGGGCTCAATTAGCGGCCTGGTCTTGGCCAAACACGCCGCCCCGACACAGAAGAGCCGGTAGCCGCCTCCACTGCGGGAACGGCTGCCGGATAGTAACTGGACGCCGCAATGCCGTCCGGGGGGGGGGGGGGGCCTGCAGCTGACTCACTATGTGTGAGTAAGGTACAGAGAACAGACTGTCCAAGAAAGAGTCCCCTCACTGTCCTACCCCACTCATAAGGGGTCCCCTCCCCAATAAAGACTTGTCCCCCCTTCGGTAAGCCCTAGAGATAGAGGGGGAGAGGGTAAGGGGTGTAGGGAAATTTACCTGAACATGGAGGTATACTTACCTCCTGAAAGTCTTCGCCAGACTAAGCCTGCTGCATCATGCCAGGCTTCTTTAAGCGGGGCGAGCAGAGGCAATAGGTGACCCGGACCCAAGGTACAACCTGGTGCTGGCCGGTAGCGAGGAAGGGTTAACGGACCATACACTATGGCACCGTGCCCTTCAGTCGCATGTGGGAAAACAGGTAGCGCCATGCTCCTGTCGCCCCTACCTAGAAAAAATAAAAAAGAAGAAAAAGTCTAAACACTAACACTAAAAAATAATAAAAGACCAGACCTGGAGCAATCCAGATCCGTGTTGCCTCCTATGACACTAAGCTAAAACTGAGCGTCTCTAAGGCAGTGGGTGGGGTATACCCTGCTGGGACTTCTTTTTTTGTATGCCTAGTGTCAGCCTCCTAGTGGCAGCAAGATATACCCACGGTTCCTGTGTCCCCCAATGGAGCTGAATGAGAAAAAGATTTATCTTACTAAATATATTATATAAAGCATCTAAGCCCTCAAGATTAATTAGGGCACCAACTTTGATATGCTGTTTATAGTACTTGAGTCCTCATAATTGGCAAAGAGTCAATTGGCTCCATCATCAACCCAAACTCATGTGGGCCTAAAAACTCTGCACCCTCTATTGTTACATCAGTGGCATCTTATTAACGGTGCCCGGCATTTGTAGGCAACTCTTCCTCAAAGAACCCAGAAAACATTCTCAGGCCTCATTCACATTGCCGTCGGCAATCCGGCCAGAGGGACGGGAGTTTTAGCGGAGAAAAAAAATAGTGCAAGCTCTATTTCAGGGTCCGATCGCCTAAAAAAAAATAAAAATAAAGAAAGAGCCGATGGGACCGTTCAAACGACCAAGTGAACCTAGCCTTATTTTACTAGTTGGTTCAGCATGCAGCCACATTTTTATCCACAGCATACAAACCCAAACCAGCAAGAAACCTATTAGGATTCCCCAGTTATTGATATAATATGGCACCTAGCTGCTTTGCTGGTCAACAACCTGATGTTTTTCAAATATAAAGCTTTCTTACAAGACGCTACCATTGGCAAGAAAATCTTACCCAAATGATTGACTCCAAACTGCATTTCAAAACCATCATCTGTCTTCCAATGGGGACATCTCATTATTGCTGCATTATTTACTAAAACATCTATGTGTTCCTCCTCTATAAAAGAAACAAAACAAACAAAAAAAAAGAGAAGTCTAGATATGGAATAATGTGGAGATTTAATTACAAGGACAAAAAGAATTTTAGTGTTAGTTTCATTTAAAAAGTCTCTCCTCACTGCAGGGGACTTGGACCCATAAACTTTCTATAGAATCCGTCTTCTGCAGTGAGATGAGAGATGGAGAGGGAAGTGGGGGTGTAAACACCCAGACCCCACCCGATCAAAACTTTTGACATGTCAAGAGTTTTTCTTAGACAATAGTAAAGCTTTAAAAGTAGTCAAGGTTTACAAGGTTATCAAGCTGCCCTAAATAAAGGGGTCTATCTCTCAAAAGGAGACGTGCATGCTCCACTGTCTTTTCCTATCTTAATAGCACCAAAACATTACATTTCTGCGTTACCTTGTAAGATGCTCTTTGCAAATTCTTTAATAGATTTCATAGAAGCCAAGTCCAGGTGTTTGGCAAACACTTTGTGATTTAGTGTTGTGCCACGGATTTCCCTTGCTGCGTTTTCACACTTCCCCATGTCTCGACATGCCATGATTATTCTGCCACCTATTAAAAAAAAAAAAGTTCTCTGTAGGTTTATATAAATCTTATAGAACTCATTTAGAAACATGTGACACACTGCAAGATCATTTTTTACTGGAGACTCTTTTGAAAACAGATAATCTGAGAATTTATGTTTGACTTAAAGAGGTACTCTGCTGTAAACAACCATAAGATGTTAGATTGCGTGGGTCCCGCCACTGGGGACCCCTGCGATCTCCGGGCCAGCAGCCATGGCACCGGAACACAGAAGCTTGCAGCTTCAGCATTCATGATGTCACTTTACGCCCCCTCTATTCATGTCTATGGGGGGGGGGGGGGGTGGGGGGGTGAAGGCTATGCTGTCACACCTCCTCCCATAGACGTGAATGGAGGGAGCGTAGCAGAGAGAATCGCCAGTCATCAAGCACAGAGTGGAGTTCGCTCCGTGCACCGAATGACAGGGGTGCCGCAGAAGCAGAACCCCTGCAATCTAACATCTTATCCCCTATACTTTGGATAGGGGGTAAGATGTTTACAGTAGGTAAAGAAAAATATCCCACTGCCAGATTCTTCTGCATAGCTCTCAAGTGAGAAAGGGATTGGGCATATTAAAATCCCAGACATTCTCAGTCATAAAGGGCTTTAGACATCACAAATATCTTTTACATAATTTCATTAAAAAAAAATACAAACTACTGTAAATGACACGTATGTGCTGCGGATCAGATCATTGGCAGTGTAGGCAAGATGCCTTCTATTATATATAAACCAAAATCCATACTGATAATCAGCAGTGGGTGAATTAAGAGTTAAGCTCTCTTTCCAAGAGAAGCATAAACATAAGAAACCCCCATTAACCCCTTAAGGACGCAGCTCATTTTCACCTTAGGGACGCAGCCCTTTTTTGCAAATCTGACCACCGTCACTTGAAGCATTAATAACTCTGGGATGCTTTTACTTTTCATTCTGATTCAGAGATTGTTTTTTCATGACATATTCTACTTTATGTTAGTGGTAAATTTACGTTGATACTTGCATCATTTCTTGGTGAAAAATTCAAAAATGTTATGAAAATTTTGCATTTTTTTTTACTTTGAAACTCTCTGCTTATAAGGAAAATGGACATCCCAAATAAATTATATATTGATTCACATATGTTTGCATCATAAAGTTGACATGTTATTACTTTTGGAAGACATCAGAGGGCTTCAAAGTTCAGTGGCAATTTTCCAATTTTTCACAAAATTTTCAAAATCGGAATTTTTCAGGGACCAGTTCAGATTTGAAGTGGATTTGAAGGGCCTTCATATAAGAAATACCCCATAAATGACCCCATTATAAAAACTGCACCCCTCAAAGTATTCAAAATGACATTCGGTAAGTGTGTTAACAGTTTCACAGGAATAGCAGCAAAGTGAAGGAGAAAATTCCAAATCTTCATATTTCACACTCGCATGTTCTTGTAGACCCAGTTTTTTACAAGGAGTAAAAGTAAAAGGAGAGAAATCACCCTAAAATTTGTAACCTAATTTCTCTTGAGAAAGGAAATATCTCATATGTGTATGTCAAGTGTTCGGTGGGTGCACTAGAGGGTTCAGAAGGGAAGGAGCGACAATGGGATTTTGGAGAGTGAGTTTTTCTGAAAGGGTTTTTTGGGGGCATGTCACATTTAGGAAGCCCCTATGGTGCCAGAACAGCAAAAAAAAATTTGGAGACTACACCCCTCAAGGAACATAACATGGGGTCCAGTGAGCCTTAACACCCCACAGGTGTTTAACGGGGGATAATAGGAGAAAATGTCCCCCAAAATTTGGAAATACCCCATATGTGGATGTAAAGTGCTCTGCTGGTGCACTGCAATGCTCAGAAAGGAAGGAGCGCCATTGAGCTTTTGAAGAGAGAATTTGGTTGGAATAGAAGTCGGAGGCCATGTGCATTTACAAAGCCCCCATGGTGCCAGAACAGTGGACCCCCCCCCCCCCCCCCCCACATGTGACCCCATTTTGGAAACTACACCCCTCACAGAATTTAATAAGGGCTGCAGTGAGCAGTGAAATTACATTTTTCATTTTCACGGACCAATGTTCCAAAAATCTGTCAGACACCTGTGGGGTGTAAATGCTTCCACATATATGGTATGGGGTTACACATTTTAAGGGGCTTTTTTCCTATTTTCCCTTGTGAAAATGAAAAATTTAGGGTAACACCAGCATTTTTTTTTCCTTTTCTGATCCAACTTTAACGAAAATTTGTTAAACACCTGTGGGGTGTAAAGGCTCACTATACCCCTTGTTACGTTCCGTGAGGGGTGTAGTTTTCAAAATAGGGTCACATGTGGGTATAAATTTTTTTTGCGTTTATATCAGAACCGCTGTAAAATCATCCACCCCTGTGCAAATCACCAATTTAGGCCTCAAATGTACATAGTGCGCTCTCACTCCTGAGCCTTGTTGTGCGCCCGCAGAGCATTTTACACCCACATATGGGGTATTTCCGTACTCAGGAGAAATTGCGTTACAAATTTTGCGGGTATTTTTTTCCTTTTACCTCTTGAGAAAATAAAAAGTATGTTAGCGTAAAATTTTCATTTTTTTACACTAACGGGCTGGTGTAGACCCCAAATTTTTACTTTTTATAAGGGGTAAAAAGAGAAAAAGTCCCCCAAAATTTGTACCTCAATTGCTCCCGAGTACTGAAATACCCCATATGTGGCCCTAAACGGTTTCCTTGAAATACGACAAGGCTCCGAAGTGAGAGAGTGCCATGCGCATTTGAGGACTAAATTAGGGATTGCATAGGGGTGGACATAGGGGTATTCTACACCAGTGGTTCCTAAACAGGGTGCCTCCAGCTGTTCCTAAGCTCCCAGCATTCCTGGACAGTCAGTGGCTGTCCGGAAATGCTGGGAGTTGTTGTTCTGCAACAGCTGGAGGCTCTGTTTTGGAAACACTGCTGTACGATACGTTTTCATTTTTACTGGGGGGACAGTGTAAGGGGGTGTATATGTAGTATTTTACCCTTTAGGTTATGTTAGTGTACTGTTTTTAGGGTACATTTGGGCGGGTTTACGGTGAGTTTCCCGGCTAGGAGTTTGCGCTGCGACGGCAAATTTGCAGCAGCTCAAACTTGAAGCAGGAAACTCACTTTAAACCCGTCCGTGTGAATGTACCCTGTACATTCACTTGGGGGGAAGGGGGGTGCATGCTGGGAGTTGTACCTTTGCAACAGCTGGAGTTGTAATTTTGCAACAGCTGGAGGCACACTTGTAGGAAAACCTTCAGTTAGGTTCTGTTACCTTACTCATAGTGCGGGTGAACGGGTGACCATTTTCCTTTAAAATATTATGTTAATTTAACTACACGGTCAATGGCATAAATGTAAAAAAATACCAAACTCAAGAATTGCGTATTTTTGGTTGGTTCTTATTTGAAAAAAAAATTACTAAAAAGCAATCAAAAAATCACATCACAACAAAAATGGTATCATTAAAAATTTAAGACTATGGCGCAAAAAATTAGCCCTGATACATCCCCAAATATGCAAAAATAAGAAAGCTATAGAGGTCAGAATAGAAAAATTGTAAAATAAAACAAAACCTATATAAGTTGGATATCGTTCTAATCGTATGGACCTACAGAATAGATATAACATGTCATTTGTACCAAAAAGTGCACACTGCGTAGAAACGGAATCCCCCCCCCCCCAAAAAAAAAAGTTTTCAATTTCTTTCCATAAATATGTTTTTTTTTTTTCATTTCACCTTATATGGGTATATTAGAAGATTAAGAGGAAAAAACTAAATTTGAGACAGACCAACAACATACAAATCTTGAAAACGCATTTCAAATAATTTATGAATTGATTTGAATATTTCACAGTGAAATATTTGGACCCCTCTCAGTAAGTTTTTTTTTTGTCTCCCAGGTGACTTTTTACAGATAAAGAAGTGAGTTTAGGAGCACTCCCTTTAAGGATATGTTCACACGTTCAGGTTTTTAATTGCAATTAGTCAATTGATAGCCAGGAACATATCATGAATTAAAGAAATTTGTTTATACGGGCAGGTTAGCCGCGAATTCCCTGCTGTGGATTTGAGTTTCCACAGTGAAATCTCTGCAGCTGAAAACCCATGGCAAATTACATTGACCTAAATGGGGTCTGCTGCAAATTTTCTGTTGTGAAAATTCCACCCCGGAAAACCCTCCAAGAGAAACTCGCAGGTAACCCGCTCGTATGAACGTATATACCCTTATTAAAGAAATGTCCTCCATTCATGATCTGTTCTTGGCTTTTAATTTACTAATTGAAATTAAAAACCTGAACGTGTGAAAACAGCCTAAGAGAGTGCTTCTAATCTCAGCTCGTTACCTGTATAAAAGATACAAGGGAGCCAGAAATTTAAGGGAGCCAGATTTTTATGTTGTTTTTCTTTCTCCCACTGTTCAAATAAACCTACAAATAAAATAAAAAATGTTAATTTCTTTGGCTGTGGTCAAATTTACAAAATCGGCTTAAGGCTACATTTCCACACAGTTTTTTTTTTTTTGGCGTTTTTTGGAAAACAGCCAGTGCAGTTTTTGACCCAAAGTCAGACGTGGAATGGGGAATATAAAGGGAGGACTACTACTTTTCCTTCCTGCTGGATCCACTTCTTACTTCAGCTCAAAAACTGCAGCGGCAGTTTTCCAAAAAACACCAGAAAAAAAACTGTGTGGAAATTTAGTCTTACTGTAGATATGTATTAATGGCTGTATTAACCCTTACCTCTTCTTGCAAGCTCCAAGGCAGTTTCTTTACCAATCCCTGTATTAGCACCAGTTACTATCACTGTCTTCCCTTCAATTTTCACTTTGCTTGGACATTGACCCCCGCCTACATAGTCTCTGAAGAAAAGGACATCAAGTACAAAAATTTTTACAAATTTCAAATAAAATTTGAATCAATCCAGATGTCCCTAACAAACATGTCACAATAAATGGTTTGTAATGATTATTGCGTGTACTGTGGGCCCACTACAAATGTCTAAGTTGGAAATACCCCTTTAAACATGTGCAACACACACATCTTAAGGGTGCGTTCACACACAAGCAACTAGTAGAGTGTTTCCCGCAATGCACCCTTAAGGTACCTGTGCAAGTAACTGGGAAATAATCTCTGCAATTAGGCTATGTTCACACCTGAATTTCGGTGCGGAAGTCCACAGCGCTTTACACACGGTGGAATTTCCATGCCAGATGTTTCCGGCACGGAAATTCCAAATTCAGTATCCACAGGAAGCTTGAACCTGCGGACTCCGCACAGAATGCATAGCTGTCTATGAGATGGCACATTCCAGTGCGGTCCTAGTGCCGGCATATTTTGCCGACGCTCACAGTCTCCGAAATGTCCGCATGGAGATTTTCCGTGCGGACATTCCAGCGGGTGAATGTGAACATAGCCTAAAGGGGGTTATCCAGCGTTTAACAACTTATTCCTTTATCCACAGGATATGGGAAAAAGCGTCTGAACTCGGAGGGCACCGCTCCAAGCAGTGGGGAGAGCAAGGTTCCCGTTCCTGTTTCATATTTCCCTATTGATTTCCACATAACACCTGGCCACAGCCTTATTGATTGGACAAAAAAAAATGCAGCAAGTTAGGCAGTTTTCTGGACAAAAACACCTTGGGGGGGGGGGGGTAGGGGGTTAATTTCTGAAGAAGCAGTCAAGATTTATTTATTTTTTTCTTATATAGTGCTTTATAGGCTGTTATCAGACAATAATGCAGAGGTTCTTGTGTATGCCTTGTGCTTACCTGTTTAAGCTGACGTGGCAGGCATGGGTTTTCAGCTTTACTGATTGATAGTTCCTACCTGAAATGATTTTCTAAGACTGAAATTCCACTTGTTTTTTGGGGGGAAAAACGCCAAGAAAAACGCCAATTTTGCAGCATGGCGTTTTTTCAACCAAAAAACGCTGCAGACAGATGTTAGCTGTAAATCAATGAGCAATCACAAATTTTTCTTTCCACTTGTTTTTTTCAGTTTGGAGTTTTTTTCATCCTTTTGGCGTTTTTTTTTTTCCACTCTTTTTTGGCGTTTTTCAGTTCCTTGGCGGTTTTGCAAAATCTCAGCATGTTGAGCCTATGGCGTTTTTTTTACCCTGAAATCATGGCGTTTTTCTCCCATAGAAGTCTATGGGAGTGAAAAAACGCCATGTGGGTGTTAACTATGGCGCTTTTTCAGGCGTTTTTTATTCTCTTTTGGACTTTACCGATCCAAAAAAAGTGATGGAGATACCTTTTTTTAATAAAATTTCATCGGGTACCATTAAAAAATAATAATTAAAAAGATATATTAGTGATGGAAAAAATAGTTTTTAACAAAATGTATCTTTTTTATAATAAAATGTTTATTAATTTTTAAACAGGGATCAATTTATATGGGTGGGCAGGGCACTAAAAACATAGCTGACAGTTTTCAGGCTGTACAATTTACGGTAAAAATTACGTGTTCTTTATTCTTTGGGTCAATATGATTAAAATGATACTCATGATTATACACTTTTTTATTACTGTTGCGCTTAAAAAAAATCCCAAACTTTTTAACCAAATTAGTACATTTAAAATCCCCCTATTTTGAAGACCTATAACTTTTTCATTTTTCCGTATAATCGGCGGTATGAGGGCTCTTTTTTGCGCCGTGATCTGTACTTTTTATTGATACCATATTTGCTTATATAAAAATTTTTATACATTTTTTTAATCAATTTTTTTGCGAATAAAATGTTATAAAAAAGCAGCTATTTTGTACTTTTCTTTTTCTTTTACGTTCACGGTATCATTAACATTTTATTTTAATAGTTCAGATATTTACGCACGCGGCGATACCAAATATGTATATAAAAAAAATTTTTTTTACACTTTTGGGGGTAAAATAGGGAAAATGGGACAATTTACGTTTTTATTGGGTGAGGGGGTTTTTCACATTTTTTTACTTTTATTTTTTACTCTTTTGTTACTTTTATTTTTACACTTTAATAGTCCCCATAGGGGACTATCTATAGCAATCATTCGATTGCTAATGCTGTTCAGTGCTATGTATAGGACATAGCACTGATCAGCATTATCGGACATCTTCTGCTCGATTGCAGACCAGAGCAGAAGATCCGTGGAGGGCAGCGGAGCCAGGTGAGGGGACCTCCATCTGCCACTGTAGATGATCGGATCGCTGCGGCGGTGCTGCGGCCGATCCGATCATCCATTTTAGTGACCGCGATGCTGCAGATGCCGTGATCTGTACTGATCATGGCATCTGAGGGGTTAATGGCGGACATCCGCGCAATCGTGGATGCCCGCCATTACAGGAAGGTCCATAGCTGCTATCAGCAGCCGGGACCTGCCGCTCATAACCCGAGCATCGCTCCGATGCTCGCGGTTATACATAGGACGTAAATGTACGTCCTGATGCCTTAAATACCAGCTCAGCAGGACGTAAATTTACGTCCGGCGTCGTTAAGGGGTTAATGATGGTACTACAGCTCCCAGCATGGAGCAGAGTGTGCTCGGCCCCCCCCATCTACAGGAATCAGCTGGGGGCAGGCTGGAGTCGGGAGCCCGCGCCAAACCCCGTTAAAGGCACATGGACGAGCACAAACGTCCATGGTGGTTAAGGGGTAAAGGACCAGGCCAATTTTATTTTTGCGTTTTCGTTTATTCCACCTCATCTTCTAAAATCCATAACTCTTTTATATTTCCATTCACAGACCCATATGAGGGCTTGTTTTTTGCGTAACCAGTTGCACTTTGTAATGATATCACTCATTTTACCCTAAAATGTATGGTAAACCCAAAAAATTATTTTTTGTGTAAGGAAATTTAAACGAAAATTCTAATTTTGCAAATTTGGGGGGGTCGTTTTCACACTGTGCACTTTACGGTATAAATTACATGTTTTCTTTATTCTCTGGATCAATACGATTAAAATGATACCCATGGTTACACACATTTCTATTATTGTACTGCTTTTAAAAAATCTCAAAACTTTTTAGAAAATCAGTATGTTTAAAATTGCTCTATTTTGCCCCCCTTTTACCCTCTTATTTTTCCGTATTCAGGGATGTGTGAGGGCTAATTTTTTTCACCATGATCTGTAGTTTGTTTTAGTGCCACGTTTGTGCATTTGTGACTTTTTGATCGCTTTTTATTACAATTTTTTTGCAGTTTGATGTGACAAAAAAGCTGAAATTTGGGACTTTTTTTCCCATTTACGCCGTTCGCCGTGGGGGATCATTAACATTATATTTTTATAATTCAGACATTTACACATGTGACGATACCAAATATGTTCATTTTTTATCATTTTTTTACGCTTTTGTAAGCCCTGATCAGTATTATCGGCGATCTTCTGCTCTGGTCTGCTGGAAGGCCGATCAGTGCAGAAGACCCCGGGCGACGGACAGAGACAAGTGAGGGGTCCTCTGTCCGCCATCTTGGCTGATCTGATCCCCGCAGCAGTGCCGTGGGCGATCAGATCAGCCATTTTAAGTGCCGCACTGCCGCAGATGCCATGATCTGTATTGATCACGGGATCTGAGAGGTTAATGGCAAACATCAGCGAGATCACTGATGTCTGCCATTACCGGTGGGTCCGCGGCAATTGGCAGCCACAGGGAATGAAGCGGGCGCAGCTCCTGCGCTCGAGTCACAGCCGCACCGTAAATGTACTATGGGCTAAGTGACACTATGCATTGCTGTACATTTACGGCGCATGTCCTTAAAGGGGTAGTCCAGTGGTGAAAAACTTATCCCCTATCCTAAGGATAGGGGATAAGTTTGAGATCGCGGGGGGTCCGACCACTGGGCCCCCTGCGATCTCTCTGTACGGGGGCCAAGCTCTCCGGCCAGATAGCGGGTGTCGACCTCCACACGAAGCGGCGGTCAACACGCCCCCTCAATACATCTCTATGGCAGAGCCGGAGATTGTCGAAGGCAGCGCTTTGGCTCTGCCATAGAGTTGTATTGAGGGGGCGTGTCGGCCACCGCTTCGTGCGGGGTAGACACGCCCCCTTCGCGCGTGCTGTCGGGGCCCCGTACAGGAGATCTCTGGGGGCCCCAGCGGTCGGACCCCCCACGATCTGCAACTTATCCCCTATCCTTAGGATAGGGGATAAGTTGTTCACGACTTTAAGGGGTTGGCTCCTTTAAGGGGTTGGCTGCAAGGCATGCTGGGAGTTGTAGTTTTGCAACATCTGGAGGGCCACAGTTTGGGCACCACTAATCTAAGGGCTTATTCACAAGGGCAAAATCTGCCAGGAAAATATTTCACCTCAAAATCTGGGTGGCAACTGCTGAACAGGTTTTGATGCAGACATTTAAAGCTCTAACCAAATTAAATGGGAGGAGTTTCCATGCTGAAATGCGTCACGTCGCGTCTTTTTCCTTGAGGGAAAAACACAACGTGGTTTTTAAAAATGCCGCATTTTAGAGAGCGGCGGGAGATTTTTTATTTTTTTTTATATAAATTGTATTCAAATTCATAGCAGTTTATTTTTTTTAACCATGTGAACATACCCTAAGGCAGTGCCATCCAACCAGGGTGCCTCCAGCTGTTGCAAACTACAACTTCCAGCATGTCCGGACAGTCAAAGGCTGTCCGAGCATGCTAGGAGTTGTAGTTTTGCATCAGCTTGGAGGCACCCTGGTTGGGAAACACCACCCTAAGAAATGCAGTAGCAGAAAGAAAAGAGTTAATGCAGCAGAGAGGTATTTGGGGTCTGTAAATAGACAGGTGACACACAGAACAAGGGGCAGTCAGTGACAGCCCTGATCACGTGGTATAACATACTGACTTTATGAGGACGGACGCTCCGAAGACGGTTCCCACCATGGAAGCTCCGAGCACGTACTTATTTACCGCCACCATGTCTGAAGCACGTAGAGCAGAGGTCACTGCAGATACCGCATACCGTACAACGTGACCGCCAGCACTTCCTGCGCCTGCTACGGGGACTCGTTATAGTCAAACTTCTGACGGCTGGTGAGGAGTAATGTCTGTCAATAGGCTGAGAGAGAAGTGCAGAAGAAATGTGTATACAGTAGTAAAGCAGATGAGTGCAGTACTCAATCCACCATGAGAGGGCGCTAAGGAGCTTCGGTTGGGCTGTATGCAGACATCTGTCATTGTCTGGGCACTGATGTATAGTAAAGGATGATCAAAGCCATCACTATTTTACTGCATAAGGGTACGTTCACACGTACAGGACCTGCTGCATATTTTCTGCAGCTGATTTTGCTACCCATTATAGTTAAAGGACTGCAGAAAATACAACTTATCCATAATCCACAGGGGGTAAGTGTCCGATCGCGGGGTGGGGGATGGTGCGCCGGCCGCTGGGACCCCCGCGATCTCCTAAACGGGGCCCCGCATTGCCACTCTATGTGAGTGGCTAATGCGCGTAGTGTCAACCTTTCTGAGGTCGACGTTTACGCCCCCTTCCCATAAAATTCTAGAGTGGCAATGCGGGGCCCCGTTTAGGAGATCGCGGGGGTCCCATAGAGATACATGGAGGAGACGTCACGCTGCGGCACAGGCAGGGCCAAATCATCATTGGCGCTATGGAGCGTCTGCTCCGGGCCCCGTGCCCGCAGGGGGCAACCGTCACACTCGGTACATCCCTGTGTCCCGAAAAATCTTTTCAGGACACAAAGATGTCCCAGTGGTTACCTTTCTGCGGCAGTCCCCGCGTTAACTTTAAAAATGCAGGGACCACTGGGAGGTAGCACATGCAGGGACGTCACTGACGTCCCGTGCGTGCGCCCATAGGAGAAAAGCAGGACGGAGCGGAGCAACGAGGAGGACGCGTGCACGTGGTAAGTTAACAGTGGCACGTCATCGTCAGTGTTCCGACCTCCGCTCCCCGGACCTACTGCTATGGCCCATAGGCCATAGCAGTAGATTGTGACCCCGGTCCCCGGGGTCCCCAGACCAGAGAGGCGGTGGTCGGAACACTGAAGTGGGGCAGTAAACAGGCATACAGCCTCCAGCCATACACTGTATATGGCTGGAGGCTGTATGCCTGTGAGGGAACTGTACTGCACCTAATGTGGGGAACTATACTGCACCTAATGTGGGGGAACTATACTGCACCTAATGTGGGGGAACTATACTGCACCTAATGTGGGGAACTATACTGCACCTAATGTAGGGGAACTATACTGCACCTAATGTAGGGGAACTATACTGCACCTAATGTGGGGGAACTATACTGCACCTAATGTGGGGGAACTATACTGCACCTAATGTGGGGGAACAATACAGCACCTAATGTGGGGAACTATACAGCACCTAATGTGGGGAACTGTACTGCACCTAATGTAGGGAACTGTACTGCACCTAATGTGGGGGGAACTATACTGCACCTAATGTGGGGAACTGTACTGCACCTAATGTGGGGAACTGTACTGCACCTAATGTGAGGGAACTATACTGCACCTAATGTGGGGGAACTATACTGCACCTAATGTGGGGGAACTATACTGCACCTAATGTGGGGGGAACTATACTGCACCTAATGTGGGGGGAACTATACTGCACCTAATGTGGGGGGAACTATACTGCACCTAATGTGGGGGGAACTATACTGCACCTAATGTGGGGGGAACTATACTGCACCTAATGTGGGGAAACTATACTGCACCTAATGTGGGGAATATACAGCACCTAATGTGGGGGGAACTATACTGCACGTAATGTGGGGGGAACTAAACTGCACCTAATGTGGGGGAACTGTACTGCACCTAATGTGGGGGAACTGTCTGGGGGGGGGGCAACATAATGAAGTGCTCCATCTTCCAGGCAGCCTTAATCTGGCCCTGTGCACAGGAGAGCCGTGGCCCTGTGCAGGAGATCGCAGGGTGTCCCAGCGGTCGGACCCCCCCCCCCTGTGATCAGTCACTTATCCCCTATCCTATTATACTAATAGAAAATCGCATAATAATAATAGGAAATTGCAGCTATGCGATCTACTGCAGCCTGCAGTATTCTACAGCTGTGAGAGGGTAAAGGATGCAGTATCTTGTACAACTACAGTGGGGATCAAATGTTTGGGCAACCCAGGTAAAAATTTGTATTAATGTGCATAAAGAAGCCAAAGAAAGATGGAAAAGTCTCCAAAAGGCATCAATTTACAGATTAGACATTCTTATAATATGTCAACAAAAGTTAGATTTTTTTTCCATCATTTACACTTTTAAAATAACAGAAAACAAAAAAATGGCGTCTGCAAAAGTTTGGGCACCCTGCAGAATTTATAGCATGCACTGCCCCCTTTGCAAAGCTGAGACCTGCCAGTGTCATGTCAGGTGATGTCAATCTCAAAGGTTTTAAATGCCCAGACTCATCTGATCTTTCCCCATGATCAGCACCATAAGTTCTTCTAAGCAGTTGTCTAGAAATCTGAAACTGAAAATAGTTGACATTCACAAAGCTGGAGAAGGCTATAAGAAGACAGCAAAACGTTTGCAGATGTCAATATCCTCTGTTCGGAATATAATTAAGAAATGGCAGTCATCAGGAACAGGGGAAGTTAAAGCAAGATCTGGAAGACCAAAAAAAATATCAGACAGAACAGCTTGCAGGATTGTGAGAAAAACAATTCAGAACCCATGTTTGACTGCACAATCCCTCCAAAAAGATCTGTCAGACACTGGAGTTGTGGTACAATATTCCACTGTAAAGAGATACTTGTACAAATATGGTCTTCATGGAAGAGTCATCAGAAGAAAACCTCTTCTACGTTTGAACTTCGCAAATGAACATATAGACAAGCCTGATGCATTTTGGAAAGAAGTTCTGTGGACCGATGAGGTTAAAATTGAATTTTTTGTCCGGAATGAGCAAAGGTACGTTTGGAGAAGGGGAACAGAATTGAATGAAAAGAACCTCTGTCCAACTGTTAAGCATGGGGGTGGATCAATCATGCTTTGGGATTGTATTGTAGCCAGTGACACAGGGAACATCTCACGAGTAGAAGTAAAATTGGATTCAATAAAATTTCAGCAAATTTTGGATGCTAACTTGATGCCATCTGTAAAAAAAAACTGAAGTTAAAGAGAGGATGGCTTCTACAAATGGATAATGATCCTAAACACACCACGAAATCCACGGTGTATTACATCAAGAGGCGTAAACTGAACGTTTTGCCATGGCCTTCACAATCTCCTGACCTCAACATAATTGAAAATCTATGAATAGACCTTAAAGAGCAGTGCGTGACAGACAGCCCAGAAATCTCAAAGGATTGGAAGACTTTTGAAAGGAAGAATGGGCAAAGATACCTCAAACAAGAATTGAAAGACTCTTGGCTGGCTACAAAAAGCGCTTACAAGCTGTGATACAAGATATTAACTCCGCAGGGTGCCCAAACTTTTGCAGACATCATTTTTTTGTTTTCTGTTATTTTGAAAGTGTAAATGATGGAAATAAATATTTTTTTTTACATATTATGAGAATGTCTAATCTGTAATTTGATGCCTTTTGGAGAATTTTCCATCTTTCCTTGGCTTCTTTATGTACATTAATACAAATTTTTACCTGGGGTGCCCAAACTTTTGATCCCCACTGTAACTGTACAAGATACTGCAGCCTTGTCCCTCTCACAGCTGTAGAATACTGCAGCCTTGTCCCTCTCACAGCTGTAGAATACTGCAGCCTTGTCCCTCTCACAGCTGTAGAATACTGCAGCCTTGTCCCTCTCACAGCTGTAGAATACTGCAGCCTTGTCCCTCTCACAGCTGTAGAATACTGCAGCCTTGTCCCTCTCACAGCTGTAGAATACTGCAGCCTTGTCCCTCTCACAGCTGTAGAATACTGCAGCCTTGTCCCTCTCACAGCTGTAGAATACTGCAGCCTTGTCCCTCTCACAGCTGTAGAATACTGCAGCCTTGTCCCTCTCAAAGCTGTAGAATACTGCAGCCTTGTTCATCTCACAGCTGTAGAATACTGCAGCCTTGTCCCATTCACAGCTGTAGAATACTGCATTTTTGTCCCTCTCACAGCTGTAGAATACTGCAGCCTTGTTCCTCTCACAGCTGTAGAATACTGCAGCCTTGTCCCATTCACAGCTGTAGAATACTGCATCCTTGTCCCTCTCACAGCTGTAGAATACTGCATCCTTGTCCCTCTCACAGCTGTAGAATACTGCAGCCTTGTCCCATTCACAGCTGTAGAATACTGCAGCCTTGTCCCTCTCACAGCTGTAGAATACTGCATCCTTGTCCCTCTCACAGCTGTAGAATACTGCAGCCTTGTCCCATTCACAGCTGTAGAATACTGCAGCCTTGTCCCATTCACAGCTGTAGAATACTGCAGCCTTGTCCCTCTCACAGCTGTAGAATACTGCAGCCTTGTCCCTCTCATCTGTAGAATACTGCAGCCTTGTCCCTCTCACAGCTGTAGAATACTGCAGCCTTGTCCCATTCACAGCTGTAGAATACTGCAGCCTTGTCCCTCTCACAGCTGTAGAATACTGCAGCCTTGTCCCTCTCACAGCTGTATAATACTGCAGCCTTGTCCCTCTCACAGCTGTAGAATACTGCAGCCTTGTCCCTGTGAGGGAACTGTACTGCACCTAATGTGGGGAACTATACTGCACCTAATGTGGGGGAACTATACTGCACCTAATGTGGGGGAACTATACTGCACCTAATGTGGGGAACTATACTGCACCTAATGTAGGGGAACTATACTGCACCTAATGTAGGGGAACTATACTGCACCTAATGTGGGGGAACTATACTGCACCTAATGTGGGGGAACTATACTGCACCTAATGTGGGGGAACAATACAGCACCTAATGTGGGGAACTATACAGCACCTAATGTGGGGAACTGTACTGCACCTAATGTAGGGAACTGTACTGCACCTAATGTGGGGGGAACTATACTGCACCTAATGTGGGGAACTGTACTGCACCTAATGTGGGGAACTGTACTGCACCTAATGTGAGGGAACTATACTGCACCTAATGTGGGGGAACTATACTGCACCTAATGTGGGGGAACTATACTGCACCTAATGTGGGGGAACTATACTGCACCTAATGTGGGGGAACTATACTGCACCTAATGTGGGGGGAACTATACTGCACCTAATGTGGGGGGAACTATACTGCACCTAATGTGGGGGAACTATACTGCACCTAATGTGGGGGGAACTATACTGCACCTAATGTGGGGGGAATATACTGCACCTAATGTGGGGAAACTATACTGCACCTAATGTGGGGAATAAACAGCACCTAATGTGGGGGGAACTATACTGCACGTAATGTGGGGGGAACTAAACTGCACCTAATGTGGGGGAACTGTACTGCACCTAATGTGGGGGAACTGTCTGGGGGGGGGGGGCAACATAATGAAGTGCTCCATCTTCCAGGCAGCCTTAATCTGGCCCTGTGCACAGGAGAGCCGTGGCCCTGTGCAGGAGATCGCAGGGTGTCCCAGCGGTCGGACCCCCCCCCCCCTGTGATCAGTCACTTATCCCCTATCCTATTATACTAATAGAAAATCGCATAATAATAATAGGAAATTGCAGCTATGCGATCTACTGCAGCCTGCAGTATTCTACAGCTGTGAGAGGGTAAAGGATGCAGTATCTTGTACAACTACAGTGGGGATCAAATGTTTGGGCAACCCAGGTAAAAATTTGTATTAATGTGCATAAAGAAGCCAAAGAAAGATGGAAAAGTCTCCAAAAGGCATCAATTTACAGATTAGACATTCTTATAATATGTCAACAAAAGTTAGATTTTTTTTCCATCATTTACACTTTTAAAATAACAGAAAACAAAAAAATGGCGTCTGCAGAAGTTTGGGCACCCTGCAGAATTTATAGCATGCACTGCCCCCTTTGCAAAGCTGAGACCTGCCAGTGTCATGTCAGGTGATGTCAATCTCAAAGGTTTTAAATGCCCAGACTCATCTGATCTTTCCCCATGATCAGCACCATAAGTTCTTCTAAGCAGTTGTCTAGAAATCTGAAACTGAAAATAGTTGACACTCACAAAGCTGGAGAAGGCTATAAGAAGACAGCAAAACGTTTGCAGATGTCAATATCCTCTGTTCGGAATATAATTAAGAAATGGCAGTCATCAGGAACAGGGGAAGTTAAAGCAAGATCTGGAAGACCAAGAAAAATATCAGACAGAACAGCTTGCAGGATTGTGAGAAAAACAATTCAGAACCCATGTTTGACTGCACAATCCCTCCAGAAAGATCTGTCAGACACTGGAGTTGTGGTACAATATTCCACTGTAAAGAGATACTTGTACAAATATGGTCTTCATGGAAGAGTCATCAGAAGAAAACCTCTTCTACGTTTGAACTTCGCAAATGAACATATAGACAAGCCTGATGCATTTTGGAAAGAAGTTCTGTGGACCGATGAGGTTAAAATTGAATTTTTTGTCCGGAATGAGCAAAGGTACGTTTGGAGAAGGGGAACAGAATTGAATGAAAAGAACCTCTGTCCAACTGTTAAGCATGGGGGTGGATCAATCATGCTTTGGGATTGTATTGTAGCCAGTGACACAGGGAACATCTCACGAGTAGAAGTAAAATTGGATTCAATAAAATTTCAGCAAATTTTGGATGCTAACTTGATGCCATCTGTAAAAAAAAGCTGAAGTTAAAGAGAGGATGGCTTCTACAAATGGATAATGATCCTAAACACACCACGAAATCCACGGTGTATTACATCAAGAGGCGTAAACTGAACGTTTTGCCATGGCCTTCACAATCTCCTGACCTCAACATAATTGAAAATCTATGAATAGACCTTAAAGAGCAGTGCGTGACAGACAGCCCAGAAATCTCAAAGGATTGGAAGACTTTTGAAAGGAAGAATGGGCAAAGATACCTCAAACAAGAATTGAAAGACTCTTGGCTGGCTACAAAAAGCGCTTACAAGCTGTGATACAAGATATTAACTCCGCAGGGTGCCCAAACTTTTGCAGACATCATTTTTTTGTTTTCTGTTATTTTGAAAGTGTAAATGATGGAAATAAATATTTTTTTTTACATATTATGAGAATGTCTAATCTGTAATTTGATGCCTTTTGGAGAATTTTCCATCTTTCCTTGGCTTCTTTATGTACATTAATACAAATTTTTACCTGGGGTGCCCAAACTTTTGATCCCCACTGTAACTGTACAAGATACTGCAGCCTTGTCCCTCTCACAGCTGTAGAATACTGCAGCCTTGTCCCTCTCACAGCTGTAGAATACTGCAGCCTTGTCCCTCTCACAGCTGTAGAATACTGCAGCCTTGTCCCTCTCACAGCTGTAGAATACTGCAGCCTTGTCCCTCTCACAGCTGTAGAATACTGCAGCCTTGTCCCTCTCACAGCTGTAGAATACTGCAGCCTTGTCCCTCTCACAGCTGTAGAATACTGCAGCCTTGTCCCTCTCACAGCTGTAGAATACTGCAGCCTTGTCCCTCTCACAGCTGTAGAATACTGCAGCCTTGTCCCTCTCAAAGCTGTAGAATACTGCAGCCTTGTTCATCTCACAGCTGTAGAATACTGCAGCCTTGTCCCATTCACAGCTGTAGAATACTGCATTTTTGTCCCTCTCACAGCTGTAGAATACTGCAGCCTTGTTCCTCTCACAGCTGTAGAATACTGCAGCCTTGTCCCATTCACAGCTGTAGAATACTGCATCCTTGTCCCTCTCACAGCTGTAGAATACTGCATCCTTGTCCCTCTCACAGCTGTAGAATACTGCAGCCTTGTCCCATTCACAGCTGTAGAATACTGCAGCCTTGTCCCTCTCACAGCTGCAGAATACTGCAGCCTTGTCCCTCTCACAGCTGTAGAATACTGCAGCCTTGTCCCTCTCACAGCTGTAGAATACTGCAGCCTTGTCCCTTTTACATATTATGAGAATGTCTAATCTGTAATTTGATGCCTTTTGGAGAATTTTCCATCTTTCCTTGGCTTCTTTATGTACATTAATACAAATTTTTACCTGGGGTGCCCAAACTTTTGATCCCCACTGTAACTGTACAAGATACTGCAGCCTTGTCCCTCTCACAGCTGTAGAATACTGCAGCCTTGTCCCTCTCACAGCTGTAGAATACTGCAGCCTTGTCCCTCTCACAGCTGTAGAATACTGCAGCCTTGTCCCTCTCACAGCTGTAGAATACTGCAGCCTTGTCCCTCTCACAGCTGTAGAATACTGCAGCCTTGTCCCTCTCACAGCTGTAGAATACTGCAGCCTTGTCCCTCTCACAGCTGTAGAATACTGCAGCCTTGTCCCTCTCAAAGCTGTAGAATACTGCAGCCTTGTTCATCTCACAGCTGTAGAATACTGCAGCCTTGTCCCATTCACAGCTGTAGAATACTGCATTTTTGTCCCTCTCACAGCTGTAGAATACTGCAGCCTTGTTCCTCTCACAGCTGTAGAATACTGCAGCCTTGTCCCATTCACAGCTGTAGAATACTGCATCCTTGTCCCTCTCACAGCTGTAGAATACTGCATCCTTGTCCCTCTCACAGCTGTAGAATACTGCAGCCTTGTCCCATTCACAGCTGTAGAATACTGCAGCCTTGTCCCTCTCACAGCTGTAGAATACTGCATCCTTGTCCCTCTCACAGCTGTAGAATACTGCAGCCTTGTCCCATTCACAGCTGTAGAATACTGCAGCCTTGTCCCATTCACAGCTGTAGAATACTGCAGCCTTGTCCCTCTCACAGCTGTAGAATACTGCAGCCTTGTCCCTCTCATCTGTAGAATACTGCAGCCTTGTCCCTCTCACAGCTGTAGAATACTGCAGCCTTGTCCCATTCACAGCTGTAGAATACTGCAGCCTTGTCCCTCTCACAGCTGTAGAATACTGCAGCCTTGTCCCTCTCACAGCTGTAGAATACTGCAGCCTTGTCCCTCTCACAGCTGTAGAATACTGCAGCCTTGTCCCTCTCACAGCTGTAGAATACTGCAGCCTTATCCCTCTCACAGCTGTAGAATACTGCAGCCTTGTTCCTCTCACAGCTGTAGAATACTGCAGCCTTGTCCCTCTCACAGCTGTAGAATACTGCAGCCTTGTCCCATTCACAGCTGTAGAATACCTGCAGCCTTGTCCCTCTCACAGCTGTAGAATACTGCAGCCTTGTCCCTCTCACAGCTGTAGAATACTGCAGCCTTGTCCCTCTCACAGCTGTAGAATACTGCAGCCTTGTCCCTCTCACAGCTGTAGAATACTGCAGCCTTGTCCCTCTCACAGCTGTAGAATACTGCAGCCTTGTCCCTCTCACAGCTGTAGAATACTGCAGCCTTGTCCCTCTCACAGCTGTAGAATACTGCAGCCTTGTCCCTCTCACAGCTGTAGAATACTGCAGCCTTGTCCCTCTCACAGCTGTAGAATACTGCAGCCTTGTCCCTCTCACAGCTGTAGAATACTGCAGCCTTGTCCCTCTCACAGCTGTAGAATACTGCAGCCTTGTCCCTCTCACAGCTGTAGAATACTGCAGCCTTGTCCCATTCACAGCTGTAGAATACTGCATCCTTGTCCCTCTCACAGCTGTAGAATACTGCAGCCTTGTCCCTCTCACAGCTGTAGAATACTGCATCCTTGTTCCCCTCACAGCTGTAGAATACTGCATCCTTGTACCTCTCACAGCTGTAGAATACTGCAGCCTTGTCCCATTCACAGCTGTAGAATACTGTATCCTTGTCCCTCTCACAGCTGTAGAAAACTGCATCCTTGTCCCATTCACAGCTGTAGAATACTGTATCCTTGTCCCTCTCACAGCTGTAGAAAACTGCATCCTTGTCCCATTCACAGCTGTAGAATACTGCATCCTTGTCCCATTCACAGCTGTAGAATACTGCATCCTTGTCCCTCTCACAGCTGTAGAAAACTGCATCCTTGTTCCCCTCACAGCTGTAGAAAACTGCATCCTTGTTCCCCTCACAGCTGTAGAATACTGCATCCTTGTCCCTCTCACAGCTGTAGAATACTGCATCCTTGTCCCATTGTCAGCAGTAGAATACTGCAGCCTTGTCCCTCTCACAGCTGTAGAATACTGCATCCTTGTCCCATTCACAGCTGTAGAATACTGCAGCCTTGTCCCTCTCACAGCTGTAGAATACTGCAGCCTTGTCCCTCTCACAGCTGTAGAATACTGCAGCCTTGTCCCATTCACAGCTGTAGAATACTGCATCCTTGTCCCTCTCACAGCTGTAGAATACTGCATCCTTGTCCCTCTCACAGCTGTAGAATACTGCATCCTTGTTCCCCTCACAGCTGTAGAATACTGCATCCTTGTCCCTCTCACAGCTGTAGAATACTGCAGCCTTGTCCCTCTCACAGCTGTAGAATACTGCATCCTTGTCCCATTCACAGCTGTAGAATACTGCATCTTTGTCCCTCTCACAGCTGTAGAATACTGCAGCCTTGTTCCTCGCACAGCTGTAGAATATTGCATCCTTGTCCCATTCACAGCTGTAGAATACTGCATCCTTGTCCCATTCACAGCTGTAGAATACTGCATCCTTGTCCCTCTCACATCTGTAGAATACTGCATCCTTGTCCCATTCACAGCTGTAGAATACTGCAGCCTTGTCCCTCTCACAGCTGTAGAATACTGCATCCTTGTCCCTCTCACAGCTGTAGAATACTGCAGCCTTGTCCCTCTCACAGCTGTAGAATACTGCAGCCTTGTCCCTCTCACAGCTGTAGAATACTGCAGCCTTGTCCCTCTCACAGCTGTAGAATACTGCAGCCTTGTTCCTCTCACAGCTGTAGAATACTGCATCCTTGTCCCTCTCAAAGCTGTAGAATACTGCAGCCTTGTTCCTCTCACAGCTGTAGAATACTGCAGCCTTGTTCCTCTCACAGCTGTAGAATACTGCAGCCTTGTCCCATTCACAGCTGTAGAATACTGCAGCCTTGTCCCATTCACAGCTGTAGAATACTGTATCCTTGTCCCTCTCACAGCTGTAGAATACTGCATCCTTGTCCCTCTCACAGTTGTAGAAAACTGCATCCTTGTTCCATTCACAGCTCTAGAATACTGCATCCTTGTCCCTCTCACAGCTGTAGAATACTGCATCCTTGTCCCTCTCACAGCTGTAGAATACTGCATCCTTGTCCGATTCACAGCTGTAGAAGACTGTATCCTTGTCCCATTCACAGCTGTAGAATACTGCAGCCTTGTCCCTCTCACAGCTGTAGAATACTGCAGCCTTGTCCCTCTCACAGCTGTAGAATACTGCAGCCTTGTCCCTCTCAGAGCTGTAGAATACTGCAGCCTTGTCCCTCTCACAGCTGTAGAATACTGCAGCCTTGTCCCTCTCACAGCTGTAGAATACTGCAGCCTTGTCCCTCTCACAGCTGTAGAATACTGCAGCCTTGTTCCTCTCACAGCTGTAGAATACTGCAGCCTTGTCCCTCTCACAGCTGTAGAATGCTGCAGCCTTGTCCCATTCACAGCTGTAGAATACTGCAGCCTTGTCCCTCTCACAGCTGTAGAATACTGCAGCCTTGTCCCTCTCACAGCTGTAGAATACTGCATCCTTGTCCCTCTCACAGCTGTAGAATACTGCAGCCTTGTCCCATTCACAGCTGTAGAATACTGCAGCCTTGTCCCTCTCACAGCTGTAGAATACTGCAGCCATGTCCCTCTCACAGCTGTAGAATACTGCAGCCTTGTCCCTCTCACAGATGTAGAATACTGCAGCCTTGTCCCTCTCACAGCTGTAGAATACTGCAGCCTTGTCCCTCTCACATCTGTAGAATACTGCAGCCTTGTCCCTCTCACAGCTGTAGAATACTGCAGCCTTGTCCCTCTCACAGCTGTAGAATACTGCAGCCTTGTCCCTCTCACAGCTGTAGAATACTGCAGCCTTGTCCCTCTCACAGCTGTAGAATACTGCAGCCTTGTCCCTCTCACAGCTGTAGAATACTGCAGCCTTGTCCCATTCACAGCTGTAGAATACTGCAGCCTTGTCCCTCTCACAGCTGTAGAATACTGCATCCTTGTCCCTCTCACAGCTGTAGAATACTGCAGCCTTGTCCCTCTCACAGCTGTAGAATACTGCAGCCTTGTCCCTCTCACAGCTGTAGAATACTGCAGCCTTGTCCCTCTCACAGCTGTAGAATACTGCAGCCTTGTCCCTCTCACAGCTGTAGAATACTGCAGCCTTGTCCCTCTCACAGCTGTAGAATACTGCAGCCTTGTCCCTCTCACAGCTGTAGAATACTGCAGCCTTGTCCCTCTCACAGCTGTAGAATACTGCAGCATTGTCCCTCTCACAGCTGTAGAATACTGCAGCCTTGTCCCTCTCACAGCTGTAGAATACTGCAGCCTTGTCCCTCTCACAGCTGTAGAATACTGCAGCCTTGTCCCATTCACAGCTGTAGAATACTGTATCCTTGTCCCTCTCACAGCTGTAGAATACTGCAGCCTTGTCCCTCTCACAGCTGTAGAATACTGCATCCTTGTCCCTCTCACAGCTGTAGAATACTGCAGCCTTGTCCCTCTCACAGCTGTAGAATACTGCAGCCTTGTCCCATTCACAGCTGTAGAATACTGCATCCTTGTCCCTCTCACAGCTGTAGAATACTGCAGCCTTGTTCCCCTCACAGCTGTAGAATACTGCATCCTTGTACCTCTCACAGCTGTAGAATACTGCAGCCTTGTCCCATTCACAGCTGTAGAATACTGTATCCTTGTCCCTCTCACAGCTGTAGAAAACTTCATCCTTGTCCCATTCACAGCTGTAGAATACTGTATCCTTGTCCCTCTCACAGCTGTAGAAAACTGCATCCTTGTCCCCCTCACAGCTGTAGAATACTGCATCCTTGTCCCATTCACAGCTGTAGAATACTGCATCCTTGTCCCTCTCACAGCTGTAGAATACTGCATCCCTGTCCCTCTCACAGCTGTAGAATACTGCATCCTTGTCCCATTCACAGCTGTAGAATACTGCATCCTTGTCCCTCTCACAGCTGTAGAATACTGTATCCTTGTCCCTCTCACAGCTGTAGAATACTGCAGCCTTGTCCCTCTCACAGCTGTAGAATACTGCATCCTTGTCCCATTCACAGCTGTAGAATACTGCAGCCTTGTCCCTCTCACAGCTGTAGAATACTGCATCCTTGTCCCTCTCACATCTGTAGAATACTGCATCATTGTCCCATTCACAGCTGTAGAATACTGTATCCTTGTCCCTCTCACAGCTGTAGAATACTGCAGCCTTGTTCCTCTCACAGCTGTAGAATACTGCATCCTTGTCCCTCTCACAGCTGGAGAATACTGCAGCCTTGTCCCATTCACAGCTGTAGAATACTGCATCCTTGTCCCTCTCACAGCTGTAGAATACTGCATCCTTGTCCCTCTCACAGCTGTAGAATACTGCATCCTTGTTCCCCTCACAGCTGCAGAACACTGCATCCTTGTCCCTCTCACAGCTGTAGAATACTGCAGCCTTGTCCCTCTCACAGCTGTAGAATACAGCATCCTTTTCCCATTCACAGCTGTAGAATACTGCAGCCTTGTCCCTCTCACAGCTATAGAATACTGCATCCTTGTCCCATTCACAGCTGTAGAATACTGCATCTTTGTCCCTCTCACAGCTGTAGAATACTGCAGCCTTGTTCCTCGCACAGCTGTAGAATATTGCATCCTTGTCCCATTCACAGCTGCAGAATACTGCATCCTTGTCCCATTCACAGCTGTAGAATACTGCATCCTTGTCCCTCTCACATCTGTAGAATACTGCATCCTTGTCCCATTCACAGCTGTAGAATACTGCAGCCTTGTCCCTCTCACAGCTGTAGAATACTGCATCCTTGTCCCTCTCACAGCTGTAGAATACTGCATCCTTGTCCCATTCACAGCTGTAGAAGACTGTATCCTTGTCCATCTCACAGCTGTAGAATACTGCAGCCTTGTCCCTCTCACAGCTGTAGAATACTGCAGCCTTGTCCCTCTCACAGCTGTAGAATACTGCAGCCTTGTCCCTCTCACAGCTGTAGAATACTGCAGCCTTGTCCCTCTCACAGCTGTAGAATACTGCAGCCTTGTCCCTCTCACAGCTGTAGAATACTGCAGCCTTGTCCCTCTCACAGCTGTAGAATACTGCAGCCTTGTCCCTCTCACAGCTGTAGAATACTGCAGCCTTGTCCCTCTCACAGCTGTAGAATACTGCAGCCTTGTTCCTCTCACAGCTGTAGAATACTGCAGCATTGTCCCTCTCACAGCTGTAGAATACTGCAGCCTTGTCCCATTCACAGCTGTAGAATACTGCAGCCTTGTCCCTCTCACAGCTGTAGAATACTGCAGCCTTGTCCCTCTCACAGCTGTAGAATACTGCATCCTTGTCCCTCTCACAGCTGTAGAATACTGCAGCCTTGTCCCATTCACAGCTGTAGAATACTGCAGCCTTGTCCCTCTCACAGCTGTAGAATACTGCAGCCTTGTCCCTCTCACAGCTGTAGATTACTGCAGCCTTGTCCCTCTCACAGATGTAGAATACTGCAGCCTTGTCCCTCTCACAGCTGTAGAATACTGCAGCCTTGTCCCTCTCACATCTGTAGAATACTGCATCATTGTCCCATTCACAGCTGTAGAATACTGTATCCTTGTCCCTCTCACATCTTTAGAATACTGCATCCTTGTCCCTCTCACAGCTGTAGAATACTGCAGCCTTGTTCCTCTCACAGCTGTAGAATACTGCATCCTTGTCCCTCTCACAGCTGGAGAATACTGCAGCCTTGTCCCATTCACAGCTGTAGAATACTGCATCCTTGTCCCTCTCACAGCTGTAGAATACTGCATCCTTGTCCCTCTCACAGCTGTAGAATACTGCATCCTTGTTCCCCTCACAGCTGCAGAATACTGCATCCTTGTCCCTCTCACAGCTGTAGAATACTGCAGCCTTGTCCCTCTCACAGCTGTAGAATACAGCATCCTTTTCCCATTCACAGCTGTAGAATACTGCAGCCTTGTCCCTCTCACAGCTGTAGAATACTGCATCCTTGTCCCATTCACAGCTGTAGAATACTGCATCTTTGTCCCTCTCACAGCTGTAGAATACTGCAGCCTTGTTCCTCGCACAGCTGTAGAATATTGCATCCTTGTCCCATTCACAGCTGTAGAATACTGCATCCTTGTCCCATTCACAGCTGTAGAATACTGCATCCTTGTCCCTCTCACATCTGTAGAATACTGCATCCTTGTCCCATTCACAGCTGTAGAATACTGCAGCCTTGTCCCTCTCACAGCTGTAGAATACTGCATCCTTGTCCCTCTCACAGCTGTAGAATACTGCATCCTTGTCCCATTCACAGCTGTAGAAGACTGTATCCTTGTCCATCTCACAGCTGTAGAATACTGCAGCCTTGTCCCTCTCACAGCTGTAGAATACTGCAGCCTTGTTCCTCTCACAGCTGTAGAATACTGCAGCCTTGTCCCTCTCACAGCTGTAGAATACTGCAGCCTTGTCCCTCTCACAGCTGTAGAATACTGCAGCCTTGTCCCTCTCACAGCTGTAGAATACTGCAGCCTTGTCCCTCTCACAGCTGTAGAATACTGCAGCCTTGTCCCTCTCACAGCTGTAGAATACTGCAGCCTTGTTCCTCTCACAGCTGTAGAATACTGCAGCATTGTCCCTCTCACAGCTGTAGAATACTGCAGCCTTGTCCCATTCACAGCTGTAGAATACTGCATCCTTGTCCCTCTCACAGCTGTAGAATACTGCAGCCTTGTCCCTCTCACAGCTGTAGAATACTGCATCCTTGTCCCTCTCACAGCTGTAGAATACTGCAGCCTTGTCCCATTCACAGCTGTAGAATACTGCAGCCTTGTCCCTCTCACAGCTGTAGAATACTGCAGCCTTGTCCCTCTCACAGCTGTAGATTACTGCAGCCTTGTCCCTCTCACAGATGTAGAATACTGCAGCCTTGTCCCTCTCACAGATGTAGAATACTGCAGCCTTGTCCCTCTCACAGCTGTAGAATACTGCAGCCTTGTCCCTCTCACAGCTGTAGAATACTGCAGCCCTGTCCCTCTCACAGCTGTAGAATACTGCAGCCTTGTCCCTCTCACAGCTGTAGAATACTGCAGCCTTGTCCCTCTCACAGCTGTAGAATACTGCATCCTTGTCCCATTCACAGCTGTAGAATACTGCATCCTTGTCCCTCTCACAGCTGTAGAATACTGCAGCCTTGTCCCATTCACAGCTGTAGAATACTGCAGCCTTGTCCCATTCACATCTGTAGAATACTGCAGCCTTGTCCCATTCACAGCTGTAGAATACTGCAGCCTTGTCCCATTCACAGCTGTAGAATACTGCATGTTTGTCCCTTTCACATCTGTAGAATACTGCAGCCTTGTCCCATTCACAGCTGTAGAATACTGCATCCTTGTCCCATTCACAGCTGTAGAATACTGCATCCTTGTCCCATTCACAGCTGTAGAATACTGCATCCTTGTCCCTCTCACAGCTGTAGAATACTGCATCCTTGTCCCATTCACAGCTGTAGAATACTGCAGCCTTGTCCCTCTCACAGCTGTAGAATACTGCATCCTTGTCCCATTCACAACTGTAGAACATTGCATCCTTGTCCCTCTCACAGCTGTAGAATACTGCATCCTTGTCCCTCTCACAGCTGTAGAATACGGCATCCTTGTCCCTCTCACAGCTGTAGAATACTGCATCCTTGTCCCTCTCACAGATGTAGAATACTGCATCCTTGTCCCTCTCACAGCTGTAGAATACTGCATCCTTGTCCCATTCACAGCTGTAGAAGACTGTATCCTTGTCCCTCTCACAGCTGTAGAATACTGCATCCTTGTCCCATTCACAGCTGTAGAATACTGCAGCCTTGTCCCTCTCACAGCTGTAGAATACTGCATCCTTGTCCCATTCACAGCTGTAGAATACTGCATCCTTGTCCCTCTCACAGCTGTAGAATACTGCATCCTTGTCCCTCTCACAGCTGTAGAATACTGCATCCTTGTCCCATTCACAGCTGTAGAATACTGCATCCTTGTCCCATTCACAGCTGTAGAATACTGCAGCCTTGTCCCTCTCACAGCTGTAGAATACTGCAGCCTTGTACCTCTCACAGCTGTAGAATACTGCAGCCTTGTCCCTCACAGCTGTAGAATACTGCAGCCTTGTCCCTCTCACAGCTGTAGAATACTGCATCCTTGTCCCATTCACAGCTGTAGAATACTGCATCCTTGTCCCATTCACAGCAGTAGAATACTGCAGCCTTGTCCCTCTCACAGCTGTAGAATACTGCATCCTTGTCCCTCTCACAGCTGTAGAATACTGCATCCTTGTCCCATTCACAGCTGTAGAAGACTGCATCCTTGTCCCTCTCACAGCTGTAGAATACTGCATCCTTGTCCCTCTCACAGCTGTAGAATACTGCAGCCTTATCCCTCTCACAGCTGTAGAATACTGCAGCCTTGTCCCTCTCACAGCTGTAGAATACTGCATCCTTTCCCATTCACAGCTGTAGAATACTGCAGCCTTGTCCCTCTCACAGCTGTAGAATACTGCATCCTTGTCCCTCTCACAGATGTAGAATACTGCAGCCTTGTCCCTCTCACAGCTGTAAAATACTGCATCCTTGTCCCTCTCACAGATGTAGAATACTGCAGCCTTGTCCCTCTCACATCTGTAGAATACTGCATCCTTGTCCCTCTCACAGCTGTAGAATACTGCAGCCTTGTCCCTCTCACAGCTGTAGAATACTGCAGCCTTGTCCCTCTCACAGCTGTAGAATACTGCAGCCTTGTCCCTCTCACAGCTATAGAATACTGCATCCATGTCCCATTCACAGCTGTAGAATACTGCAGCCTTGTCCCTCTCACAGCTGTAGAATACTGCAGCCTTGTCCCATTCACAGCTGTAGAATACTGCATCCTTGTCCCTCTCACAGCTGTAGAATACTGCAGCCTTGTCCCTCTCACAGCTGTAGAATACTGCATCCTTTTCCCATTCACAGCTGTAGAATACTGCAGCCTTGTCCCTCTCACAGCTGTAGAATACTGCATCCTTGTCCCTCTCACAGCTGTAGAATACTGCAGCCTTGTCCCTCTCACAGCTGTAGAATACTGCATCCTTTTCCCATTCACAGCTGTAGAATACTGCAGCCTTGTCCCTCTCACAGCTGTAGAATACTGCAGCCTTGTCCCTCTCACAGCTGTAGAATACTGCATCCTTGTCCCATTCACAGCTGTAGAATACTGCAGCCTTGTCCCTCTCACAGCTGTATAATACTGCAGCCTTGTCCCATTCACAGCTGTAGAATACTGCATCCTTGTCCCATTCACAGCTGTAGAATACTGCATCCTTGTTCCTCTCACAGCTGTAGAATACTGTATCCTTGTCCCTCTCACATCTGTAGAATACTGCATCCTTGTCCCTCTCACAGCTGTAGAATACTGCATCCTTGTCCCTCTCACAGCTGTAGAATACTGCATCCTTTTCCCATTCACAGCTGTAGAAAACTGCTGCCTTGTCCCTCTCACAGCTGTAGAATACTGCATCCTTGTCCCATTCACAGCTGTAGAATACTGCAGCCTTGTCCCTCTCACAGCTGTAGAATACTGCAGCCTTATCCCATTCACAGCTGTAGAATACTGCAGCCTTGTCCCATTCACAGCTGTAGAATACTGCAGCCTTGTCCCATTCACAGCTGTAGAATACTGCATCCTTGTCCCATTCACAGCTGTAGAATACTGCATCCTTGTCCCTCTCACAGCTGTAGAATACTGCATCCTTGTCCCATTCACAGCTGTAGAATACTGCAGCCTTGTCCCTCTCACAGCTGTAGAATACTGCATCCTTGTCCCATTCACAACTGTAGAACATTGCATCCTTGTCCCTCTCACAGCTGTAGAATACTGCATCCTTGTCCCTCTCACAGCTGTAGAATACGGCATCCTTGTCCCTCTCACAGCTGTAGAATACTGCATCCTTGTCCCTCTCACAGCTGTAGAATACTGCATCCTTGTCCCTCTCACAGCTGTAGAATACTGCATCCTTGTCCCATTCACAGCTGTAGAAGACTGTATCCTTGTCCCTCTCACAGCTGTAGAATACTGCATCCTTGTCCCATTCACAGCTGTAGAATACTGCAGCCTTGTCCCTCTCACAGCTGTAGAATACTGCATCCTTGTCCCATTCACAGCTGTAGAATACTGCATCCTTGTCCCTCTCACAGCTGTAGAATACTGCATCCTTGTCCCTCTCACAGCTGTAGAATACTGCATCCTTGTCCCATTCACAGCTGTAGAATACTGCATCCTTGTCCCATTCACAGCTGTAGAATACTGCAGCCTTGTCCCTCTCACAGCTGTAGAATACTGCAGCCTTGTACCTCTCACAGCTGTAGAATACTGCAGCCTTGTCCCTCACAGCTGTAGAATACTGCAGCCTTGTCCCTCTCACAGCTGTAGAATACTGCATCCTTGTCCCATTCACAGCTGTAGAATACTGCATCCTTGTCCCATTCACAGCAGTAGAATACTGCAGCCTTGTCCCTCTCACAGCTGTAGAATACTGCATCCTTGTCCCTCTCACAGCTGTAGAATACTGCATCCTTGTCCCATTCACAGCTGTAGAATACTGCATCCTTGTCCCATTCACAGTTGTAGAATACTGCATCCTTGTCCCTCTCACAGCTGTAGAATACTGCATCCTTGTCCCTCTCACAGCTGTAGAATACTGCAGCCTTATCCCTCTCACAGCTGTAGAATACTGCAGCCTTGTCCCTCTCACAGCTGTAGAATACTGCATCCTTTCCCATTCACAGCTGTAGAATACTGCAGCCTTGTCCCTCTCACAGCTGTAGAATACTGCATCCTTGTCCCTCTCACAGATGTAGAATACTGCAGCCTTGTCCCTCTCACAGCTGTAAAATACTGCATCCTTGTCCCTCTCACAGATGTAGAATACTGCAGCCTTGTCCCTCTCACATCTGTAGAATACTGCATCCTTGTCCCTCTCACAGCTGTAGAATACTGCAGCCTTGTCCCTCTCACAGCTGTAGAATACTGCAGCCTTGTCCCTCTCACAGCTGTAGAATACTGCAGCCTTGTCCCTCTCACAGCTATAGAATACTGCATCCATGTCCCATTCACAGCTGTAGAATACTGCAGCCTTGTCCCTCTCACAGCTGTAGAATACTGCAGCCTTGTCCCATTCACAGCTGTAGAATACTGCATCCTTGTCCCTCTCACAGCTGTAGAATACTGCAGCCTTGTCCCTCTCACAGCTGTAGAATACTGCATCCTTTTCCCATTCACAGCTGTAGAATACTGCAGCCTTGTCCCTCTCACAGCTGTAGAATACTGCAGCCTTGTCCCTCTCACAGCTGTAGAATACTGCAGCCTTGTCCCTCTCACAGCTGTAGAATACTGCATCCTTTTCCCATTCACAGCTGTAGAATACTGCAGCCTTGTCCCTCTCACAGCTGTAGAATACTGCAGCCTTGTCCCTCTCACAGCTGTAGAATACTGCATCCTTGTCCCATTCACAGCTGTAGAATACTGCAGCCTTGTCCCTCTCACAGCTGTATAATACTGCAGCCTTGTCCCATTCACAGCTGTAGAATACTGCATCCTTGTCCCATTCACAGCTGTAGAATACTGCATCCTTGTTCCTCTCACAGCTGTAGAATACTGTATCCTTGTCCCTCTCACATCTGTAGAATACTGCATCCTTGTCCCTCTCACAGCTGTAGAATACTGCATCCTTGTCCCTCTCACAGCTGTAGAATACTGCATCCTTTTCCCATTCACAGCTGTAGAATACTGCTGCCTTGTCCCTCTCACAGCTGTAGAATACTGCATCCTTGTCCCATTCACAGCTGTAGAATACTGCAGCCTTGTCCCTCTCACAGCTGTAGAATACTGCAGCCTTATCCCATTCACAGCTGTAGAATACTGCATCCTTGTCCCATTCACAGCTGTAGAATACTGCATCCTTGTTCCTCTCACAGCTGTAGAATACTGTATCCTTGTCCCTCTCACATCTGTAGAATACTGCAGCCTTGTCCCTCTCACAGCTGTAGAATACTGCATCCTTGTCCCTCTCACAGCTGTAGAATACTGCAGCCTTGTCCCTCTCACAGCTGTAGAATACTGCAGCCTTGTCCCTCTCACAGCTGTAGAATACTGCATCCTTGTCCCTCTCACAGCTGTAGAATACTGCATCCTTGTCCCTCTCACAGCTGTAGAATACTGCAGCCTTGTCCCTCTCACAGCTGTAGAATACTGCAACCTTGTCCCTCTCACAGCTGTAGAATACTGCAGCCTTGTCCCTCTCACAGCTGTAGAATACTGCAGCCTTGTTCCTCTCACAGCTGTAGAATACTGCATCCTTGTCCCTCTCAAAGCTGTAGAATACTGCAGCCTTGTTCCTCTCACAGCTGTAGAATACTGCAGCCTTGTTCCTCTCACAGCTGTAGAATACTGCAGCCTTGTCCCATTCACAGCTGTAGAATACTGCATCCTTGTCCCTCTCTCAGCTGTAGAATACTGCATCCTTGTCCCTCTCACAGCTGTAGAATACTGCATCCTTGTCCCATTCACAGCTGTAGAAGACTGTATCCTTGTCCCTCTCACAGCTGTAGAATACTGCAGCCTTGTCCCTCTCACAGCTGTAGAATACTGCAGCCTTGTCCCTCTCACAGCTGTAGAATACTGCAGCCTTGTCCCTCTCACAGCTGTAGAATACTGCAGCCTTGTCCCTCTCACAGCTGTAGAATACTGCAGCCTTGTCCCTCTCACAGCTGTAGAATACTGCAGCCTTGTCCCTCTCACAGCTGTAGAATACTGCAGCCTTGTTCCTCTCACAGCTGTAGAATACTGCAGCCTTGTCCCTCTCACAGCTGTAGAATACTGCAGCCTTGTCCCATTCACAGCTGTAGAATACTGCAGCCTTGTCCTTCTCACAGCTGTAGAATACTGCATCCTTGTCCCTCTCACAGCTGTAGAATACTGCATCCTTGTCCCTCTCACAGCTGTAGAATACTGCAGCCTTGTCCCATTCACAGCTGTAGAATACTGCAGCCTTGTCCCTCTCACAGCTGTAGAATACTGCAGCCTTGTCCCTCTCACAGCTGTAGAATACTGCAGCCTTGTCCCTCTCACAGATGTAGAATACTGCAGCCTTGTCCCTCTCACAGCTGTAGAATACTGCAGCCTTGTCCCTCTCACAGCTGTAGAATACTGCAGCCTTGTCCCTCTCACAGCTGTAGAATACTGCAGCCTTGTCCCTCTCACAGCTGTAGAATACTGCAGCCTTGTCCCTCTCACAGATGTAGAATACTGCAGCCTTGTCCCTCTCACAGCTGTAGAATACTGCAGCCTTGTCCCTCTCACAGCTGTAGAATACTGCAGCCTTGTCCCTCTCACAGCTGTAGAATACTGCAGCCTTGTCCCATTCACAGCTGTAGAATACTGCAGCCTTGTCCCTCTTACAGCTGTAGAATACTGCATCCTTGTCCCTCTCACAGCTGTAGAATACTGCAGCCTTGTCCCTCTCACAGCTGTAGAATACTGCAGCCTTGTCCCTCTCACAGCTGTAGAATACTGCAGCCTTGTCCCTCTCACAGCTGTAGAATACTGCATCCTTGTCCCTCTCACAGCTGTAGAATACTGCATCCTTGTCCCATTCACAGCTGTAGAATACTGCATCTTTGTCCCTCTCACATCTGTAGAATACTGCAGCCTTGTCCCATTCACAGCTGTAGAATACTGCAGCCTTGTCCCATTCACATCTGTAGAATACTGCAGCCTTGTCCCATTCACAGCTGTAGAATACTGCAGCCTTGTCCCATTCACAGCTGTAGAATACTGCAGCCTTGTCCCATTCACAGCTGTAGAATACTGCATCCTTGTCCCTCTCACAGCTGTAGAATACTGCATCCTTGTCCCTCTCACAGCTGTAGAATACTGCATCCTTTTCCCATTCACAGCTGTAGAATACTGCTGCCTTGTCCCTCTCACAGCTGTAGAATACTGCATCCTTGTCCCATTCACAGCTGTAGAATACTGCAGCCTTGTCCCTCTCACAGCTGTAGAATACTGCAGCCTTATCCCATTCACAGCTGTAGAATACTGCATCCTTGTCCCATTCACAGCTGTAGAATACTGCATCCTTGTTCCTCTCACAGCTGTAGAATACTGTATCCTTGTCCCTCTCACATCTGTAGAATACTGCAGCCTTGTCCCTCTCACAGCTGTAGAATACTGCATCCTTGTCCCTCTCACAGCTGTAGAATACTGCAGCCTTGTCCCTCTCACAGCTGTAGAATACTGCAGCCTTGTCCCTCTCACAGCTGTAGAATACTGCATCCTTGTCCCTCTCACAGCTGTAGAATACTGCATCCTTGTCCCTCTCACAGCTGTAGAATACTGCAGCCTTGTCCCTCTCACAGCTGTAGAATACTGCAACCTTGTCCCTCTCACAGCTGTAGAATACTGCAGCCTTGTCCCTCTCACAGCTGTAGAATACTGCAGCCTTGTTCCTCTCACAGCTGTAGAATACTGCATCCTTGTCCCTCTCAAAGCTGTAGAATACTGCAGCCTTGTTCCTCTCACAGCTGTAGAATACTGCAGCCTTGTTCCTCTCACAGCTGTAGAATACTGCAGCCTTGTCCCATTCACAGCTGTAGAATACTGCATCCTTGTCCCTCTCTCAGCTGTAGAATACTGCATCCTTGTCCCTCTCACAGCTGTAGAATACTGCATCCTTGTCCCATTCACAGCTGTAGAAGACTGTATCCTTGTCCCTCTCACAGCTGTAGAATACTGCAGCCTTGTCCCTCTCACAGCTGTAGAATACTGCAGCCTTGTCCCTCTCACAGCTGTAGAATACTGCAGCCTTGTCCCTCTCACAGCTGTAGAATACTGCAGCCTTGTCCCTCTCACAGCTGTAGAATACTGCAGCCTTGTCCCTCTCACAGCTGTAGAATACTGCAGCCTTGTCCCTCTCACAGCTGTAGAATACTGCAGCCTTGTTCCTCTCACAGCTGTAGAATACTGCAGCCTTGTCCCTCTCACAGCTGTAGAATACTGCAGCCTTGTCCCATTCACAGCTGTAGAATACTGCAGCCTTGTCCTTCTCACAGCTGTAGAATACTGCATCCTTGTCCCTCTCACAGCTGTAGAATACTGCATCCTTGTCCCTCTCACAGCTGTAGAATACTGCAGCCTTGTCCCATTCACAGCTGTAGAATACTGCAGCCTTGTCCCTCTCACAGCTGTAGAATACTGCAGCCTTGTCCCTCTCACAGCTGTAGAATACTGCAGCCTTGTCCCTCTCACAGATGTAGAATACTGCAGCCTTGTCCCTCTCACAGCTGTAGAATACTGCAGCCTTGTCCCTCTCACAGCTGTAGAATACTGCAGCCTTGTCCCTCTCACAGCTGTAGAATACTGCAGCCTTGTCCCATTCACAGCTGTAGAATACTGCAGCCTTGTCCCTCTTACAGCTGTAGAATACTGCATCCTTGTCCCTCTCACAGCTGTAGAATACTGCAGCCTTGTCCCTCTCACAGCTGTAGAATACTGCAGCCTTGTCCCTCTCACAGCTGTAGAATACTGCAGCCTTGTCCCTCTCACAGCTGTAGAATACTGCATCCTTGTCCCTCTCACAGCTGTAGAATACTGCATCCTTGTCCCATTCACAGCTGTAGAATACTGCATCTTTGTCCCTCTCACATCTGTAGAATACTGCAGCCTTGTCCCATTCACAGCTGTAGAATACTGCAGCCTTGTCCCATTCACATCTGTAGAATACTGCAGCCTTGTCCCATTCACAGCTGTAGAATACTGCAGCCTTGTCCCATTCACAGCTGTACAATACTGCAGCCTTGTCCCATTCACAGCTGTAGAATACTGCATCCTTGTCCCTCTCACAGCTGTAGAATACTGCATCCTTGTCCCATTCACAGCTGTAGAATACTGCATCCTTGTCCCATTCACAACTGTAGAATACTGCAGCCTTGTCCCTCTCACAGCTGTAGAATACTGCATCCTTGTCCCATTCACAACTGTAGAACATTGCATCCTTGTCCCTCTCACAGCTGTAGAATACTGCATCCTTGTTCCTCTCACAGCTGTAGAATACTGCATCCTTGTCCCTCTCACAGCTGTAGAATACGGCATCCTTGTCCCTCTCACAGCTGTAGAATACTGCATCCTTGTCCCTCTCACAGCTGTAGAATACTGCATCCTTGTCCCTCTCACAGCTGTAGAATACTGCATCCTTGTCCCATTCACAGCTGTAGAAGACTGTATCCTTGTCCCTCTCACAGCTGTAGAATACTGCATCCTTGTCCCTCTCACAGCTGTAGAATACTGCATCCTTGTCCCATTCACAGCTGTAGAATACTGCATCCTTGTCCCATTCACAGCTGTAGAATACTGCAGCCTTGTCCCTCTCACAGCTGTAGAATACTGCAGCCTTGTACCTCTCACAGCTGTAGAATACTGCAGCCTTGTCCCTCTCAAAGCTGTAGAATACTGCAGCCTTGTTCATCTCACAGCTGTAGAATACTGCAGCCTTGTCCCATTCACAGCTGTAGAATACTGCATTTTTGTCCCTCTCACAGCTGTAGAATACTGCAGCCTTGTTCCTCTCACAGCTGTAGAATACTGCAGCCTTGTCCCATTCACAGCTGTAGAATACTGCATCCTTGTCCCTCTCACAGCTGTAGAATACTGCATCCTTGTCCCTCTCACAGCTGTAGAATACTGCAGCCTTGTCCCATTCACAGCTGTAGAATACTGCAGCCTTGTCCCTCTCACAGCTGCAGAATACTGCAGCCTTGTCCCTCTCACAGCTGTAGAATACTGCAGCCTTGTCCCTCTCACAGCTGTAGAATACTGCAGCCTTGTCCCTTTTACATATTATGAGAATGTCTAATCTGTAATTTGATGCCTTTTGGAGAATTTTCCATCTTTCCTTGGCTTCTTTATGTACATTAATACAAATTTTTACCTGGGGTGCCCAAACTTTTGATCCCCACTGTAACTGTACAAGATACTGCAGCCTTGTCCCTCTCACAGCTGTAGAATACTGCAGCCTTGTCCCTCTCACAGCTGTAGAATACTGCAGCCTTGTCCCTCTCACAGCTGTAGAATACTGCAGCCTTGTCCCTCTCACAGCTGTAGAATACTGCATCCTTGTCCCATTCACAGCTGTAGAATACTGCAGCCTTGTCCCTCTCACAGCTGTAGAATACTGCAGCCTTGTACCTCTCACAGCTGTAGAATACTGCAGCCTTGTCCCTCACAGCTGTAGAATACTGCAGCCTTGTACCTCTCACAGCTGTAGAATACTGCAGCCTTGTCCCTCACAGCTGTAGAATACTGCAGCCTTGTCCCATTCACAGCTGTAGAATACTGCATCCTTGTCCCATTCACAGCTGTAGAATACTGCATCCTTGTCCCATTCACAGCAGTAGAATACTGCAGCCTTGTCCCTCTCACAGCTGTAGAATACTGCATCCTTGTCCCTCTCACAGCTGTAGAATACTGCAGCCTTATCCCTCTCACAGCTGTAGAATACTGCAGCCTTGTCCCTCTCACAGCTGTAGAATACTGCATCCTTTCCCATTCACAGCTGTAGAATACTGCAGCCTTGTCCCTCTCACAGCTGTAGAATACTGCATCCTTGTCCCTCTCACAGATGTAGAATACTGCAGCCTTGTCCCTCTCACAGCTGTAGAATACTGCATCCTTGTCCCTCTCACAGATGTAGAATACTGCAGCCTTGTCCCTCTCACATCTGTAGAATACTGCATCCTTGTCCCTCTCACAGCTGTAGAATACTGCAGCCTTGTCCCTCTCACAGCTGTAGAATACTGCAGCCTTGTCCCTCTCACAGCTGTAGAATACTGCAGCCTTGTCCCTCTCACAGCTATAGAATACTGCATCCTTGTCCCATTCACAGCTGTAGAATACTGCAGCCTTGTCCCTCTCACAGCTGTAGAATACTGCAGCCTTGTCCCTTTCACAGCTGTAGAATACTGCATCCTTGTCCCTCTCACAGCTGTAGAATACTGCAGCCTTGTCCCTCTCACAGCTGTAGAATACTGCATCCCTTTCCCATTTACAGCTGTAGAATACTGCAGCCTTGTCCCTCTCACAGCTGTAGAATACTGCATCCTTGTCCCATTCACAGCTGTAGAATACTGCAGCCTTGTCCCTCTCACAGCTGTAGAATACTGCAGCCTTGTCCCATTCACAGCTGTAGAATACTGCATCCTTGTCCCATTCACAGCTGTAGAATACTGCATCCTTGTTCCTCTCACAGCTGTAGAATACTGTATCCTTGTCCCTCTCACATCTGTAGAATACTGCATCCTTGTCCCTCTCACAGCTGTAGAATACTGCATTCTTTTCCCATTCACAGCTGTAGAATACTGCAGCCTTGTCCCTCTCACAGCTGTAGAATACTGCATCCTTGTCCCATTCACAGCTGTAGAATACTGCAGCCTTGTCCCTCTCACAGCTGTAGAATACTGCAGCCTTGTCCCATTCACAGCTGTAGAATACTGCATCCTTGTCCCATTCACAGCTGTAGAATACTGCAGCCTTGTTCCTCTCACAGCTGTAGAATACTGCAGCCTTGTCCCTCTCACATCTGTAGAATACTGCAGCCTTGTCCCTCTCACAGCTGTAGAATACTGCATCCTTGTCCCTCTCACAGCTGTAGAATACTGCATCCTTCTCCCTCTCACAGCTGTAGAATACTGCATCCTTGTCCCATTCACAGCTGTAGAATACTGCATCCTTGTCCCATTCACAGCTGTAGAATACTGCATCCTTGTCCCTCTCACAGCTGTAGAATACTGCATCCTTGTCCCATTCACAGCTGTAGAATACTGCATCCTTGTCCCTCTCACAGCTGTAGAATACTGCATCATTGTCCCATTCACAGCTGTAGAATACTGCATCCTTGTCCCTCTCACAGCTGTAAAATACTGCATCTTTGTCCCTCTCACAGCTGTAAAATACTGCATCCTTGTCCCTCTCACAGCTGTAGAATATTGGCGCTTTGTCCCCTTTACAGCTGTAGAATACTGCATCCTTGTTCCTCTCACAGCTGTAGAATACTGCATCCTTGTCCCTCTCACAGCTGTAGAATATTGGCGCTTTGTCCCCTTTACAGCTGTAGAATACTGCATCCTTGTCCCTCTCACAGCTGTAGAATATTGCAGCTTTGTCCCCTTTACAGCTGTAGAATACTGCATCCTTGTCCCTCTCACAGTTGTAGAATACTGCATCCTTGTCCCTCTCACAGCTGTAGAATACTGCATCCTTTTCCCTCTCACAGTTGTAGAATACTGCATCCCTGTCCCTCTCACAGCTGTAGAATACTGCATCCTTGTCCCTCTCACAGTTGTAGAATACTGCATCCTTGTCCAATTTGCAGTTGTGCAGAATATTGCAGCTTTGTCCCCTTTACAGCTGTGCAGGATATTGAAGCTTTCTTCCACTTCACAGCTATGTAGTCGTGTCCTATTGACAGGAGTGCAGTATACTGCAGCCTTGTTCCATTTACAGCTGTGCAGGACAATGCACCTTTGTTCCATTTGTAGGATCTTGCAGCCTTGTCTCACTAATTTGAATAGGATAAGGCTGGGTTCACACATTAGGAAAATGTACGGAATGTCTGCACAGAAAACACATGCAGACATTCTACACATTTGCCCGATCCTGCGGGCGCTAGGACCGTTTGGAAATGTGCCATCTCATAGACAACAATGCATTTCCTTGCAGACTCCGCAGAAAGAATACGCTTGTCTAGTCTTTCTGTGGACGTCGGAATCAGAATTTCCGTGGCAATAACATTTGGCACGGAAAATCTGCCAGGTGAACAGTGCAGCATTCTGCAGCAGCAGTGGGACTCTGCTGCTGCAGAATGTCTGTGCTAAATATTCATGCAGAATTCTTCACGGACATTCTGCCATGTAAATATAGCCTAAAGCTGCAATACGCTGCAGAGCTGCTAATAAATGTATGGTATACAGGTGACTTGAGTCATGTACACAGTGAGGAGACCCCATTAGTTTCATCATGTATTTTCCCATATGCTATAATGTGGTGTCCCAGCACCAAAGGCAGACCTGCGACACAGGTGTTGGGCCCACTAGATGACTGACTGCTGCGTTCCAATTGTTCAAGCACTTTACCAAATGTTTGTTATATTTTTCCTATGCACTGTGTTATATTTTATTTTTCTGTAGAGCCGAGGAGCAGTGTAAGCCATGTGACCCTGCCTGTCCAATAGGAATCCCTAAGTTGTTAGCTATATAGTGTAGTGGGGGAGGAGTTGCTCCAGTTCTTATGTGAGCTCATGCTGAGCTCAAGTGTGGTAAAGGAGTGAAGTGGTGTGTGGAGAAGCTCTAAGGGAAGTCCAGAACAAATCTCTTTTAAAGTCTTATCCAACCATTCTGCAAAGGATCCCAGAATCCTAGTTGGCCTGGAAATTCTTCAGTCTGATATCAAGTCAGTATTAATTCAGTGGGTGAAAAGCACCATAAGTCCCATCAAGGCAACAGGGCTCCCAAAGGGTTACACTGCATCCTCTCCGCTCTGTACCATACTGTTGGCGTGTAATACCATCTGCACCCTGCTCAGTAAAAGGCATTTATCCGTAACCCGACATTGGTGTGTTTCTTTACTGTCTCCAAACTCAGACTGTGTATAGGCTAACGGTGCCCTGGCATCACGAAATGATCAGGTATTCCTTGCACCACAATAACATTCTCTAAGTTTTTTAAATATACTTTTTAATACTTTATGCCAAAAAACTGTTTTCTTTGTGAACAACATTTCCTTATTTTATTTTATTTATTTTTTTTTTTTTTACTACAAAATTGAATAAGCAGATCAATCTACATCTAAAGGACTGAAGTATGAACATAAAATAGCTTTAGGGTACGGTCTCATGTACCGCTTACCCAGCGCATTTCACACTGTGCAAAATCATCTGCAGCAGTGGGAAATACGCTGCATATTCTCAGATGAACATACACACAGGGCTAGCTGGCGGCAGCCCTGCATTTTCATTGAAGATTGGAGGCGGTGCTGCGCGGCTTGTGTGATTGTGACACGCGGCCTCGTTCAATTTTCACTGAAAATGCAGGGCTGCCGCTGGCTAGCCCTTTGTGTATGTTCATCTGAGAATACGCAGAGTATTTTACGCAGTGTGAAATACGCTGCATAAGAGGTATGTGGGACCGTACCCTTATATGTAAAGCAGAAAAAATATCTATTTTTTGGAATGTCAAATGGATGCAGTCAAACTGTAAGGCTAGATTGCATTTTGGATTTCTGTTTCGTGTTATAAAATTTTGTTGCATACAAAAAAGTGTAATAGACTACACTACAAATTTTTTGCAACAATTTTAATCAGCAAACTAAATGATTGAATGCAACATGAATGTTACGCCTAGCGCTCCGGGTCCCCGATCCTCCCCGGAGCGCTCACGGCGTCCCTCTCCCTGCAGCGCCCCGGTCAGTCCCGCTGACCGGGAGCGCTGCTCTGACATGGCCGTCGGGGATGCGATTCGCACAGCGGGACGCGCCCGCTCGCGAGTCGCATCCCAGGTCACTTACCCGTCCCGGTCCTCTGCTGTCATGTGCTGGCGCGCGCGGCTCCGCTCTCTAGGGCGCGCGCGCGCCAGCTCTCTGAGACTTAAAGGGCCAGTGCACCAATGATTGGTGCCTGGCCCAATTAGCTTAATTGGCTTCCATCTGCTCCCAGACTATATCTGTTCACTTCCCCTGCACTCCCTTGCCGGATCTTGTTGCCTTGTGCCAGTGAAAGCGTTTAGTGTGTCCAAAGCCTGTGTTACCTGAACCCTTGCTATCCATCTTGACTACGAACCTTGCCGCCTGCCCCCGACCTTCTGCTACGTCTGACCTTGCCTCTGCCTAGTCCTTCTGTCCCACGCCTTCTCAGCAGTCAGCGAGGTTTAGCCGTTGCTAGTGGATACGACCTGGTTGCTACTGCCGCAGCAAGACCATCCCGCTTTGCGGCGGGCTCTGGTGAAAACCAGTAGCCTCTTAGAACCGGTCCACCAGCACGGTCCACGCCAATCCCTCGCTGACACAGAGGATCCACTACCTGTAGCCGAATCGTGACAATGAACATGAAATCTGCAGTTTTAAATCCTGCACATCAAATATGCGCAGGATACTGTACGTGGGAATAGACCCTAAAAGGGGTTTCCTGTAATAAAGTTTAGTCATTGTACTGTGTAATGGTAAAAGGCATGAGCATTTCTAACACACAGTAGGCCACATTGATCCATGTAAGGCCACCGATTTTTTATGTTTACCTAAGAAACACCACCACTTTTTTTTAATACATTTGTTGGAGTAAAAGGAAGAACATTGTTGATGGTTTTTAGATATCATTAGGTTTGTTTGTAAACGTTTAACAGTAATTCAAAAATGGAACATATATGAAGGATAGGAGATAAGAGGTATGATCGCAAGGGTCCTGTCGCTGGGAACCCCGCAATCTCGGTGCTGCAGCCTCCAGCATTCTGTGCTGGACACTGCTTCCGAGACGGGGACGTGACATCGCACCCCCTAGTGACGGCCGTCACGTCCCCTCCCATAGACATGAATGAAGGGGGAGTGGCGTGACATCACGAGGAGCGTGACCTTGACGTCACGTCCCCGTCTCGGAAGCAGTGCCCAGCACAGAATGCCGGGGGCTACACCGAGATCGCGTGGGTCCCCAGCGACGGGACCCCTGCGATCATACATCTAATACATCTTCTATTAAACCCAGAATACCCCTTTAAATTATAGTGTGACATTTTTATAATGACCACTAGATGTCAGGCTTTGTGTTTGTAAGTAAGTCCATTTGTTCCTCTGTACTTATAACAATCACATGATTTCTTTGGAAATAAAACAATCCAATGGGGAGACAGAGAGCCCCCTGCAGGTTACTTTAAACACATTTAAAAAAAAAAAAAAAAAGGCTCATTAACACAGCCGTTGTGCTCTGGTAAATAGAGCTCAGTCGGCTAATCATTCAAAACGATGGGAGTTGAGCGCAGTTAAATAAGTTATCCAGCATAACAAAAAACTTATCCTGTATAACAAAACTTATCCTGTATAACAAAACTTATCCCCTATCCACCGGAGATACAGCGTTTGTGTATCTCTGGTTCTCCCGTGGAGATACATAGAGGGGGTGTGGTGGCCACAGCTTCTTCCTGTGGTTGACCCACTCCATTCATGCAGAGAGCCGGGGCACCGGACAGGAGATTGCAGGGGGTCCCAGTGAACTTGGGTTGGCCACTCATACCACTCCACATTCCCCTCTTATGCTAGACGAGTTAGCCTTTTAGTTCATAAGTATAATTCTTTTTTGCCCCTACAAACCTCTGTTGACCCAGATGGTCGCATTGTTTGTTTATGTTGTGAAGTGTCTCACTGACCTCTTATTCTGATAGGTATCTATGTCCAACCTCCATATAATGGTGCGGTCCTGTACCATGTCTTTACTGTTTTCTATGTTTCCTGATGTCCCAGTGCTGCTGTGTGGGCATTTTAATAATTTTCTTGACCTCTTACTAGACAAGTTTTAGAGTACCAGGGCTCCTCCTGCTTCAATGCTTCCTGGGTTTTATACATTTCTGCATGAGGTAGTGTATACTGATCTGTGTAGACATCGCAATCCAGCTTGTAGACAGTTCATTTGTTACTCTGACTTTCATGGGTTCCCCTCTTGTATTCACTTGGTAGTGTGCAATGCCGCTATGTTGGTGTACATGACAAGGGTTGAATATCTGGCAAGGAGCATCTCAGATCACTCTCCTTTGCAGGTCCAGTTTAGATTGGCGTATGATGTAGAGGCACCACAGCCCTTATGGTGTCTAAATTCATTTTGGTTGCCGATATTTTCTACTACTACTACTACTTCTACTACTACTACTAAAATAGTCTCTGCTGAGCTCACTGAGTTCCTGATTGTCAATGCTGGTACGGCTCCTGTATCTGTGGTTTGGGACTCTTGCAGAGCCTTTCTATGGGGCCTTCTGATTAGGGATATTAGCATTGAAAAGGCCTGTACAAGCAAAAAGAAGGCTGGATTGCAGCAAAAAAAAAAGTGCTGGACATGGAATCTAAGTATATTACGGTAGGTAGGTAGTTCAGCAGGATTATAAATTACATTTGGAATCTATGGCTGAGAATAAATACTTCTAGTTAAATACTTGTTAAAAGAGATATTTTGAAAGTGAGGAACGTAGGGGTAGTGTAAAGACTCACGGCAGTAGGCAGGACACTCAGGAGGTAGTGGATCCGCCGGACCTGTGTGGCAGATGACTTGGGCCGTGCCAGGAAGCGGAATCGGGATGGTCTTGCTGCCGCAGGCGGCACCCAGGTCGCTACCCCTGGCACGACTCGACCACACAGGTGGCTGAGGTGATGCGAGGCACAGGAGGGATTAGGCAAGACGTGGTCTGGATAGCAGGAGGTCAGGGCTGGAGGCACAGGTGCGTAGACAGGAACGTAGCAGGAGGTCTATAGGCAGGCGGCAAGGAGCAAGGTCTGGTCACAGAATTAAAGGGTCTGGAACACGGCATGGTAACACAATACCCTTTCTCTTGGCACTAGGGCAACAAAGATCTGGCAGGGGTGTGTGGGAGGTGCAGGTATTTATAAAAAAAAAAAAAGGTGACGGTGCAAAACATAATTACGGGCACACTGGCCCTTTAAATCTTAGAGCTCCAGCGAGCACGCGCCCTAGGAGGCGGGAGCACACGTGCCGGTGCTGAGGAAGGACGGGGAAGCAGGAGAGCACGGAGGTGAGAGGCGGGATGGGACTCGCATGCGGGCGCATCCCGCGCTGCGAATCCATGCTCCGCCGGCTGGAGAAGAGACAAAAGAGGACCGCTCACGGCCAGCGTGTCTGGCCGGAGCGCAAGTTGTGACATGTAGATTGCTAGCTACTATTGCTAGGACCCAACAAACTATGGCACACATTGAATTTTTCCAATGCGGAGGTCACTGATGACTGGGGAATTTTGGATGTCATGCTGTCCTGATTCAGAAATTGTTTCCTAAGTTAATGCTGTTTCCCTGCCGTCGTTGACCTCTAACCTGGGCAATTTGTTGGATTCCTCCCTTACAATTAAGAAACTAGAATAAGCACTTAAAGGCACCTCTAATAAGAAGTGCCTGCTGTGGATGGTTTGCCCAGTAAAGTTTATAAGCATTATAAGGCATTGCTTTTACCACATTGTTGCAAGTGTTGCCTTCCCCAATCTATGTTGTAAGCAATCAAGGCTGCCATCAGGGGGTACAGCTGGTACCCCAGTAAGGGGCTTGGGTCCCCAGGGACCCGGAGACCTATGGCTGCACCCTGTCGGTAACTCCCATGCTAGGAACTGTGGTGGCATGGTCCCTGCAGTGGAGTAACCGGACCCTTTAACTGCGGGCCCCGCCGCAACCCCTGCGACCGGGCCCGCAGGTGAAGGGGAGGCCGCCAGGGGATCTGGGACACCTGTCATGAATTCCCGAGCAGCTGCAACTTTCAACACCGAGTGCGCCTTTAAGATGCACATAGCATTGAACGAGTGCCGCGGCGGCGGCCAACGTGACAGGAAGGAGCCAGCATCTCTGCCCTGTCACTTTAGCCCGGGTTTCCTGTGCGGCAGCGGCTCCTAATGACACTGTCCACACAGGAATCTGAAACAGAAGATGAACAACAGGAGCTGCGAGGGAACGAAGGAGAGGTGAGTGTTGTTGTTTTTTTTCCTATTCTATGGGGCAATGTAAGGGGGCATAATCTATGGGGGCAATGTAAAGAGGCATAATCTATGGGGGCAATGTAAGGGGGCATAATCTATGGGGGCAATGTAAAGAGGCATAATCTATGGGGGCAATGTAATGGGGCATAATCTATGGGGGCAATGTAATGAGGCATAATCTATGGGGGCAATGTAATGGGGCATAATCTATGGGGGCAATGTAAAGAGGCATAATCTATGGGGGCAATGTAATGAGGCATAATCTATGGGGGCAATGTAATGGGGCATAATCTATGGGGGCAATGTAATGGGGCATAATCTATGGGGGCAATGTAATGGGGCATAATCTACGGGGGCAATGTAAGGGGGCATAATCTATGGGGGCAATGTAATGGGGCATAATCTATGGGGGCAATGTAATGAGGCATAATCTATGGGGGCAATGTAATGGGGCATAATCTATGGGGGCAATGTAAAGAGGCATAATCTATGGGGGCAATGTAATGGGGCATAATCTATGGGGGCAATGTAATGGGGCATAATCTATGGGGGCAATGTAATGGGGCATAATCTATGGGGGCAATGTAATGGGGCATAAAAATCTATGGGGGCAATATAAGGGGGCATAATCTATGGGGCAATGTAATGGGGCATAATCTATGGGGCAATGTAATGGGGCATACAAATCTATGGGGGCAATATAAGGGGGCATAATCTATGGCTGCAATGTAAGGGGGCATAATCTATGGGGACAATGTAAGGGGGCATAAGAATCTATGGGGACAATGTAAGGGGGCATAAGAATCTATGGGGGCAATGTAAGGGGGCATAAGAATCTATAGGGCATTGTAAGGGGGCATAAGAATCTATGGGGGCATTGTAAGGGGGCATAAGAATCTATGGGGGCAATGTATACTTTATGGGGGTAATGTGAGGGGGCCTGCTACTCAGGAGGCAATATGAGAGAGGCTAACGCTATATGGGAGCAATGTAATGGGGCCTAATACTATATGGAGACAGTGGGGCCTGTCTATAGAGGGTTTGTATAAAGGTGAGGATTTTGCTGTAGCGAGAAGCCTAAAATGTTTGTCTGACAGATTCAGTGGAGACGAGTTGTGGTCGGGAGACTTCTTCATGATGACCCAGGACAGATGGAGAAGAAAGAGAAAAGTGAACGACTCTGAACAGAGAAGATGCCCCCTGTGAGTATGTACCTGTAATCACGTATACAGTCTGCAGCATCTGTGTACAGCTGGTGATATTCTTTACGGTCAATTTATGGGTAGGGCCACTTACAGCGCATCCACAGCATATGTAATGTTGCGGATGCGCCGCTGACAGTTACAGAGCATGCTTCCTGTAGCTCTGTGTGTCCGCTCGTAGCTGCAGGTTTCCCGTCGGTAGTCACGGGTTGACACACAGTGCTACCCGCCACAGCAGGGAGCTCACTCTGCAGTCGCTCTGTGACTGTCGGCAGCGCATCAGAATATGCTGCGGATGCGCTGTGTGTGACCCTACAATTAGAGGGGTATTGGTTTTTGTACAGTGGTTTTTAACCAATAACAATATATCAGTGGTAATGGTAGTGGTGATGGTGTGGTGCAATTATATGTCCCTTGTATAGTGGTGTTATTAGTGATACTGGTCTGTGTATGTATTGTGGTTTTATTTTCTTACAGTATGATGGTACTATTTAGTCACTGCAGGAGTGATATGTTTCTGAGCCCAATACTATAATAATATCCAGTGTGTGCCAAGGGGGGGGACCAGGCTTTGAGCTGTGTAAGGGGCCCTGGAATTTCTGATGGCAGCCCTGTAAGCAATAGTTGTTCTCATTCGAAAGCCTAGTACTAATCCCCTATATGCAAGTGAGACGTCCACCGGAACGAACAGAGTGCACCTCACATGTGCAGCCGCCAATCCATTCATTCTCTATGGGGCTTCCAAACATCGCGGTGCACTGAGCTCAGCAATGTTTGGAAGTCCAATAGAGAATAAACAGAGCACTGGCTGCGCATGTATTTAGCCAGAAAGCAGCCAGGAGTAGTGGGGACCGGAGTCCATCAAAGCAGCTGCGGAAAATTGGGTACAGTGAGTGTCAGTGGTGTACCAAGGGGGGGGGGGGGGGGGGGCGGCCTGCCCCGGGTGCCACTCACAAGGGGGGTGCAAGGGGCGGACTTACCCGCCGCCGCTACTGAGGTCAGGGACACTCGTCCCAGATACCCAGCAGACAGCGGTGCCTTCTCCTGTATGCGCGATGCACGCACATACAGGAGAAGGCGTCCCCTCTGTGTGAGCCGCATTTGCAGCTTACACAGAGGAGACGTGACCTCCGCCCCCACGCAGTTCAGGCGCCGGTGACTTCACTCATCCGGCGCCTGTACTGTGGAGGGCCCCTGCTGCTGAGGAGATCGCTGCGTGGGACATCAGGTGAGCATCCTTTTTTTTTTCTCAACTCTGCATACACCTATGGGAAAGAGGGGGGGTTAGTCTGCATATACCTATGGGGAAGATGGGGGGGAGTTACTCTGCATATACCTATGGGGAAGATGGGGGGGGGTTACTCTGCATATACCTATGGGGAAGAGGGGGGGGGGGTTACTCTACATATACCTATGGGGAAGAGGGGGGTAGGGGGGGTTACTCTGCATATACCTATGGGGAGTAGAGGGGAGGGGGGGGTTACTCTGCATATACCTATGGGGAAGAGGGGGGGTGTAACTGCATATACCTATGGGAAAGAGGGGGAGGGGGTAACTGCATATACCTATGGGGAAAAGGGGGGGGGGGTGTAATTCTGCATATACCTATGGGAAAGAGGGGGGATGTAACTGCATATACCTATGGGAAAGAGGGGGGGTAACTGCATATACCTATGGGAAAGAGGGGGGAGTGTAACTACATATACCTATGGGAAAGAGGGGGAGGGGGGGTTACTCTGCATATACCTATGGGGAAGAGGGGGGGGGGGGTAACATCATATACCTATGGGAAAGAGGGGGGGTAACTGCATATACCTATGGGAAAGGGGGGGGTAACACTGCATATACCTATGGGAAAGAGGGGATGGTGTACCTGCTTATACCTATGGGAAAGAGGGGGCCAATAACTCTGCCTATACATATGGGGAAAGGGGGGGGGGTAACTCTGCCTATACCAATGGGGAAGATGGAGGGTGGTAACTCTGCCTATACCAATGGGGAAGAGGGGGGAACTCTGCCTATACCTATGGGGAAAGGAGGAGGGGGGGTGTAATTTTGCCTATACGTATGGGGAAAGGGGGTGGGGGGACTCTGCTGCCTATACCTAAAGAGAAAGGGGGGTTAACTGTTCCTATACTTATTGGGAAGGGGTTTTAACTCTGCTGCCTATACCTATGGGAAAGGGTGGGGGGCTAACTCTGCTGCCTATACCTTTGGGGGAGGGGGGTTAACTCTGCTGCCTATACCTACAGGGAAGGGGAGGGGTTAACTCTGCTGCCTATACCTACAGGGAAGGGGGGGCTACCTAACTTTATACCTGGATGCCTAACTACTAACCTACATACCTAGCTACCTAACTATGTACATACCTGTCCTTCATACATGGCTGCCTAATTACCTAGCTAGCCGCCTACCTACCTAACATGTCACCTACCTACATATCTGCCTTCCTGATCTACCTACCTAGTTACCTATTTACCTGGCTACCTACCTAAATGCCCTTTTACTGTGCAGGACACCAAGGAGGGCATTATTACAGTTTGTGGGTCTATAGATGGAAAGATTGTAGAGGAGAGGAGAGCACTGAAAAAATGCAGAGTCTAACATGTTTTTCCTGCAGATGTTAAGAGATCCACATGGCGGTCTTATCCAGATGGAGAAGAAAAGGAAAGAGGATGCCGCTGATCAGAAAATACGTAATTGTGAGTCCCAAAATGTAACTGCAATCACTTATATGGTGTACAGATCCTGTGTGCAGCTGATATCTACCGCCATATGGTCCTGTATATAATCACTGATATTGTATACAGATCCTTTATAGTATAGTGGTCTGTGTATGGTGGTTTTATTAAGTACAGTATGGCGGTATTATCCAGTTATTGAGTGGTGGTATATATTTACTCCTTGTATACCAGTATTATTGGTCATGGAAATTTACCTACGTTAAAGTGTTTCTTACATATATAAATTTTAGTTTATTGTGTGTGTGGGATTTGGGTGGAATAGGAGTGTGGCAGAAGATTGACAAGCTGCAGAGCCTAGCAAGGGCCCTTGCTTTTTTTGGTCCGAGGGCCCCGAGTGTTGTCAGTCCACCCCTGGGGGGAGGGGAGGGAGGGGGGTGTAATTAAGGGGGAGTGGGGGTGTAATTTAAGGGGGGGGGGGCTGCGGGTGGGGGGTGCCAAACAAAGGGTCTGCCCCGGGTGCCAAATGCTCTAGGTATGCCCCTGGTGAGTGTGGCTTCTTTTTTTATTTTTACAGCACCCCATGCCAAATAAAAACAAGTGTGTTATTCCCAGAATACCCCACGAAATAGTGTGCAACAGTAATACAGTAGAACAACTGCAACTTTAATCCCTTAACGACCAGCACCATACTAAATATATATATATATATATATATATATATATATATATATATATATACGGTGCGGCCGCGCGACAGGTCTATGAAGCGAGCTCAGGAGCTGAGCTCGCTCCATATCCTTTCGGTCCCAGCCAGGACCTGCGGCTAATGCCGGACCCCGGCGATTGGGCCGATGCCCGGCATTAACCCTTTAGACGCCGCAATCAAAGTTGATTGCGGCATCTAAAATGTCAAAAATGCAATGCCGGTAGCTCAGCAGAGCTGATAGGGATCATTGCAGGGAAATTGTGATGTCCCGATCAGCTGAGAGGATGGCGGGAGGGCCCTTACCTGCCTCCTCACCATCAGATCAGTCTTCTGCTGCTCCAGGACGCTTCAGCATGGCTATGACTATGGCATACCATTGAACATTGTATGCAATCTAATGATTGCATGTAATAGTCTCCTATGGGGACTAAAAAAATAGTGTAAAAAAAAAAAAATTGTTAACAAATGTGATTTAACCCCTTCCCTAATAAAAGTTTGAATCACACCCCTAAAAAAAAATATATGTAAACAAAAAAACATAAACATATGAAACATATGTGGTATTGCCGTGTGCATAAATGTCTGAACTATAAAAATATAATGTTAATTAAACCGCATGGTCAATGGCGTATGCGTAAAAAAATACTAAAGTCCAGAATTGCGGATCTTTGTATACCCTAAAAAATGTATAAAAAGTGATCGAAAAGTCCCATCAAAACAAAAATGGTACCGATAAAAATTACAGACCATGGTGCAAAAAAATAAGCCCTTGAATAGCCCCGTATATGGAAAAATAAAAAAGTTATAGGGGTCAGAAGAGGACATTTTTAAACATGCTAATTTTCATACGAAAAAATAATAATTTTTTAAATGGGCACTGTCATGAAATTGATATGTTGTAGAACTTAAGTACTACAACATATCTCTAATATACTTTAATTTAAAAAAGTGATTTTAAACCAGTTTAAAATCACTTTTGCATTCGGCCACTAGGGGTCGCCCTCCTAGTGGCTGAATGCATTCGGCAGTGACGTCACTACAGATTTTCGACTCATTAAAGCCTGGCAATGAGTTGAAATTCAGTCACTCCGGTGCTCGCTCCCGCCTGTCAATCAGACAGGCGGGAGTGATCGCTTTGAAGGAAGTGGATGCACGCAGGCTCTCGGGGACAAGGTAAAGTATTATGCTAGGGGGGGGGGGGGTTGCGGGCTGCGCGGCGGGGAGGGGGAACTCTGAATGGGTGAACTAAGGGGGAGGGGGAGTGAGTTGAGCGGCCCGACGGACGGGGAGCGGTATGTGCGGCCATCACAGATCCGGTGTTCACCTATACAGGGTGCCTCCAGTTGTTTCCCCACTACAACTCCCAGCATGCCCTGACAGCCAATAGATGTCAGGGCAAGCTGGGAGTTGCAGTGGGGAAACAGCTGGAGGCACCCTGTATAGATGAAGTAAGGGCGGAAGTGTCGGCCCCAGTAGGCATCAGTGACGTGGTGCCTGCTGGGGAAGTCTACCTGGCAGTGAGCACACTACCAGACAGACAAAAAGTCATTTTTAATATGTAAAAAAAAAAAAGATTTAAGGCAGGGAGGGGGTTAGGGATAGATGGGTAATAGGCAGGGACAGAAAAAAGAAAAAATGTGATGGTGGGAGCTACCCTTTAAAAGAAGTAAAACAAAATAAAACCTATATGAGTTTGATATCATTTTAAACGTATGGACCTACAGAATAAAGATAAGGTGTAATTTTTACCGAAAAGTGTACTGCATAGAATCGTAAGCCCCCAAAACTGGCGTATTTTATTTTATTTTCCCCCACAAATAATTTTTTTTTGGTTTTGCCATAGATTTTGTGGTGAAACGATTGTTGTGATTACCAAGTACAATTGGTGTTGCAAAAAACAAGCCCTCATATAGGTCTGTAGGTGGAAAATTAAAAGGGTTATGATTTTTTGAAGGTGAGGTGGAAAAAAATGAAAGTGCAAAAATGAAAAACACCCTGTGTCCTTAAGAGGTTAATGCTAACATCCCAGTATGCTTTTGGGGACATGTTCTTGACACACTTTGGGCCCCTTAATACCAATTGAGCACCGTTTAAATGTGAAAGCCTACCTGAGTTTTGTTGACCATGTCCATCCCTTTATGACCACACTGTACTTGTCTTTTGATGGCTACTTACAGCAGGATAATGCCTCATGTCACAAAGATCCTCTGCAGCAGTACCGCTACTGTTAAAATAGTAAAACTGCACTTCAGAAAGTAACAGCAGAACTGTCCTCTGTACAAACAAACAAACAATCCAGTGTTGTCAAATCCCTTACACACTGGACATGAACAGCGCTTGCTGGACCCCACTGACAATGTTGTCAGCAGGGTTTCTGGTATGGGGTCCGGCATTTTACCAGACAAAACAGTGCAGCACGTTTTTTTCTGGTGTTTTTTTGGCCTGAAAAAGAAAAAAACAAACGCCAGAACAATAAAATACACAAAAACTGCAGTTACCTTTTTCTATTTATTTATTTCTGCAGGCATTCCTTCACACATTTTTCAACGTGTGGAAATGCCCTTTTTTTTTAACCCTGTGGCAGTATTTTTTATTTTTTTTATGCCTTCAGGGTACCACTCTAGGGTGTTTTTGCTGTAATCAAATTCCATAGTTTTAGCATGTACAGAGGCAAGTAGTGATGTATAGCGCAGCTCTGTATACTGTCCCTGCTCCTACTGGGGCTAAGCTGGGCCCGCAGGAGTTATACACTGGATGTCTCCTGCGCAGCAAGAATATTCAGTAATCCAGCAATCTTTATAGATTCCTGCTTTACTGTAACCCTTTGCTGAGCTGACTCCTACTACTCACCTCCTTTATGAGCTGGGTGCCCTGCATCTTCAGTAGGAGCAGGGACAGTATACAGCGCTGCGCTATACATCACTACTTACCTCCGTACATGCTAAAACTATGGACATTTTTTTCAGCAAAAACACCCTAGTCTCAGCATGTTGCAATTTGGGAAAACTGTCACTGAGGCCAAAACTGCAGAAAAACGGCTAAAAGTCAAACCCTATTGACTTTTAGCTGACATCTGCTGTTGCGGAAAAAAGCGCTGTATGGAAGTTTGTGCATTTTTTGTTTTTTTTTCGGGGGGAGTTTTTGCATAACAACTTAGCCTTCAACTTGCTATGGAGGCATCCAACTGAGCTACCATTGAGGTGGGAACCCAGCTGGGTTCACACTACAGAATTTCTGGGCAGAATTTCGGCCGGAGATCGAGCTGGTGGCGCTAGGACCGAGCACACTGCATTGCTGCCCCCATAGACTGCAATGTATTTCTGGGTGGATCTTTTGAGAGATCTGCTCAGAAATGCATTGCCATCTATGGGAACGGCAATATGGTCAAAGCGGTCCTAGTGCCGCCGGCTTGATCTCTGGCAGAAATTCTTCCCAGAAATTCCACAGTGTGAATCTATCCTAAGGGTCTATTCACACGGCGGAATTTCTACCAGCAGAATTCCGCCTGAAATGAAAGCCCAATACACTTCTATGGGATTCCGCACTCCCATTGACACTTCGGAAATCCTGCTCGCGGAATAGTGGGATTTCCAAAGTGTCAACGGGAGTGCCGAATCCCATAGAAGTGTATTGGGCTTTCATTTCAGGCGAATTCTGCCAGCGGAAATTCCACCGTGTCAATAGACCCTAAGGCTATGTACACACAGGGGGGAATTTATCAATGCTTACAACAGAAAACACAGTGCTCTCAATTTTTGTGAAATACACAGAAATAGTTGCTCATGGATGGGAACATATCCTTATGCAAAAAATTGCTGAAAATAAGGGTGAAAATCTGGACTTAAAAACTTGAGCCTGAGACATTCAAACACTGTTTATTAGTCTCATTTTTAAACATAAAGAAAGAGATTTATCAAAACCTGTGCAGGGAAAGAGTGGTGCAGTTGCCCATAGCAACCAGTGAGATTGCTTCTTTTATTTTTCACAGGCCTCTTTAAAAATGAAAGAAGCAAACTGATAAGCTCAGTACAGTGTTACGGACAGGCTCAGTACAGAGTTACGTGACAGGCTCAGTACAGAGTTACGTGACAGGCTCAGTACAGTGTTACGGACAGGCTCAGTACAGGGTTACGGACAGGCTCAGTACAGGGTTACGTGACAGGCTCAGTACAGGGTTACGTGACAGGCTCAGTACAGGGTTACGTGACAGGCTCAGTACAGTGTTACGGACAGGCTCAGTACAGTGTTACATGACAGGCTCAGTACAGTGTTACGGACAGGCTCAGTACAGTGTTACGGACAGGCTCAGTACAGTGTTACGTGACAGGCTCAGTACAGTGTTACGGACAGGCTCAGTACAGGGTTACGTGACAGGCTCAGTACAGTGTTACGGACAGGCTCAGTACAGTGTTACGGACAGGCTCAGTACAGTGTTACATGACAGGCTCAGTACAGTGTTACGGACAGGCTCAGTACAGGGTTACGTGACAGGCTCAGTACAGTGTTACGGACAGGCTCAGTACAGTGTTACATGACAGGCTCAGTACAGTGTTACGGACAGGCTCAGTACAGTGTTACGTGACAGGCTCAGTACAGTGTTACGTGACAGGCCCCCCAAAAAAGGAAGAAGACTGGGGCTGGAGGACAGGAGACTGATATCAGCGGTAGCAGGAAAACGGCAGAAAGTTATTTAAAGTTTATTATTTTAATAAATGCAGCCCAGGCATATAAGATAAACAAAATACATTTAGCAGGAGTACTCCTTTAAAGGAGATCTCCAGTGATAAAAACTAAACAATTAACTTATCCCCTATCCACAGGATAGGGGATAAGTAGTTAATCGCAGGGGGCCCCCCCGCCATCAGCGGGACAGGACCCGGCCCTCAGTGAGGAGTGCGGGCTCCATTCATTTGTATGGGAGCGCTGAAAGGACCCAAGTACAGCACTTGGGCATCATTGGGGCTCCTATAGAAATGAATAGAGCACGTCCTGTCTACTGGTAGACGACACGCGCTCCTCACAGAGAGCACCGCATCGTTCAGACCCCCCAGAGATCAGCTACTTATCCCCTATCCTGTGGATAAAGGATTAGTAAATTACTCCTTTCATTTATGCTCTGGTGCATACAGTGTCAGTGTTTGGCCTCCTTTCAGGTAGTATCTGTCAAGCTTTGCTGGATGGTATAGTGCAGTCTTATGTTGTACTCCTTTGAACTGGATCCAGTAAAAAAAACAAAAAGTATACTGCGGGCATGCTGGGAGTTGTAGTTTTGCAACAGCTGGAGGCACACTGATTGGGAAATACTGGTATATGCTATACAAAATAAAACTAGGGATACATGGTGACTTTTGGCTGCGCGATCCATAGATTATACAGCTTTGCACTTCAGTGGTATCTGCTTTGCCACCATTGACCTCAATGTAAATGACGTTCTTGCGACTTCTCTGCGATGTGGCTATTTTGTTAACAGCCAAGTGATAAAGTGGCGCAACAAGAAGTCGCAGACAAGTCATTCTACATATTTAGACAAAACTAAAATAAAAAGGAAGCATCTCATTAAAAAACAGCACACAAAAAAAAGGCAGTAATAGAGCAAAAATACACAAAATCATTTATTTTATGAAGCATACACATATCAAGAGATGTCAGAAGTATATACATGGACATACATATAAAACCACAACAAATAATATGGGTAACCCTAAAAGTGTTGGAGGCCAAAAAGACCCACCCTCCAGCGGGCACCCACCTTCTATCTGAAATAATTGAGTACCTCCACTGGTTCTGAAATGAAGATGAAAACAAATATTGTGTCTCTAAAAAATAAGCAATTAATGTAATATGATAGTTATAATCAACAAGTTACCCCCCCCCAAAGAGACTTCCAATATAAAACAAACCCTGGCACTGGTAACCCTGTGTGAAAAGTAAGCTATATACGACCACCCCCAACCCCCCCCAAAAAAAAAACCAAAACCAAAACATATATACGGTATATATATATATATATATTATTTTTATATATATATATATATATATATATATGTATTATATATATTCATGCAGAGATACCAGAAGACAAAAGTAACAGTCAAATACTCATCACAGGTAGGTTCCCACTCAGAAGACCACGTGGGTGACTTCCTCAGGGGTGGTACATATTTAGGTCTTGCGATGTGGAGAAGCTGACCGAATAAGAACCCAACTTCAGCCTCGTCTGTCTGGTCTTCTTCCTGGTGCCAGGGCTATTTATTTTACTTTTCCATCATTTTCCGTAATATCTGCCTTTTTCAGGGACTTTCATTAGGCTGCCTATAATAACACTAGAATCATTCCTAATAATAAGCCAATCAGTGATGTTATGTATGCCGTAATACTAATAAAGTTGCAAGAAAAAAAACAAAAAAAAAAAACAACGTGATGTCGCTGGGGCAGGGAACGGGGGCGTGGCCAGACACGCTAATCACGTGATAACGGCAGGCAGCCCTTCTGTCCTCCCAGCAGCGCGCAGGCGCGGTGCGAGCCTCTTCCAACGGCCGCTGAGCGCAACTGTCGGGAGAGAACGCAGGGGGGAAAATAAACAACAACAACAATAATAATAATAACAACAGCTGAGTGACGCACCCGAGACTTCCTGCGACACCCTCGGCGCCTCCTGCTACTGCTGTCCATCGGAGAGTGAGGGCGGCCTGGGCGGCGGAGGGGGCAGACAGGAGGGAGGGGAGCCGGGGTGTCTCCGATCACACGGCCGAGGGTACTGAGATCTCCTTGTGACGCCCGTTGTCACCCGTCACGCCGTGCATGCACCGGGGCGGGGATGAGCTGCGGGTGATTCGATTGTGGTTCGCGCTGTCACGGCGCCCCGGATCGGCAGCCGCGGCCTCCTGTGTGCCCTGACACCCGGAGCGCTAGTGGGGTGACGGATCGGTGCCTGCCTCCCGCACTGGCTGCATGTGGACCCCCAGCTGTCATATATGTCCAGGCGGCCGCCCCCCTCGTCCCCGCCGCACAGGGGCGCCGCGTCTCTCCATATGCTGCCCCCACTGAGGGGCGCCCCCCGAATGGCCGATCGTCTGCCTTAATACTGGCCGCCGCTGCCTCCTCTTCAAGGGATCTTGTATCTGGGGACGTGTGACACTGCAGGGTTACACCGCACAGCACAGTCATGCAGGCGCCCCAGCTCCAGTACGACTTCTTCAGTGAAGAGAATGCCCCAAAGTGGAGGAATCTGCTGGTCTCCTCCCTCAAGAAGGTGAGACATACATGATATTCACGGCTGTATACCTGACTCGGTCAGCTGTGCCCCGCAGCCAATGGCTAAACTGTTTCTTACCTTGGCCAATCACATGACAGCTTTCATTTCTGGAATGCAGGTTAGAAAGTGAAAGAAGCCATCTGATTGGTCGCAGTGGACAACCAGTCCCTGCTTTGTCTGCTGTGGCTTTTTATCTCTCTTACTCTTGGGGTCTTTGTTTAATGTGTCTGACGCTTGTCAGATTGATAGGACATGTGATTCCGATGTATACTGTGGCGTACTCACTGTGCACCTATACACCTCAATGGGGTTGTCTAAGGGTAAAGATTTCTTATATGTGACCGGTGCTGTAAAGAAAAAATAGGTGATACTTGCCTGCCCTGATCCCATGCCAACACCCCTGGTTCTTGTGACTGGTTGTCCCTGTAGAAATTGCCTGCTGAGACTATGTTCTGTCCCCACCAGGGATTAGTTGAGTGGGGCAGTTAAACCAGGAAGTGGGAATCAGGGGCTCTGTGGGGGGATATTGGGGCAGATGAGTATCACTTGTTTATTTTTTATACCCCATTTAATAGTCTACTAGAGACTGTGTTTGGTATATTTAATTCTCCTGATTTGCCATAGTTAAGCCATGATAAACATTGGAATACAGTTTTAAAGGTATCTTGAAGGGGTAATTCTGGAAAATCAACTTATCCTCTATCCACAGAATAGGGGATGACCTGATTGTGGGGGGGGTCCTACCGCTTGCGCCAGCAACTCTACCATCCTCTAAGCACTTTGGCCCCACCCTCAGAGACGAACGTGAGTGACGCCGGCTAAGCCAATCACCAGGCCACCGGTCGTCTCAGAAGGTGGGGGCCACTCCGCTGCAAGGACGGGTGAGTTGCTGGGCCCCATATAGGACATCACAGGGGGTCTTAGCAATCGGATAGGGGATAAGTTGACTTCACTGGAGTACCCCTTAAATGAATACTGGTGATGTTGTCCCAAAATGAGGTGTGAGTGGGGCCTCAGTTGTCCTTGTGTGAAGATTAGTCAGCCAACTAGCAATCTAGGTTGACAACCAATGCCCATTGTAGTTCTAACTGCTGGACCTGGCTATTTTTGTCACCTAGGATTTGTAGAAATGTAAAATTTTGATTCATATTTATGGATGTATTGGATGTCACCCTTTACGTAAAACAGATGTAATCCAAGTGCTTAATGCAAACCTTCAGTCATTTGACAGCTTAAGAACATTAACTTTCTATATTTTTATTTTCTGCTTTATTTTTATTTTTTTAAGGGAAAATGGTCCATTAACCTGTCACGTTGACAATGCCGTCTATTCTGCAGCCATCATGTTACAGAGCAAAGGGAGCTGAGAAGATTCACTATAACAATTAATGTAGAGATCTCAGTCCCTGCTCATTTTGGGCTTAGGAGTCCAGTGGGTGGTCCTAATCAATGATTGACAGGCTTATTTGTATAAATATGTTTATCAAGATAGTCACTCTTAGTAGGACCACCCACTGCCAAAGCCTTGAATAAGTAGAAATTTAGAACAATAAATGACAAATTACTGTCAAACTTTTGACACGTTGCCCAGATAGGTCAACTTTTGATCCCACCAGGTCTCACTCCTAAGACCCGTTGTGATCGCTAGTAATAGTTACATAGTTAGTATGGTTGAAAAAAGACATGCGTCCAATAAGTTTGGGAAGCAATTTGCAACGTGCGCTTTATTTACCTCTCCGACTGTTCGGCTGGCTCCCAGAGGGATTACAGTGCTGTTTGTGACTATACAGCAGCCTGCTTTTTCATTACAGTTATGGGTAGAATAGGCTTGTGAAGCCCTAGTGCTCTGTGTGTGCAGCTTCACAGCCTATTCTAGGTGTCAGCTGCTCTCCAACTCAAATCATTCCCCACAGAACTGCCGTATATACTCGAGTATAAGCCGAGGCCCCTAATTTCACCCCAAAAACCCAGGAAAAAAAAAATTATAATAATTATTGACTCGACTATAAGCCTAGGGTGGGAAATACATCATCTCTCTCCCCCCCGTCATCATCACCGCTTGTCAATCCCTTCATCAGTGGTCTTCAACCTGCGGACCTCCAGAGGTTGCAAAACTACAACTCCCAGCATGCCTGGACAGCTATCGGCTGTCCGGGCATGCTGGGAGTTGTAGTTTTGAAACTTCTGGAGGTCTGCAGGTTGAAGACCACTGCGGCCTTCGTCATCATCCAGACCCCCCTTTTAGTTTTCTACTCGCCTCCCCTCGGTGGGAAGGAAGGGTGAGCTGGTCTGGACCATCTATGCTGCAGGGACCATCCGGTGGGGAGGGGTAGTTGTTCCGGGCTGTCCATTTTCACTGGGGGGCCCTCTTCTCCGCTCCGGGCCTGCTCCGGACTAGTGACGTTGCCTTGACGACGACGCACAGGGACGTGCTGAAAAACTCTGCTTATACTTGAGTAAATACGGTATGTATCCTTCTCTGCAGCTCCTCCTGCTCTATAATATGACCCTAGCAGAAAGCACTGCATTTTCACTGAGAGGTTCCCTTCAACCACCAAAGACTTTAAAGTGTACCTGTCATTAACAAAAACTTTTCATATAATGTAGAAAATACTATTATATGTATATTTGTAATTTACATTGTTTAAAAAAAATTGTATATTGTTGGGTGAACAAATGCTTTCTCTGCAGCTATTCCGTGTGTTGTGTCTATGGGAAGGTGGGACAAGTAGGGCTCTGCGCAGGATTCTGGCTTGTCAATCATACTGCTGTGTTAGTTGGGAGCCTGTCACAGACATCAGTGCAGGGGGCCCGGCTTGCTTTCGGTGTAGGGGCAAAAATATACACTTATTTTTTATTTTAACCAATGTATATTACAAATATACTATATTTGTATGCTATATTGCGGGGGTCCCCAGCGGCGGGACCCCCGCAATATAGCATGCGGCACCCAACTGTTTCTGCTCCGGAAGCGCTGGAGGGTCTGGGTGCCAACCACCGGAAACGGAAGTCCGTGACTTCATACACTTGCATTGAGGGGACGGGGCATGACGTCACGGACTTCTGTTCCCGTGGTCGGGACCCAGACCCTCCAGCACTTCCGGAGCAGTAACAGGTGGGTGCTGCGTGCTGTATTGCGGGGGTCCTCAGCGGCGGGACCCCCGCGATCAGACATCTTATCCCCTATCCATTTGGATAGGGGATAAGATGTCTGGGGGTGGAGTACCCCTTTAAATAAAACGTTTTTTGTTAGCAACAGGTACACTTTAATAGCATATATACTTAGGCGATCTCTTCTAATTTGCTCCCCTTTATATACATGTACACTGGACTCGGAGGAGCATGCATATGTTCTAAATTGAGAAGAGAATGACCTTTGGTGGGGGCTTGGTCAGGCTTGTTAAAATTTCCATTTCGGTTGCATGTTTTTTTTCACAATTATGTAGATGTGTTGTTTTTTATTTAAATTATTTTTTTTTTCTTTATGGCAGAAAATTGACACAAAGTTTGTGGAGCCTTAACTTTTAGGGATGTTTGTTTTTTGGTTCTGTTTGGGTGATTTACACTTCATTCCTAGAGTGGTTTGAAAGAGGTTTTCCCTGGTAAAATTATTTTCTTATTGTCCTCAAGCTACCTAATAAAATAAACAATTTAACTCCCTTTTCTCCACTCTCTCGTAGCTCTGGTATCGGGACCCCCCCATCTGTGGCCGGTGACTGCTTTCCCTTGAGCTGCAGAGCGCAGTGTCTGCAGACAAGGGAACTGGCAGTGCCGCTGGGGAAGACGGGACACCGCTGCAGCCATGGATTGGCAGAGTGGCGCTGTGATGTCACGTCTACAGCTTTGGCCAGCTCTGGTAAAGTAGACTGGCCTCGTTCACACTGCCGTCAGGCTCTGTTAGGGGGAGCTCCTCTGGCAGTTCTGTCAAGTTTAGGGGAGAAAAAAAAAAAAAACTATTGCCCCCCTCCACTGGACTCCATGCAAGTGAATGAAAAGAGCTGAACCTAGCCTTAGCCAGAAATGGGGTGTCCTGATACCCGAGCTATGACGGAGCAGAGAAAAGGGAGTTAAATTGTTTATTTTATTAGGCAGGCTGAGGAAAATGTAAAAAAATAATAAATACCTTTCATGGAATCTACAATAATCTGATAATTTAAGTGGTAACCTGAGTTTTGCCTTAGGAAGAAGAATTCATCTTTACATATTATTGCTGTATTGTCTGGTTTTAGTTGAAATCTAGTTGCTCTTAGGTTGATGCTTACATTCATTTTAGTCATATAACTCTGAAATAATGTTAATATAAATATAATATAGGAGCCTTTATTATAATTAAAAGGGTATATTACACATTGCATATGCTGCGGATCTGTATTCCTGAAATCAGCAACTACAAGGCAATCATACTATTCAAAAAATACCTGCAAACACTGTAAAATCTGCACTTGCGGGGGGGGGGGGGGGGTGTAAATGCACCCTAAGGGCTCCTTCACACAAGCGGGTTTCTTTTCAAACCCACAGCGGATCTCCCAATACAGGTTTGAAAAGGGGCAGGGCCACAGTGTGCTACCCGCAGCAGATTTTTACCAGTGGAATCTCCATTGCAGAAAATCCGCTGCAGACCCTGTTGAGGTTAGGATTCCACACAGGTTTTTTTCTGGCGTTTTTTGGAAAACTGCCACTGCAGTTTTTGAGCCAAAGCCAAAAGTGTATTCAGAAGGAATGGGAAATATAAAGGAAGGACTTCTTCCTTCTGGATCCCCTTCTGGCTTTTGCCCAAAAACTGCAGTGGCAGTTTTCCAAAAAAAGCCAGAGAAAAACCTGTGTGGAAACCTAGCCTGATCGGGATCAATGGGATCTATGGTGGATTTTCTGCTTGCAAAAATCGGCTACGGGAACCGCAGAGAGACCCCGCCCCTTTTAAAACTCGCAGTGGTAGATCCGCTGCGGGTTTGAAAATCTGTTCGTGTGAACGAGCCCTAATCATATGGTATTTCACGCTGCTCAAAATCTGCTGCGCATCGGGAAATACACTGTGTTTTCTCCAATGAGCATACTGCCAGGTAGCCCTGTGTGTTCGGTGAGGTTTTGAGGCTGGTCCTTTGCCGGTGTGACTGTGATGCGCGGCCCCACCTCCAAACCGCACTGCACACAGGGCTGACACAGCTTCTCCACACATCTCGCCACTACTTAGACTGTGGAGCGCAGTAAGAGGATTGCTCCACAGCCTTTCTCCTACCCACCTGTACATCCATCACTCGCCCGTGCCGCACATCTACCATTCACCCGCTACCTATTGCAAGACTACAAATCCCACAGCATACCCCTACATTGAGGACATTCTGGTGGTTATAGTCTTGCAACAGCTAGCAGAAAGATGGTGGATGTGTGTGGGGCCGGTGGGAAAAAGGTGGGTAGATGTGTGGAGAAACCGTGTCCCCGTACCCCTGAGAGAGGGGATGGAGTGAAGGTAGCGGGCTGTAAAGCAGAAAACTGTGTCCCTGTGCGGAGGGTCACATTCAGCTACAGGGACACAATTTTCTTTATTACAAGATACATAGGACTGTACACTCAATGGGGGAGATTTATCAAAACCACCTGCCCATAGCAACCAGATCGCTTCTTTCATTTTTGAAAATGTCTCTGAAAAATGAAAGAAGCGATCTGATTGGTTGCTATGGGCAACTCAGCAACTTTTCTTCTGGACAGATTTTGATAAATCTCCCCCAGTGTGTTTTTATTTTATTTATTTATTAATTTTTTTATGGGCATGCAACTACTGGGGATCCCCTTAGGCCTGGCACTGGGGTTGTTTGGTCCCCTGCCCTCAGTGGACAGGTAGAAATGCTCGTACAACTCAATTACAGCCTATTTAGAAATACAGAAGCAGACAAGATTGTTCACTTTGTCGCTTAAACACAGTTGGGGAGATTTATCAAAGCCTGTGCAGAGGAGAAGTTAACTGGTTGCCCATGGCAACCGATCAGATTGCTGCTTTTATTTTTACAAAGGCCTCTGGAAAATGAAAGAAGCGATCTGATTGGCTGCTATGTTCTACTGGTCATCTTCTCCTCTGCACAGGTTTTGATAACCCCACAGATACTTGGGGAGATTTATCTATGGCAATCCCAGACTCGTGACCCTATCAGTCGCTATGCCAATAACGTAGGTGGTGGGAAAACAACAGTAAAGTGTTATGTCCCTGACAAGACTGTAGTTTATAAACTTTATTCTTAAATCGTACTTTCACAGCAAAGAAGAAAACTGCTCGGAGCACTCACCTCGGACATCAAGGTCATAGAGCGGTATTGGCTTTATTCATATTGCGGCTGAAAATACCCAGCAAAGAGGGAGGAAGATGGAACAGTTGCGGATGGGTTCAGCCGGTGGGCGACGGTCCGTATGGCGCACTTGGGAAGGAAGATGGAACAGTTGCGGGTGGGTTCAGCCGGTGGGCGACGGTCCGCATCGCGCACTTGCGATTTGTCAGGCCCCAAGGGCCTGACGAAGCGCAAATGCACGATACGGACCGTCGCCCACCGGCTGAACCCACCCGCAACTATTCCATCTTCCTACCTCCCTGCTGGGTATTTTCAGCCGCAATATGAATAAAGCCAATGATGTCTGAAGTGAGTCTTCTGAGCCGTTTTCCTCTTTGCTGTGAAAGTATTGTTTATGCTCTGCTGCACTGGCGAAGCACCACACACGGACATACGCAGTAACGAGGCTGCATGCTCCCTATATGCCAACAGGGTAATCCTCAGAGGTGTAGCGGATCGGGACAGTGCCAGGTCATTTACTCTACATGACAGACTATTGAGAGACTTTATTCTTAAATCTCTTTCCTTGCCTAGAATTTATCTCTGTGGTTCTTTCCAGAGAAAGGAATGCTAGGGGTTCTCTAATTTATAATTCCACCAAAATGCCTTAAATATTATTTAAAAAGTAGAAGTAAAGGAAAACTTTTGTAGGCTTCTTATTAGTACAGTTTCTTTTCTTTTGTACCCATGACGACCATCTTGTCATGAATTTTCAGCATGCGGAATCTCCTCACGGATTTCGCACCAGTTCCGCACCCAATTTGCACAAGCCATAAGCCACCTAAGGAAGCGAAATTGGTGCGGAAATTCTGCCGTGTGGATTAGGGGTGTAAGAAAAAATCGATTCACTCGATTATCGGGTTTTTTCATTTGGCGATACTGTAGCGATTCAAAATATTTTTGAACCAATCTTTTTAGGGATGTGGAATTCGTATCTCCCGATGCCCGGGACATGCAGTTCCAGGCGCCGGGCAGGTGACTTTTTCCGGCTCGTGCAAGCAGGGCCGGACCTGACAAGCGCGGCGGCGCTCTGGGTGTATGGAGCGGGCTCCCGACTCATGCCGACTCCATACTCTGCGGCCCCCGGCTGATTTCAGTAGCCGGGGTCCGCCGCTAATAGCCAGCATGCGGCGCTCAGCAGTCGATATGGAACGGGCTCCAGACTCGTGCCTGTCCCTACTCTGCAGCCCCCGGCTGTTTTCAGTAGCCGGGGGCCGTTGCTAATAGCCAGCATGCCAGCATTAGTTTTACTTAATCACTAGTTTCATGCTGCTTGAACCATGAGCAGCATTAAACTTCTCCATCACAACCATCTATAAATCAGGATATGTTCACACTGGCAGGCGACGCACAAGTTTCCAGCTGTGGATTTTCCGTAGCAGATAACATTAACCTCAGTGAGGTCTGCTGCAGAAATTCTGCCACGGGTAACCAATCTGTGTGAACATATCCTTACTCTGAATGCTGTGTTATTTCAGAGTTATCGTAAAAATAATTTCAGCCAGGAACTGGGTGGTCCCTGGTCCTGATTTATAGTTCTTCCCCTACTTGCCTAGAAGGGTAGGATCACACGTGCTTTATTTTTCTGCGTATTAGCTGCTGCATATTTTCCTACCTATTGAAGTCAATGGGTAGCAAAATCAGCTACAGAACATTTGGAGAAAAATACAGCACATGTGACTCTAGCCTAAAGAGAGATCTGTCAGGGCCAGGGAACACCCTTCAAAGTGATTCATAGACAGTTGTGATAGGGAAGCCTTTCAGTGTTTCATTCTGCATCTCATCGTTCGGGCAGCATTAAACTAGTGACGTGTTCCCTTTTTAAAATAAAATCTGTTTCAGAGTTGGAAGAAGTTGAAGCCTTCAGTAAGTAGATATACCTGAGCTTTTTAATTTTCAGTGCTGAGACCCCCTCCCATCAATAGTTATAGCTTTTCTCCTAATCTGAGCACCAATCCTATGTGTAAAGTGCACCGCAGCACGCTTCACCCAGCTATACGTAGTGATCACAGAGGGTCTTGCCACTAAGATCTCAACCAGTCTGTGCGACATGTCAAAAGTTTTAATAACAGTAACACTTTAATACTGTACACCTCAGGTATACGTCAGCATCATGTAAAGAAAGAAAAAATGGATGCCTACGCATATGGAGGTGCACAGCAGCATGTCAATTTACTTTATTGGTTTGAACCAAGTCAGCTTGTGACTACATTTAGGACACTTCCAGAGTAAAACATTGGATGAGCTTATGAAATACTGCTCCATATGCTAGCTATGGGTCTTCTGAAGATATTCACACCTAGGTGGTAGGGAGTACCCCTGTACTTGTGATCTGTGGGGGTCCCAGCAGCTGTACCAGCACTGATGAAACATTTACCACCTATCCTGTCTCGTACAGGATTGGTGCACCAGTCTGGGAAAAAAAACTTTAAAGGGTTATCCACCATAAGGTGATTTTAGTACGTACCTGGCAGGCAATAATGGACATGTTTAGGAAGGATCTGCGCTTGTCTTGGGTCTAAATGGCTATGTCATGAGATTACCATAACACTGTGGCTAGCTTTTTGTGAACTGGTATTTCCTGTTTGACTTATGTTTTTTTGACTACAAACCCCACAATGCCATTTTCCTCCCTCACACATCAGCCACCCCACCCATTGAAACAAAAGACCTGTGGTTTTCAATCAGGGTGCCTACAGCTGTTGCATTAGTTGCAGATTGATCCCTCCACCCATTGAAGCAGACAGACTCCCTGTCATCAGCTGACTACGGAGTCAGGTCTCGGCTGCATTGCAAGCTGGGAAAAATCTGAGACAACAGTCATTTTGTATGCTGTTAAAAATAAATATAGGGGTGAAAATCACAGAAGAATTGTGAGAAAACCGTCACACACAGGTACAGACACTATATTAGGAAATACACTAACTTCACAGCCCCTGTAGCATAGTCAAATAAAAAAATTCCTGGAATACCCCTTTAAGGAGGTTGTCTGGTAAAAGTGATCTTATCCCCTATCCACAGAATAGGATCTGATTGTGAGGGGTTTGAGGTAGGGATCGACCGATATCGTTTTTTTTAGGGCCGATACCGATAATCTGTGGAGGTTAGGGCCGATAGCCGATAACTTATACCGATATTCCGGTATAAGTTATTGGCTATTTATCCCACCGCGACACCGCTGCAGATAATTGATTTAAAGCAGGCGCTTTAAATCAATGAACTGCAGTGGTGTTTGCGGTGCCATAGACCGCTGCCGCTGCCACCTGCTTCTCTCCCCCTGCCTGTCCGGGGGTCCTGAGTCCTATCACCGCCACCACGACCGCTGCGCGCACCCTACTGCCGCGCCGCGTCGCACCCCCCACCGCACCGCCCCGGCCCCATTGCCTCCCCCATCCCCGGTTTTACAATTACCTGTGCCCGTGGTCCACTCTACATCTGGCTCTGGTGGCGTCCTCCTGAGCTGTCACTGTGCGCACTGACGGTGACGTCATGTCACTCGTCATTGTGCTCAGCGTATCGCAGGACTCAGCAGGAGCCAGAAGTAGCGTGGACCCCGGGAACAGGTAATTATGAAACCGGGGATGGTGGAGGGGCGGTTGCGGTGCAGGGGGCGGGGCATTATCGGATTATCGGCAAGGTAATTGCCGATACCGATAATGCCCAAAATGGTGATTATCGGCCAAACCGATAATCGGTCGATCCCTAGTTAGAGGGCTGTGTACCAGCCCATACATCCAAATCCCCCCCCCCCAATGATATCTTGAATATCTCCCCTCTCATTTCCTTTGCTACCATACAAGTGACAGTCAGGGTCCAGTTACAGAGATTGTGGGGGCTCCTGGGATTCAACCACACCTTACCCCCCGATCAGGTACTTATCTCCTGTGAAAAGGGGATAAGTTCACATTTACCAGACAACCCCATGTCTACTATATTGCAGTTCACTCTGCCCTTTCAGGCTAACTGTACCGCCCTATAATAAGACATTGTAAAGTTCCCAAAAATATGTGACCCAACGATATCTATTTTATATTATGTACGTGTAGTTGTGAGAACCCCAGAAACATTCCTTGTATGTGTGTGAATATCATCAGCTTTCTACAGATTTCATATATAAAACTTCCTACTCTAGGTCTCTGTTCCCCTTTCTTTTTTGTGAGTGACTATACTGCACTTTCCATGTGAGTTATTTCTTTATTTCCAGTCTGAGTTATTTGCTAGAAGACAAAGCTGACGGCTCCAGCAGTGGTGAGCTCATACAATGAGGAATTGAGCGTTTGCATTACAATTCTGCAATTCTCGGAGGCGCTCTTACCTAAGCATACTAAAAAGCATTGTGATTTATACAGCATTATATACATGTGTGCCAGAAACGTGTTTTGGAGACAATTCCAAAATTGATAACACAGACTGAATAGTAAAATTTTTAGTTGTAATAAAACAAATACCGTATTTTTCGTTATATAAGATGCTCCGGCATATAAGACGCACCTAATCTTATAGGATAAAAATCTAGAAAATAAAGATTCTGAACCAAATACAATGTAAAGTATAGGACAGTGATCTTCAACCTGCGGACCTTCAGATGTTGCAAAACATCCGGGCATTGGCAGTCCGGGCATTCTGGGAGTTGTAGTTCTGCAACATCTGGTGGTCCGCAGGTTGAAGATCACTGGTATAGGAGGTAATACTCGCGTGTCCCCTCCGCTCCGGACCCGTCAACGCTGCCCTGGATGTCGCCCTCCATCGCTGTCGCCACGACCCGGGGTGTCCCCGTCGCTCCGGAACATTTCTGCTGCCGGGTATCCTCGCTCTCTGTCTCTGCCATCACGTCGCTACGCACGCCGCTCCTATTGGATGACGGGACGACATGATGACGGCGAAGGAGAGCGCCGGCCATGCAGGGGATCCCGGCACAGAGAAGACACCGAGGAGGCATGTAAGGTCCGTCCCGGTGTCCTGTAAGCTGTTCGGGATGCCGCGATTTCACCGCGGTGGTCCCGAACAGCCCGACTGAACAAACTTTCCCTTCAGACGCGGTGGTCAGCTTTGATCGACACGTCTGAAGGGTTAATACAGGGCATCACCGCGATCGGTGATGTCCTGTATTAGCCACGGGTCCCGGCTGTTGATGGCCGCAGGGACCGCCGCGATAGGACAGGTATTTGCCGTATAAGACGCACCAACTTTTCCCCCCCAGTTTTGGGGAAGAAAAAGTGCGTCTTATACGGCGAAAAATACGGTATATAGATAGATGTAGAAAAGTGCTTTACAGGTGGACAGCGTTTCCATCTTAACATTTTTCTTTTGCTGGCTAGGATGACTTTAGCTTATTTATAACCTCAACAGGAAGGTGTCATTTGAATGTCTATTCCTGATGGGAAATTACAACTTTTTTGCAATTCACTGTGCTGTTTTATTAACATTATATTTTATTATTTCGGACATTTCTGCATGCCAGAGCTCAGCATAAGTTGTACCCATGAAAGAATTCTATTTGGGTTGAACTGATCCTTTTGTATTTTATTCCTGGATCCTATACAAATATATTTTTCATTGTTTTAATATTATTATTAGGTAGGTTGCTGTGTTTCTTCACCTTGTCCATCCTTGGGCTTTCAGAGCATTGTCTGTGTCGGAAATAGTATACGGCAGGTTCTAAAATATAATCCACGGTCAAATCATCCCTACGTTGTTCTTTTCATGTTCTATATTCACAGTTTTTATGCCTCCTTGCTTTTCTTACTACTCCTACAGCATTACTCCCACATGAGTCATATTTAAAATCGAACTTGCTGCCTTCTACTAGATTGCAAGCTCCTCGAGAAGGTCCTTCTTATCTAGTGTTCCACAGTAGGTTGTCATTTTATTCAGAATTGTCTGTTTTTCTTGCACGAAGGAGGGGGCTGACCTTTTCTAAATAAATAATGCTGCAACACTTGATTCTTCGTTCAGGTTCTGTAAAGGAAATGCTTATGTTGCGTACTCACAGGACTGCATGTTAGAATGATCGGACAAGTTCTGATTGAGGTGCATTTTTTGGGGGACATTTTCTCCAACAAATGGCAATAAATTAGAAGTGGTACTCTTGTACTTAAAAAGTTATCCCTTATCCACATGCCCAGCTCTCCTCATGCACAGAGCAACCACCGCTCCATGCACTAAGCGGTGACAGTGCTCGTGTATCTCTGGCTCTCCCATAGAGATGCATGGAGAGGGTGTGCACCCCCTCTGTCATTACTGCACAGAGCAAACTCGCTCTGTGCGTAATGATGGGTGATACAGGGGCCAGAGCATCATGACTTCACGGCTCCACCCCTCATGACATGGCCCGTCCCCTTAATGCAAGTCTTTGGGAGAGGGCGTGGCATCCCCTCCCATAGACTTTTATGCCCCCCAGTAAGTAATAGAACAGTAAGTAATAGAACAGCCCACTTGGCTTTTTTCTGCCACCCAACCACCTCCAGCTGCTTTAAGCAGGTCAAACGAGACTGGTTGGGACCCTTGATCTTGAGATAGGTGCTGGTCCCAATGTTGGTTAACTTCTGTTATTTGGATTTCATTCAAATTCATAATAGTAGGCAGCTTATGTTATCACTGACACTGTCCCAATGGCTGCTGTCCAGTCACACGCCTAAAAATAAGTTATTTTGATGTCAGACTGTAAGTAAAAAATTGTTTAAAGGGGTACTCCGCCCCTAGACATCTTATCCCCTATCCAAAGGATAGGGGTTAAGATGTCTGATTGTGGGGGTCCTGCCACTGGGGGCCCTGCGATCTCTCCTGCAGCACCCCTGTTCCTCAGCTGCAAGGAGCGAGGATCGCTCTGTGGCTGATGACGGGCGATACAGGGGACGTAGTATCGTGACGTCACACCCCACCCCCTCCCATAGGCTTGCATTGAGGGGGTGGGATGTCACGAGGGGCAGAGCAGTGACGTCACGATACTCCGTCTCCTGATCGCCAGTCATCAACCACGGAGCAATCCTCGCTCCATGTAGCTGAGGAATGGGGGTGCTGCAGGGGTCCCCAGCGGCGGAACCCCTGCGATCAGACATCTTATCCCCTATCCTTTTGGATAGGGGATAAGATGTCTAGGAACGGAGTACCACTTTAAGGATTGTCTCATCACAGCAACCTCTTCCATAAAGATGGTTATCTAAGCCCTCTCTTGCCCAGTGGAAAAGACCTCCATTGATGTGGAATGGTTACGTAGTCTACAAAGCGACTGGCAAGGAAGGCTGGGCTCAGGCCTGTGCTGTGTGCTCGGCTCTCTGCCCATAGATAAAGGAAAGCCAAGAAATGAGAGCAGAACAATGATTCAGTTATTACAACCACAGCAACAGAAGGAAAACATTAAACTGCTGCACTAACCAGTGCTCCCGAGGGGCTTCAGGTTTTGTGAAAACCGGAGAGTGAAAACTGCTGGCAATGGGATCAGAACACTTTATAACTCTGGTACACAATATACAGGCCCACACCTCTACAATAGTATGATGGCATATTAAGCCACGGTACCAATACGTGTAAAGGATGACTGGCACCTCTATGGCACAGCTTCATATTTATTCAGAGCCAAACCCTCTTGACACCTAATTTCTGGCACAGGAGTACTTTGAACAACTTCTCAAAATGATTTGTATTTGTTTATTAATATCCCTATAAATGAATAGGGATATTTTTCATGTTCCCAATATTAACATACTAAAAATTTGTTTGTGTACTCCTAAATTTTACTGACTAGGAATTACTAGCCTTTTTTTCCCCATTAAAGTAGATCTGTAAAACAAAAAAGAAAGAAAACAAACCACTTTTGACCTGTCCTAGGCATAAGTCAAAAGTTTTTATTGGTTGGGGTCTGATATTTCAGACCATGACCGATGATGTGATAGAGGTGCGCAGTACACCCCTCTCCCCACTCACTCTGTGTCTATCAAACCTGGATGGCCCCATAAACTTATATTGTAAGTTATGTTTCACAGAGCCGGAAGAAAACGCTCGAAGAATGTTCTTCTCCCTGCTCGTTCTTGTGATCAAAAACTTTTGATATGTCTCTATAATGACAGGTATCATTTAAGTTTGATAATTAAAAATAGCCAGTTTATAGGTTTTAAAAAAAAAAAAAAACAAAAAAAAACTTTTTTAAATCCTTTTCATTTGATTTTGTTTCCCCGCTCTGTTACTAAAAGCCATAAATCTTATTATTCCATGTATAAAGTTATACAAGGGCATTTTCTTTTGTGGAACAATTGTAATTAATGCGTTTCACCATGAAATATACAGCAAAACAAAACATTTTTTATAGGCTTTTGTAGATGTTGGGGGGTAAATTTTTACGCAGTGGGACATTTATGATAAATGAGATATATATATATATATATATATATATATATATATATATATATATATATATATATATATATATATATATATATATATATATTCTATGGGTCAGTACCAGTACAATAACACCCATATTTCCAATGCTTTTCTATTATTTTACTACATTTATACAATTAAAACTGTTTTTAAGTATGTTTAACCCCTTGGGGACGGAACCCGTTATGACCGTAAGGACGGTAGCATTTTTTTCAAAGGGGTATCACTTTAACCCCTTAAGGACTCAGCCCATTTGGACCTTAAGGACTAAGACAATTTTATTTTTACGTTTTCGTTTTTTCCTCCTCCCCTTCAAAAAATCATAACTCTTTTATATTTTCATCCAGCCTAGTATGAGAGCTTGTTTTTTGCGCGACCAGTTGTCCGTTGTAATGCCATCACTCACTTTACCATAAAATGTATGGCGCAACCCAAAAAATACTATTTGTGTGGGGAAATTAAAAAGAAAACCGCAATTTTGCAAATTTTGGAAGGTTTTGTTTCCACGCCGTACAATTTATGGTAAAAATGACATCTGTTTTTTATTTTCTGGGTCAATACGATTAAAATGATACCCATGATTATACACTTTTCTATTACTGTTGCGCTTAAAAAAACTTGCAAACTTTTTAACCAAATTAGTACGTTTAAAATCCCCCTATTTTGAAGACCTATAACTTTTTCATTTTTTGCGCCGTGATCTGTACTTTTTATTAATACCATATTTGCTTATACACAACTTTTATTACATTTTTTATTATTTTTTGGGGGAATAAAATGTTATAAAAAAGCAGCTATTTTGGACTATTTTTTTAACGTTCACGCTGTTCACCATACGGGATCATTTACATTTAATTTTAATAGATCGGATATTTACGCACGCGGCGATACCAAATATGTATATAAAATATTTTTTTTACACTTTTTGGGGGTAAAATGGGTAAAATGGGCCAATTTACGTTTTTATTGGGGGAGGGGTTTTTCACTTTTTTTTTTTTTTTTACACTTTAATAGTCCCCATGGGGGACTATTTAAAGCAATCACTCGATTGCTAATCCTGTTCAGTGCTATGTATAGGACACAGCACTGATCAGGGTTATCGGTGATCTTCTGCTCTGGTCTGCGGAGCAGAAGACTCCCAGAAGGCAGCGGAGTGAGGGGACCTCCTTCTGCCGTGCAGGATGATCGGATCGCCGAGGCAGCGCTGCGGGCGATCCGATCATCCTGTTAAGTGACCGCGATGCTGCAGATGCCGTGATCGGTATTGATCACAGCATCTGAGGGGTTAATGGCGGACATCCGCGGGATCGCGGGTGTCCCCCATTACCGGCGGGTCCCTGGCTGCAATCCACAGCCGGAACCTGCCGCGCATGATGCCGACATCGCTCCGATGCCCGCGGTTATGGTTAGGACGTAAATGTACGTCCTGGTGCGTTAAGTGCGTCGTTAAGGGGTTAAGCATTAATAACTCTGGCATGCTTTAACTTATAAATTTGATTATGAGAGTTTTTTTTTTTTTCGTCACATATTCTACTTTATGTTAGTGGTAAATTTTCACCGATGCTTGCATCATTTCTTGGTGAAAAATTCCCAAATTGCAGGAAAAATTTTAACATTTTGCATTTTTCTAACTTTGAAGCTCTCTGCTTGTAAGGAAAAGAGACATACCAAATAAAATATATCTTGATTCACAAATACAATATGTTAGCATCAGAAAGTTGACATGTTTTTTACTTTTTGAAGACATCAGAGGGCTTCAAAGTATAGCAGCAATGTTCCAATTTTTCATGAAAATTTCAAAATCTGAATTTTTCAGGGACCAGTTAAGTTTTGAAGTGAATTTGAGGGTCTTTATGTTGGGAATCCCCTATAATGGACCCCATTATGAAAACTGCACTCCTCGAATTATTCAAAATGACATTTAAAAAGTTTGTTAACCCTTTAGGTGTTTCACAGGAAAATGGAGGAGAAAAATCAAGATCTACATTTTTTTACACTAACATGTTATTGTAGCCCCATTTAAAAAAATTTTTTTTTACAAGGGGTAAAAGGTAAAGTGGGACGTGAAAATGAAAAATTAGATTTTTAACACTAAAATGCTGGTGTTACCCCAAACTTTTCATTTTTCACAAGGAGTAATAGGAGAAAGTGCCCACCAAAATTTGTAACCCCATTTCTCTTGAATAAGGAAATATCTCATATGTGGATGTAAAGTGCACTGCAGGTGCAGTAGAGGGCTCAGAAGGGAAGGAGCGACATTGGGCTTTTGGAGAACGAATTTTGCTGGTTTTTGGGGGGCATGTCACATTTAGGAAGTCCCCATGATTCCAGAATAGTAAAGAAAAACCCCACATGGCATACTATTTGGAAACTACCCCCTCAAGGAACATAACAAGGGGTAAAGTGAGCCTTAACACCCCACAGGTGATTGATGAACTTTCGTTAAAGGGGGACGTAAAAATAAAAAACATTTTTTTTCAATAAAATGCTGTTGTTACCCCAAATTTTTCTTTTTCACAAGGGGTAACAGAAGAATAAGCCCCCCAAATTTGTAACCTCATTTCTTCTGAGTATAGAAATACCTCATATGTAGATATAAAGTGCTCTGCGGGCGAACTACAATGCTCAGAAGAGAAGGAGCGCCATTGGACTTTTGGAGAGAGAATTTGGTTGGAATGGCAGCTGTGCATTTACAGCCCCCATGGTGCCAGAACAGTGGACCCTAAACCCCCCCCCCCCCCCCCCACACACACACATGTGACCCCATTTTGGAAACTACACGGAATGTAACAAGGGGTACAGTGAGCATTTATACCCCACTGGCGTTTGACAGATCTTTGGAACAGTGGGCTGCGCTAATGAAAAATTTAATTTTTCATTTTAACGGACGACTGTTCAAAAAAATATGTCAGACACCTGTGGAGTGTAAATGCTCACTGTACCTCTTGTTACATTCCGTGAGAGGTGTAGTTTCCAAAATGGGGTCACGTGTGGGGGGGGTCCACTGTTCTGGCGCCATAGGGGCTTTGTAAACGCACATGGCCTTCAATTCCAGCCTAATTCTCTCTCCAAAAGCCCATATGGCGCTCCTTCTCTTCTGAGCCCTGTAGTGTGCCAGCAGAGCACTTTACATCCAGATATGGGGTATTTCCTTACTCAGAAGAAATGGGGCTACAAATTTTGGGAGGCTTTTTTTTCCTATTACCCCTTATGAAAAATTTGGGGTAATGCCAGCATTTCAGGGAAAAACGAAACAAATTCTTAATTCAAGTCCAACTTTAACGAAAATTGGTCAAAGACCAGTGGGCTGTTAAGGCTCACTATACCCCTTAAGTTCTTTGAGGGGTGTAGTTTCCAAAATGTGGTCACTTGGGTGTTTTTTATTTATTTTTTATTTTTTTGCATTCATTTCAGAACTACTGTAACTATCAGCCACCTCTGTGCAAATTACCAATTTAGGCCTCAAATGTACATGTGTATCACGGTATTTTTGTAACTTTTGGCGGTTCAACGGTATAAAATGGTATTTCCTCCTCCTTTATTTTTTGCTGCTGAGAGTTGTAGTTTTGCAACATCTGGAGGTCCGCAGGTTGAAGACCATTGGTATAGAGTGTCAGCGCCGACGGCCGCAACAAACAGGAGGATGGGGACAGCACTAGGCTGATAATTAATTGGGGGGCAGAACAGCGCTCGCGGGCAACATATGATTAGTTCCCCGATGTGGTGACAGCGCAGTGCTGGGCTGATTCATTCATTCCTGAGGGGGAGGGGCCAAACCTGTATTGCGGTATGGGTTAAAATTCATATGGTGCAGCACAAAAATTTCGGTATTCGGTCTGAACCGGTATACCACCCAGCCCTAAGTACAGGTACGTCCTCCGTCCTTAAGTACCAGGACGCGAGGGCATACCTGTACTCCCTCCGTCCCCAACAGGTTAAAGCGTTAAAGTGTAACTGTCGTCAACAAAAACTTTTTATATAATGTAGATAATACCATTATATGTATATTTGTAATATACATTGGTTAAAAATTGTGTATATTTTTGAGTGAAAAAATGCTGTCTCTGCAGCTATTGTCTGTGTCTCTGAGGTGTCCAAATACAGGAAGTGAGTGCAGGACAAGCAGGGATCTGTGCAGACTCCTGACTTGTCAGTCATCCTGATATATGAGCCAGGAGCATGTTATATAGCCTCAGTACACACTATCCTGCTTTTTCTTAGTGCACAGAGCCCTGCTCGGCCACCCTCGCTTCCTCTATTTGGACTCCTCATAGAGACACACATGTAATAGCTGCAGGGACAAAAATATACAAATTTTGTTTACAAATAAAAAAAAAAAAAAAAATATATATATATATATATATATATATATATATATATATATATATATATATATAAATTACAGATTGCAGGGGGTCAGACAGCTTGGATCCCGAAACACCCCCTCCCCCCGCGATCTCCTGTATGGGGCCCCGGCAGTTCGCGGGAAGGGGCCGTGTCAACCACCCCACGAAGTGGCTGCTGACAAGCCACCCCTCAATACAACTCTATGGGATAGCCAGAGTGCTGCCTTACACAATCTCCAGCTCTGCCATAGCACCTATCCTTAGGATTGGGGATAAGTTTTCCAATACTGAACATTTAATGTAATTTTAAAGCATCTTTTGACATGTTGCCCAGACATCATTAAACGTTAAGATTGCAAGAGGTCTCACTACTAAGACAAACTGCAATTGCGAGTTATAAGTCCGGTTGATAAGCAGTGCGCTCCACTTGGTGGCCGGCTGGCAGATCTGACCTTTTTCATGCTCAGACTTATAAGGTCAGATTTGATTGACTCTGGAATGTTAGGCATGCGCTACTGTGAACCTCACGCTGCTGTAATTGAGAGTAAGACTTATTGCGATGTCAACTTTTCACATGTCTGGACAAAGTTGTTTAAATGATAATTTAACACACAACACTTTTCTGACCTCTATATAATTTTTATGGCTGTTTCAAAGTTTAATTTTTTGCACCGTGATCTGTAGCTTTTTTTTTTTTTTTTTTTTGTGTAGATGTGATTTGTTAAAGGGGTACTCCGGTGAAAACCTTTTTTTCTTTGAAATCAACTGGTGGCAGAAAGTTAAACATATTTGTAAATTACTTCTATTAAAAAATCTTAATCCTTCCTGTACTTATTAGCTGCTGAATACTACAGAGGAAATTCTTTTCTTTTTGGAATGCTCTCTGATGACATCACGAGCACAGTTCTCTCTGTTGACGTTATTATAATAATAATAACACTTTATTTATTATTGTCCTTAGTGGGATTTTAACCCAAGGCCCCAGCACTGCAAGGCAGCAGTGCTAACCACTGAGCCACCATGCTGCCCCTAGCATACATCTGCTATGCATGGTTGCTAAAATGGACAGAGATGTCAGCAGAGAGCACTGTGCTCGTGATGTCATCAGTGTTCCAAAAAGAAAGGAATTTCCTCTGTAGCATTCAGCAGCTAATAAGTACTGGAAGGATTACGATTTTTTAATAGAAGTAATTTACAAATATGTTTAACTTTCTGGCACCAGTTGATTTAAAAGAAAAAGGTTTTCACCGGAGTACCCCTTTAAAGTCCCCTTTCATAGGCTAATGGAAAAAGCATACTGTACATGTATGACACATGTCCCTAGAGCCCAGACGGCCATGCCTTCCATGCACAGCATGTGTCACCAGGGGGATGAATGGACTTCTACAAAGGCTTTTATATGAAAAACTTATATGCCAAGTGCACTTCATAGCCGGCTGCTCTCAAAGTTGATTGTTCAGTCTAAATGTGTGAAAATCGGTTGCCTTTTAGCTCAGGGGAGCTAATCGGGACCACTGTGGTGTCCTGATCAGCTCAGAAGAGGGTCCCTACCTGCCTCCAGCTCGTCCGATCAGCGCTTCAAAAGTGCAGAAATCTATAGCAGTCTGCATTAATGGAGCGCTGATAACACTGATCATGGCACAGCATTATCCAGTGCATGCAATCGCAAGATTGCACATAATAGCTCCCTATGGGGATTTATTGTTTCACCGTGGATTTGGTGGTAAAGTGAGTGATGCTATTACACAGTACAATTGGTGGTGCAAAAAACAAGCCCTGATATGGGTCTGTAGGTAGAAAATTTAAAGCATTATGCCTGTTAAAAAGACTAGGAGGTGCAAAAATTATAAAAATCCCGGTGTCTTTAAGGGTTTCTTTAGAAGTTTCACATATATGCAAAACGTGCATTAAAGGGGTTATCCAGGAATAGGAAAACACAGCTAAGTTCTTTCAAAAACATCCCCCCCGTCTGTCTCCAGGTTGGGTGTGATTTTACAACTTTGCTCCATTCACTTCAATGGAACTGAACTGCAGAACCACACCCAACCTGGAGATAGACAGGGAGCTGTTTTTGAAAGAAAGGAGCTCTTTCTCTATTCCTGGATAACCCCCTTTTTAAAATTGTGATGTGGACAGTCCCTTAGTCTATTCTTTTCTTCAAATTGCCTAAAAGCTTTTCCTTCCTCCTTTTCATGTGGGCGCATCATCATTTGTTCAAGTTACATCTCCAGTAAAGGGTTCCTCCTGGAATACTACTGATGCATTTCTAGTTTCTGCAGAAACCTTCTGGCAAGGAGGGGACACGAGCCAATCGCGGTACATTTAGCTTGTCACATTAGCCTGTTATCCAGAAACATTAGTTAGAATGGTTGGAGCATTCCATAACAACCCTCATAAAATCCATTAGGATGAAAGAAGTTGTAAATGTTAGTGTTTCTTGCACTTTGCGTGAAGTCATTACATAGCAGAGCCGCTGCAGTTTATAGTGCAAACGCTTTAATCCTTAAGAGATGAGTAATGTAGCAGGCTGCTCTCCACACCTCCGAGCAATTTTTAAATATTTTACATGCATTCCGTTTGTCTTCTCTAAAACATGCCTAACATTAACCCATGCTTATACAGTTTATCACACAGGGATTTTCCCCAAAAAAACTTTATTATTGTGATTAATATTATTTTTATTATTCACTTTTAAAATGAATATCTACCAAGTCAAGCTTTTCTGACTTTCTGCTTTTGTAATATTTTTGATGCTGTTTTCAGGGTTGTGTCAGATTTGAGCACCAGACAGGGTTTTTTTTGTTTATTTTTTTTTTGTTAAAGGGGTACTCCACTGGAAAACATGATTTATTTTTTTAAATCAACTGCTGACCAAAAGTTAAACATACCGTATTTGTAGATTACTTCAATTAAAAAATCTTAATCCTTCTAGTCCTTATAAGCTTCTTTATACTCCACAGGAAGTTCTTTTCTTTTTGAATTTCCTTTCTGTCTGATCACAGTGCTCTCTGCTGACACCTCTGTTCATGTCAGGAACTGTCCAGAGCAGGAGAGGTGTGTTATGGGGATTTGCTTCGACTCTGGACAGTTCCTAAAATGGACAGAGGTGTCAGCAGAGAGCACTGTGGTCAGACAGAAAGGAAATTCAAAAAGAAAAGAACTTCCTGTGGAACATACAGAAGCTGATAAGTACTGGAAGGATTAAGATTTTTTAATAGAAGTAATTTACAAATCTGTTTTAACTTTCTGGCACCAGTCGATTTAAAAAAAATGTTTTTTTTCCAGCAGAGTGCCCCTTTAACAAAAGGTTATTGAGATCTTGGTGATGCCCAATTGGCTAGGAGAAGTGCTTCCTTACCATACAGTCAAGCGCCTGGACTCTCATTCACTTTTACTCTTTTGGCAACTAGTGTCCATGTTCTAGATGCCAGGACATGTGAACTTGCGTCTGCAGTGAAACTACATGAAAGTTTGTGTCCAGGGATCTAGGGCATGGATGCTGGTTGGCCAAGGAGTCCCAAATAATCTGTACATTTTTAATTCTCTCGGTAAAAACTGGTGAACAATAAAACTGGTGGACAATAAATGGAGCAAAGCAGTAAAACAGACTATATAAAAAGTGTGTAATTACCGCAGTAAATATTATTATTAGAAATGCTATCATTGTAACAAGATATACACTGCGAAGATACCTAGAAGCATGGCGAGATGGATCGAAATCGTGCTGGTTCTGTATCAGTCTGTTTGATTTCAAGGTGAAGCTCGGACATTGGTCCTGGTTAGACATCTGGCTGAGAATGGCCTTCTACTAAGCTTTTGGTGATATCATTTAGGACTGGGCGGTATACCGGTTCATACCGAATACCGAAATTTTTGTGCTGCACGATATGAATTTTAACCCATACCGCAATACCGGTTTGGCCCCTCCCCCTCGGGAATGAATGAATTATCAGCCCAGCGCTGCGCTGTCCCCAAATCGGGTAACTAATCATATATGACCCGCCAGCGCTGTTCTGCCCCCCCCCCCCCCCCCCAAATTAATTATTAGCCCGGCACTGCGCTGTCCCTATCAGGGGGAAAATACTCACATATGTCACCCGCAAGTGCTGCCTTCCTCGTCCTCCTGTTATTTGCGGCCGCCGGCGCTGACACACTCTACCAGTGGTCTTCAACCTCCAGATGTTGCAAAACTACAACTCCCAGCATGCCCGGACAGCCAACGGCTGTCCGGGCATGCTGGGAGTTGTAGTTTTGCAACATCTTGAGGTCCGCAGGTTGAAGACCACTGCCCTATACTGTATCCCTATGCCCGGGCTGCAAAAGGTAAACAAAATAAACTTTAACTCCCCTTCCCCCGTCGGTCAGGACCAGCTTCCCAGGGAATGGAACGTCGGAAAGCCGTCAGCCTATCACAGTCTGCAGCGATGTTCTGCCTCGGCCGGTGATAGGTTGAGCCCACTGTCATGTAAGAACCCGGCTCCTTACATGACAGTGGGCTCAGCCTTTCACTGGCCGAGGCAGAACATCGCTGGGGCCGTTGATAGGCTGATGGCTGTCCGACGTTCACATCCCCAGGAAGAGCATAAGGCCGACGTAGGAACGTGCGTTAAGGGTATTTTTGTTTACCTTTTGCAGCCCAGGCATAGGGATACAGTATAGAGTGTCAGTGCTGGCGGCTGCAACAAACAGGAGGACGAGGAGGGCAGCGCTTCCAGGTGACGCAAGTAGTACCCCGATGGGGACAGCGCAGAGCTGGGCTAATAATACCTCTTGGCGGGGGGGGGGGGGGGGATACAGTTATATACTGTGGAACCGCCAAAAGTTAAAAAAAATACCGCGATACACATATTTGGCCATACCGCCCAGCCCTAATATCATTACATATGGATGGTGTTTCGGAAGGACCTAGAAACCTCTCTTCAGCTCTGGGGTCCTTCAAGGTTTAGATGGGGTCATTTACATCTTTATATTTCCAAGGACTACATTTCTGGAAGCTAGAATTGTCTTCATTTGCACTTCCTGTACCTCAGATGGTAAGAAGATCAGGATTATTATATTGCTCTTCTGGGGCAGCAACTGATGTGAATGATTAAATATTCTCTGTTAAGTGCCTTGTAATGTGGAGCGGTCATATAAAGAGAGAACTAGATTGCTTCTTTTTATTGTCTATACGGCACTGGTGGATGGTAATAATAATAGCTGCTGAGTTGTATAGCAGTTGCTCATTGTGTGTGTGTATTCGGGAATTAGAAAAAGTAAAAATATTGAAACCCACAAAAAAGCTCCTTTTTAAAATACCCAAATTTCTATCACAAATATGATATTAGAACCTTACTGGAATAGCTTATCTGCAGCTTTTCCGTGCAGAATCAGTCAGTATTAAAGGGGTTATCTGGTGCTTACACATCTTACACATCTTATCCCGTGCTTACACGGGCGACTACAGGGCCGGCGGTGTGTGACGTCACGCCGCCGCCCCCGTGTGACGTCACGCTCCGCCCCTCAATGCAAGCCTACGGGAGGGGGCGTGATCGCTATCACGCCCCCTCCCGTAGGCTTGCATTGAGGGGCGGAGCGTGACGTCACACAGGGGCGGAGGCGTGACGTCACATGCCGCCGGCCCTGTAGTCGCCCGTAATCAGACCCGGAGCGAACACGCTCCGGGGGCTGATTACAAACGGGGTGCCGTGTGCATGATCCCGGGCGTCCCCAGCTGCGGGACTCCCGCGATCAGGCATCTTATCCCCTATCTTTTTGGATAGGGGATAAGATGTCTAAGCACCAGAGAACCCCTTTAAAAGCGTACCTGTCAGAACCAAAAACCAAAACTGTTATGTTACTCAGTACCTCATCCTGATCATTTACATGTAATTTTTATGTCTGTCACCCTTATTTCACACAAAAAATGGCATATTACAGCTGCTCAGTGTCTTTCCCATCTTGTTAAAGGGAGGGGGCGTGTCCATCTCATGACTCCTCCAAGCCTCACTCTGCCTACAGCTTTTGCAAAACTACAACTCTCAGCATGCCCAGACATCCTTTGACTGTCCAGGCATGCCTGGAGTTGTAGTTTTGTTACAGCTGGAGGCACATAATTGGTGTTTCATCAGTGTTGCTGCAGGCTGTGTTTCTCCTGCAGCCTTGTCAATCAGCCATCTCATGTCCATGACCCTTGGATACACTCATGCTGCTGTGGGACTCATCTGTGTCCCAGGAGGTATGGGGACCCCTAGTGGTGGGACTTTCAAAGGCAGTTTTCTTTAATAAAATGTGATAATTTATTTTTATTTTTTAAGTAGATTAGAAAATCTATTGTTTTTCCAAGATGTACAACATTATAAAAAGTTTTTTATATCTGACAGTGCCTATTTAATATTCTGCATGTTCATTATTCTACACAAATCTTTTTCTTACGATGTGGATAGGGCATTTGCATGCATTTGTGATGGAGTGTTACCAGATTGTGTCATGGAGTAGGCGTGTAAGGCTATGGTCACACTGTGTCAGGTATATATCACAAGTGTTTTTCCAATGCCATATATTGGTTGCAATGCCACGACTGTAGAGAAAGATGCAACCTGCTGCACTATCCTATACAGTAGACCAGAAAAGTTGCGTTTCTAGTTTATTGTGCTATGTGCACTGGTGATCCAGAGCTTGTTCACATCTCAGATTTGTGTATCCGGCAGCCTGATACGGCGGGAGATTTTCAAACCGGATCCTTCCATCTCGATGCTGGATTTGCGCTGTACCCCATTGATTTCAGAGAGTGTACCCAGTTGGCTAATTTTCCGACCTTATCTGGGTTTTGAACCAGACTAAAAAGCTGTTTTGAAGTTCTCCCGTCATATCCACCTGCCTGATACACAAATCCAAGATGTGAATGGGCTCACACCACAGTTTATGTATATGGCAAGTGTACAGTTATTTATTATAGAACCGTATTTGTCACTGTATCCATAGACCAACATTGCAAAACCGTACTAAAAAAGTGAATCCAGTTTTGTACAGTTTGGCTTATTTTGCTGCCCATTGACTTCAGCAGATCTGCAGCAAAAATCCGCACATGTTAACGCTCCCTAATACACAGATTGCTTGTACATAAAGGGGGAGATTTATCTAAACCTGTGCGGAGGAAAACTTGGCCAGTAAAAATGAAAGAAGCCATCTGATTGGTTGCTATGGGCAACTTTTCTTTTGCACAGGTTTTGATAAATCTCCCCCAAAGAGCTTACACTTGCTCCTACCTCACCTGATAAATGTCTGTTTTTCGTTCACTCTAATATAATTATATCCTATAAAAATGATGCTCAACTTGTGGCTGCTGTAAAAATACAACTCCCAGCTTGTCTGGAAATGGTGGGAGTTAGGCCGGGTTCACACAACAGAAACCGTGGACAGAAAAATTCCCGCCAGAGATTGAGTGCGGTCAGTGCTGACTGAATCAGTCTGACCGTGTGGACATTGCTGTCCAGAAAGCCGGCAATGTCTCCAGCGCAGATTCCGCCGGAACATTAACCCCTTAAGAACTCAGCCCATTTGGGCCTTAACCCCTTAAGGACTCAGGGTTTTTCCGTTTTTGCACTTTTGTTTTTTCCTCCTTAACTTTTAAAAATGATAACCCTTTCAATTTTCCACCTAAAAATCCATATTATGGCTTTTTTTTTGCGTCGCCAATTCTACTTTGCAGTGACATTAGTCATTTTACCCAAAAATGCACGGCGAAACGGAAAAAAAATCATTGTGCGACAAAATCGGAAAAAAAACGCCATTTTGTAACTTTTGCGGGCTTCCGTTTCTACGCAGTGCATATTTCGGTAAAAATTACACCTTATCATTATTCTGTAGGTCCATACGGTTAAAATGATACCCTACTTATATAGGTTTGATTTTGTCGCACTTCTGCAAAAAATCATAACTACATGCAGGAAAATTTATACGTTTAAAAATGTCATCTTCTGACCCCTATAACTTTTTTATTTTTCCACGTACAGGGCGGTATGAGGGCTCATTTTTTGCGCCATGATCTGAAGTTTTTATCGGTATGATTTTTGTTTTGATCGGACTTTTTGATCACTTTTTATTCATTTTTTTTAATGGTATAAAAGTGACCAAAATACGCTTTTTTGGACTTTGGAATTTTTTTTCGCGTACGCCATTGACCGTGCGGTTTAATTAATGATATATTTTTATAGTTCGAACATTTACGCACGCGGCGATACCACATATGTTTATTTATTTTTTTTTTTACACTGTTTTATTTTTTTTATGGGAAAAGGGGGGTGATTCAAACTTTTATTAGGGAAGGGGTTAAATGACCTTTATTAACACTTTTTTTTTTACATTTTTTTTGCAGTGTTATAGGTCCCATAGGGACCTATAACACTGCACACACTGATCTCCTATGCTGATCACTGGCGTGTATTAACACGCCTGTGATCAGCATTATCGGCGCTTGACTGCTCCTGCCTGGATCTCAGGCACGGACCAGTCATTCGTCGATTGGACACCGAGGAGGCAGGTAAGAGCCCTCCCGGTGTCCGATCAGCTGTTTCGGGACGCCGCGATTTCACCGCAGCGGTCCCGAACAGCCCGACTGAGCAGCCGGGTCACTTTCACTTTAGAAGCGGCGGTCAGCTTTGACCGCCGCTTCTAAAGGGTTAATACCGCACATCGCTGCGATCGTCGATGTGTGGTATTAGCCGCGGGTCCCGGCCGTTGATGAGCGCCGGGACCGACGCGATATGATGCAGGATCGCGGCGCGATCCCGCTTCATATCACGGGAGCCGGCGCAGGACGTAAATATACGTCCTGCGTCGTTAAGGGGTTAATCTATTTTTTTTTTTTTTTTTTTTTTTGGAATAACATTTTATAAAAAAGCAGCTGTTTTGGACTTTTTTTTTTACGTTCACGCTGTTCACCGTACGGTATCATTAACATTTTATTTTAATAGTTCAGATATTTACGCACGCGGTGATACCAAATATGTATATAAAATATTTTTTAACACTTTCTGGGGGTGAAATAGGGAAAATGGGACAATTTTCGTTTTTATTGGGGGAGGGGGTTTTTCACATTTTTTTTATTTTTAAACTTTTATTTTTACACTTTAATAGTCTGATCATGGTTTAATAGCACTGATCAGGGTTATCGGTCATCTTCTGCTCTGGTCTGTGGGAAGACAGATCAGAGCAGAAGACGCCGCGAAGGCAGCGGAGCCAGGTGAGGGGACCTCCGTCTGCCGTGCTGGATGATTGGATCGCCGCAGCAGTGCTGCGGGCGATGACCCATTTTAATGACCGCGATGCTGCAGATGCCATGATGTGTATTGATCACAGCATCTGAGGGGTTAATGGCGGACATACGCGTGATCGCGGATGTCTGCCATTACGGGCGGGTCCCTGGCTGCGATCAGCAGCCGGGACCTACCGCGCATGATCCGGGCATCACTCCGATGCTCGCGGTTATGCTTGGGACGTAAATGTACTTCCTGGTGCGTTAAGTACCACCTCACCAGGACGTACACTTACGTCCTGCGTCGTTACAAGGTTAAGCAAGTTTAATGTTTGGAAGGAATGTTTAATCTAAATTTTCGGACAGAAATTCTGCCAAGAAAATTCAGCAGTATGAATGAGTTATCGGAAAACCCATTCATTTTCATTTTACCCTTCCAGTAGCGGAATTTCTGAGCAAAATTCAGAAGCAGAATTCCTGTCGGAAATTCTATAGTGTGAACCCGGCCGTATGGGTTTGCAACATCCAAAAAATTGGAGACCACCGTTTTACTTTTAGAGAGAATGAAAAAAAAAAAATCAAGTATGTCAGAGAAAGAGTGTAATGCAATTCCAGAATCCTTGTCGGATGTTTAAATGACATTTCCTTCAATAAAACATCTTATTTTAACAGAATCTGTGGTAACTTGTAGTATGTTTCGAAACGCCGTATGATCTTGGTGCATTTTAGTGTCAGCCCTGTTGGCATATAATGTAGGCAGAACATTTTTGCCTTATGCCAAGATAGAAGAAGAAACAGCCAGAAGGAGGAAATTGAGGTAAGCCAACCCTGATGCCCCCTGGTCAATGTTTTACAAGACATACTGACCCCAATACCGGGGCAGTGTGAGATTCTTGGCCTTCAAGTACTGGGCTTAAGCAGTCTTGGCACTTCCCACAATGAGCTCTCATGTGGTAAGCGTGTCTGTGGTCAGTCCTGTGCATTGCTCAACCCTGTAGTAAACCGACCAAAACAAAGGGGCTTGTTCAGAAAAAATACATTGTCTTGTGTAACACCAGAAGTATACACACCCAGATTGAAATGAACAAAGAACTAAATTGCAAGAAAACTCAGTATCATCTTTAAAGGGGTACTCCACCCCTAGACATCTTATCCCCTATCTGATCGCTGCTGGGGACCCCCGCAATATAGCATGCGGCACCCACCTGTTTCTGCTCCGGAAGCGCTGGAGGGTCTGGGTCCCGACCTCGGGAACGGAAGTCCGTGACGTCACGACCCTGCCCCCGTGTGACGTCACGCCCCGTCCCCTCAATGCAAGTCTATGGGAGGGGGCGTGACGGCCATCACGCCCCCTCCCATAGACTTGCATTGAGGGGACGGGGCGTGACGTCACACGGGGGAAGAGTCGTGACATCACGAACTTCCGTTCCCGAGGTCGGGACCCTCCAGCGCTTCCGGAGCAGAAATAGGTGGGTCCTGCATGCTATATTGCGGGGGTCCCCAGTGGCGGGACCCCCGCAATTAGACATCTTATCCCCTATCCTTTAGATAGGGGATAAGATGTCTAGGGGTGGAGTACCCCTTTAAGATCACAAAGGATAAAATAAATATTAAAGAGACGTACGTGCTTGATAATTCTGCTGGACTGGATGGTAGCGTTGCCAAATCTGCTTAAAAAAAAAAAGTCTCAAAAGCTTAATACATGACACCCTATGTGTGAAAGCTAGGTTTCCACTTGGCGGTATTTTGGAAAACTGGATCCAGCATGAATGAGAAGTATACTTCCTTTATTTCTCACACAATCTGGGGATAGATGTGGCACTATGTTTGGAAAACAATGTACATCTATCTTTTATGCCTCTATAACCTATATTTATTATAAAAATACTCTTTTCATTAGCTCACAGTGTTAGAAATCCTCTCAGGGGAAGGGGGGGTGTCCCTCCCTTGTGGTGGTGAAAGTGATTGGTGTGTCTGCTCATGTAGCCTTGTCCATGCCTCATGGACAAGCTGGATACTGCTGCAAGACTGGTTCGTGTCCCAGTAGGTTGGGGGACCCAAAGTGGTGGAATATTGAGGGACGGTTTTCTTTATTAAATATTGTATTCCATTGAAGTTGATTGAAAACAGTCTGGTAGTGACAGAGTCCTCTTTGTCTGCAGATTTTCTCTCGTATCATAGCTGTTTCGCAATTTTCTATAGCAAGGAAATAAACAGGCTAAAAAAAAAGACCAAAATCACCTGATATAACAGGGTTTGTTTCTTAGGTTTCTGTCATGAAGGCTGGCATTTTACCAGGCTAAATGTGCGGAATTCCGCAGGTAGAATTCCATGCTGTGAACATTATCATCAGTGTGAATGGCTCTTCCGTGAGACCCGTTCACACTGCGGAATTTCAGCGGCGGACAATCCCGCCGCTGAAATTGTTCAGTGCAAAGAAAGAACATGTTCATTCTTTGCGCGGAATTCCGCGAGTACTGCATAGCCATCAATTGTGATGTGAAAAGTATCTTCGGCGGCTGCCTGCTGGAATCTCCGATTTGCGGAATTCCGCGAGCGGAGATTCCGCAGTGTGAACATACACTAAAAAAAAAGAATTTGGGGAACAGGAGGGGGGGGGGGGATCATGCACATGATTGAATTTCAGCTTGAAGAAGTTGCAGGTGGAGTTTCTGGCGGAATTCTGCAGTAAGGCTAGGTTCACACTACGGAATTTCCGCCTGCAATTCTGCTTTGAAAATGCAGACGGAAATTCCGCTTACTAAAATGTATAGTGTAGTGAATGGGTTTCCATTCACAAATTCACACTTCAGACTTTGTGAAGTGGAATTTGTGAGCGGAAAATCCGCTTGAAAATTTCCACCTGAAGAATGGCGTTGCTCTTTCTTCAGGCCGTAATACTCGTGGAATACATTGCAGTCTATTGGAGACTGCAGTGTCCACGCGGTCCTAGCGTCGACTAATTCAGTGGAAATTTTCTGCCCGGAGATCCCGCAGTGTAAACCTAGCCGAAGAGTGAACATGTTTGTTCTTTAGCAGAGTTTAGAATTGGAAATTCCGCTTTGTGCAGAGTGCAGCAGAATCCCATTAAAGACTTTTGGAAATTGCTGCATCGGAATCTCCTTGCAGAAATTCCATAGTTTTGCATGGTCCCCAAGAGGAATCTTTGTCATTGGGTATCTGTATTAGAGCCAGGTATTACTAGTAGAGATGAGCGAACTTACAGTAAATTTGATTCGTCACAAACTTCTCGACTCGGCAGTTGATGACTTATCCTGCATAAATTAGTTCAGCTTTCAGGTGCTCCGGTGGGCTGGAAAAGGTGGATACCGTCCTAGGAAAGAGTCTCCTTTTCCAGCCCACGGGAGCACCTGAAAGCTGAACTAATTTATGCAGGATAAGTCATCAACTGCCGAGCCGAGAAGTTCGTGACGAATCGAATTTACTGTAAGTTCGCTCATCTCTAATTACTAGGCAAATCTGTCATTCATAAGTCAAGGAAAGCTAGGTGAGACCCAGTGTAGGGACTTTAATAGCATATTGCTTTATTACCCATAGATCCCAGGGAGGGATATCCCACAAAAAATATCCTCTATCTGTTGGTCACTTGATTTTTCTTCTTGTGCTTTTGGAGGGGATGTCCTTATCCTACATGACTCATCTTCCTCCCTGAGTCTGCTGTGCTGGATCTCTTCATCCAATCCCTGCAGGCTGCTCTGTAACCTCCTCCTCTCTGTTTTCATGCTACAGTCTGATAGGACAGGAGTGAGCACAGAGGAGTACTAGTCCCACCCTCATTTACTGGACTTTGTCCCTACCTGTGCCTCAGCTGGGACAAAGATGATGCTGCAGGCAGACAGGATTATTTTCTGAATGTTTGGGAACCTAGTGGTCCTTTTTAAAAGCCATGACTTATATAAAAAGGAAATAACATTTTCTTATGACGTATATTAGAAGGGTTAAAGGCATTGCCACCAAAAACTAACTTATCCCCTATCCACAGCACGCAGTAGACAGCACGCGCCCCTATCCTTTCTATTGGAGTGCCGGTGATGCCCGAGGGGTTACATAGAAATGAATGGAGTGTATGTTGTCTATTGCACATGCTCCTCACTGAGACAGTACCATTCCGGAGACCTTGTGGCTGTTAATAGGGGATACGTTCGTTTTCTCTGGACAACACTGTTGAAGTTTTGCTAAGATGCACAACAGAAAAAAGCGTTTTTGGTTCTGACAGTCCCCATTTAACCAGTTCTTAGAAGCAATAAATGTCAACGTCAAATGTCTGTACTAAGCGGTTTCAAAGAATTGATCAAATATCCTGCAGATAGGTCATTGTGGGCTTGTGTCATTAAGATGCTTGGCCTGCCTGTCTGTAAGAGTGAATGAGATGCCTGCTCTTCTATCTATAATTACCCGTTCTGCTCTGTTCCTGACGTTGTCCTTACGTGACTGCATGGTGTTGTTTTAGCTTTCTATGTATAGTCAAGTTCAGGCAATGACTAGTACTCCATGTCTCCACAACTGCGTGTGCCTTCTGCAAATGCCCTGTGCTGTATCCATCAACCTAATAGACTGGCAGTGCAATGCAAAAGCTTTTATAGATTTCTCCGACTATTGGAACTAAATGTGGGCAGTACATGGTCGAATAATATCTCCAAATCTCCATCTATCATCTTTGTAATTCAGAAAAATGACATGACATTTTATGTATACGCCAACCTGATGCCTCACAAATATACAATATGTCCTATTAAAAAAAACCTCATACAGCTCCGAAAACAAAAAAAACACCAGTCAGAATACATGGCAATTAAAAACAATGATTTTTGAAGCTGTAATCTGTCAAGTTGCACTATTTTATAACTTTAGCTTTTCTCCCTCCTTCTACAATGAACAATTTCAACATGGCCACCATTACACAAGTTTTTGCAAGCACTGCAGCAAGATACCACTGATTTATAATAACCATTATTGACTTAATATAGTGCGGTCTCCTGTTCAGCTTGGATTTTGTCTGTGTGTATGTTCTGTAATAACATAAAAACAATATGATAGACTTGTCTTAACAACTTAAGGATGCAGGTATGCCCCTGTTCGAGTCCTTAAAGGAGTAGTCCAGTGGTGACTCAGTGGTTAACAACTTATCACCTATCCTAAGGATAGGGGATAAGTTGCAGATCGCGGGGGTCCGACCGCTGGGACCCCCGGAATCTCCTGTACGGAGCCCCGACAGCCCGCGGAAAGGGGGCGTGTCGACCTCCGCACGAAGTTGCGGCCGACACGCCCCCTCAACTCTATGGCAGAGCCGAAGCGCTGCCTTCGGCAATCTTCGGCTCTGCCATAGAGATGTATTGAGGGGGCGTGTCAGCCGCCGCTTCGTGCGGGGGTCGACACCCGCTATCTGGCCGGAGAGCCGGGGCCCCGTACAGAGAGATCGCAGGGGGCCCCAGCAGTCGGACCCCCCCACGATCTCAAACTTATCCCCTATCCTTAGGATAGGGGATACATTTTTCACCACTGGACTACCCCTTTAAGGACTCAGAGCGTACCTGTATGCCCCAGTATTTCTGGTCCCTGCTGCTCGCCGGGTGGGGAACGGACTGGGATGCCTGCTGAAATCATTCAGCAGGCATCCCGTAAAAAAAGCCTGTCCCCCCCCCAATGTCGGAAATCGCCGATCAATTCCGACCCGATAGCCTGGAAAATAGGGATAATCGGAGCTGTCTCTGAAGGATAGGAGCGAGGTGGCAGGGGTACCACCTCCTCCTATCCCCTGCCATTTGTCGGTCAGGACTGACCGACCGCAGTTTGGGGCGGGGGGAGGGGTTAAAGTTGAAATCCCCACTCTGCCCGCCCCCTGATGTCCGGGCAGAGCGGGGGAGATGTTGGCAGGGGTCAGAGTAAGGACCAGAGTAAGGACCAGCGATTGCGGCGGGGGACCGGCGATCACGGCGGGAACGGCAGCACAAAGCCGGAAGCAGTGAAGATCAGTGGTAAGTGATCTTCACTGCTGCCTTCTAGGAGTTGCCAAACTACAACTCCCAGCATGCCCAGACAGCGAAAGGCTGTCTGGGCATGCTGGCAGTTGTAGGTTTGCAACATCTGGAGGGCCACAGTTTGGAGACTACTATACAGTGGTGCCCAAGCTATAGCGCTCCAGATGTTGCAAAACTACAACTCCCAGACTGCCCAGGCATGCTGGGAGTTGTAGTTCGGCAACATCTGACCCTTCAGCTTTGCAAAATCTGGAGGGCTACAGTTTGGACACCACTACACAGTGGTCTCCAAACTGTTCTCCAGTTGTTGCATAACTACAACTCCCAACATGCCCTTCAGCTGTCTGGGCATGCTGGGAGCTGTAGTTTTGCAACAACTGGAGGCACACTGGTTGGGAAACATTGTCTGTTTCCTAATTCAGTGTTTCCCAACCCGTGTGCCTCCAGATGTTGCAAACCTATAGCTCCCAGCATGCACTTGACAGACCATGCATGCTGGGAGATGTAGCTTTGCAACAGCTGGAGGCACACAGGTTTAGAAACACTGAGTTAAGTTACAAACTCTGTGTTTTGCAACCAGTGTGCCTTCAGCTGTTGCATAACTACAAGCCCCCAGCATGTACGGACAGCCAAAGGACATGCTGGAAGTTGTAGTAGTATGCCTCCAGCTGTTGCATAACTACAAGTCCCAGCATGCCTTTCAGCTGTCACTGCATGCTGAGAGTTGTAGTTTTTGCAACAGCTGAAGGCACACAGGTTCCGAAACACAGTTTGTTACCTAACTGTGTTTCGCAACCAGTGTGCCTTCAGTTGTTGCAACCGACAACTCACAGCATGCCCTATGGCTGTCTGTACATGCTGGGAGTTGTACTTTTGCAATAGCTGGATGCATACTGGTTGCGAAACTTTGAGTTAAAGGGGTACTCTGCCCCTAGACATTTTATCCCCTATCCAAAGGATAGGGGATAAGATGTCAGATCGCCGCGGTCCCGCTACTGGGGAGCCCGGGGATCCCTGCTGCAGCACTGCGCTATCATTACAGCACAGAGTGAGTTCCCTCTGTGCGTAATGACGGGCAATACAGGGGCCGGAGCATCGTTACATCATGGCTCCGCCCCTCGTGACATCACGGCCCGTCCCCTTAATGCAAGTCTATGGCAGGGGGCGTGATGACCGCCACGCCCCCTCCCATAGACTTGTATTGAAAGGGGCTGGTTGTGACGTCACAAGGGGCGGGGCCATGATGTAACGATGCTCCGGCCCCTGTATTGCCCGTCATTACGTGCAGAGCGAACTCGCTCTGTGCTGTAATGATAGCGGGGATCCCGGGGATGCCCAGCAGCGGGACCACGGCAATCTGACATCTTATCCCCTATCCTTTGGATAGGGGATAAGATGTCTAGGGGCGGAGTACCCCTTTAACTTAAAAAAAAGCCAAATGTGGCTGCTACTCTTCTGAGCATTGTAGTGCACCCGCAGAGCACTTTACGTCCACACATGGTGTATTTCCATACTCAGAAGAAATGGGTTACAAATTTTGGGGTGGCATTTTCTTCTATTACCCCTTGTACTAAATAGGCAAGAGCGAATGACATATATATAGACCTGCGTGTAAACTTGTAGTACAATAGGAGTAATACTCGGGTCATAAAAACATATTTTTATTGGTATACATTTAACCCCTTAAGGACCAGGGGGTTTTCAGTTTTTGCACTTTTGTTTTTTCCTCCTTACCTTTAAAAAATCATAACCCTTTCAATTTTGCACCTAAAATTCCATATGATGGCTTATTTTTTGCGCCACCAATTCTACTTTGTAATGACATCAGTCATTTTACCCCAAAATCTAAGGCGAAACGAAAAAAAAATCCTTGTGAGACAAAATTGAAAAAAAAAAACAACAAAAAAACCCCGCCATTTTGTAACTTTTGGAGGCTTCTGTTTCTACGCAGTAAATTTTTCGGTAAAAATGACACATTCTCTTTATTCTGTAGGTCCATAAGATTAAAATTATACCCTACTTTATATAGGTTTGATTTTGTCGTACTTCTGAAAAAAATCATAACTACATGCAGGAAAATTTATACGTTTAAAATGGTCATCTTCTGACCCCTATAACTTTTTATTTTATCGCTTATGGGTCGGTATGAGGGCTTATTTTTTGCGCTGTGATCTGAAGTTTTTAGCGGTACCCTTTTTGTATTGATCGGACTTGTTGATCACTTTTTATAAATTTTTTCATGATGTAAAAAGTGACCAAAAATGCACTATTTTGGACTTTGGGATTTTTTTCCGTGCGTTTTAATTAACGATATATTTTTATACTTCGGACATTTCCGCACATGGCGATACCATATATGTTTATTTTATGTTTTATTTTTATTTACACAGTGTTTTTTTTTTTTATGGAAAAAGGGGGGTCATTAAAACTTTTATTAGGGGAGGTGTTAAATGATCTTTTTCCACTTTTTTTTTTTTTCCAGTGTTATAGCTCCCATAGGAAAAAGATCATTTAACACCTCCCCTAATAAAAGTTTGAATGACCCCCCCTTTTCCCATTTAAAAACAAAAAAAAAACTGTGTATAAAAATAAACATATGTGGTATCGTCGCGTGTGGAAATGCCCGAATTATAAAAATATATCGTTAATTAAACCGCACGGTCAATGGCATACGCGCAAAAAAATTCCAAATTCCAAAATAGTGCATTTTTGGTCACTTTTTACATCATGAAAAAATGAATAAAAAGTGATCAACAAGTCCGATCAATACAAAAAGGGTACCGCTAAAAACTTCAGATCACAGCGCAAAAAATAAGCCCTCATACCGACCCATAAGCGATGGATCTTTCATACCGACCCATAAGCGATGGAGCTCAGGCACTCAGCAGTCATTCGGCGATCGGACAAGGTAGGAGACACTCCTCGTGTCTAACAGCTGTTCGGGACGCCGAGATTTTGCCGCGTTAGCTAACCGGCATGGTTTCACTTTCACTTTAGACGCAGCGTTCAACTTTGAACGCTGCGTCTAAAGGGTTAATATCGCGTGGCACCGCGGGCCCGACCCGCTATGATGCGGGGCCACGTCAGAAAGGGAAAGGACTCAGGACGTACTGGTACGTCCTTGGTCCTTAAGGGGTTAAAGGGTAGCTCCCACCATCCTTTTTTTTTTTTTTTTTTTTTTTTTTTGCTAGCCCGTTCTGCTGAATTGCTGCTGAACTTTGAAGCCCCCTGATGTCTTCCAGAAGTAAAAACATGTCACCTTTATGATGCAAACATAAAGTAGACATATTGTATATGTGAATCAATATATAATTTATTTGGTATGTCTATTTTCCTTATAAGCGGACAGTTTCAAAGTTAAAAAAATTCAAAATTTTCATCAAATTTTGGAATTTTTTACCAAGAAATGATGCAAGTATCAACGAAAATTTACCACTAACATAAAGTAGAATATGTCACGTAAAAACATTCTTGGAATAAGAATGAAAAGTAAAAGCATCCCAGAGTTATTAATGCTTAACCCCTTAAGGACCGGGGGTTTTTCCGTTTTTGCATTTTCGTTTTTTGCTCCTTGCCTTTAAAAAATCATAACTCTTTCAATTTTGCACCTAAAAATCCATATGATGGCTTATTTTTTGCACCACCAATTCTACTTTGTAATGACGTCAGTCATTGTGCCCAAAAATCTACGGTGAAACGGGAAAAAAAATCATTGTGAGACAAAATTGAAAAAAAAAACGCCATTTTGTAACTTTTGGGGGCTTCCGTTTCTACGTAGTACATTTTTCGGTAAAAATTACACCTTACCTTTATTCTGTAGGTCCATATGATTAAAATGATACCCTACTTATACAGGTTTGAATTTGTCGCACTTCTGGAAAAAATCATAACTTCATGCAGAAAAATTTATACGTTTAAAATTGTCATCTTCTGACCCCTATAACTTTTTTATTTTTCCGTGTATGGGGCGGTATGAGGGCTCATTTTTTGCGCCGTGATCTGAAGTTTTTAACGGTATCATTTTTGCATTGATAGGACTTATTGATCGCTTTTTATTCATTTTTTCATGATATAGAAAGTGACCAAAAATGCACTATTTTGGACTTTGGAATTTTTTTGCGCGCACGCCATTGACCGTGCGGTTTAATTAACGATATATTTTTATAATTCGGACATTTCCGCACGCGGCGATACCATTTATGTTTATTTTTATTTTTATTTACACTGTGTTTTTTCTTTTATGGGAAAAGGGGGGTGATTCAAACTTTTAATAGGGAAGGGGTTAAATGATGTTTGTTCACTTTTTTTTTGCACTTTTTTTTTGCAGTGTTATAGGTCCCATAGGGACCTATAACACTGCACACACTGATCTTTTACATTGATCACTGGTTTCTCATAAGAAACCAGTGATCGATGATTCTGCCGCATGACTGCTCATGCCTGGATCTCAGGCACTGAGCAGTCATTCGGCGATCGGACAGCGAGGAGGCAGGTAGGGGCCCTCCCGCTGTCCTGTCAGCTGTTCGGGATGCCGCGATTTCACCGCGGCTATCCCGAACAGCCCACTGAGCTAGCCGGCATGGTTTCGGTTTCACTTTAGACGCGGCGTTCAACTTTGAACGCCGCGTCTAAAGGGTTAATAGCGCGCGGCACAGTGATCAATGCCGCGCGCTATTAGCCACGGGTCCCGGCCGTTGTTAGAGGCCGGGCCCGAACCGCTATGACGCGGGAGTGGACACATGACGTTCCAGTACGTCATGTGTCCTTAAGGGGTTAAAGTGACAGAGGTCAGATGTGCAAAAAATGCTCGGGTCCTTAACCTCTTAAAGGGGTACACCGGTGGAATTTGATTTTTTAATTTTTTTATTGACTGGTGCCAGAAAGTTAAACAGATTTGTAAATTACTTCTATTAAAAAATCTTAAGCCTTCCAGTACTTATTAGCTGCTGCATACTACAGAGGAAATGCTTTTCTTTTGGAACACAGAGCTGTCTGCTGACATCATGAGCACAGTGCTCTCTGCTGACATCTCGGTCCATTTTAAGAACTGTCCAGATTAGGAGAAAATCCCCATATGCTGCTCTGGACAGTTCCTAAAATGGACAGAGATGTCAGCAGAGAGCACTGTGGTCATGATGTCAGCAGAGAGCACTGTGTTCCAAAGAGAAAATAATTTCTTCTGTAGTATTCAACAGCTAATAAGTACTGAAAGGATTAAGATTTTTTTTTATAGAAGTAATTTACAAATCTGTTTAACTTTCTGGCAACAGTTGATTTAAAAAATAAAATAAAAAAGTTTGCCACCAGAGTACCCCTTTAACTCCTTAAGGACGTAGGGCGTACCTGTACGCCCGGTCCCGGTGCTTAAAACGGGGTCACGGCGTGACCCCGCATCACACCAGGTCGGTTAACCCTTCAGACGCGGTGAGCAAAGTTGACCGCCTCGTCTGAAAGCGAAAGTAAAGGCTTCCCGGCAGCTCAGTCGGGCTGATCGGGACATCGCGATAAAATCGCGATGTTCCGATCAGCTGGGACGCAGGCGGAGGTCTCCTTACCTGTCTCCGCGGCGTCCGATCGTCGATTGATTGCTCCAAGCCTGAACTACAGGAGATCAGTGTGTTCAGTGTTATAGGTCCCTATGGGAGCTATAACACTGCAAAAAAAAAGTGGGAAAAAAAAGTTAACAAAGGTCATTTAACCCCTTCCCTAATAAAAGTTTGAATCACCCCCCTTTTCCCATAAAAAAAAAACTGTGTAAATAAAAATAAACATGTGGTATCGCTGCGTGCGGAAATGTCCGAACTATAAAAAATATATCGTTAATTAAATCGCATGGTCAATTGCGTTTGCGGAAAAAAATTCCAAAGTCCAAAATAGTGTATTTTTGCTCCCTTTTTATATCATGAAAAAATGAATAAAAAGTGATCAAAAAGTTCAATCAATACAAAAATCATACCGATAAAAACTTCAGAACACGGCGCAAAAAATGAGCCCTCATACCGGCCCGTACACGGAAAAATAAATAAGTTATAGGGGTTAGAAGATGAGAATTTTTAACATATACATTTTCCTGCATGTAGTTATGATTTTTTTCCGAAGGACGACAATATCCAACCTATTGCGGTGAAATCGTGATGTCCCGATCAGCTACGACGCAGCAGGAGAGTCTCTTACCTGCCTCCATCATATCCGATCGGCGATTGATTGCTCCAAGCATGAAATCCATGCTTGAGCAATCGACCGCTGATAACACTGATCTTTGCCGTGCTAATCTATGTATGAGATCGGTATGTGCAATGTAATTGCCACCAAGGGGAGCTATAACATTGCAAAAAAAAGTGTAAAGATCATTTAACCTTTTCCCTAATAAGTTTGTATCACCCCCTTTTTCCCATAAAAAAAAAAAAATTGTGAAAATAAAAATGTAGTGTGTGTGTGTGTGTGTGTGTGTGTGTGTCTGTTTTTTTTAGTGTGTACTAATTGACAGATCACCCGAGTTCCGTTGCGATCCTTCTGTATAATGTATAGATGCGGCCAACCGCTCTTCCCTGCACTGCCGTATATATACACCTATTCATATTTCCTGCAGAGAGTTGGGATTGGCTGGAACCATCTGGCCAATCCCAACTCTCTGCGAGAAATATGAATAGGTGTATATATACTGCAGTGCAAGGGACCATAGAAGAATTATACAGGAGGATCACAGCGGATATCAGGAGTGACATTCACTGTGATCTTTCCTTAACTGCAGGTACTACTACTCCCAACATGGAGTGCACTCTGCTCCATGCTGGGAGCTGTAGTATCTGCATTAATAGACAGATCGCAACAGGTGTCAGAAGTTACACTCGCTGCAATCTGTCTATTAATGCAGGTACTACAGCTCCCAACGTGGAGCAGAGCGTGCTCCATGATGGGAGTAGTACTACCTGCCGTTAAGGACAGATCACAGCGGGTATCACTCCTGACACCCGCTGTGATCGTCCTCTATCTATTGCAGAGATGTGGAGCAGCTTTCTCCTGCGCTCGCATCTCTGCACTATACTTCGGCCAGTGATATGAATGGAACATCACTCATTCATATTTCCCTCTGAGAGCTGTGATTGGCTGCAACCATCCGGCCAATCCCCACTGTGGGTGGAAAATATGAATGAGTGATGTTCTATTCACATAGTATAGTGCAGAGATGCGAGTGTTGTGTAGAGCTGCTCTGCATCTCTGCTATATTATGGACGATCTCGATATGTTTATTAGTACAGGTGGTACTACTCCCATCATGGAGTATTAGTACTACCTAAAAAATGTTTAAAAAAAAAAAAAAGTAAAACACACATACACACTTATTAAAAAATTAAAAGTTCATTATAAAAAAAAAAAAAAAAATTCCTTAAATGGATTCTCCCTTGTTTATACTTTTTTTTGTTATTATGTTTGTGTGTTATGTAAGTATGTGTTTTTTTTAATGTGTGTTGTGATTGTTGTGATTATGTATATACCGTATGTATTTTCTTACCTTTTGTGAATATCCGGAAGCTGGCCCCTTTTTCTTCCAGTGGCTTGCTGTGTACCTCGGCCTCCGCCATGTTGTGTTCGGTACATGGGATGTCGGGGGGTGTGTTCTTGCTTCGTTCCTTCCTATCTTCTGACGTCCGAAGCAAATCTTTTCTTCCTGTTTCTTCCGTGGCTCAGCGACGAATCTGCAGCCTCTTCCGGTAGTTTTTTTTTTTTTACCAATAAAGTTTTTTTTTGTCTAATTGACAAACTGTCTGCGCATGCACGAGTACACAAGTGCTACGCTAACAGCGTAGCGTACGTTAGGTCTACGCTAATAGCGTAGCTTCGCGCAAGTGCAGACAGTTTGTCAATTAGACAAAAAATACTTTATTGGTAAAAAAAAACTACCTGCGCATGTGCCGGAAGAGGCCGGAGATTCGTCGCTGAGCCTCGGAAGAAACAGGAAGAAAAGATTCGCCTCGGACGTCAGAAGATAGGAAGGACAGAAGCAAGAACACACCCCCCGACATCCCACATACCGAACACAACATGGCGGAGGCCGAGGTACACAGCAAGCCACTGGAAGAAAAAGGGGCCAGCTTCCGGATCTTCACAAAAGGTAAGAAAATACATATATACATAATCACAACACACACAAAAAAACACATACGGTACTTATACACACATAACACACAAACATAATAACAAAAAACAGTATAAACAAGGAGTACCCCTTTAAATAGATTTTTTCCCATCCCTACTGCATCCTTTTTTTTTTTTTTTTTTTTTTTTTTTTTTTTTTTGGTACCCAACACATTTTGGGGAAAAAAAAAATCCAAAGGGGCCAAAAATGCAATTTCAACTCAAATGCAGAAACGCCAGAAAAAATGTCAGACGCAGGAATTTTCAGTGAAAAAAACGCTGGGAAAAAAAGTGGAATTCCAGCCTAATATTAATCTGAATTTACCGTAGTATGAATATATTCTGTCTCGCGTATCATACTTAGTACAGTTTATACAGGAGAAGTGAGGCCCCTGCTTACAAGAGCTAACAATCTACAGCGCTTCCTCAAGTTACAATATTCATTGGTTCCAGGACGACCATTGTATGTTGAAACTATTGTATGTTGAGACCAGACCAGCCATTGCCACGTTTTGCAGATCTGGACTGTCCGTACATTGTATGTTGAGTCTGGTTTCAAGTTACAATGGTCTTTTCTGGACCATTGTATGTTGAGGGATCACTGTATGTGGAAATGAATCTGATAATATGGGGTGGTGCATTCCAGAAAACTGCTGCAACATGAGACAAGTTGGACGGTCACTGTCGTTTTTGAATACATTTGTGATGTCACTCTATAGTAAAGGTTAGAAGAACTATTTGCAATATGGCATGGAAAAAAGTGCTTTATTTATAGAAATCGTTGAGAAGGTTTATTAAAACCTGTGAAAAGGAAGTGGTGCAGTTGTCTTTAGAAACCAATCAGATTGCTTTTTGTGTTTATGTATATGTGTGTGTGTATGTATATATATATATGCACACGCCCAGAAAAGCCAGTGAAATATGATAGAAGCAATCTGATTGCTATGGGCTCCTGCACCACCCTCTACCTCTACACAGGCTTTAATAAATCTCCCCACATATCTTTAAATCATCTCCTCCACTAGGGGGCGTTAATACTATGGGACACAAACCTGTGTCGTCTTTTCAGCAGTTTGTACCTTGGTCATACAGCGTGGCTGAGACGCGGTATGATGTGCAGGAGGGACCTAGAGCTCTGTACTCGCTCCTGGCAGGCTCATTTACATACTGAGAGCAAGAACCTGGGATTTTCACAGAGCGCCAATGTGGCCTGGAGAGACAGAAGAGAGGACGGGCAGCACCACTTGGCAGCATTACTCCTTTTTTTTCAAAGGCTGAGGAAAGTAAAAATGTTATTCAAATATAATATTCCGTATCTAAACTGTCTACCGTTCAGCAGTAGGGACCACTGATTGGCTGCCGAGTCATGCGCACTCTTCCGCTGCTCAACTCTGGTCTGGAAAGTAAGGGGGAGGTTACAGCGGCGGTCTAGACTGGTAAAACAGGGTCATTAAACTCACAGAAAATAAAAGAAATCACACAGCCATGATAGGTATGATAGGCTGTGTAGCCTTGTGATTATTTTTTATGCCATATTTCAAATATGCTTTAAAGGTCTCTATTTTAGGGCATGTTAGTCTAAGCCCCAAAGGTTATGTGCATGCAGAGTATTTTGGCTTATTTATAGACATGTAAATGCCCGTTTTTATGTCTTAGAAATGTGTATTTAGTTATTAAAGACCTAAAACTAAAGCATTACTGTCATGCAAAAAAAACTTTTAACAGAACATGCAGGGTGAAGCGTTCGGCAGCGCTCTTCACTCAATTTGAGTCTCGAGCTGTCATTTTGCAGGTAGCTACTTCCATAGACCATATTGAGCCAGTCTTCTGCAACGAGTGCTTACCCCGGAAGTGAAGCATGCTGCTGCATGCCTCATCCCTCTAGAACTATCAATCCGTGGAGGTCTCAGCGCTGAGACCCTAACAGATCAAAACTTTTGACGTATCTATGTAAAATAAAATGCAAAAAAAGTTAAAACAGGGTTCCAGATCTCAATAAAAAGCAGCTGAAACTTTGAGGCTCATTTTGGTTCAAGGAGTGCTGTAACAATTGAATAGAAAGGTGAGCCCAAACTCTGGTTACAGGTTTGCTCTAAAAGTCTGTTCACACTAGGTTAATTTTAGGCATTTTAAGTCTAATTTTATGTAGGTCTTAGGTTGATTTTATGGTCTGGGGTAGAAAACCAAACACCGCTTTAGGGCTAAGCAGTTGCTCTTCCTCCATGAGAGTAGGAGATCCCTGCAGAAGTCCAGGCAGCGGGCAGTCCCCATAGCCTTGTGTCTGTGTAGCCGGTGATATGAGCTCTGGCACATTATCTCCTTCCAAAGTCACCAGAACGGCGATGACTTCCCTGCTAAGACGCTGCGTTGAGATTTTACAGGGGGCGGGGCTTCCAATGTTCAATCAAAATATGTTTTTTTTTGTGGAGAACAAACTGGACTTCAGTCTGCTTCCTCCCGACTCCTCTGTGTACTGTTCCTTTAAGAGACACATCACCATCTTGTGGCCTATTAAAAAATGCTTGCCGTGTTGGAATAACAGTGTACTATGTGAGTAAATAAGCCTGTGTGAACAATCCCTTTTCCCACAATGTATGCCTGCAGGACACAAGGAGAGCTGGGCTCTGGAAGAGGGAATATTGCAGTTTTCGTTTGCAGTAAAACAAATGAAAGATGATCTGAACTTGGCAATGGAAACATGACTGGAATTTGATGTGTGCGGGGTTTTCTGTGGGAAAGCGCTCTCACTATTGCTGTTCCCATGACACATTTGCATATAGTCAGCGGGCCCTTTCTTGTGTGGCTTCTCTTGGTAAACCAGGCCTCATTATCCTGCCCATTGTTATTCTTTCTGTACCTGCTCGAACATAATCGGGTTCTGTATTGCATGTTGGAGTTATTTTATGTGTAAAGAAGTCCTTCTAGGCAACTCTTGTTCTTAACCCCTTACTGACCTGTGATGGATAGATCTGTCACAGGCAAGTGCTGATATCCCTCGCATTGATCTTCTGGGTACTGCCACTGTGCCCTTGTGATTGGGTCAGGGGTGCTGAAGGTATATACAGCCCTATTCCCGCTACAAATGGCCGTCCCATCATTGCTGCAGTTGTAACTGATTACATTCTGATACTGCCATCAATGGTCTCAAGGGACATTTCATGTCATTTTAACTGGTACCATTCTGATAATATGCCCAGAGGGGCTGAATTTACTTAAGACTGTTATTTAACATGCCTTTCTAAAAGGAGTATTGCATGTTAAACCAAAAACTATTAACAAGGGATCAACCGATTATAGATTTTTTTAGGGCTGATACTCTGTGGAGGTTAGGGCCGATAGCCGATAACTTATACCGGAATATCGGTATAAGTTATCGGCTATTTATCCCTCCCCCCCCCCTCGCGACATCACTTCAGATCATTGATTTAAAGCAGGCGCTTTAAATCAATGAACTGCAGCAGCTTTTGCAGTGCCAGAGACTGCCGCTGCCACCCGCTTCTCTCCCCCTGGCTGTCCGGGGGTCCTCCTGAGTCTAACACCGCGACCGCCGCACCGCCCCGGCCAGAGACCACCGCTGCCGCTGCCCCATTGCCTCCCCCATCCCCGGTTTTATAATTACCAGTTCCCGGGGTCCAGGTCCATGCCCACGCTACTTCTGGCTCCGGCATCCTCCTCCTGAGCTGTCACTGTGCGCACTGACAGTGACGTCACGTTGAGGACGTCACTCGTCATTGCACAGTGTAACGTAGGACGCAGCAGGAGCCAGAAGTAGTGTGGACCCCCGCCCCCGGGAACAGGTAATTATAAAACCGGGGATGGGGGAGGAAATGGTGCAGTGGCGGTCTCTGGCTGGGGTGGGGGGTGGGGCATTATCGGATTATCTGCAAGGTAATTGCTGAGAATGCCCAAAATCGTGAATATCGGCCGATAATATCGGCCACACCGATAATCGGTTGATCCCTACTGTTAACTATGCACGGGGGGGGGGGGGGGGGGGGGGTGATGTCAGATTGTGGGGTGTACGACCTTTGGGACCCCGTACAATCTGACTTAATGTTATTAATGGATGGGTGACTCGCGCATGCATGCTACAACTCCTTTCAATGTCTATGGAGCTGCTGATGGTAGCTGAGCGTTTTATTTGGCTACTTTTAGCAGTTCCAGAGAGCATTATGGTAATGGAGTGGAGGTTCTACTCTTTTTAAATGGTGACAACCTGATGCCATTTCACATGAATATGATGCTTATGCTTCGTTCTGTATTGTTTGCCTAAAACAAAATAGCAGAACATAAATTTCTGAGCTGTTTCTATGATGGGGGTTATAGGGGATGTGCAGTGTCCAAGATGCATCTTGTATTAAATCTGACTTGTGCCGTCTTTCTTTCTGCCAGAAATACACTTTATTTCCTGTTTCTTTGAAATTTAGCTTGTGGATCGGAATTACTGAGAATTGTATTGCATGTGTTGGGAAACAAAACACTAGTGTACATGCTGTTGTTTTATGTTAGATTAGGGAAGTCATTGAAATGTGCGTTCAGCTGAGAATCCTTGGCATTTGTCCTGTCTGCTGTCATTGCTATCATCAAAGTAAAGACCTTGTGGATGCTAACCTTTATTCCTGACCACTTCTTACTCTTGACAGGTTGGCATCAGTAGGATTCTCAGTATATTATTTAGAGTGCAATATCCAACATTTGTGGTTGTTACTTTGGTCATGTGGCTTTTCTTCTCTTTTAGACTCCGTTTACTGTATATGATGCTGCAGATTATTTTTCTTAATTCAGATATTAATCTGTATTGATTTGATATACACAACAAAACCTACGACATATACATTGTGTGAACATATCCTAAGAGCAGAAACAGCAGTGTGCTGCACTTTTTTTCCAGCAAATGTGATGGAATGAGCAAATCTGATCGGAGTCACATTTGCATGATATTTGTTTGCTCCATTCACTGAAAAAAGCAGAGTGTAGTACACTGGGAATTTTTTACATTTGTTTTTTTTTTACTTTTTTTTTATAATTATTATTGTAATACAACGCAATGGTTAGTCATCCCTTCAATGGTGGCAATCGCTCTGGCAGTCTTTGGTTGGTGCCTCGGTCTCAATGATAGGAGCCTAGTTGCCAGCAGAACAAAATGTGACCGCTGAAGCTACTGATTGGCTGCAGCGGTCATGTGTCATCTGCAAGTCAAGAGAGACTGGGGACTGATTGGAGCTTGTACAGGGACCATCAACAGCTCAGTCAAGATGGCAGCTCCCATAGAAATGCACAAAATAAATTGCAGTAAAAACAAAGTGTATGAAACAAGAACGGTAAAGTCTGGCACCGCTAGTAACTGGTTAATATGAGTTCTGCCAGTATGTGCTTAGCACACAGCATGTGTATCTGTCCATAAGCCAAATGAGGTGCTCTCATCCAAAGATGTATAGGTACAGTAGATACTAAAGCGGCAAAAAGTATAAGGATAATGATATAAGGATAAGGCTTCAAAACAGCAAGTTCAGGATTTATTCAGTATTGAAGACGAACAACTTCAATTCAACAGACAAAAACAAAGGGAGCGATGGTGGAACAGGTGAGGCTGGGGGAGTTGACAGGGGCAGCAACAAGTTTCGTGCACTACGGTGCATGAAACTTGTTACCGCCCCTGTTGCCTTAGATTAAAAAAAAAGATTTGCGCTCTCTGCCTCTAATCAGGAAAGAAATCTAAGCATGGCATTTAAAGTTATGGGCCATGTTCTGTGTTAGTCTGCGTTCACACGGCCATCTAGACACGTCCTGTTCTTCTCCCGCCAAAAAAAAAAAACGGACTTAAAAAATTAAAAACAGACAATAACGGATGCAAACGGATGTTATCCATTTGGTTCTATTATTGTTCAGAAACAACAAAAAAAATGTTCTTGTTCTGAGCCTGCTCAGAAGTAAAAACAGATCAAAAAACTAATTGAGAAAGAAACGGATGAAATTAAGGGCTCATCCATTTTCCATAACCTTTTTAATGTTAAATGTACTGTATCTGTTTTTTCTTCCGTTTTTCTGACTGGAGAAAAAATACTTCATGCACCGTCTTTTCTCCCGTAAAAGAAAACAAAACAAAAAGACGGAAATGAGCACAGATGGGTGCAAGCGAATGTGAAAGGATTGTAAACAAAATCCCATTGACATCAATGGTATTATTGTACAACAGTTTGTAATCTGTTTACAAGCCGCAACCACGATACCTAAACGGAGAAAAAAAAAACTGGGGCAGACGGCCGTGTGAACGCACCCTGCAGTCTCTTGTTCAGTGGTCACTTCTGGTAACATAGGGACGTGCGGTAAAGATTACTAGAAAAGTGCAAGCTAAAAACCATCGCCCTAACCTAATAGATGCATAACATTCGGGGACTGATATTCTTACACTTCTCCACATTTGAGTCACAGCCGTCAGCAAAACGCAAACCGCTTCTGAAGATAAGACTGTTGTAGTAGAAATCTGCTTTCAATGCATGTTCCTCTTAGCTTACTGGGCAGACCTACGCGAGGGCAAAATAGCATTCCTGGAACTGAGGATGCTCATATGACCTTCTGTACGAAAACTGGTTGTAACCCAAAAACCACAGTCATGTGTGAACGAAGCTTTTAATATATGTTACCTATAGTTCAACAGAAACACCCTGCACGGCTAGATCTGCATTTTCAAACTTATTATTTTTATGCAGTTACTGTAAGGCTATGTTCACATGGGGCAGATTTGTCCCACAGATTCTACATGGAAAGTCTATATCCAACTGCTATAAACTGCAAATAAATAGTTTAAAAGAATAGCATTAAAGGGGTCCTACATCCCTAGACATCTTATCCCCTATCCAAAGGATAGGGGATAAGATATCTGATTGCGGGGGTCCCGCCACTGGGGACCCCAGCAATATAGTATGCAGCACTCACCGGTTACTGCTCTGGAAGCAGTGGAGGGCTGGCTCCCAACCACCAGAACGGAAGTCCGTGACGTCAAGCCCTGTCCCCTCAATGCAAGTCTATGGGAGGGGGCGTGATGGCCGGTGAATCACTTTGTGAGCCAGCCGGTAAGTGCACGCACTTTAGTAAATACTTGTTCCCAACGTAATGGATATAGAAAGAAAGAAATTTATATAAAGCATATGTGTGACTTCCCTTTTTTAATCTCCCTCTTTTATTCAAAATGTAACACGCCTGATATAACAGAGTACTGTATATACTCGAGTATAAGCCGAGTTTTTCATCATGCTTATACTCGAGTGAACTCTCCACCTGTCAATCCCTTCTCAGTGGTCTTCGTCATCATCCAGACCCCCCCTTTAGTTTTCTACTCTCCTCGGTGGGAAGGAAGGGTGAGCTGGTCCGGGCCATCTATGCTGCAGAGACCGTCCGGTTGGGAGGGTTAGTCGTTCCGGGCTGTCCATTTTCACCGGGAGGCCCTTTTCTCCACTCCGGGCCGGCCCCGAACTAGTGACGTTGCCTTGACGATGACGCACAGACGTACCTGCGCATGAACGTCCCTGTGCATCATCGTCAAGGCAACGTCACTAGTCCGGGGCCGGCCCGGAGCGGAGAAGAGGGCATCCCGGTGAAAATGGACAGCCCGGAACGACTAACCCTCCCCACCAGAAGGTCCCTGCAGCATAGATGGCCCGGACCAGCTCACCCTTCCTTCCCTCCGAGAGGAGGTGAGTAGAAAACTAAAGGGGGAGTTGTAGTTTTGCAACATCAGGAGGTCCGCAGGTTGAAGACCACTGAGAAGGGATTGACAGGCGGTGATGATAAAGGGGGGGGGGGGGGGGAGTGATGACAGGGTGATGATGACGGGGGTGAAAATGACAGGATGATGATGATGACGGGGGTGTTAATGACAGGGGGGGATGATGACATGGGGGGGGGATGATGTATTTCCCACCCTAGGCTTATAGTCGAGTCAATAACTTTTCCTGGCTTTTTGGGGTGAAATTAGGGGCCTCTGCTTATATTCGGGTCGGCTTATACTCGAGTATATACGTTATGTAATCTGATGGTTATTCCCGTACCGTATATGAATAGAGTAATACATATGTACACTAAAGTGTTTGTTTGATAAATAGGCCAAAGATAAATGCTGACCTAAAATGTGTCTTTTTGTAGGTTCAAGTGCAAGTCCATCCCAACCTGGCGTCGGCTGAAGATGCGCTCCAGTATGTTGAAGAGTTAATCCTGCAGCTGCTCAGTATGCTTTGCCAAGCGCAGCCCCGCAGTGTTCTGGATGTTGAGGTATTCAGAAATAGTTTATATATTGATCTGCTCATAAACATGCCACTTAAAAGTACTGCATTTTAGTCTTTTTTTTTTTTTTTGCAGCGACTGCGGTGCTCAGCGGCCAAATATCATCTAGGTCCTTGCTTCACTGCAGCAGAAATATTTGGAACTTTACCATTTTTGCTTATACAGCTTTTTTATTTTTTGCACGTTTCTCAATAGCTGTAAACTTGTTGTTCTGTTAAGATCTGCAGGGTGAAGGTGGTCACATTGATTTAAAGGGTTATAAATTACTTCAATTTAAAAATCTTAAGGCCATATTCACAGTAAAATGTGCGGACTGTCCGCCTGGAAAACATGGATGGACATTCTGCACATTTGCACGGTCCGGCGGGCGCTAGGACTGCTCGGAAATCTGCAGGGTTATAGACAGACATGTCTATTCTTTCTGCAGATGCCAGAATCTGGAATTCCACTACAGAAACATATGCTGCGGAAATTCTGCACAGTGCAGCAGAATCCTATTGAATAAAGATAAATGATTTAAATAAAATATAGTTTTATTGAAACGTACATGCAAACGGGCATACATTTAAGAGAGCATAACAATTACATGGAATGCAGTCAGTACTACTGGTAAGAACCGAACAAAAATGGAGGCTTACACTTAGGCTTAAATCTGTGGATAATAATCCCCAATAGATATATGACCATAGCAGCAAGTAAATAGCAAAGTGCAAATAGATGAGCATAAATAAATAGGGGAGAAAGGAAAATAACAGCAATCGTTACCAAGGGGGAGAGAGTAATGTGTGTGGTGCCTAGGGTAGTGGAGGCTCACACATTACTCTCCCTCATGGTAATGATTGCTGTTATGTTCCATTGTCCCTTATTTATTTAACTATTTCTTGTTAGAGGTTGCTGCTCCTCTATTTGCACTTTGCTATTTACGGTACTTGCTGCTATGGTCATATAACTATTGGGGATTATTATCCTCATTTTCTGAGCCTAAAATGTCTCAGATTTAAAGGGGTTCTCCACAATAAGGTGATTTTAGTCTGTACCTGGCAGGCAGTAATGGACATGCTTAGGAAGGATCTGTGCTTGTCTTGGGGCTAAATGGCTATGTCATGAGATTATCATAACACTGTGGCTAGCTTTTTGTGAACTTATATTTCCTCTTTGAGTTTTTCTTTTTTGCATACAAATCCCATAATTCCATTTTCCTCCCTCCCACACATCAGCCACCCCACCCGTTGAAACATAAATGAGTTGCATCCATTCAAAAGACCTGTGGTTTTCAATCAGGGTGCCTACAGCTGTTGCATTAGTTGCAGTTGATCTCTTTCCCACCAAGCGATCCCTCCACCCATTGAAGCAGACAGGCTCCCTGTCATCAGCTGACTAGTGAGTCAGATCTCGGCTGCATTGCACCCTGGGAAAAATCTGAGACAGCAGTCATTTTGTATGCTGTTAAAAATAAATATTGGGGTGAAAATCACAGAAGAATTGTGAGAAAACCGTCACACACAGGTACAGACACTATATTATGAACTACACTAACTTTACAGCCCCTGTAGCATAGTCAAATAAAAAAAAAAAATCCTGGAATACCCCTTTAAGCATAAGTGTAAGCCTCCATTTTTGTTTGGTTCTTACCAGTGGTACTGTCTGCATTCCATGTAATTTTTATGCTCTTTTAAATGTGTCTGTTTGCATACTGTATATATGTTTCAATAAAACTGTATTTTAATAATTGATCTTTATACACCTTGCTTTGTTTTTGTATTAATATTGAAAGGTGTTGATCTACTATGCATGGGAACGTTGTTTGTATTTTTGCTAAGAATCTTATTGAAATCAATGTGACTTGGGGATTCCGATGTGTGAACCCTTAAAGGGGTATTCCAGGAAAAAAACTTTTTTATATATATCAACTGGCTCCAGAAAGTTAAACAGATTTGTAAATTACTTCTATTAAAAAATCTTAATCCTTTCAGTACTTATGAGCTTCTGAAGTTAAGGTTGTTGTTTTCTGTCTAAGTGCTCTCTGATGACACCTGTCTCGGAAAATGCCCAAATTAGAAGAGGTTTGCTATGGGGATTTGCTTCTAAACTGGGCGTTTCCCGAGACAGGTGTCATCAGAGAGGACTTAGACAGAAAAGAACAACCTTAACTTCAGAAGCTCATATGTACTGAAAGGATTAAGATTTTTTAATAGAAGTAATTTACAAATCTGGAGCCAGTTGATATATAAAAAAATTTTTTTCCCTTGATAACCCCTTTAAGCCTTCAGTTACTTATCAGCTGCTGTACACTCCTGAGGAGGTTGTGTAGTTCTTTCCAGTCTAACCACAGTGCTCTCTGCTGACACCTCTGTCCATGTCAGAGACTGTCCAGAGTCAGAGACGTTCACCTGGAGAACACTGTGCTCAGACTGGAGAGAACTACACAACTTCCTCTGGAGCATGCAGCAGCTAATAATTCTGGAAGGCATAATGTTCTGGCACCAGCTGATTTTGAGAATTTGTCCTTTTTTTTTTTTGAGTGTTGTTTTAAGACATAGTTACGGTGGTTGCACTTATTTATTTCATTACTACTGCCTGAATCTAACACTATGAGAGTACATTAAAGTATCACACTGCCAGGCAGCATTGGGTAGTAAGAAACGATAACCTTAACCGACTCTGAATGATCAGGCTCTGTCTGATAATGTACTAAATAATGCCCTGTGATCGCACTGTATGGACCAGCTGGGGATGGAGTCATATATATAAATTTTTTTTTTATTTTTTTTTTTTTTTTTGCCCCACATAGAATTACAATAGCTGCTTCCCAAATTGCAGAAACAATTTGCATTATGTGTCGCAATATACCGTTATGTTTCTGCAAACTTCCACAATTACTAAATAGACAAACCACTATTTCTTGTAAGAGTATTAGAGATGAGCGAACTTACAGTAAATTCGATTTGTCACAAACTTCTCGGCTCGGCAGTTGATGACTTTTCCTGCATAAATTAGTTCAGCTTTCCGGTGCTCCCATGGGCTGGAAAAGGTGGATACAGTCCTAGGAGACTCTTTCCGGAGCATCGGAAAGCTGAACTCATTTATGCAGGAAAAGTTATCAACTGCCGAGCCGAGAAGTTCGTGACGAATCGAATTTACTGTAATTTCGCTCGTCTCTAAAGAGTATTAAGGTAAATTCTTCTTAAATGTATTTACTTATTTTATTCCTAAAAAAAAAATATACCAACAGAACAAAAAGTTCCCTTCCACCGAAGCTGCATAACATATATTTTTGTTTTATAGATTTTACACATTACATTATATCAAGTGCCACATGCTCCATTGTATGAGCCCTATGGGTCCTATACTTTGTGTGAATACAGAAGTGCTGCTCTTATGCTAGTGTATAGGCAATGTAGCCATTGCGTATAGAATCGGAGAGCATGGGGGAAAAAAGGAATAACTCCACTAAAATCTGTTATTGTCCAATTATCTTATGCTTAATAGATACTGTAGTCATCACTGATGTATTCAGCCATTAATGAAGACAAATGGTCAGACCTATTGGTTAAGAAAAAAGCACAATAAATGGCAGCTGAAATTCTAAGACTTTTCTCAATTATGTATCACTAGCAGAGTACACAACGTTGCTCGGTCTTCCTCCCTAAACCTTGTGGGTGGGAGAGGACAAGCAACAACGATTCTCATGTCCTTATATTCCAACCTCACATCCAGCCCTCATATCCCAGTGTTACAGCGAAGCAGGTTTTACTTTCATTTTAGCAGAGAAAAGTTACAACCTGGTGGTTCTTTTCTTTTCTGAGAAGTCTTAAGTATTGGGGGAAGTTGATTTGTTAAGGGTTAATTTGCTAGACTCGGACACAACTGCTTTTAAAGAGTTAATCTGCTAGACTAGCACTGTAGTAGGCAGAGGAATAGCTTGTAGCTTCTGGGCCTCGATGCAAATCTGCAACAGGGGCCCATATTCCAAATGTAATACTGGTCTCTTATGGGGAAGATGTGCATTGGGGCCTTTAGCTACCGGGGTCCTGGTGCGACTGCCATCTCTTTAGCTATACCCTTGGCAGCAGACACCCCACACTGGGAAGACAGACCACACTGAGAGGAGAGTCTACCTCGCTGTGACAGTACTTCTAGCTCTTCCTGCTGCAGCACCACTATACGCAAAACTTCTTATCTTGCATATGATTCAGCATTAAAGGGGTACTCCCATGGAAAACTTTTTTTTTTTTTTTATTAACTGGTGCCAGAAAGTTAAACAGATTTGTAAATCACTTCTATTAAAAAAATCTTAATCCTTCCAGTACTTTTTAGGGGCTGTATACTAAAGAGAAATCCAAAAAAGAAATGCAGTTCCTGTGATGTCCGGACCACAGTGCTCTCTGCTGACCTCTGCTTAAATGGGCACTGTCAGATACAAAAACTTTTCATAGGTTGTAAAGTATGCAAAACCAAAATAGGTTTTGCAATTGCTTTTATTAGAAAATTTTCAGTATTTCATACTGAAAAAGCCAGTCAAACAACTGCCCCCCCTGCCTGCTTGGACACATACTAGTCCTGCTGTGTCCATGCATCATCACCTACGTCATGGACACACTTCCTTGATTGACAGCTGTGAGCGCAGGGCTCACAGCTGGAGGAAAAACCCTCCCACTGTCAGCTTGTGTCGCGCTACTCTGTGAGGACAAGCTGGGAGTTGTAGTTTTGCTAATGCTAGGGGAGATGTGAGCAGACAGCATACTGAGGGAGGGGGCGGAGACCTGTACAGCGAGGCCACGCCCCCTCCCTTGGAGAGGAATTCAGACTAGTGAGCTAAATTTAAAAGTGTAATAAAGGAATAAATAAAGGTGCTAGACACATAAAAATTTACTTTGAATTAAGTTAAATTTTTTATTGTGCTTTCTGTATCCATTCCTCATGTACTGTACTTACTGTAGCACTTTAGTAAGTTTTATTTTATCTCTAGGAAGATATTAACTTTTGTGGATACACATTGACTCTATTGCTGTTGCTACTATTTACATTATCCATTGGTGGGTGTATGTCTTATTTTGGTGCTTTTATGATACGGTATAGCATTGTCCTGTGATTTTGATGGGTTTAGACTTGTAAGGGGGGGCTGTTATTAAAGGGGTAGTCCAGTGGTGAAAAACGTATCCCCTATTCTAAGGATAGGGGATAAGTTTGAGATCGCGGGGGGTCCGACCGCTTGGGCCCCCTGCGATCTCTCTGTACGGGGGCCAAGCTCTCCGGCCAGATAGCAGGTGTTTACCCCCGCACGAAGCGGCGGCCGACACGCCCCCTCAATACATCTCTATGGCAGAGCCGGAGATTGCTGAAGGCAGCGCTTCGGTTCTGCCATAGAGTTGTATTGGGGGGGGCGTGTCGGCCGCCGCTTCGTGCGGAGGTCGACACGCCCCCTTCCCGCGGGCTGTCGGGACTCCGTACAGGAGATCGCAGGGGGCCCCAGCGGTCGGACCCCCCACGATCTCAAACTTATCCCCTATCCTTAGGATAGGGGATAAGTTGGTTGTTCACCACTGGGTTCACCACTGGACTACTCCTTTAAGGAGTGCATCCCAGGAGAGTGATAGTTTCATGTTTTTTTTTAATGTTTTAATAAACTTTTGATATCTTTTTGGTATCTGGTTTTTGAAGCCTGAGTGCACAGTTACAGTATTTGGTGTGTCTTAAAGTACTGGTTCTTATTTGGCGATCAGTATTTGTAGCACTGTATGCCTTATGTATTTAGCATTGCCTACCATGTGTTTTATTGTCATCCAATAGGGGCTTTCATTGTTTACTTCCAGTGGGTACATGCCTGTCCTGGTCATGTCATGGACATACTGGTGCATATCTTGGTAGATTTACAGTAACGTTATTAGAACTGGGACTTGGCTGAGCTGAGGACCTCAATATATTTTACACAAATGTTTTATATTTCTCCTTTAAATAGTGCAATGCTGCCATCTTTTGGTTGGCACAAATGTTTCAATTATCAAGCAGATTTTCCAGAATAGCATTTGTTGGCTATAACTTCCTGAAATAAAAATGCAGTTTTTGGAGGACCTGTAGATCACATAGCATCAACCTAATGGTCTAACCTTAGTGTTAAGTCAAAAATGTAGCCTAACCCTACCTATCTGGCCTTTACAGCATACTCTAAGCTATTGTTTCCCAACCAGGATGCCTCCAGCTGATGCAAAACTACAACTCCCAGCATGCCCGGACAGCCTTCGGCTGTCCGGGCATGCTGGGAGTTGTAGTTTTGCAACAGCTGAAGGCACCCTGGTTGGGAAACACTGCTCTGTGCCGTCGGTTGCCCATACTCCATGCTGTCGGAGTTGTATTATTGCAACATCTGGAGGTCTACAGTTTTGAGACCACTACCCCTATGTAATTCCTTTACTTTGTTTTACACCTGTTCATGCGATCTACGAATAGCGTAAATTCTGCTGTGATTTCCCTACTTGAAAGATGACTCCAGTGTGACATAAGAGCGGCTCAATAACGTAATATATCTTACATTTTGATCTTTCTGGGCATGTGGCTAGTAGTTATTATTGGCTTAGGAGACTGTGCTGGCATACTGCAACTCTGTATCACCATACCTATCTTTACACTGTTGGCAAACGGTACCGAAAAATACTGCTAAAGATGAGCGAAGTTACAGTGATTCGATTCGTCACGAACTTCTCGGCTCGGCAGTTGATTGCTTTTCCTGCATAAATTAGTTCAGCTTTCAGGTGCTCCGGTGGGCTGGAAAAGGTGGATACAGTCCTAGGGGGAGAGTCTACAGTCCACCGGAGCACCTGAAAGCTGAACTCATTTATGCAGGCTAAAGTCAGCAACTGCCGAGCCGAGAAGTTTGTGATGAATTGAATCGCTGTAACTTCGCTCATCTCTTATAACTGCACTATTTTTCAGAGTTTTTCCCTAGAGATGAGCGAACTTACAGTAAATTCGATTCGTCACGAACTTCTCGGCTCGGCAGTTGATGGCTTTTCCTGCATAAATTAGTTCAGCTTTCTGGTGCTCCCGTGGGCTGGAAAAGGTGGATACAGTCCTAGGAAAGAGTCTCCTAGGACTGTATCCACCTTTTCCAGCCCACGGGAGCACCTGAAAGCTGAACTAATTTATGCAGGAAAAGTCATCAACTGCCGAGCCGAGAAGTTCGTGACGAATCGAATTTACTGTAAGTTCGCTCATCTCTATTTTTCCCAATGCACATTTATAGATTTACACACGGTCAACAACTGAAGTTTATCTTCTAGTGTAAGCATGTGCTTCTTCCTAACATCTGTGTTAATCCTGTCTTTTTTAGTTTCATTTATGTCCAGGCATGTGCAAAAAGAGTAGAAATATGTATAAAAATGTAAAACATGAAAATATAAAAATTTTCTAAATTTTTTTTCTTCCAGGAGCGTGTACAAAAAAGCTTTCCTCACCCCATAGATAAGTGGGCAATTGCTGATGCTCAGTCTGCGATTGAAAAGAAAAAACGGCGGAATCCACTCTCTCTCCCTGTAGATAAAATCCATCCTTTGTTAAAGGTAATGTAGAAGCAGGTTACAGGTGGATTTCAAGATAATACTTCTTAAAGTGTACCTGTTATTTCCAAAAACTTTTTATATAATGGAGATTATAACATTATATGTATATTTGTGACATGCATTTTTTTTTTTTTTTTTGGGGGGGGGAGGGGGCTGAAAAAAATCCTGGCTTATTGGCTGCAGCTATTGCCTATGTGTCCCTGTGCTGAGACAAAATACAGGAAGTATGGGCGGGACAAGCAGGGCTCTGTGCAGGCTCCTGGCTTGTCAATTAGCCTGCTGTGTGAGCCGGTGGCTTGTCATAGAGCCCTTTAGTCCACAGAGCCCTGCTTGTCACCTTTTTATATCCTTGTTTACATTTTTTTTTATATGCTGATTCTGTTAAAATGACGGGACTAGTGAAAAAGGAAATCTGCCTCGTCAGATTTCCTTCTATTCTAATTTCTTGCAGAATAAAAAATTAAAAAAAATGTCTAATGGAACCTAACAGACACCATTCAAAGTGAATGGGACCTGTCAACATCCGTTTATGCCAGTTGTGACACCCTACGTCCCAGGCCTGTTATTGCCGCCTCTAACAGAGCTGAACAGAGCTCTGTGACGCTAATGTTATTTTATAGTCCTTCTACCACTGTATTGTAGTTAGTTCATATAGACTCATTGGGGGAGTTTTATTAAAACCTGTCCAGAGGAAAAGTAGGTCGCTTCTTTCATTTTTCAGAGGCCTTTAAAAAAGGAAAGAAGCAATCTGTGGTTGCTATGGGCAGCTCAGCAACTTTTCCTCTGGACAAGTTTTGATTAGGGATGTCCCGATACCATTTTTATAAGACAGAGTACGGGTACAGATGCTAATTACCGATACTTTTTTGTCATGTCGTGTGACAGGGTTTTTTTTTTAATGGGGGAAAAAAGGGGTATTTTTTTCTATTAGCTTCTTATATAAAAAAAAAAAAAACGATTTTATCTGATTTAAAAGGTATGCATACACTGATCAATGATATGCCATAGCATAGCATTGATCAGTGTTATCGGCGCTCCATTACTACTGCCTGCCATGGCTAGCAGCAGTAAAGGAGCGACGATAGTACAGCACGGAGCACGGTAAGGGACCTCCAGACATCCTCACAGCTGACTGGGACACCGCAGAGATCCCGATCAGCATCCTTGACCTAAACAGCAGTTGACTTCGGACTTTTAGACGCTGCGATCAACTTTGATCACGGCGTCTGAAAGGTTGAAAGTTAATCGGTGATGTACGGCATTAGCCACAGGTCCCGGCTATGACATGCTCAGCAGCTGGGCGCGCTGCATAGTTCAGCACCTCGGGGTCCCGCCGACGACTATCTGACTAGGTATTGGGGACATTTGCACAAGTATTCGTGCAAAAGTCCTGTATTGCTCCCGATACCAATATCAGTACCTCCCTAGTTTTGATAAATCTTCCCCATTGCCCCCAATTTTTCACAAATCTACACCAGTCCAGACTTAGCTCACAAAATTAGCTGTGGAGAGCATAAAAAATAAAAATAAAAAAAAATAAAAAAGGAATAAAAATAAAAAGTTGGATATTTTTTTGCTCAACACGGTAAAAAGTCAGAGGAGGAATCCTACAAAATGGTGTTCTAGAGTGATTTATTGTTTTTGGATTATGTGCTCCAAAATTATTGACCCTTCCCTGCTATATTATGATAAAATGTTGCACGCAGGTAAAACCAAAGCAAAAATAAATGACTTCAAACTTATTATAAGTAAATTAGAATTTTAAATTCAATGCTTTACTTATCTTGTTCACCTTGTCACAATCTGAACCTAAAGGATATTTACACCTGTACGGCCATTTTTTCCAATTGTCAAATAGTATCTAAAGTGAAGCAACTTTACAAAGAAACCTATTTTATATCTACAGCTCCTATGCTGACCTATGTGTCTCTCCATGGTAACAGACAACACATGTACTGATCCTGCAGGCATACAATCTCTGACCTGTGTCTCCATGGTAACAGACAACACATGTACTGATCCTGCAGGCATACAATCTCTGACCTGTGTCTCCATGGTAACAGACAACACATGTACTGATCCTGCAGGCATACAATCTCTGACCTGTGTCTCCATGGTAACAGACAACACATGTACTGATCCTGCAGGCATACAATCTCTGACCTGTGTCTCCATGGTAACAGACAACACATGTACTGATCCTGCAGGCATACAATCTCTGACCTGTGTCTCCATGGTAACAGACAACACATGTACTGATCCTGCAGGCATACAATCTCTGACCTGTGTCTCCATGGTAACAGACAACACATGTACTGATCCTGCAGGCATACAATCTCTGACCTGTGTCTCCATGGTAACAGACAACACATGTACTGATCCTGCAGGCATACAATCTCTGACCTGTGTCTCCATGGTAACAGACAACACATGTACTGATCCTGCAGGCATACAATCTCTGACCTGTGTCTCCATGGTAACAGACAACACATGTACTGATCCTGCAGGCATACAATCTCTGACCTGTGTCTCTCCATGGTAACAGACAACACATGTACTGATCCTGCAGGCATACAATCTCTGACCTGTGTCTCTCCATGGTAACAGACAACACATGTACTGATCCTGCAGGCATACAATCTCCGATCTGTGTCTCTCCATGGTAACAGACAACACATGTACTGATCCTGCAGGCATACAATCTCTGACCTGTGTCTCCATGGTAACAGACAACACATGTACTGATCCTGCAGGCATACAATCTCTGACCTGTGTCTCTCCATGGTAACAGACAACACATGTACTGATCCTGCAGGCATACAATCTCTGACCTGTGTCTCCATGGTAACAGACAACACATGTACTGATCCTGCAGGCATACAATCTCTGACCTGTGTCTCCATGGTAACAGACAACACATGTACTGATCCTGCAGGCATACAATCTCTGACCTGTGTCTCCATGGTAACAGACAACACATGTACTGATCCTGCAGGCATACAATCTCTGACCTGTGTCTCCATGGTAACAGACAACACATGTACTGATCCTGCAGGCATACAATCTCTGACCTGTGTCTCCATGGTAACAGACAACACATGTACTGATCCTGCAGGCATACAATCTCTGACCTGTGTCTCCATGGTAACAGACAACACATGTACTGATCCTGCAGGCATACAATCTCTGACCTGTGTCTCCATGGTAACAGACAACACATGTACTGATCCTGCAGGCATACAATCTCTGACCTGTGTCTCCATGGTAACAGACAACACATGTACTGATCCTGCAGGCATACAATCTCTGACCTGTGTCTCCATGGTAACAGACAACACATGTACTGATCCTGCAGGCATACAATCTCTGACCTGTGTCTCTCCATGGTAACAGACAACACATGTACTGATCCTGCAGGCATACAATCTCTGACCTGTGTCTCTCCATGGTAACAGACAACACATGTACTGATCCTGCAGGCATACAATCTCCGATCTGTGTCTCTCCATGGTAACAGACAACACATGTACTGATCCTGCAGGCATACAATCTCTGACCTGTGTCTCCATGGTAACAGACAACACATGTACTGATCCTGCAGGCATACAATCTCTGACCTGTGTCTCTCCATGGTAACAGACAACACATGTACTGATCCTGCAGGCATACAATCTCTGACCTGTGTCTCTCCATGGTAACAGACAACACATGTACTGATCCTGCAGGCATACAATCTCTGACCTGTGTCTCTCCATGGTAACAGACAACACATGTACTGATCCTGCAGGCATACAATCTCTGACCTGTGTCTCCATGGTAACAGACAACACATGTACTGATCCTGCAGGCATACAATCTCTGACCTGTGTCTCCATGGTAACAGACAACACATGTACTGATCCTGCAGGCATACAATCTCTGACCTGTGTCTCCATGGTAACAGACAACACATGTACTGATCCTGCAGGCATACAATCTCCGATCTGTGTCTCTCCATGGTAACAGACAACACATGTACTGATCCTGCAGGCATACAATCTCCGATCTGTGTCTCTCCATGGTAACAGACAACACATGTACTGATCCTGCAGGCATACAATCTCTGATCTGTGTCTCTCCATGGTAACAGACAACACATGTACTGATCCTGCAGGCATACAATCTCTGACCTGTGTCTCTCCATGGTAACAGACAACACATGTACTGATCCTGCAGGCATACAATCTCTGACCTGTGTCTCTCCATGGTAACAGACAACACATGTACTGATCCTGCAGGCATACAATCTCTGACCTGTGTCTCCATGGTAACAGACAACACATGTACAGATCCTGCAGGCATACAATCTCTGACCTGTGTCTCTCCATGGTAACAGACAACACATGTACTGATCCTGCAGGCATACAATCTCTGACCTGTGTCTCTCCATGGTAACAGACAACACATGTACTGATCCTGCAGGCATACAATCTCTGACCTGTGTCTCTCCATGGTAACAGACAACACATGTACTGATCCTGCAGGCATACAATCTCCGATCTGTGTCTCTCCATGGTAACAGACAACACATGTACTGATCCTGCAGGCATACAATCTCTGATCTGTGTCTCCATGGTAACAGACAACACATGTTCTGATCCTGCAGGCATACAATCTCTGACCTGTGTCTCTCCATGGTAACAGACAACACATGTACTGATCCTGCAGGCATACAATCTCCGATCTGTGTCTCTCCATGGTAACAGACAACACATGTACTGATCCTGCAGGCATACAATCTCTGACCTGTGTCTCTCCATGGTAACAGACAACACATGTACTGATCCTGCAGGCATACAATCTCCGATCTGTGTCTCTCCATGGTAACAGACAACACATGTACTGATCCTGCAGGCATACAATCTCCGATCTGTGTCTCTCCATGGTAACAGACAACACATGTACTGATCCTGCAGGCATACAATCTCTGACCTGTGTCTCTCCATGGTAACAGACAACACATGTACTGATCCTGCAGGCATACAATCTCTGACCTGTGTCTCCATGGTAACAGACAACACATGTACTGATCCTGCAGGCATACAATCTCTGACCTGTGTCTCTCCATGGTAACAGACAACACATGTACTGATCCTGCAGGCATACAATCTCTGACCTGTGTCTCTCCATGGTAACAGACAACACATGTACTGATCCTGCAGGCATACAATCTCTGACCTGTGTCTCCATGGTAACAGACAACACATGTACTGATCCTGCAGGCATACAATCTCTGAACTGTGTCTCCATGGTAACAGACAACACATGTACTGATCCTGCAGGCATACAATCTCTGACCTGTGTCTCCATGGTAACAGACAACACATGTACTGATCCTGCAGGCATACAATCTCTGACCTGTGTCTCCATGGTAACAGACAACACATGTACTGATCCTGCAGGCATACAATCTCTGACCTGTGTCTCTCCATGGTAACAGACAACACATGTACTGATCCTGCAGGCATACAATCTCTGACCTGTGTCTCCATGGTAACAGACAACACATGTACTGATCCTGCAGGCATACAATCTCTGAACTGTGTCTCCATGGTAACAGACAACACATGTACTGATCCTGCAGGCATACAATCTCCGATCTGTGTCTCTCCATGGTAACAGACAACACATGTACTGATCCTGCAGGCATACAATCTCTGACCTGTGTCTCTCCATGGTAACAGACAACACATGTACTGATCCTGCAGGCATACAATCTCCGATCTGTGTCTCTCCATGGTAACAGACAACACATGTACTGATCCTGCAGGCATACAATCTCTGACCTGTGTCTCTCCATGGTAACAGACAACACATGTACTGATCCTGCAGGCATACAATCTCTGACCTGTGTCTCCATGGTAACAGACAACACATGTACTGATCCTGCAGGCATACAATCTCTGAACTGTGTCTCCATGGTAACAGACAACACATGTACTGATCCTGCAGGCATACAATCTCTGATCTGTGTCTCCATGGTAACAGACAACACATGTACTGATCCTGCAGGCATACAATCTCTGATCTGTGTCTCTCCATGGTAACAGACAACACATGTACTGATCCTGCAGGCATACAATCTCTGACCTGTGTCTCTCCATGGTAACAGACAACCCATGTACTGATCCTGCAGGTATACAATCTCTGACCTGTGTCTCTCCATGGTAACAGACAACACATGTACTGATCCTGCAGGCATACAATCTCTGACCTGTGTCTCTCCATGGTAACAGACAACCCATGTACTGATCCTGCAGGTATACAATCTCTGACCTGTGTCTCTCCATGGTAACAGACAACACATGTACTGATCCTGCAGGCATACAATCTCTGACCTGTGTCTCTCCATGGTAACAGACAACACATGTACTGATCCTGCAGGCATACAGTCTCTGATCTGTGTCTCTCCATGGTAACAGACAACACATGTACTGATCCTGCAGGCATACAATCTCTGATCTGTGTCTCTCCATGGTAACAGACAACACATGTACTGATCCTGCAGGCATACAATCTCTGATCTGTGTCTCTCCATGGTAACAGACAACACATGTACTGATCCTGCAGGCATACAATCTCTGATCTGTGTCTCTCCATGGTAACAGACAACACATGTACTGATCCTGCAGGCATACAATCTCTGATCTGTGTCTCTCCATGGTAACAGACAACACATGTACTGATCCTGCAGGCATACAATCTCTGATCTGTGTCTCTCCATGGTAACAGACAACACATGTACTGATCCTGCAGGCATACAATCTCTGATCTGTGTCTCTCCATGGTAACAGACAACACATGTACTGATCCTGCAGGCATACAATCTCTGATCTGTGTCTCTCCATGGTAACAGACAACACATGTACTGATCCTGCAGGCATACAATCTCTGACCTGTGTCTCTCCATGGTAACAGACAACACATGTACTGATCCTGCAGGCATACAATCTCCGATCTGTGTCTCTCCATGGTAACAGACAACACATGTACTGATCCTGCAGGCATACAGTCTCTGATCTGTGTCTCTCCATGGTAACAGACAACACATGTACTGATCCTGCAGGCATACAATCTCTGATCTGTGTCTCTCCATGGTAACAGACAACACATGTACTGATCCTGCAGGCATACAATCTCTGATCTGTGTCTCTCCATGGTAACAGACAACACATGTACTGATCCTGCAGGCATACAATCTCTGACCTGTGTCTCTCCATGGTAACAGACAACACATGTACTGATCCTGCAGGCATACAATCTCCGATCTGTGTCTCTCCATGGTAACAGACAACACATGTACTGATCCTGCAGGCATACAGTCTCTGATCTGTGTCTCTCCATGGTAACAGACAACACATGTACTGATCCTGCAGGCATACAATCTCTGATCTGTGTCTCTCCATGGTAACAGACAACACATGTACTGATCCTGCAGGCATACAATCTCTGATCTGTGTCTCTCCATGGTAACAGACAACACATGTACTGATCCTGCAGGCATACAATCTCTGATCTGTGTCTCTCCATGGTAACAGACAACACATGTACTGATCCTGCAGGCATACAATCTCTGATCTGTGTCTCTCCATGGTAACAGACAACACATGTACTGATCCTGCAGGCATACAATCTCTGACCTGTGTCTCTCCATGGTAACAGACAACACATGTACTGATCCTGCAGGCATACAATCTCTGACCTGTGTCTCTCCATGGTAACAGACAACACATGTACTGATCCTGCAGGCATACAATCTCTGATCTGTGTCTCTCCATGGTAACAGACAACACATGTACTGATCCTGCAGGCATACAATCTCCGATCTGTGTCTCTCCATGGTAACAGACAACACATGTACTGATCCTGCAGGCATACAGTCTCTGATCTGTGTCTCTCCATGGTAACAGACAACACATGTACTGATCCTGCAGGCATACAATCTCTGATCTGTGTCTCTCCATGGTAACAGACAACACATGTACTGATCCTGCAGGCATACAATCTCTGATCTGTGTCTCTCCATGGTAACAGACAACACATGTACTGATCCTGCAGGCATACAATCTCTGATCTGTGTCTCTCCATGGTAACAGACAACACATGTACTGATCCTGCAGGCATACAATCTCTGATCTGTGTCTCTCCATGGTAACAGACAACACATGTACTGATCCTGCAGGCATACAATCTCTGACCTGTGTCTCTCCATGGTAACAGACAACACATGTACTGATCCTGCAGGCATACAATCTCTGACCTGTGTCTCTCCATGGTAACAGACAACACATGTACTGATCCTGCAGGCATACAATCTCTGACCTGTGTCTCTCCATGGTAACAGACAACACATGTACTGATCCTGCAGGCATACAATCTCTGACCTGTGTCTCTCCATGGTAACAGACAACACATGTACTGATCCTGCAGGCATACAATCTCTGACCTGTGTCTCTCCATGGTAACAGACAACACATGTACTGATCCTGCAGGCATACAATCTCTGACCTGTGTCTCTCCATGGTAACAGACAACACATGTACTGATCCTGCAGGCATACAATCTCTGATCTGTGTCTCTCCATGGTAACAGACAACACATGTACTGATCCTGCAGGCATACAATCTCTGACCTGTGTCTCTCCATGGTAACAGACAACACATGTACTGATCCTGCAGGCATACAATCTCTGACCTGTGTCTCCATGGTAACAGACAACACATGTACTGATCCTGCAGGCATACAATCTCTGACCTGTGTCTCCATGGTAACAGACAACACATGTACTGATCCTGCAGGCATACAATCTCTGACCTGTGTCTCTCCATGGTAACAGACAACATATGTACTGATCCTGCAGGCATACAATCTCTGACCTGTGTCTCTCCATGGTAACAGACAACACATGTACTGATCCTGCAGGCATACAATCTCTGATCTGTGTCTCTCCATGGTAACAGACAACACATGTACTGATCCTGCAGGCATACAATCTCTGACCTGTGTCTCTCCATGGTAACAGACAACACATGTACTGATCCTGCAGGCATACAATCTCCGATCTGTGTCTCTCCATGGTAACAGACAACACATGTACTGATCCTGCAGGCATACAATCTCTGACCTGTGTCTCTCCATGGTAACAGACAACACATGTACTGATCCTGCAGGCATACAATCTCTGACCTGTGTCTCCATGGTAACAGACAACACATGTACTGATCCTGCAGGCATACAATCTCTGAACTGTGTCTCCATGGTAACAGACAACACATGTACTGATCCTGCAGGCATACAATCTCTGATCTGTGTCTCCATGGTAACAGACAACACATGTACTGATCCTGCAGGCATACAATCTCTGATCTGTGTCTCTCCATGGTAACAGACAACACATGTACTGATCCTGCAGGCATACAATCTCTGACCTGTGTCTCTCCATGGTAACAGACAACCCATGTACTGATCCTGCAGGTATACAATCTCTGACCTGTGTCTCTCCATGGTAACAGACAACACATGTACTGATCCTGCAGGCATACAATCTCTGACCTGTGTCTCTCCATGGTAACAGACAACCCATGTACTGATCCTGCAGGTATACAATCTCTGACCTGTGTCTCTCCATGGTAACAGACAACACATGTACTGATCCTGCAGGCATACAATCTCTGACCTGTGTCTCTCCATGGTAACAGACAACACATGTACTGATCCTGCAGGCATACAATCTCTGACCTGTGTCTCTCCATGGTAACAGACAACCCATGTACTGATCCTGCAGGTATACAATCTCTGACCTGTGTCTCTCCATGGTAACAGACAACACATGTACTGATCCTGCAGGCATACAATCTCTGATCTGTGTCTCTCCATGGTAACAGACAACACATGTACTGATCCTGCAGGCATACAATCTCTGATCTGTGTCTCTCCATGGTAACAGACAACACATGTACTGATCCTGCAGGCATACAATCTCTGATCTGTGTCTCTCCATGGTAACAGACAACACATGTACTGATCCTGCAGGCATACAATCTCTGACCTGTGTCTCTCCATGGTAACAGACAACACATGTACTGATCCTGCAGGCATACAATCTCTGACCTGTGTCTCTCCATGGTAACAGACAACACATGTACTGATCCTGCAGGCATACAATCTCTGACCTGTGTCTCTCCATGGTAACAGACAACACATGTACTGATCCTGCAGGCATACAATCTCTGACCTGTGTCTCTCCATGGTAACAGACAACACATGTACTGATCCTGCAGGCATACAATCTCTGACCTGTGTCTCTCCATGGTAACAGACAACACATGTACTGATCCTGCAGGCATACAATCTCTGACCTGTGTCTCTCCATGGTAACAGACAACACATGTACTGATCCTGCAGGCATACAATCTCTGATCTGTGTCTCTCCATGGTAACAGACAACACATGTACTGATCCTGCAGGCATACAATCTCTGACCTGTGTCTCTCCATGGTAACAGACAACACATGTACTGATCCTGCAGGCATACAATCTCTGACCTGTGTCTCCATGGTAACAGACAACACATGTTCTGATCCTGCAGGCATACAATCTCTGACCTGTGTCTCTCCATGGTAACAGACAACACATGTACTGATCCTGCAGGCATACAATCTCCGATCTGTGTCTCTCCATGGTAACAGACAACACATGTACTGATCCTGCAGGCATACAATCTCTGATCTGTGTCTCTCCATGGTAACAGACAACCCATGTACTGATCCTGCAGGTATACAATCTCTGACCTGTGTCTCTCCATGGTAACAGACAACACATGTACTGATCCTGCAGGCATACAATCTCTGACCTGTGTCTCCATGGTAACAGACAACACATGTACTGATCCTGCAGGCATACAATCTCTGACCTGTGTCTCTCCATGGTAACAGACAACACATGTACTGATCCTGCAGGCATACAATCTCTGACCTGTGTCTCCATGGTAACAGACAACACATGTACTGATCCTGCAGGCATACAATCTCTGACCTGTGTCTCTCCATGGTAACAGACAACACATGTACTGATCCTGCAGGCATACAATCTCCGATCTGTGTCTCTCCATGGTAACAGACAACACATGTACTGATCCTGCAGGCATACAATCTCTGACCTGTGTCTCTCCATGGTAACAGACAACACATGTACTGATCCTGCAGGCATACAATCTCTGACCTGTGTCTCTCCATGGTAACAGACAACACATGTACTGATCCTGCAGGCATACAATCTCTGACCTGTGTCTCCATGGTAACAGACAACACATGTACTGATCCTGCAGGCATACAATCTCCGATCTGTGTCTCTCCATGGTAACAGACAACACATGTACTGATCCTGCAGGCATACAATCTCTGACCTGTGTCTCTCCATGGTAACAGACAACACATGTACTGATCCTGCAGGCATACAATCTCTGATCTGTGTCTCTCCATGGTAACAGACAACACATGTACTGATCCTGCAGGCATACAATCTCTGATCTGTGTCTCTCCATGGTAACAGACAACACATGTACTGATCCTGCAGGCATACAATCTCTGACCTGTGTCTCTCCATGGTAACAGACAACACATGTACTGATCCTGCAGGCATACAATCTCCGATCTGTGTCCTGTTTCTTGGTAACTTGCAGAATGTTGACAGATAAAGTAGGTTACAAATATACAGTATGGCAGCAGGATCAGACCACAACACTTTTAGTCTGTTACCATGTAGATACATGGGTCTGCATAGAAGACTCGACTGTAGCGTAAGTGTAAAATGGTGTTTAAAAAGAACATGTCAGTGGTTTCAACATAAAACATAAAGGTTGAAAGAGGCGAAACAATGGGAAAGAGAAATCATAGTTTTAAAAAGCTGCTGGGAACAGGTTAAGTAGTGACAGGGAGCGGTCACCACAGCTGCTGTTGGCCCTCCAGCTTTGAGTGAGAGATCTTGGGGTACTCTGGTGGAAAACAACTATTTTTTTTTTATTTTTATTTTTTTTTAAATCAACTGGTGCCATGAAAATTAGATTTGTAAATTACCTTTGTTTAAAATCTTAATCCTTCCAGTACTTATCAGGGGAGAGCACTGTGGTCAGACAAAAAAGAGATTCAAAAAGAAAAGAACTACCTCTGTAGCATACAGCATCTGATAAGTACTGGAAGGATTAAGATTTTTAAATAAAGGTAATTTACAAATTTGTTTAATTTTCTGGCACCAGTTGATTAAAAAAAAAAATAATAAATGTTTTCCACTGGCGTACCCCTTTAATCTATACACATGTAGGAAGAGATGTCACTTAAAGGGATATTCCAGGCCAAAACTTTTTTTTTTTTTATATAACAACTGGCTCCAGAAAGTTAAACAGATTTGTAAGTTACTTCTATTAAAAAAATCTTAATCCTTCCAATAGTTATTAGCTTCTGAAGTTGAGTTGCTGTTTTCTGTCTAACTGCTTTCTGATGACTCACGTCCCGGGAGCTGGGCAGTTCCTATGGGGATATTCTCCCATCATGCACAGCTCCCGGGACGTGACATCATCATTGAGCAGTTAGACAGAAAACTTCAGAAGCTAATAACTATTGGAAAGATTAAGATTTTTTAATAGAAGTAATTTACAAATCTGTTTAACTTTCTGGAGCCAGTTGATATATATATATATAAAAAAGGTTTTGCCTGGAATACCCCTTTAAGGCCAGTGGGGGTGGCAAGCAGCCTCCAGGGACCCACCCCAGTGACTACTTACCCGGTTCCCAGCAGCTTTCTCAAACTATAATTTCTCTGAAACACCCAAGCGTTTCAGTGCGTTGGGATCATGCTCCCTGTTTCTGTTTCTTGCAGTCCGATTTGGCCATATTATGATAATATTGGATTTTTATTTTTTTATTTTTGTTTTGCATCTAAGTATTTTTTTCTTTCTTCACAGGAGGTCTTAGGTTATAAAATTGATCATCAAGTATCTGTTTACATAGTTGCAGTATTAGAATACATTTCTGCTGATATATTGAAACTCGCTGGGAATTATGTACGGAATATCAGGCATTATGAAATCACCAAGCAAGACATAAAGGTGGCAATGTGTGTAGATAAGGTAAGAATGGGCCGTTCAGAAGGTCTTCAGACCATTTCACTTTTTTCACATTTTTCTATGTTGAGCTCTTGTGCTAGGAAGGGTAAAACCAATTTCTACTGTGCTGACACTTCCAAAGAGCACAGTGGCCTCCATAAAATGGAACAACAAGGACACTTTTCTCTTCAGCAAGTGTGTATCTCCGAGGGTGGGGGGCTGGAGCGCACTGGCGGGTAGCGAACGACCCTGCTTGAAGAGGTGAGAAATGCGACATGCACAGGAGATCTTGGGGTTCCAAAGGATAGGGGATCTGTTTTTATTAGGTGGAGAACCCCTTTAACTGTAGAGATGGTATTGGGCAGGTGATGAGCTGTGCCTGGTTTTCTCCAGACAAAAATCTTAGAATTGAGGCCACAAAATACAATCTTCTTTCATTAGACCAGAGAAACTTATTTCTCACAATCTGAGCCTTTAGGGCTTTGGATAAGGGATACCGTATTTTTCGCCCTATAGGACGCACCGGCATATAAGACGCACCCAATTTTAAAGGTGCAAAATCTAGAAAAAAAAGATTCTGAACCCACCAGTGGTCTTCAACCTGCGGACCTCCAGATGTTGCAAAACAACAACTCCCAGCATGCCCGGACAGCCGTTGGCTGTCCGGGCATGCTGGGAGTTGTAGTTTTGCAACATCTGGAGGTCCGCAGGTTGAAGACCACTGGTATAGGAGGTAATACGCACGTGTCCCCGCCGCGCCGGACCCATCACCGCTCGTCACCGCTTCCCTGGATGTCACTCCATCGCTGTCGCCGCGTCCCCGTGGTGTCCCCGAAGCTCCGGACGTCGTCTTCCCCGGGATCCACACTCTCCGTCGCCGTCATCCTGTCGCTACGCACGCCGCTCCTATTGGATGACTGGACGGTGTGCGCGACGACGTGATGACGTCGAAGGAGAGCGCCGGCAATGCAGGGGATTCCGGCACGGAGCAGACACCGAGGAGGCAGGTAAGGTCCCTCCCGGTGTACTGTAAGCTGTTCGGGACACCGCGATTTCACCGTGGTGGTCCCGAAGAGCCGGGTTAGTGTCACTGTCGCTTCAGACGCTACGGTCAGCTTTGATCGCCGCATCTCAAGGGTTAATACAGGGCATCACCGCGATCGGTGATGTCCGGTATTAGCCGCGGGTCCCGGCCGTTGATGGCCACAGGGACCACCGCGATAGGTGTGTATTCGCCATAGAAGACGCACTAACTTTTCCCCCCCAGTTATGGGGAAGAAAAAGTGCGTCTTATATGGCGAAAAATACGGTAAGTGGATTACCCCTTTTAGTGTAGTGTTTGCATGCTATGGGGCTATTTTTCAGCTGCTGGGACGGAGAAGGATCAGGGTTGGGGAAAAGCTGAATGAAGCAAAATACAGAGAGATTCCTAATGAAAACCTGATCTGAACAATCCTCAAAATAAATGACAATCCTCATCCAACCAGAGGGCGCTTGAAAAAAATCTGCGAGAAGAATGGAAGAAAATCCCAAAATCCATTATGGCATCATAGTTAAAGCACTTGTCTTCATCTGTCTTCTTGGCTGAGTACGGAGTCAAGAAATTAGAAAAGACTCGTTTTGCCATTATGGAGTATTGCTGCTGAATGACAGGCAAAAACTTTATATATATTTTTTTATTTATTTTGGGACAAGGCCACAACGTAACAAAATGTGAAAAAAATTGAAAGGTTCTGAAGACTTTCTAAATCCATTGTAGGTCACCATCAAAGTGTTTTATCCTGCCAAGTCTTAGTATAGAAATGAATGTATAGCTAATAATTGTATTCTGTTCCTTACAAGACCAAATGGGCGGCTGGTGCGTCTTTAAAAGGTCTAAAAGCTATATACGCAAACATTAGCAACCCGCTAGGTCCCTCCATGCTAGCATATTGATCAGTTATAAGGGGGAGTTATTGTTAATCGTCCATTACATATGCCAATTATTTTTTTTATCCTTTTTTATTTACACAGGTATTGATGGATATGTTCCATCAGGATGAAGAAGACATCAGTGTATTGTCCTTATCTGAGGAAGAGCCATCGACCTTAGGGGAACAAACCTACTATGATCTTGTTAAGTCCTTTATGGCGGAAATTAGACAATATATAAGGGAATTAAACCTTATCATCAAAGTATTGAGGGAACCTTTTGCCTCCAACACAAAACTCTTTTCAGCTCATGTAAGTTGTTGACCACCATTTTGCCTTCTCTTTTTATTGTGTCTTTTCATGAGTTGACTTAAGCCAACTATGCGTTTCAGCTGTCCACCGAATTTGCTCCAAAGATAGGTATAGGAACAAGGTCTGTGCCAATACAAAAAAGGTCAGAATAGATGAATTTAAGCCAAAAGAGACTAGCGAGAGCGCAGGGCTGTCACTGGTTACCACAATCCATATAAATGTATCAGGGGTGCAGTAGATGAATTAGTGTAGCTGATGCTTCCCCCTGTTCCATCAGGATGAAGAAGACATCAGTAGAACAAAGAAGCAGGAGATCCGGCCCTATTCTTTGCAGCTTTATTGAAAACACAGCACTGGGATAAAATCAGCCAACACATCAGACGCGTTTCGAGCGCATGTGCTCGAAACGCGTCTGATGTGTTGGCTGATTTTATCCGAGTGCTGTGTTTTCAATAAAGCTGCAAAGAATAGTGCTGGATCTCCTGCTTCTTTGTTCTACTGTCGGGTGTTGGCTGGACACCGATCCGTACACATTGGAGGGGTTTTGGTGAGCTGGACAAGTGTCTGTGAACTTTGAAGAAGACATCAGTGTATTGTCCTTAGCTGATGAAGAGCCATCTACCTTGGGGGAACAAACCTACTATGATCTTGTTAAGTCCTTTATGGCAGAAAGTAGGCAATATATAAGGGAATAAAACCTCATCAAAGTATTCAGAGAACCTTTTGCCTCCAACAAAAAACTGTTTTCAGCACATGTAAGTTGTTAACCTCCATTTTCCTTTCTTTCTTTGTGTCTTTTCATGAGTTGACTAAAGCTGGCCATACATGTTAGCTGTCAGCTGAATTTGCTATACATTAAAAAGATAGGTATAGGAGCAAGGTATGTGTCAATACAAAAACTAAACCAGTCAAGATGGATAAATTTAAAGGGGTACTTCAGCCCTTAGACATCTTATCCCCTATCCAAAGGATAGGGAATAAGAGGTCTGACCGCGGGGGTCCCGATGCTGGAGACCCCCACAATCTTTCATGCAACACCCACCTGTCTCAGCTGCATGAAGCGATGATCGATCCGTGTCTGAAGACTCACGACCCCGGGGCCGGAGTTTTGTGTCGTCACGACTCCATCCCGTTTGCATAAATGGCATGAAGTGTGATACAAGAAAAACCATGCCATAGACTACTAAGGGGATGCTCTGACCTGACATCTCGGACCTCTGTTATAGGGACACCAATCCATATTCTTCCTTGGGACCAGAGTGGGTGGTCTAACCTTGGACCCACTGTGTGTGTCAGGGGAAATTCATGTGTGGGGGTCACTTTACAATTCAGGGTGCAGCATCAGCTACTGTACCCCTGAATTGATTTTGGTAACCAGTGACACCTCTGCTCTCTTGCTAGTCTATTTTAATTTGAATTCCTCTATTATGACCATGGTTTGATTTTTTTGCATTGGCACAGACCCTGTTCCTGTAACTATCATTTTGATGTACCGTATATACTCAAGAATAAGCCGACCCGAATATAAGCAGAGGCTCCTAATTTCTCCCAAAAATCCAGGAAAAGTTATTGACTCGACTATAAGCCTAGGGTGGGAAATACATAATTCCTCCCCTCCCCTGTCATCATCCAGACCCCCGTCATCCTCACCCTGTCATCATTCCCCCCCCCCCCTTCATCATCACGCCTATTAATCAGTGGTCTTCAACCTGCGGACCTCCAGATGTTGTAAAACTACAACTCCCAGCATGCCCGTCTGTCCATCTTCACCGGGAGGCCCTCTTCTCCGCTTTGGGCCAGCCCCGGACTAGTGACGTTGCCTTGACGACGACGACGCACAGGGATGTTCATGCGCTGGGACGTCCCTGTGCGTCGTCATCAAGACTACGTCACTAGTCTGGGGCCGGGCCCAGAGTGGAGTAGATGGCCTCCCGGTGAAGATAGACAGCCCGGAACGACTAACCCTCCCCCCCCAGACGGTCCCTGCAACATAGATGGCCCGGACCAGCTCACCCTTCCTTCCCACCGAGGGGAGGGGAGTAGAAAACTAAAGGGGGGGTCTGTATGATGACTAAGGCCGATGGCTGTCCGGGCATGCTGGGAGTTGTAGTTTTGCAACAGCTGGAGGTCCGCAGGTTGAAGACCACTGAGAAGGGATTGACAGGCGGAGAGTTCACTCTAGTATAAGCCGAGGGGGGCGTTTTCAGCACGAAAAATTGTGCTGAAAAACTCTGCTTATACTCGAGTATATACGGTGTATGTGTTTCTATAGGCTGCACCACTAGTATTGGCAATTTTCTACTTTCATTGATTTTATCGGTCAGTCAATAGTTGTCTCTTCCGATCCCCGAATACACATGCACGTTTGGCTATAAATGGATTCAGAATGGGGAGTAAGCCACTGCCATAGTCCTCCCACGGTGGATTATTTCCCTGAGAACAAATGGATTGGGCGTATTGAAGTCCAAAATGCCTAGCTCTTCTCTTCCCTGACATCTATCCGTTTTTAAGGGATCACAGCCACATGTCTCTTAGTGGGAGCTTTAAATCCCCTCTAGCGGGTGGGAATTGCAGGTAAAAGCTATCAAAATTTAGAGCTGTTAAAAATAAATAAATAAATAAAAATCTGCATGTTGTTAGCGCCTCCTAGAGGCTGCCTCAGGGATTGTTATGACCATGTCAACCTTTCTGGCTTCATTGTGCATGTATAGTTACTATGTATCGGTATGCTGCTGTTTTTGACCTTCTACAGCTATATTTTTTATATATATATATATATATATATATATCTCAGTAATCCTTCAGGTAATAGTATCACTGTTTTAGATCACTAGGAATATTCTATACAGATTAAAACTTTTACAGGACATATTGGAGAATAAAATCTGTTGTACGTCTTTTTCACAGAAAATTGTTGAATGTAAATGATAACTTTATGAACTAGTATTTCTCTTAACTAGAAATTCCCTAAGCCTATATAGTCCATATTGACATCAATGAATGTTTTTTTCAGGATGTAGAAAATATATTTAGTCGAATCAGTGATATCCATGAACTTAGTGTGAAGCTATTGGGCCTTATTGAAGACACAGTGGAAATGACAGATGAGAGCAGTCCGCACCCATTAGTTGGAAGCTGCTTCGAGGATTTAGCGGAGGTGAGGTTTTAGTCACTATTGATCTTAGAATTTTAGACCTGCAACAACCTACTATATCTATATGCAGATGTTCTCATGAAAGAGGGGACAACTTATTAGGTGGGAAAGTATCCCTAGTACATCTTAATAACCTATCAAATACATTTTCCTTTTTCCCCATAAGGGGGCAGCAAATTCTTCCAGTACAGTGGTCCCTCAAGTTACAATATTAATTGGTTCCAGGACGACCATTGTATGTTGAAACCATTGTATGTTAAGACCAGAACTCTATGGAAACCTGGTAATTGGTTCTAAAGCAACCAAAATGTCATCCAAAAATAGGAAAAAGTGAGGATTAAAGAAAAAAAAAAGTAGATAACTAATACAGATAAAGCAAATCCTTACATATAAAAGTAAGAAAGATCTGCTGGGAGCTGTAAATCACTGTCTATGTCAGTGTTTCCCAACCAGGGTGCCTCCAGCTGTTGCAAAACTACAACTCCCAGCATGCCCGGACAGCCTTTGGCTGTCCGGGCATGCTGGGAGTTGTAGTTTTGCAACAGCTGGAGACACCCTGGTTGGGAAACAATGGTTTAAGTAGAAGAAAGGAGCTGCTTTAGGGTCCTATACAGTATACACAGTGTCCCAAATGGAGCCGCCCTTACTTGGTGTCCAAAGGAGCAGCTAACCATGGCACAGGTACGGAGTAGTACAGAACTTGTAGTTCCTCCCTGTACTGTAGGGGGCGCTACCAGACAGCCAGTCAGTGCTTGCACCTCAGTAATACAGGTGATTTACCAGTGAATGCCCATTCTGATTGGTCAGTTCCTCCAGTTGTGACATGTCTCACAGATCTGGACTGTCCGTAGCATTGTATGTTGAGTCTGGTTTCAAGTTACGATGGTCCAGAGAAACCATTGTATGTTGAAACTGTTGTGTTGAGGCCATTGTAAGTTGAGGGATCTCTGTAATTGATATACTGTACTTGTTTTTTAGGACATTTTACAACATACATTTCTTTCTTTAAAAGCCTTTTTTTTTTTAAGCAGTGTCCACGCTTCAGATTACAAGCCATCATTTATTCAGTTCTGTTGCCATATAGTACCATGCAGGCAGGTTTTTGTATTTTGCTGTTTCCCAGCTTTCCTCTGTTGAAATGTCAAAACAGTAACTTCAACCTAGGTATATTTAAAATGGCAGCAGCGGTGGATTGGGCATGTGAGGCTTTTGTTTTGTTTCTTTGACAACCTGAACCCTTTTTAAAAGAGATTTAGAGCACCAGACAACCCTTTTTAGTTTAATTCTAAAGGACAACCAATAATGCAAATATCTCTGTAAGTAAACACAACATATTCCCTAACCTAAGGTAGTGCTCTGATTTATTTTTATTTTTTTTATTTACTGACATAAGACTATTTTGAGGTTTTAAAGGGGGTTTCTGGACTAGAGTAGGCCATCAATCACTGATCTGTGGGGTACTAACTAGGGATCGGCCGATAATCAGGATTTTGGGCATTATCGGTATCAGCAATTACCTTGCCGATAATGCCCCGCCCCCACCGCACCACGATCCCTAGTGCTAACCAAGCTGTTCAGCACCCGCACTGCGGGCTGAATGGGGCTGGCGCCCTGATCAGGCTTGGTTTCTACAGCTGCAATACTAGACCGTGAACAGAGCCAACTGCTTCCAGCCTTGTTCACTGCGTACTGCATCAGACCTCTAATCTGCATGGGGGGCTGGTTGTCAACACCCTGCCGATCAGTGATTGATATATCCAGAGGAAAATGCATCTATTGTTATAGCCTGGAAATACCCCTTTGAGAGGTAACCCAATTGTAAGCCACTTTATCACTACTGTGATGTTATACTGATGGGCAAAACACTTCTAAGCATCCTCCTGTTATGTGTCTTTTTTTTTAGTGCTGTGTGTGAAAGCAACTAAATTACCAAAGAAGGTGGGTTGTCCTGGTCTCCTGAGGAGCTAGGGAGCAGAGCTAGTGGGTGAAGAGTAGCTTCTGTGATGGCTCACACACACTGCCCATGCACCAGAGGGGATCGTGTTTTCCCTGTATAGCACACCTACAGAAGTAGCAGCAGTGTAGAGGACATTATAGAGCAGTGTAAGCCGTGAATCAAGCCATAACACTCATTGTAAGCTTCTGTAGTCTCTCACCAGCACTTTCCATTTCCTATCTGTCTCCTCTTCCCCATAGACTTCCATGGGCAGCATGTAAACTGATACTTCTATTAGTCTTGCCTCTCAGGTTGGCCTTGAGCTTTTTTTCAGATTGAATCATGAGCTTAGGAGAGAGGAGTTGGAAAGGAGCCTGATTTGTGGAGAAAGTGGCTTGTTCTGTCCAATAAATACATATAAAGTTTCTTACATTTTGCTTGTACTACTCTGCCTGTAATTGCTCTCTGCAGGCGTGATTGACAGGCAACAGGGCTTCTATGTCCTGACAATATGTGACATAGAAGCCTCTTTGCTTAACAATCATGCATGCAGAGCACAATTACAGAGCCGTTACTAGTTCCCCCCCTCCCCCCCCCCTGGCTTGATGACCCCTCGTGTTCATTAGCATACCCTTTGCTCTCGAGTGAACATATTCTCTCAGCACTTCTCAGTTCACGAAACCCAGATATGATATATAAGAAAACCTTATTATGATTCCTTTTGCACACTGTGCTTGGTTCAATCCTGATGACGGATTCCTTTCAAAATGGACACTTTTAAGGGGGGGATGCTGTTCCCCAGCAGTATCTTGACATGGTGACGATTTTAGTGGATGGAAATCTAGTAACTGTTTCCCTTTAAGAATTCAGCTATACTACAAGTCATTGTTTTATTACATGTTTTTTTCAGCTTTTTTATCTCAATTACAGGAATTAGCCTTTGATCCATATGAATCCTACGCTCAGGATATTCTACGACCAGGTTTTCATGATCACTTTCTTAGTCAGCTTTCCAAGCCCGGTGCTGCTTTTTATTTACAGGTATGTCTGTATTGGCAGAATATAGTGCATGAAGTTCATTAGTGAAATGTATTTAATATGTTCCCAGACTGCATAATAATAAAACCAAAAAAAGCTTCTACTTGCCTACCTGCCCAGTATCAGCCACCACCGCACTTCATAGAGCTGCAGATGCCACGTCACATCGCCACTTAGCAAATCGCTGCCCGCGGCGGTGTCCCTTTCCCAGTCAGTGGTTGGCTGAGCAACGATGTGACGTGGAGTCTGCAGCTCTGCAAAGTGCTGCGGTAGCTGAGACAAGAATAGAACAAAACATTCACCAATCTAGTGGTCATTGACTTTATAACCCCAGTGGAATGGTAGAGTAGGCCTAACTCATGTATAAGGCTAGGTTAACACTACGAAATCTCTGGATGGAACAATTCCAGATGGAGATTCCGAGTGCGACCAAAGGCAACTAGGATCACGTGTATAACTTCCATGCCAATAGACAATATATTTCAGGTGAATTAAGCAAGATCATTCTTTCTGTGTCAGAATTTCCAAGTGGAATATCAAAACTGAATTCTGCTAGGAAATTCCGTAGTTTGAACCTAGCCTTAAAGGGTAGCTCCCACCAAGTAATATATAATCTAATATGTCCCTACCAATTAGTAATCTAGCCCTAACCCCCTACCTGGCTTTAAAAAACTTTTAAATCGCTTTAATAGAGCTGATTTAGTGCTTCTAAATCTGCTCTATAAAGCAGGGCGGGAAGCAGCGCTTCCCAGCATTCACGACGTCACTGATGCCTTGCTGGGCGCTTGCTTCCGCCCTCAGATCGTCTATGCAGCGCTCCTGTCGGGAGCGCTGCATAGACGATCTGCCAATAGCACGGCAGGCAGCTCTGGGGTCTCCTCCTCCCTGTTTACCTGTGCATGTGTTATCCAGGGAGGAGGAGTAGAGGAGCATCGCCAGCCTGCCATGCACGATATTACAGCCGGGAGTTGTAGTTGGCATGCTGGGAGTTGTAGTTGCCGGATAGTTTGTAAAGTAATATACGACCTCAGATCAAACTTACCCATCCGGAGGATCAGCGCAGCAATGAGTGCGCGCGCTGCCTCCGGACAGGGTAACGGGGGCGGGCGCGAGGCCAGTGGAGCTGGCCAATGCGCACAGCCCCAGCTATCAGCATGCTCGCTCTTGCCTGTTTGATTGACAGGCGGGAGCTAGCACAGCAGTGCCTGAATTTCGACTCATTGCCAGGCTGAAATGAGTCGAAATTCAGTGGTCACGTCACTGCTGAATGCATTCGGCCACTAGGAGGGGGACCCCTAGTGGCTGAATTTAAAAGTGATTTTAAACTTGTTTAAAATCACTTTTTTTAATTAAAGTATATTAGAGATATGTTGTAGTACTTAAGGACTACAACATATCAATTTTTTTACTTCATGACAGTGCCCATTTAAGGTTTGCTTGTTACCAGATTCTGCATAATAGACAAGGTGTGCAAAAATAATGTTAAAGGGGAACTCCGGCGCTAAGACATCTTATCCCCCATCCAAAGGATAGGGATACGATGCCTGATCGCTGGGGACCCCCGTGATCTTGCACGCAGCACCCCGGGGTGCTGCGTTCAAGATCACAGGGGTCCCCAGCAGTGGGACCCCCGCAATCAGGCATCTTATCCCCTATCCTTTGTCTTAGCGCCGGAGTACCCCTTTAAATTGAATGGCTGCCTGCATGATGTTTGTATTGTGCATCTACATGGTCATTAGAACGTGGTGTTTTATTATTGTCAGCAATATTCGGAAAATGTATCATTTATTGTTGGTGCGTATGTTTCTTCCAGTCTATAAGTGAAGGTTTTAAAGAAGCTGTGCAATATGTTTTGCCGCGGTTACTTCTAGCTCCTGTTTACTACTGCCTGCACTACTTTGAATTTATTAAGGTAAGAAGCATTTATGTGTCCATATAAGCCTGATTATTCCTGTAGTTTTGGATTGTATGTTTAACTTTAGTGAGGCCATTGCTGTATTTTGGAAAACTGTATAAATAGTAGTGGTGAACGTTGGTGTTCCCTGTCGTCTTCCTGCAAACCTGTTAAAACAAGAAGCATGTGTCCTGTCTATGGAGCCGCAGGCAGGTGCTGTTGTGAAACAAGCTGTAATAGGATTTCTGGGCTGCTGCAAAGGGAGCAGTTTGGATATAAATAGAAGGAAATTGCTGTTTATGCATTATCTCAATACAGAACTTTACATTTTTCATAAGTGAACCTACCTTAGAACAAAATGGGGGACTGTCCCAAGCAACCACTGTCTATATTCCGTGTTAGCGCTGTCATACAAGGGGGTCCTCTATTTATATTACACAAGCATATGCCCCCTATTGTATTGAAATAATGTGTATATAAAGGGTTTCCCATGATTATCGGGATTGTGTTGGACTGACTCTTGCCAGCCCCGCTGACCAGCTGTTAGATAGGACGCCTCTTCATTCATTACTTTGCCCCCATACTCTTGCATGCTGTTCATTTAATAGTGGCCATGCAGGATATTGCAGTTTTGTCAGATGCAAATGAATCAATACTGTGATCTCCGAATGGCCCCTCCTTGATTCATTCCTTTTGTTCTCTTATACAAGAACAGGAAATCCCAGTGAGGTCACTACTGCAATTTCCAGTATATCGGCCATTAATAGGCCGGGGTGAGAAATCTATTTTCCTGGTTGTGGACAGCGATCAGGTGCCCTAGATAGTTTTTTATTTCTGTATTGTCTGTCTTGAAATGAGAAACCACAGGAAAAAAATCATTAGTTTAGTCACCATGACGTCCGGTATATGTCCTTAATAATGGGGGAAGAAGAATCTGAAGCTTCGCAGTCCTGTAGAACTTCTACTTACAGAATATATTGACCAGCTTACTGGTGTGCAGGTAAAAGCAAATCTAGTTATGCCAACATAACAGCCCATTATTTGAAGGCTTTTAGTTAGAATACCTCTTTAATTTTATGTTAGGCATCTTAAATAAGAATTACTTATCCCGTATCCACAGTGTAGGTGATTAGTGTCAGATGTCCCAGCAGTCAGACCCCCCACAATCCCTGAAGATATTGCTTCTGTCTCTGTGAGGAGACCAAACTCAGGAAGTGTGGGTGGGACAATCAGGGCTCTGTGCAGGCTCCTGGCTTATCTAGCATCCTGCTGATAATTTCTTTCTTCAATACATCACTTTGGTGATTACTCCTACTTTTCATGCGACTTTTTAATAATGCTGTCAACAGTCAGTTTTATAAGCCAAGTCAGGGCTGGTGTAGACTTATGCTAATTAAGTGCAGTTGTGACCAAAGATGCAACAAACTGAAAAGTCGCATATGATAAATTCCTGACCACTGCACGATATCAACTGAAATCAGGACTTGGTATATTCTATTAGAAAAACCTTCTAAAGCAAAAGTCACAATGAAAAGTCTCAAAACAGCATCTGAGACAAACTGTGGGACAAATGTACACTACAAAACCAGGGTAAAACCAATATAAAAATGTTTACTAATGACACTTTAACTCTGACTATCCCTTTAATAGATGCATATGCATCATTACCAAGCAATCTATTCTAAGATAGTCTTTGACCTACAAATAGACATGGTTTTGCATTTTGTGAGACTGAGAGATCATGACCCCTAAGGCGTGTTACACCGTTGCAAGGATTTTGTATCTGGGACTTGACATGCATCTGTAAAGACATTAGGGGAGATTTATCAAATGTTGTGCAGAGGAAACGTTGCCCATAGCAACCAATCAGATCACTTCTTTCATTATTAAAAGGCCTCGGCAAAATGAAAGAAGCTGATTGGTTGCTATGGCCAACTGGGCAACTTATCCTTTGCATAGGTTTTGATAAATCTCCTCCATTGTTCTTGATATATGAAAAAAAAAAAAAAAAAAAAAAAAATATATATATATATATATATATATATATATATATATATATATATATATATATATATATATATATATAGAAATATAGATTAGTGTAGCTGTACCAAAAATCCTTTTTTACCTCTTTATGTTTTCAGTGTAGGGTTAAACATATTGGTTTTGTCACTACTGGCAATATTGATGTTTTTGACAGTTTTTATGCATGAAATGCATTGTATATAAACAATATTGCCTATATTATGTAATATTATTGAAGATCTTCACTGTAGATCTTCCAGGCCGACCAGTATAGTTGTATCATCATTGTCATTTTTGGACAGTCCTCATGCACTTTAGAACCTGCCCGACACCTGTTTCTGTTTTGGTCCCTGCTTTGCAGCAATTAGAAGAAAAAAGTGAGGACGAGGAAGATAAAGAATGTCTGAAGCAATCCATAACTGCCCTGCTCAACCTCCAGAGCAGTATGGAGCGGATATGTTCGAAGAGCCTGGCCAAAAGACGTCTCAGGTACCCAACATTATTTCTTTCAACATGGTAACATAATCCTAAATGAATGCGACTAATGCATCTGTACAGAATACATGTTTTATTAACTAACCTGTTTTAACTTTTTTGGGCAATTTTTTCTAAAAAAAAAAATAATAATAATCACAGCGTTTTTACACTTGTATCTGCAGCAGGAAGATTGTAGTAGCTTTTATTGCAGATTATGTTAAAACTGTGAATTTTGTGCAGGTTTTGGGGAAGTGGGAAAAATCTGCACTAAATCCGCAATTCTTCCACATGTTGACTGCACTGCGGGTCATTTTCTGTGTGGATTTTTATCCTTTTTTATTTATAATGATCATTATTATAGAGATATAGATATAGATATATTGATATAGATATATTGATATAGATATAGATATATTTCTATAGATATATTTACATAGATATATTTATATAGATATATATATTATTATTATTATTATTATTATTATTATTATTATTATTATTATTATATATATTTTTTTTCAGTAGCAGATGGTTGAGATTTTTGCAAATCCCATCCACTTTTCTGCAATGTTTCTGGATTTAGTAAATGCACCCTTAGGGGTAGGGTCGGACGTGCCGTGTTTTGCAGCCTATTGGCGGTTGTGTATTTTCCTACCATTTGAAGCCAATGGGTAGCAAAGTGCACAGCTGATTTTGCTTCCCATTGACTTCAATGGGTAGGGAAATATGCAGCAGCAGATACGCTGCAAAATATGGCCCTAAAGGTGAGCGTTACTGGAAAATAGCCCTTATAATGTAGTTAAAGGGTTACTCCGCTGCTCAGCGTTTGGAACAAACTGCTCCAGACGCTAGAGCTGACGCCAGGAGCTTGTAAAGTCATAGCCCCGCCCCCTCAAGACATCACGCCCCGCCCCCTCAATGCAAGTCGATGTGATGAGGGGGCGGGGCCTTGACATCATAAGCTCCCGGCTCCAGCGTTCGGAACAGTTTGTTCCAAACGCTGAGCAGCGGAGTAACCCTTTAAAACCCATATAGCTCTTTTCTCCCTATAAAATCTTGTAGACACCGTAAAGTGTTTGAGCTTGCCTGATGGAGGACTATCTTCCGTTGACTTCTCAACCCATTTTTTTCTTTCCACCTCCATTGCGGTTTTGCCTGTCCCTCCTAGATCCACTTGGCTATCCTCCTCCTATTTTCCATGGAGGCAGCTCTCTTCTTTGCAGAGCGATTTCTCTCTCCAGTTGCTGCCTCTATTGTCTGTGCTTTTTTGTATACTTGCTGTGTATGTTGTGACACCGTTTTATACTGCATGTTCACTGTAATCAGCATCTTTGGTACTTTCTATTTTTCTTTGTCAAAACATTGAGGTTTTATGCACTTACAACATATCCTGAAAGCAATTGAAGTGGGTTGTTTCCTCTTGCTATACTTTTTCCTGGTTGGGTTAGTATAAACATAATGTTTAGCATGCACAGAAGGGGGAGAGTCGGAGTCCTTTCTTTTGTTTTTAAAGGAAGTGACATTAAAGGCAGGCCATTCTCATTGTCCACAACCCTACTATAATAAGCTGTCAGTGCAGCCCAAGACATTCCTGTACAGGCAGCCTCGAATGCTCAAGAAGTGGACGTTTTCCAGGTTCGGTTATGTAGGATTGTGTCATTTTACTGCTGTAGTTTTGATTTTTCTGCTGTTTTTGCGACCTTTCCTCTCACTCCCTGATGACTTTTGTGACGTTATTGCTGACCCCCCGACCTACGATGGCCCCGACATACGATCATTTCAACATACGATGGCCTCTCAGAGGCCATCGCTTGTTGAAGGCAGCATCAACATACGATGCTTTTGTATGTCGGGGCCATCGCATAAACGGCTGTCCGACAGCGCAGACTGCTTCAGCTGCCACAGGATAGCCGTTTACGGTGCCCTGTGTGGTCCGCTGACGATCACTTACCTGTCCTCGGGGCTCCGGCGCGTCCTTCTTCAGGATCCCCTCCATCGTCGGCGCTCTCCATTGTCGCCATCACGTCGCTGCGCACGCCGTCCCGTCATCCAATAGGAGCGGCGTGCGTACCGACGTGATGGAGAGCGAGGATCCCGTGGAAGCAGATGCCTTACCGGAGCGTCGGGGACACCCCGGGGGCGCGGCGACAGCGATGGAAGGAGACATCCAGGGCAGCGGTGACGGTCCGGAGCGGCGGGCACAGGCCGTTGGCTGTCCGGGCATGCTGGGAGTTGTAGTTTTGCAACATCTGGAGGTTCGCAGGTTGAAGACCACTACAGTAGGGTTTTGGATTAATGGGGTATTCCAGGAAAAAACTTTTTTTTATATATCAACTGGCTCCAGAAAGTTAAACAGATTTGTAAATTACTTCTATTAAAAAATCTTAATCCTTTCAGTACTTATGAGCTTCTGAAGTTAAGGTTGTTCTTTTCTGTCTAAGTGCTCTCTGATGACACCTGTCTCGGGAACCGTCCAGTTTAGAAGCAAAACCCCATAGTAAACCTCTTCTAAACTGGGCTTTTCCCGAGAAGCGTGTCATCAGAGAGCACTTAGACAGAAAAGAACACCCTTAACATCAAAAGCTCATAAGTACTGAAAGGATTAAGATTTTTTTAATAGAAGTAATTTACAAATCTGTTTAACGTTCTGGAGCCAGTTGATATATATAAAAAAAAGTTTTTTACCTGGAATACCCCTTTAAACCTAAAAGACTTTTCTCAACCCTATCTATGTAACTATTTAGCTATGCCTGTTTATATGGGAAGAATAGTGGTAGATGCTTGGGCGTTCTTTCTGTCAAATCTGACAGAAATGCTATAGGAGGCTCCGACCAGAGCCCCTGATTAGAGATGAGCGAACTTACAGAAATTCGATTCGTCACCAACTTCTCGGCTCGGCAGTTGATGACTTTTCGTGCGTTAATTAGTTCAGCCTTCAGGTGCTCCGGTGGGCTGGAAAAGGTGGATACAGTCCTAGGAAAGAGTCTCCTAGGACTGTATCCACCTTTTCCAGCCCACCGGAGCACCGGAAAGCTGAATTAATTTATGCCGGAAAAGTCATCAACTGCCGAGCCGAGAAGTTCGTGACGAATCGAATTTACTGTAAGTTCGCTCATCTCTACCCCTGATGGTAGTGTGAACACTAACTATTTTTTCTGAATGAAAAGAATCAGAAGTAGTGGATGCACATGTGATCTTTCCCTAGTAATGCGTTTTTTGTTTCATTCCACAGTGAGTCTGCATGTCGTTTTTATAATCATCAAATGAAGGGAAAACAGTTAGCCATTAAAAAAATGAATGAAATTCAGAAAAACATTGATGGATGGGAGGGAAAGGACATTGGACAGTGCTGTAATGAATTCATCATGGAGGGGGCCCTAACACGAGTAGGGGCGAAGCACGAAAGGCACATATTCCTCTTCGACGGCTTGATGATCTGTTGTAAGTCGAATCATGGACAACCTAGGCTACCGGGTGCAAGCAATGCAGAATACCGGCTGAAGGAGAAGTTTTTTATGCGGAAGGTACAAATCAACGACAAGGATGACACTAATGAATATAGACATGCCTTTGAGATTATATTAAAGGATGAGAACAGTGTTATTTTTGCTGCTAAATCAGCAGAAGAAAAGAATAACTGGATGGCTGCCTTAATATCGCTGCAGTACCGAGGTACATTAGAACGAATGTTGGATGGGACGATAATGCAGGAGGAGAAAGAGGAGCAACTGCGGCTCCCCAGCCCCAAGCTCTACAGGTTTGCAGAGCCGGACTCGGTAGAGAACATTATATTTGAGGAAAATGTGCAACCCAAATCTGGTATTCCCATCATCAAGGCTGGGACTGTAGTGAAACTCATCGAAAGACTAACTTATCACATGTATGCAGGTATGGTACTGCCGCACCTTCTTGGCAAATCCGCATTTAAAGATGTTGCGCTAAAGCTAATTATGCGACATTTATTTAGTATTAAACCATTTTCTTAGTTTGCGGCATTGCACTTGTTTTTAGAAAGTTACCTGTGATCTAAAATGTATGGCACCAGTTATATAAATATGCTAACACCGTATAAATGAATAATGTGCTTCATCAGCACTTTGGCGCTTCTCTAAGCATTTTTGGCTTCACAGAGGGGGTATGCACAATGAAAACATAACATTTATTGAGTACCAGTTAAAATACATGAAGATGCCCCACGGACTATACATTAACATATATCGTGAAACCAAAAGACAAATTCAGGGACCAGAGTGCATGATTCCTGGTGGGACTCTGGGATATAGGGATGGCTGGGGGATTAGGCCGTATGAAGGGAGGACCCTAATATACCCTGTCAGGGGAGATGTTGTGAGGACTACCCCTGCTCCCACAGGGACCGTCGGAGCACTCGTCCTAATAAGGACGACCCCTGCCCCGATCTATCCCTTGGTCAATCCCTTTACTAAAAATGCACATTAAACAACCTGAATACAGCCTTACGCGTTTCCCTCACTTATGGTGGGTTCCTCAGGGGCAAAGGTATAATGCAAGTATACAACAGAGGCAATCAAGCAGTAGCAGCAAAACAAAAGCACAACAGGTTGCAGTGATGGAATAATGATAGCCGCAAACCTGTAGTGCAAAAATCAAAAAAAAGTCACAACGCCCCTTTAGACCCCAAAACCGCATATACTTAGATGCATATAATAAGCAGTAGGAGCAAAAGCAAAGCAATGGTGGGCAGTTCAAATTTAGCCTGGGCAGAGCCCTGCCTCAGGCTACTAGGACTCACGTGACCTCTCCCGCAGTGGCGGATGGTGTGAGTGTACGCTCTGCAGTGGCGGATGGTGTGAGTGTACGCTCTGCAGTGGCGGATGGTGTGAGTGTACGCTCTGCAGTGGCGGATGGTGTGAGTGTACGCTCTGCAGTGGCGGATGGTGTGAGTGTACGCTCTGCAGTGGCGGATGGTGTGAGTGTACGCTCTGCAGTGGCGAATGGTGTGAGTGTACGCTCTGCAGTGGCGGATGGTGTGAGTGTACGCTCTGCAGTGGCGAATGGTGTGAGTGTACGCTCTGCAGTGGCGGATGGTGTGAGTGTACGCTCTGCAGTGGCGAATGGTGTGAGTGTACGCTCTGCAGTGGCGGATGGTGTGAGTGTACGCTCTGCAGTGGCGGATGGTGTGAGTGTACGCTCTGCAGTGGCGGATGGTGTGAGTGTACGCTCTGCAGTGGCGAATGGTGTGAGTGTACGCTCTGCAGTGGCGGATGGTGTGAGTGTACGCTCTGCAGTGGCGGATGGTGTGAGTGTACGCTCTGCAGTGGCGGATGGTGTGAGTGTACGCTCTGCAGTACTGTTGGGGGGAGGGGGTTTATCAAGACATTTTGAAATCTTTTTAGGGTCTATTCACACATACAGTATTCTGTGCAAATTTGATGCACAGGATTTGAAGCTGTGTTCAGTCATTTTGTTTACATTGAGATCTGCAGCAAAAAATCCTGCGCATCAAATCTGCGCAGAATACTGTGCGTGTGAATAGACCATTTAACGGCTTTTTTTCTCTGTTTGTCGCACTAAATGTCGCACAGTGGATCCGTGCGACTTTTTGTGCGTTAATTGCTTTAGAAAAGGTTTCCATGATTTTACCCATTTAGAGCACTTTGTGCAGTGCAAATGTCGCAAAATTGTCGCGCGATCCCAGAAATAGACCGTTTTGTCATATCAATTCAGCCCTGCTTTACATTTTCTGTTCAACTTTTAAGCCAGAGTATATGCGACTTTTTTAGAAGTTGCATCAGCTAAATATATCAAAGTCCGTGTGCCGTTTGATAAATTTGGCACATGTCTGCAACTATTACAGCAACTTTTCTGCTTCAAAATAGTTAAAGGGGTACTCCGGTGGAAAACTTTTATTTTTTTTTTTTATTTTTATTTTTTTTTTTTTTAATCAACTGGTGCCAGAAAGTTAAACAGATTTGTAAATCACTTCTATTAAAAAATCTTAATCCTTCCAGTACTTATTAGCTGCTGAATACTACAGAGAAAATTATTTTCTTTTTGGAACACAGAACTCTCTGCTGACATCATTACCACAGTGCTCTCTGCTGACATCTCTGTCCATTTTAGGAACTGTCCAGAGCAGCATATATTTGCTATGGGGAATTTCTCCTACTCTGGACAGTTCTTAAAATGGACAGAGATGTCAGCAGAGAGCACTGTGCTCATGATGTCAGCAGAGAGCACTGTGGTCATGATGTCAGCAGAGAGCACTGTGCTCGTGATGTCAGCAGAGAGCTCTGTGTTCCAAAAAGAAAATAATTTCCCCTGTAGTATTCAGCAGCTAATAAGTACTGGAAGGATTAAGATTTTTTTTTTTTAAAGATAAGTAATTTACAAATCTGTTTTAACTTTCCGGCACCAGTTGATAAAAAAAAAAAAAAATAAATAAAAAAGTTTTCCACCGAAGTACCCCTTTTAAGAATTTACACCCCTCTTTGTAAATGCCTCCCTATAACCGCAATTGTACCAGTGCATGTATGTTAGGAGTCCAGCAATGTTCAGTTCTTTGTAGTTGTGGATCTATTACTGATATATATGGACTACTAGCATCCGGTCTGGGGGCTTCATTTCTGTAATAATCCTGAGTAAACTTGAGTTTAGGATACATTTCATGTGCCCTTTCTTGAGATGAGCGAACTTACAGTAAATTCGATTCGTCACGAACTTCTCGGCTCGGCAGTTGATGGCTTTTCCTGCATAAATTAGTTCAGCTTTCCGGTGCTTCGGTGGGCTGGAAAAGGTGGATACAGTCCTAGGAGACTCTTTCCTAGGAATGTATCCACCTTTTCCAGCCCACCGGAGCACCTGAAAGCTGAACTAATTTATGCAGGATAAGTCATCAACTGCCGAGCCGAGAAGTTCGTGACGAATCGAATTTGCTGTAAGTTCGCTCATCTCTAGCCCTTTCTATTATATCTTATAGCCATGCGAAATTATGTAACAGAAATACAAAAAAAAATGCATGAAGGGCAGTTTTTTTCCACCCTGTGTGCCTCCAGCTGTGGCAAAACTACAACATCCAGCATGCCTGGACAGCCTTTGGCTGTCCAGGCATGCTGGATGTTGTAGTTTTACAACAGCTGGAGGCACGCTGATTGGGAAACGCTGATATAGGGAATATTCCTTTTAATAGGAGCTTGCATATCTGGCAACCCCATAACAATGTAATGGAATCATTCACTTTAAAGGGAGAGCGCCTACAATAAGCCATGGGAATTAGGGAATTTAATGTAACTTCTATGTACGTTTTTGACAGCCCTGATGCGCTACTTCAGAAGTAAAGTTTACAGCGCAGAGGCAGGAAATCTGAAAGGCTTTTCACAGCTTCTCTTGATTCTAGTAATAAGAATATGGAGGCAATATCTAATTATAAGTGTTTGTAGAACCGGAAGCAAATCTATATTTGTATGAGAGTTTTGCCCTCCTAGTGGTTCCTCCATCTTATAACCCAATAGCAAAGAGTTTCCCATCCAGTGTGCCTCCAGCTGTTGCAAAACTACCCAGCATGCCCAGACAGTCTTTTGGTGTCCAGACATGCCGGGAGTTGAAGTTTTGCAACAGCTGGAGGCACACCGATTGGGTAACGCTGTTCTACAGAATACAGGCTGTCCTGTTCTGTTATGATGGAGAAACCACTAGGAGGACTTTAGAAAATAAACTATCTTTGCAAACTACTCTTCTGAGATTGGTCTTGATTCTGATAGGTATGTTTGGAAATTGGCTGCTAGGGTTAGTATTACACTTATATATACATAGCCAGAGGTTTTCTATTGAATTCCATTTAAAGGGGTATCCCAGGAAAAAAACTTTTTTTTTTTCTTATACCAGAAATTAAACAGATTTGTAAATTACTTCTATTAAAAAATCTTAATCCTTTCAATAATTATCAGCTGCTGAAGTTGAGTTGTTGTTTTCTGTCTGGAAACAGTGCTCTCTGCTGACATCTCTGCTTGTCTCGGGAACTGCACAGAGTAGAAGAGGTTTGCTATGGGGATTTGCTTCTAAACTGGGCGGTTCCCGAGACACGTGTCATCAGAGAGCACTTAGATAGAAAAGAACAACTCGACTTCAGCAGCTCATAAGTACTGAAAGGATTAAGATTTTTTTAAAAAAGTAATTTACAAATCTGTTTAACTTTCTGTAGCCAGTTGATATAGATAGATAGATATATCTCTAAGTTTTTTTTCCTGGATTAACCCCTTTAAAGCACATTTATGGGCTATACCATAACTTCTGGTTGGTTGGGATCTGTGCAGAGCTGGCCAAAAACAGTCTCAATACTCCATTAGGGTATGTTCACACGTGGAGTATATGCTCTGGGTTTCACACAAGTATATTTGCAGCATGCACATGCCAAATTTCCAGCTTTACTTTTTACTCTTCTTTTCATTACTTTGCAGCATAAAATCCACTATGAAATCCTCAGTATCAAATTAACATTAATGCTGCACGCCGTGGATTTTATCTGCAGATTTCTTTTGTGAAATCTTATGTGCTGTGAAGAAATAGTGGAAATAGGTGATAACTTTGAATATCCCACCTTGCATTTTAGAGAGCAAAATAACCATTGGTTCCTTATGCTGAAAATGGAGATGAGCATATTTATAAGAAAAACTACCACATGAGGACATAGTTGTAAATTAGAGGGGCAAAGGTTTCTGCAGTAATATCAGGAAATATTACTTTACTGAGAGAGTAGTGGATGCATGGAATAGCCTTCCTGCAGAAGTGGTCGCTGCAAATACAGTGAAGGAGTTTAAGCATACATGGTATAAGCATAAGGATATCCTTCATATAAGATGGGGCCAGGGACTATTCATAGTATTCAGATTATTGGGCAGACTAGATGGGCCAAATGGTTCTTATCTGCCGACACATTCTATGTTTCTATGACATTAAGGTTTTGTCTGTATGTTTGTTTTCTATTGATGCATTTGCGTTAAACCGGTTGCAGATGAGCATGTTGGCCATAAGTCCGTTATAAACCCGTTCTCGGCCCAGGACTTGGGTCGTATTGTATGGCTGGAAATTTCCAACTAGAAATATCTGGTCAGGATATTTTCCCAATCTGTGAACCCCCATAGTAAATAGAGTTCAATGCTGTAAAGTCTAAAACAATGTTTCAAACTAGTGAAAACCCAGCACTCTTAGCAAATGAGGCCGTTGTCTTCCTGCCTAAATAGTGGTGTAATAATGTAATATATTCTGTAAGTCAGCCTATTGCACTACAGATAAAAAATAAGGGGTACTGTGGTGTAAGACAATTTATCCCCTATCCAAAGGATAGAGGACAAGTGTCTGACTGCTGTGACCCCCCCCAAGATCTCCTGCGCATTGCCCCGGCTCTCCCCACGTACGGAGCTGTGACAACCCCTGCACAAAGTGGCCGACATGACCCCTTCATGCATCTGTATTAAAGACCTGTTCGTGTATCTCCGGCTCTCCCTTACAGGTACATGGAGAGGCCGTGTTGACCGCCACTTAGTGCGGGTGTCGACAGTTTCCTTGCATAGAGAGAGATTTCGTGCATGAAGAGACCTAGCTGTCGGGCAGGAGATTGCGGTGTGGTGTGCGGGTCACAGCATTCATACCCCCAGTGATTATACACTTGTCTCCTATAAATTGCCCTATGCCACAGTGCTCCTTTACTTACCAATTGTAAGATGTTTCCATTTACTAGATCTGGATGGTGCTGATAATTCTATACATAGGCTTAGGATTGCGTGCCTTTCTTAGCCATTTAGTGACTGCGTAGTCTGTTTTTCTGCACTTTTCCTATTGATTTTAAGGATATTTTCCTGGCTCTATCCCAGGACACACATCTGACTCTCCAACAGTAAAAGTGGACTTTCTGGCCCTGGGCTAGAAGTGACGGTAACGGAGGTATAGGGTTCTCAACTCCAAGGTGAAAATAAAGCTCAGCCACGGGGAATATATTTATGGAATTCATGCTCTTGTCTGATGAGGAGCGTCTGCGGCCCCGGTGTACGGAAATGACTCGCTGTTATCTTGTCCTCCTCCATTAATTGTCTTCCAGAGATTCGCTGTTTGGGTCCCGACTCTCTCCTACCAAGTATTGTTCTCAAAGTCTAAGGAGATCTATTTCTGGTTCTTTTTTTTTCATGTTCAAAAATAGCATTTGTGCGTCAGCAAGAAATCTGTTTCCTTTCTTGAGGAATGCAAGGAAGATTGTTTAGAGCTAATTGTAGGTCACAGTATTGTTTTCTGCTATCTATAAATTGCCTCATTTTGCAGAAGAAGTACACACAATATGAAGAATGGCCATTATTTCTAGTCTTTTTTTTTTTTTTTTTGTGGTGATCCATGTTAGAGGATATATTAGAAAATTTCATACATTACAGTTCCCTAATATAATGGTATAAGTGAAAATGCTTTAGTGCAACAAGAGCTCTAGGGAATGTGGATTTTAGTGGCTGCTCAAAGTCTGTGGCCCGTAGTCTCTGTAGAAATCTATGGTCTCTGTGGACATCCGTGGTCTCTGTAGTCTCTGGGTATTTAGGTTGTTACTGATAGGAGTACAGGTTAGTATTATAAAGATTCTGGCAAATAAAGCTATCTCTATAATAGCTTTGTACTTGGAAATTGCTATTCATGCAGATAACATACTATTATTTATTATACTTATTAGAAGTATCATCATAGATGCACCCCTACCGATCTTTAGGTGGCCATACACTTTTGTCCAGCAACCGTTCCCCTACCTCCATACGCTTGACCGGAAGAGGCGCTATCACACACCTTTGGGGCTTATCTATTTTGGGAATCCAACATGCCCCATCTGTGGAAACCAATAAAGGGGTATTTCCCATCTCAACAACATTACACACCAAATTGTAAACATACTAAATACACTGCTCAAAAAAAATAAAGGGAACACTTAAACAACACAATGTAAGGCTGCATTTACACCTCGTTTTCAGCCTAAGGTTGCCAGATCCGGCTGGGGGAGGGGAAAACCGGGCACTCCCGTATCCCAGCCGGACAGGCGCTGAAATCCATTTACTTTAATGAGCCGACCGGAGTCAAACGGTGACTCCGGTCGGCTCATTTTTTACCCGTATCCGGTTTTGTGACCAGACCTAAAACCGTAGTAGTGTCCAGAGCATGGAGGCGCTACCAGGAGACAGGCCAGTACATCAAGAGACGTGGAGGAGGCCAACAACTAGTGCTGGGCGGTATGAACAAAAATGCATATCACTGTATTTTTGTGAGTTATGGCGGTTCCGCGGTATTTAACGATATAAAGGGTGGTATGAGGGCCCGACGTCCACAGGTGGGTGTTGTGCTGACAGCTCAACACCGTGCAGGACGTTTGACATTTGCCAGAGAACACCAAAATTGGCAAATTTGCCACTGGTGCACTGTGCTCTTCACAGATGAAAGCAGGTTCACACTGAGCAGAGAGTCTGGAGACGCTGTGGAGAACGTTCTACTGCCTGCAACATCCTCCAGCATGACTGGTTTGGCGGTGGGTCACTAATGGTGTGGGGTTGCATTTCTTTGGGGGCTGCACAGCCCTCCATGTGCTTGCCAGAGGTTAGCCTGACTGCCATTAGGTACCGAGATGAGATCCTCAGACCCCTTGTGAGACCATATGCTGGTGCGGTTGGCCCTGGGTTCCTCCTAATGCAAGACAATGCTAGACCTTATGTGGCTGGAGTGTGTCAGCAGTTCCTGCAAGAGGAAGGCATTGATGCTATGGACTGGCCCCGCCCGTTCCCCAGACCTGAATCCAATTGAGCACATCTGGGACATCATGTCTCGCTCCATCCATCAATGCCACGTTGCACCACAGACTGTCCAGGAGTTGGCGGATGCTTTAGTCCAGGTCTGGGAGAACATTCCTCAGGAGACCATCAGTCACCTCATCAGGAGCATTCCCAGGCATTGTAGGGAGGTCATACGGGCACGTGGAGGCCACACACACTACTGAGCCTCATTTTGACTTGTTTTAAGGAAATTACATCAAAGTTGGATCAGCCTGTAGTGTGGTTTTCCACTTGATTTTGAGTGTGACTCCATATCCAGACCTCCATGGGTTGATAAATTTTATTTCCATTGATAGTTTTTGTGTGATTTTGTTGTGAGTTAGTATTTTTGGAGCAGTGTGTGTGTGTGTCCCTAGGCAATCACTGTGATCTTGCAGTGATTGGCACACTTGTGCAGTGTCGGCGCTATCCTTTGGATAGGGGATAAGATGTCTAGAGGTGGAGTACCCCTTTAACATCTTCCTGGCCAGACACATTTTTATTCATTTATTTATTTTTATAGGTTATTTGAAAGCTATTGTTTCTGATCATTGTCAGTCAATCATTTTTGCATCATTAATTTATGAAATGGATAGGGCTTACTTTTATATCTTATTTTTATAACACTTTTTATGTATTTTTTTTTATAGGGGTGGTGGTAAAAAAGTGTGTGTCGTTCATTAATTTAAATAAGCTTTTAAGAAATAGTGTTTTGTGTATCTTTTTATTAATATTTTTTGTTTTTAGTCAGAGACTGACCATAACCCCTAATACAATAGACTAGACTAGTCGCCACCAAACCCCTTTCCCCCTGTAGAGCTAAAAGGGTTACATTAATAGATTAATGATTAAATGATTGTGTTTCTATCCTGGGTCCCAAGGAACTACACAATGATGGGGGCTCTTCTGCCAGCCCCACATCCTCCCCTTTTTTTCCTGCACACGCTTGGTTGATCACTGCTGTTATTGGTATTGAAAATCTCCTTAAAGGGGTTCTCCACTGCCCTGCCTTCCGGAGCTCCGTTCGCAGCGTCCGAAAGTTTATTACTCCGAACGCTGTGTGCGGGCTTCCGTGTTCGAGGCCGCCGCCTCATGACATCACGCCCGCCCCCTCAACGAAAGCCTATGGGAAGGGGGCGAGGGGGGCGGGCGTGACGTCACGAGGGGGCGGCCTCGAACACGGAAGCCCGCACACAGCGTACGAAGTAATAAACTTCCGGACGCTGCAAGCGGAGCTCCGGAAGGCAGGGCAGTGGAGAACCCCTTTAAATAATAAGACTCTGTATACACTTGGGTTCTGTCATTAGCAGAGGCCTGTTATCCCTGATCCGGACGCATCACATTGATCTATATAGGAGGTGAGGTTTCTGTTGGGATTGGTTTACTGTTGTCATGATGTATATATTTACCAGGACAAGATTATATGACCGTAGACCAGTTATATGTAACCTTTGGGGTAAATAAGTCATATGTACATTAAAGATTCTAAGCATTTTAAAGATATTTGCTTATGTATGTTTCGCCTTTCTCACAAACTGTTGAACTTCTGTTTTCAGATCCCAACTTTGTGCGAACATTTCTCACAACTTATAGATCTTTCTGCAAACCACAGGAACTTCTAAACCTTCTTATAGAAAGGTGAGACCTTAACGTTACAAATGTCCTTTGTATCCTGTATTGTTGTTCAGCACTTTTTATTCAGTCCTTATTTACTTGTGATATTTTATATGAATAAATATGTAGACTCTTGCAGAAGAATTTGTGGTAATGATGTTCATCTCCATAGCCTTTTCTGTGCAGCAAGTGTCAGTGGAGCCATCGTTGACATTTTGCTCAATGTTTTTGTGTCCCCAACTAGGTTTGAGATTCCGGAGCCTGAACCAAGTGAAGCAGACAGAATTGCCATGGAGAATGGCGACCAACCACTGAGTGCAGAGCTGAAAAGGTTTAGAAAAGAATATGTACAGCCTGTACAATTACGGTCAGTAAGATTTATTTTCCAGTTACTTCGCTTATGTACAGATACATTAACTTGACACTTAACACGTAACATACCAGAATGCAGCAAACTTTAACTTTACATTTTCGGCTTGCGCGAAAGGGGTTATCCAGGAAAAAACTTTTTTTTATATATCTCAACTGGCTCCAGAAAGTTAAACAGATTTGTAAATTACTTCAATTAAAAAATCTTAATCCTTTCAGTACTTATGAGCTTCTGAAGTTAAGGTTGTTCTTTTCTGTCTAAGTGCTCTCTGATGACACGCGTCTCGGGAAACGCCCAGTTTCGAAGCAAATCCCCATAGCAAACCTCTTCTAAACTGGGCGTTTCCCGAGACGCGTGTCATCAGAGAGCACTTAGACAGAAAAGAACAACCTTAACTTCAGAAGCTCATAAGTACTGAAAGGATTAAGATTTTTTAATAGAAGTAATTTACAAATCTGTTTAACTTTCTGGAGCCAGTTGATATATAAAACATTTTTTTTTTCCTGGAATACCCCTTTAAGTGTTTGCTCTCTCTAATACCAACCTTCTGGAGCAGCTTCTGTACCATCATGGTACCGTATTTATCGGCGTATAACATGCACTTTTTAGGCTGAAATTTTTAGCCTAAAGTCTACCTGCATGTTATACACCGATAAGCCGCTGCAGTTCAATGATTTAAAGCGGGCGCTTTAAATCAATGGACTGCAGCGGCTTTGCAGGTGCAGAGACCTGCCGTCGCTGCCGGCTTCTCTGCCCCTGCCTGTCCTGGTGTCTAGAGCCCTGCTGCCGGCCCTTCTCTCCCCCTGCTATCGGTGCCGCTGCCCGTTCTGTCCCCCTGACTATCGGTGCCGCTGCCCCATTGCCGGTGCCTATAGCCAGGGGGAGAGAAGCGGTCCCAACAGACAGGGGAGGCAACGGGGCAGCGGTACCCATTGCCGGCGCCGCTGCCCCGGTCCCTCCCCCATCCCCGGTTGTATAATTACCTGTTACCGGGGTCGGGTCCTCGCTGCTTCAGGCCTCCGGTGTGCGTCCCATGCGTCATTGCTATGCGCTGCGAGACGCAATGATGTCACTAGTTATGAGCGATTCGGCTATTCCTGTCCTTCCAGACACAGATGCGACCTTGTTATATATTGACGAGATACGTCCTCTACACACCACTCTAATTTATGCTATATACACAAAATGATTGGTTTTAGACGTTATTTAAGTACAGTGGTCCCGCTACATATGATGGTTATCCGTTCCAAATGGATCATCGTTTGTTGAAAGCATCGTATGTTGAGGGATCCGTGCAATGTAAAGTATAGGACAGTGGTCTACAACCTGCGGACCTCCAGATGTTGCAAAACTACAACCCCCACGGCTGTCCGGGCATGCTGGGAGTTGTAGTTTTGCAACATCTGGAGATCCGCAGGTTGAAGACCACTGGTATAGGAAGTTGTACTCACCTGTCCCCACCGCTCCGGACCATCACCGCTCGTCACCGCTGCCCTGGATGTCACCTTCCATCGCTGTTGCCGCGTCCCCGGGGTGTCCCCGACGCTGCTTCCCCGGCATCCTTGCTCTCCGTCGCCGCCATCACGTTGCTACGCACGCCGCTCCTATTGGATGACGGGACGGCGTGCGCAGCGACGTCATGACTATGATGGAGAGCGCCGACGATGCAGGGGATCCCAAAGAGAACGCGCCGGAGCCCCGAGGACAGGTAAGTGATCGGCTATCCGGTGGCAGCTGAAGCAGTCTGCGCTGCCGGATAGCCGTTTATGCGATGGCCCCGACATACAAAAGCATCGTATGTTGATGCTGCCTTCAACATGTGATGGCCTCTGAGAGACCATCGTATGTTGAAATGATCATATGTCGGGGCCATCGTAGGTCAGGGGGTTACTGTATCTTACCATGTGTTTTAGACAATTTATTGTTGTTTTTTTTATATATAATGTGTATTACGTCATTTTAATGAGCCCAGCCTGATCTCGTCATAGCGGGAGGTGCCAGATAAATAGACTCACTTACTGTGCATTTTTATGAGCCTAAGTATACATTGAAAAAGGGAAGTGTATCCTGAAATGCATCTGTTGTAAGGAGCATTGCCAAATAAAATACTTTTATTTGGATAAGATATTGATGATATTGGGAGCAGTAGCGCCGAGTGACCCAGATCGTTTTCCAGCTCCATCTTCTAAAAAAAAATGAGTCGCCAGCATTACATAGCTTTGTGGTGTTCATCCCTTGTTTAGCTCTAGAACACTTCATTTTCTCCAGTTTTTGATACTCCTTACGGGAAAAAATCTACATGCGACTTTCTTGTGACAATTGTGATCCATAATAAGCTGCTTCATTGCTTGGTTCCTGTTATTTAGTGTTAAAATTGAAATATTAGCTCTTTACATCTGTGGCCATCTTTAAGGAATTAATTCCCTCGCTTTCAGAGTTTTGAACGTTTGCCGGCATTGGGTGGAGCATCATTTCTATGACTTTGAACGAGATGCCGATCTGTTAGTGCGACTTGAAGAGTTTATTGGAACAGTCAGAGGTATATTTCTTACATTCATTTTGATCCCATATATTTATGTGACAATTCATTCAACAGATTAAAGTTTGTCAATGATGTAATTTTTGTGTATGAATTTATGCATCTTCAGGAAAAGCCATGAAAAAATGGGTTGAATCAATCACAAAGATCATTCAGCGTAAAAAGCAAGCGCAAGCCAATGGACCTAGCCACAATATAACATTTGAAAGTTTACCTCCTTCTATAGAATGGCACATAAGTCGGCCAGGACAGATAGAAACCTTTGACCTACTCACATTACATCCCATTGAGATAGCTCGGCAGCTGACCTTGCTGGAGTCCGATTTATACAGGTAAGCTGTACATGTTTTATGTTCATAGTGTTCATTTATCAAGGTTTACTGTGGGTAAGTTTTTTTTTTTTGTTTTGTTTTTGCTTTGTTTTTGCTTAGTTTTTTTTCACTTTCCACCCCACAAGGTGCACCGTATTTTCTTATGTACAATATAAGAATTTTCAGCCACTAAGCAGATCTAAGAGAGTGTGACATATCATCTGTTTTGTCCAAATGGGCCGCAGCTGTGGAAGAGCCGTCACTTATGCTATATAGCATATATCTCACTTTTCTGAGGCATTCATTGAATTAAAGGGGTCATGCAGGATGAGATTTATCAGATTGTTTGTGGTATTGCTGCTCAGTTCCATTAAAGTCAATGAAGCCAAGTTGTAACACCACACACAACCTGAGGACTGTTTTGGTGCTGTTTTTGAAAGCAGTTCTATCTGGTTTGTATTCCTTTTAAAGAACTTATCTGGGAAAATAAAAGTTAACCCCTATCCACAGGATAGAGGCTAAGTTTCTGTTCTTAGGGGCTTTGACCGCTGAGTCCCCGGAGAACCTATTGTACGGGCCAAGCTACTCACCAGTCCTTGGCCGGGTTCCCTCCCTTAGAGACCAGTTTCAGTGACTGCCTGCTCAGTCAGTCACCAACTTAGCTGGAATCCTGTTTCAGTGTTATTGGTCTCTCTGTCCTCGGGTGATGGTCTTCTCCCTGCTTCCTGGGGATGATAACTCATACTGAGCTCAGCATATCGCCGGCCGCAGCAATGTCCCGCCTCGACCGGTGATAGGCTGAGCGCATCGTCATGTAAGGAGTCTGGGCCTTGCCTTCTCCCTGCTGCCCGGGCTCCTTACATGACAGCGCGCTTGGCCGATCACCGGCCGAGGCGGGACATTGCTGCGGCCGGCGATATGCTGAAAAAATATTATAAAAAAAATTATAAAAAAAATAAAAAACTCACACTACAGATCTCCTTTAAATCTGACAGAACTGTCAGTGGAGCCTCTGGTGGTATTGTGAAGACAGCCTTAGTGTTTTGTAATTTCACTATTTACCTATTTTTGTGTGAATGTGTGATGTACAGGAGATTTTGACATTCTTCCTTTCACTGAGAGTAGTATGTTAAGTTGTGAATGTCTGGTCCATGACTTTTTACTACATATGCATTGGTCTTTTGTTCCAGTGACAGGAGTCGGCAGCGTTCTGTATTTTGACTACAGTTCTCTTTAATCAGACACCGGTAATACAGCCCTATAGAACAGAGGTTTTCCTCAATCTCTGAGCGTCCTCCTTCATTATGACCTTTCTATAAATAGTTAAAGGGAAGGTAGTAACAAGCACTATACTATAAACTTACAGCACAAGGCAATAGCTGATGTAAGCTTTGTTTATAGAAAAGATTTAACCGCTTTCCATAAGTAAACTGTACCGTATGATGTCTGTACTTCATTTGTAGGAAATCCAAAAATATATTGCTTTCCAGAGACTTCTTCCTACTGCGCTTTGACAATAGGTGTTAAATAATTTTTTCTCTTTGTAGGGCTGTCCAGTCTTCTGAGCTTGTTGGAAGTGTATGGACTAAGGAAGATAAAGAAATTAACTCTCCAAACCTCTTAAAAATGATTCGTCACACAACCAATCTCACCTTATGGTTTGAAAAGTGAGTATTCTTAAATGGTCATCCGATATCACTACTTCACACATGGCAGATCCCTCTTTATTAACCCGTTAAGGACATAGCATTTTTCCATTTTCGTTTTTTCCTCCTCACCTTTTAAAAATCATAACGCTTACAATTTTGCATCTAAAAATCCATATGATGGCTTATTTTTTGCGCCACCAATTCTACTTTGCAGTGACATCAGTCATTTTACCCAAAAATCTACGGCAAAGCGGAAAAAATAAATCATTGTGCGACAAAATGGAAGAAAAAACTCCATTTTGTCAATTCTGGGGGCTTCCGTTGCTACACAGTACATTTTTCGGAGAAAAAGACACCTTATCTTTATTCTTTAGTTCCACACAATTAAAATGATCCCCTACTTATATAGGTTTGATTTTCTATTACTTCTGAAAAAAATCATAACTACATGCAGGAATTAAAATTGTGCTCTTCTTAGGCTGCTTTCACACTATAAAAATTCATCCGTAATGAACGTCCATCATAAAAATCTTGAAAATCGGCCATTAAACAGCCGTTAGAAAGTCCCATTATAGTCTATTGGATTTTTCTAATAGCCGTTTTAACCCGTTATTAATAACGGTTGTTATTTTGTGACGGGCGATAGTAACGGGAGAAATAGTGCATGTACTATTTCTTCCGTTCTTTCAGCTGACGGCCGATTTTCAAGATTTTTATGATGGATGTTTATTACGGATGAATTGTTATAGTGTGAAAGCAGCCTTACCACTATAATTTAATTTTCCATGTACGAGGCGGTATGAGGGCTCATTTATTACGCTGTGGCACTATGCGCTGCTGATAGAAATACTTTTCATTCATAGCGCTGCAGGGGTATATGTATATAGATGTGCTGAGGGGGCAGACCTATAGCATTATCTGCCCCCCACAGCGCTTCTATATACATATGCCGCCGCAGCGCTATGTATGAAAAGTATTTCTATTCATAGCACTGCTGTGGCATATTATGAAAAATGCGCTGCGGGGGGGATATATATATATATATATATATATATATATATATACATAAATAAATGTGCTGGCGGGGGTCATATGTTTGTTAATGCGCTACGGGGGGGTATATATATATATATATTTGCGCTGGTGGGGTTCATATCTATATATCTATATTTATTAATGCACTGCGCGGGGGGGGGGGGGGGGGCAGATTATAAATGCGCTGGGGTGCTAGATATATAGGCTATATGTCTGTAAATGCTAAGACCCCCGGATGAAGCGTGGCAGCAGGGCTCTTCATTCCTCAGCATGGTGCCCAATCCATCTTATTGCAAAAGACAGACTCCTGCGACCAGTCGCATTGATCCAGGGAGTGAAACACACTTTATTGGCTATAATCTACCAATCTATGTGACATGTCACAAGTTTAACCTGTTAAGGACGGCGGTCGTATCCATACAACCCCGTTTTAAAGTCCTTAAGGACTGGCGGCGTATGGATACGCCTGGCGGAATTCCGGTCCCCGCCGCTAGCCGGTTGGGGACCGGAATGATTTCAGCAGAGGGGGGGGGGGGGGGGGGGGTTAGGGAAGGAAGGGGGAAGTAAGTGATATTTACTACTGCCCTTCCTAGTGGTTGCCAAACTGCAACTCCCAGCATGCCCAGACAGCCAAAGGCTGTCTGGGCATGCTGGGAGTTGTAGTTTTGCAACATCTGGAGGGTCAAAGTTTGGAGACCACTATTACAGTGGTGCCCAAACGGTGGCCCTCCAGATGTTGCCAAACTACAACTCTCAGCATGCCTAGACTGCCCAGGCATGCTGGGAGTTGGTTCTGTAACATCTGTCCCTTCAGATTTTGCAATTTTCATGAAAATTGCTGCTCTACTTTGAAGCCCTCTAATTTTTCCTAAAAGTAAAAATATGTCCATTTTATGATGCCAACTAGAGATGAGCGAATTTACAATAAATTTGATTCGTCGCGAACTTCTCGGCTCGGCAGTTGATGACTTATCCTGCATAAATGAGTTCAGCTTTCAGGTGCTCCGGTGGGCTGGAAAAGGTGGATACAGTCCTAGGAAAGAGTCTCCTAGGACTGTATCCACCTTTTCCAGCCCACCGGAGCACCTGAAAGCTGAACTCATTTATGCAGGATAAGTCATCAACTGCCGAGCCGAGAAGTTCGTGCCAAATCGAATTTACTGTAAATTCGCTCATCTCTAATGCCAACATAAAGTAGACATATATTGTATTTGTGAATCAATATAAAAAAAAATTGGAATATCCATTTTCCTTACAAGCAGAGAGTTTCAAAGTTAGAAAAGTGCTAAATTTTCATGAAATTTGGGGATTTTTCACCAAGAAAGGATGCAAGTAACGACGAAAATTTACCACCAAAATAAAGTAGAATATGTCACGAAAAAATTATCTCAGAATAATCGGTAAAAACATCTTAGAGTTATTATTGCTTAAAGTGACGGTGGTCAGAATTGCGAAAAAGGGCTCAGTCCTTAAGGGGTTAAAGCATACCTGTCAGATCCCCCCCCCCAAAAAAAATGTATATGTTACTCAGTACCTAATCCTGACCATGTACATCTAATTTTTATGCCTCTGTCACCTATATTTATTGTAAAAATCCCTCTTTTCATTAGCTCACAGTGTTAGAAATCCTCTCATGGAGAAGGGGGTGTGTCCCTCCTTGTGGTGGTGGAAGGTGATTGGTTGTCTGCTCATGCAGCCTTGTCCATGACTCATCTCTTGTCTATGACTCATGGACAAGCTGATGCTGCTGCAGGACTGGATAGTGTCCCAGTAGGTATGGGACCCTTAGTGGTTGGATTTTAAGGGGCCATTTTCTTTATTAAACATTCAAAAAAAGAATGTAATCAACCATATTACAAAAGGTCTTTAATTTTGATCAGTAACAACATAAAAAATCTGACAGTGCCCATTTAACAGGTATAATGTTAGGCCACACATTAGCCTAGATACAACCACTTTACAGAAAAGAAAATGTCCCTAAAGACATTTAGGGACAACTTATTATCTTTTTTTTGTATGTCACAAGTTTATTCCATTGTTTCATTTTAATAAAAATGTTTAGCTTTTTTTATGGTAACACAGAGGCCAAAAGGACACTCTTGTCTGGTAATGCGAACGTATGTACACATTTATCATGTATGTTGAATGCTTTGTACATAAACTTATAGCACACAGTGTGAACCCAGCCTAACATTGATCAACATGATCTCCATTACTTTTTAAATAGCCCCAGTGCCACAATGTCTGCAATTAGATCTATTTTTATGTCGGCACAACTTGACACATGTTTACTACTTTGTAAAACCCAATGAAAAGACAGAACAATTGTATACAATGGATAATGTGCATTAAACATGTTTTTTATCCAAAGAGCAGCATGGAAGGGTATTCTGAGGTAGAGGTGTTTTGCACATATTAGATTTTGTGGTGAACAATGACGATATTTGTAGATGACCATTTTAATAATACATAAGTTTGCCCATTTGACACCGTAGCTGAATGTTTACCGACTTTTACTGTTTTGGAAAATGAAGTTATTTTGAAAGTAACAACTTTACTTTCCATTGTCTCAAGCTGTGTGCTTCCTTTAAGTTTCTGCGCCTCAAGCATTGTTGTGTAACCTACCTTCATGGAGCGGTGCCAGCACTTAGCCAGCATAATGCTCCTGTTTTCATCTCCCGGCTTCTGAGGTTAAGAGGAACGTTTAAATCACCTACTTGGGGAAAACTGTTTACATCTTGTTAATACCTGGAAGCTCAGTAGTGCTGGCACCTTATAACTTGACTGGTTTCCTGCGTTCCTCACATCCTCTTATGTTATTGTTGTAATAGTTGTATATGAACACATTTAGATTTGGATTGTTTTTCTAATATTAACACTGTTTTTGCTGCCATCAGTGTTCTCTTGGGCCATTGACTTTCCAAGGATTCGTCAACTGCTTTCTAGCAAAATAAACATTCTAAATAGGCAATAAATCTCCGCTTGGAGTCGGGGTGGAGAATTGCTTCGGTTAACCACTACTAGGAAAATGTATGAGTGACTTCTTTCCCTAGCAATGTGTGTAGTTTTCTGGGGGTTAGAGAATCCAAACTGGTGCCCCTAGACATCTTATCCCCTATCCAAAGGATAAGGGATAAGATGTCTGATCTCGACTGTGGTGCCCCAGACATCCAGTGCACGGAGTGAACTTCGCTCCATGCCGGATGACTGGTGAAGCGGGACAGAGGCTCGTGAAGTCACGGCCACGTCCCCTCAATGCAAGTCTATGGGAGGAGGCGTGGCCGTGATGTCACATGCCTCTAGAGCTGCACCTGACGCTCTAAATGAACTCCGGATGCAGCAGGGAGATCCCAGGGGTCCCCAGCGGCAGGACCCCAGCGATCAGACATCTTATCCCCTTTCCTTTGAATAGGCAATAAGATGTCTAGGGGCTGAGTACCCCTTTTAAAAAGAAGTGTCTCTACCAGACAACCTTTTGTAATCTTTTTTTTTTTTTTTTAAGTAATAATGGCAATTGGCACTTACATCTAGGGAACCTTCTATCTGAGATTTTATTTACAGGGCAATATTGTTCAGCAGTTACAGGACTACTTTATATGCATTGACCTATGTTTTCTACAGACGCTATTACTCCTTACTGTCCACATAAACCACATCCAAAGGACTAGTACATTTACTGGAGGTTAACTCTTTGGATAACCTTTTAATGTATGCATGTCAACCTGAAAAGGCATGTAAATTCTAGTATTTTCTATGTTGCATGCCCTGTGGCTGATGGTGGCCTCTAAATATGTTATGGGGATATGTATAGCTCCATAGGACAGACCAAAAGTATTTTTTCTTTTACATTAAAAGGGTAGTCATATCATATGCCTCATGTTTTTGTAGCTTCCTTCTGAGCCATTTTTTGCTAAATTCTTCTATGTAAAGACAGATGGCCACAAACCTGGAATAGCAGACAGCCTTTGTGCACTTCTATAGATCTGTGCCTGCACACAATCATGTCTCTAAGCTCTACAGGCAGTTGTTTCTTCCTCATGGCTTGGTTTTTGTCAGCTGTAAGACCTTATATAGATAGGGCTGTGTCTTTCTAGACCATGTTCAATCATGTGTAATTACCACTGGTGACTCCAATAAAGGGGTAGAAACATCAGAGATGGTCAATAGAAATGGGAGGGATGTCAAGTGAATAGTTGTGTCCATGAGTAATTTTAGTTTTTACTTTTTATTACATTCTTAAAAATTTCAAAAATGTTTTCTGTTTCCACATTCTCATTATGGGAGATTGAGTGCGGGGGGGGGGGTTACTTGATTTTATTTAATTTTAGCACAAGGATTTGACATTATGAAATGTTAGAAAATGAAAAGAGTCTAAAGACTTTCCGAATGCATTGTAAATCTCTCCCTATGCCCAGTCATATAGTGATCTATCAATCAAAGTTGGTGAGGCAGGGAGAAGCCGATGCCCCGATGACTTGTGGTTCAGGCTACGTGAAAGTGAAGACAGGTTCCCTTTAACCCCTAGACGAGGCAATATAAAAGTCCCCTATAGGAAAAAATGTAAAATAAAATTGTATGTAAAAGCCCCTCCCTTAATAAAATAATTTAAAATTAGCCTTTTTCTATTTTACAAAAATAAAAATGATAAACCTATTTGGTATCACCATGTGCAGAATTGTCCAAACTATTTATTAAAATGTTTATGATCATGCACAGTAAATGGCGTAAACCTTAATTTAGAAAAAAAAAAAAGAGTTAATTATAAGCAGTGTTCTTACTGTTCATTATAAAGTGGAGAGTGGAGTCAAACAAAGATGGTTTGTGGGATACTCCAACCTGGTGTCCTGGTAAGGTGACAAATATTACCATGGAGCATAAAGTGATGGAGAACATAGAGCACTACCTCATAAAAATACATATCACATACGGAGCAGTTTATTGACTCCTTTCTTCATTACTAGATATGGTGGCATCTACTACTAATGGACTACTACTAGATACTGTATGGTGACATCTATTACAAATGTTTTTTTTTTATATTGTATTTGTTGGTTCTTTTATGGCTGCCATACATTAATGTTTTTGTTTTATTCCTCTATTGCCCTACAGATGTATTGTAGAAACAGAAAATCTTGAGGAGCGGGTGGTAGTTGTGAGTCGAATCATTGAAATCCTCCAGGTTTTTCAAGAGCTAAACAATTTTAATGGAGTACTTGAAGTTGTAAGTGCCATGAACTCTTCACCAATATACAGGCTGGATAATACCTTTGAGGTGAGTGCACACTGTGACCATCTGTGTCTTCTATACACATCAAACCTTATATTACTAAAGTTTTAGTACTTAGTTAGTACCGTATTTATCGGGGTATACCACGCACCGGCCTATAACACGCACCCTCATTTTACCAAGGATATTTGGGTAAAAAAAGTTTTTTACCCAAATATCCATGATAAAATGAGGGTGCGTGTGTGCGCGTGTATACCCCGATATACCCCCAGGAAAGGCAGGGGGAGAGAGGCCGTCGCTGCCCGCTTCTCTCCCCCTGCCTTTCCTGGGGTCTAGAGCGCTGCTGTCGGCCCTTTTCACCCCCTGGTTATCGGCGCCGCTGCCCGTTCTGTCCCGCTGACTATCGGTGCCGGCGCCGATAGCCGGGGGAGAGAAGCGGCGCCGACAGCCAGGGGGAGAGAAGGGGCAGCGGCACCCATTGCCGGCGCCGCTGCCCCGTTGCCTCCCCCCATCCCCGGTGGCATAATTACCTGAGTCGGGTCCGCGCTGCTCCAGGCCTCCGTCGTGCGTCCCCAGCGTCGTTGCTATGCACGGCGCGGCGCTCTGACGTCATGCGCCGCGCCGTTCAGCGCATAGCAATGACGCCGGGGACGCACGACGGAGGCCTGGAGCAGCGCGGACCCGACTAAGGTAATTATGCCACCGGGGATGGGGGGAGGCAACGGGGCAGCGGCGCCGGCAATGGGTGCCGCTGCCCCTTCTCTTCCCCTGGCTGTCGGCGCCGCTTCTCTCTCCCTGGCTATCGGCGCCGGCACCGATAGTCAGGGGGACAGAACGGGCAGCGGCGCCGATAACCAGGGGGTGAAAAGGGCCGACAGCAGCGCTCTAGACCCCAGGAAAGGCAGGGGGAGAGAAGCGGGCAGCGACGGCCTCTCTCCCCCTGCCTTTCCTGGGGGTGTATCGGCGTATAACACGCACACAGACTTTAGGCTAAAAATTTTAGCCTAAAAAGTGCGTGTTATACGCCGATAAATACGGTATATAGCAAATCAGCCTTTATATTAGAAGGAAGGCTCTATGCAGGAATTCTTATTTCTAGTAAATTCAAGTAGATAAAACAGACATGGTCGCACATCTACAAATTGTATTTTGATCTAATTGCTTCTCAGCATAAATTCAAAAACTAACAGGTTGTTAGTATACATTTTGATCAAAAAGTACAAGCCCACTCGCCACGTCAAGGCCACTTATTTAGAGTGGGTCCCTAACGTCCCTAGCATAAAATGGCGCAGCACCGGGCGGCGACCACAACAACACCAGTGCGCACAGGGGGAACGACCCACTGGCAGAGCAGCCCCAATGCCACTCAAACCAGTCCCAGGGCCACACCTCCCCACAGACATGGTGCCACGGCAACAATGGACACCGCACAGCACCACACCAGTGTGAACAAGGTGTAAAAGGTCACATACACAGTCAAACTGGGAGGCTACCAGAAAATAAAGGGCCCTGAGCAGCTTCCTGCTTTTTGTTTTTTTTGTTTTTTTAAAACTTGGTCTGCACTCTGCCCCACCCCCTCAGTCCAACCCAATATAAATGATCAGGAAGCTGAACAGGGCCCTTTCTTTTCTGGTAGCCTCCCAGTCTGACTTGGAGCACATGGTAAGTGAGCTTTTACACCTTGTTCACACTTGTGTGGTGCTGTGCGGCGTCCATTGCTGCCGTGGCACTGTGTCTGTGAGGAGACCCCCCCCGTGGGCACAGGTGTTGCAGCGGTGGTGGACGCTATTTATGTTAGGGACCCACTCTAAATAGGTGGCCTTGACGTGGCGAGTGGGCTTGTAGTTTTTGATCAAAAATGTATACAAACAACCTGTTAGTTTTTGAATTTCTGCAGAGAAGCAATTAGATCAAAATACAATTTGTGGATGTGCGACCATGTCTGTTTTCTCTACTTGAATTCTTATTTCTAGTAAAAGAATTTTAAAATGAGAAATTTCTGTTTACTATTAATTTACATAAAAATTATATTGCATCCTGTATTATGGTATAATATATCACTCTCTGAACTCTTATATTCCAACACGAAATCTCTGTAGATAAGGTGTATTGCATAAACACATATTTGCATAACAACCTGCAGTGTAAGTTTCTATGCATCTTAGGCTCTGTTCATGCTTGCATTAAACAGTGACCACAACGCAATGTCAGACCTCACTGGTATTGGCTTGCAGTAGAGTGGTGCGTTGGATTTTGCTGAGTTGTCATTTTGAAGACATAAATAGCACTGCATTGTGAAACCTGTGAAAAGGGCTACAGAACCTTACCATGTGTTTTTGTATTTCTTAGGCAAATATACTTTTGCCTCATCATTTTAATGATATTTCTTTTATTCATGTGTGTGTATTTTACTTTACATGTCTTTGTCTGTATAGCAAGTTCCAAGTCGTCAGAGGAAGATTCTAGAAGAAGCTCATGAATTGAGTGAAGACCACCAAAAGAAATATTTGGCTAAACTCAGGTCAATTAATCCACCATGTGTGCCTTTCTGCGGTAAGTATCTCTCCTATAACTTTCTCTTCCTGTTTCGCTGCTCTTTGCAGAATATGGACAATAGATTAAAGCATACCTTTTATATCCCACAAAAAAGTTGTTATATGTAACTCAGTACTTAATCCTGATCTTGTACATAAAAATTTTATGTGTCTAGCACCTATATTTCTTTCAAAAATACCTTCTTACTGTTGCTCAATTGGTTTGTCATTCTGTTCTTTTGGAGGAGGAGGGCGTGTCCTCACACTGCATGACTCATCTTTCTCCATGAGTCTGCTTTGCCGTGTAACATCCTTTCATCCAATCACTACAGGCTGCTCTCTAACCCCCTTCTCTCTGTTTTCATGCTGCAATCTGATACAGGACAGGAGTGAGCACAGAGGAGAGCTAGTCCCACCTTCACTTACTGGACTTTGTCTCTGCCTGTGCTCCAGCTTGGACAAAAATAATGCTACAGCCAGATAGGATTATGTTCTGGATAGTATGGGGCCCCCAGTGGTGTTTTTGTATAAGCCATGATTTCTTTAAAAAAAAAAAGTTACTTATGAAGTATTTTAGAAAGGTTAACCCTTTAATGACGCAGGACGTATGTTTACATCCTGCGCCGACTCCCGTGATATAACACAGGGTCACACGGTGACCCCGCATCATATCTGGTCGGTCCCGGCGGCCATCAATGGCCGGGACCCACGACTAACACCGGACATCACAGACCGCGATGATGCCCGATATTAACCCTTCAGACGTGGCAATCAAAGTTGACCGCCGCATCTGAAGTGAAACCGAAACCATCCCGGCAGCTCAGTCGGGCTGTTCGGGACCGCCGCGGTGAAATCCCAAACAGCTTGTAGGACACGAGGAGGATCCCTACCTGCCTCCTGCGTATCCGATCGCCGAATGACTGCTCCATGCCTGAGATCCAGGCACGGGGAGTGCCATGTTAATGCATGGATGCATGGCAGTGAACAGTGTAAGGGTGCGTTGCCACCTGGCGTATACCCAGCGTATTTCACACTGCGCAAAATTTACAGCAGCAGCGGGAAAGACGCTGCTTATTCCTTGCTCACTATACACACAGGGCTTTCCGGCGGCAGCCCTATGTGTGCAATGAATTTTGGAGGTGGAGCCGCGCGTCACAGTCACGCCGACACACGGCTCCGCCTCCAAAACTCACTGTACACATAGGGCTGCCGCCGGAAAGCCCTGTGTGTATAGTGAGCAAGGAATACGCAGCGTATTTCCCGCTGCTTCTGTAAATTTTGCGCAGCGTGAAATACCCTGCGTATACGCTAGGTGGGAACACACCCTAAGAGATCAGTGTATGCAATGTTATAGTCCCCTGAAAATAAAGTGTTAATAAATGTGATTTAACCCCTCCCATAAAAAAAAGTCTGAATCACCTCCCTTTTCCCATTAAAAAAACTATGTAAATAAAAATAAATATAAACATGTGGTATCGCCGTGTGCGTAAATGTCCAAACTATTAAAATATATAATTAGTTAATCCGCACGATCAATGGCGAACACGTAAAAAAAAAAAATCCAGAGTATCGTATTTTTGGTCACTTTTTATACCATAAAATTTTTTTATAAAAAGCGATCAAAAAGTCTGATCAAAACAAAAATGCCATCAAGCATTAATTAAGACTGGCTATATACACTATAATTGTGAAAAAGCTCCGATAAGCCTGATCAGTTGGCTATTAAATAGTCAAATTATAAAATCTATTTATATTTCTACTTCAGGAATTTATTTGACCAACATTCTAAAAACAGAAGAAGGCAACCCGGATTTTCTAAAGAGGCACGGGAAAGAACTGGTGAATTTTAGCAAACGGAGGAAAGTGGCTGAGATCACAGGGGAAATACAGCAGTACCAGAATCAGCCATACTGTTTACAAGTAGAGGCTGACATCCGGGTAAGTATACACATGTACAACAACAACATTGACCATCACCCGTCTTTGAAATTGATAAAAGTAAAAAAAAAAAAAAAATAATAATAAAAATGTATTTAATTTCAGAGATTTTTTGAAAATCTGAATCCAATGGGTAACATTGCAGAAAAGGAGTTTGAGGATTATCTCTTCAAGAAGTCCTTGGAAATTGAGCCAAGAAATGCAAAGACTCTGCCACGATTTGTAAGTAGTTGGTGCTGGTCAGTATATGGCCCCTGTGGGTAGAATCGATATTATTTGGAAACTAGTCCTACGTGAATGGGTTAAACATGGCAACTTTTTCACGTTCATGACCTACCAGATAAGAGATAACGGTATGATTTTGGAGGGGGGGGGGGTGTAAATAAAAAAAATCCATCGTAGAGAATCACTCTTCATGCTAAATAATGGGACTCCGTAAACAACGGTCAATGTAAGCTACCCCTATTTCTTCCTGATTAATTCACTATAGTTACAATAGCAGCATTTCCCAACCAGGGTGCCTGCAGCTGTTGCAAAACTACAACTCCCCGCATGCCCGGAACGCCAAAGGCTGTCCGGGCATGCAGGGAGTTGTATTTTTGCAACAGCTGGAGGCACCCCTGGTTGGAAAACACTGCTATAGTGACTGCACACATGACCACCCTTCCAAGCTTTTTCCCAGTAAGGCTATATTAACACAGCGTAAATTTCCAGCCGGCGCTTGGATTGCGCTAGCTCTATAAACGGCAATGCTTTTCCGATTCTGAAGAATCCAGCACTGGAATTTCCGCAGCAGATTTATCTATCGCGGAAATTCCACCATTTGCACGGTGCAGCAGAATCCCATTGAAAGCAGAATGGAACGGAATTTCCATGCAGAATTTTTTTATTTATTTTTTTTGCAGGATTCTGCTCAGAATGTCCACCATGTTAACATGGCCTTACAGTAGAGATCCCAGTGGTTCAGAATCTGTTTTAGTCTACACTTACATTTATTTATTTTTATTTATTTAATTAGTTATTTTTTTTCAGCAAAAAAAGTACACTTATCCCCTCAAGTCACCTGGTGTGCGACCATCCAACCCAAGACCGGGCACCATGAGACACCCCACTCCTTTACAGCAGGAACCTAGAAAAATCAGCTACAGTCGCATCCCTGAGAGCGAAACAGAAAGTACAGCATCTGCCCCGAATTCTCCCAGGACGCCGCTGACTCCTCCTCTGCCTTCTGTGGCGACCAGCACCACCGATGTCTGCAGTGTGTTTGACTCAGACCCTTCAAGCCCCTTTCATTCACGTAAGTTCTATATTTTTGCAGTTTCCGTTGTTCAGTGGTGACTTATCAGTGTTTCAGTTCTACTACATCACCAAAGTACAAAGTGAACAAACAGAAGATAAATGTAAACCAAATCAGTATTTCGTATGGCCTTCAAAACGGCATCAATTCTTCTAGGCACACGTTCACACAGTTTTTGATGGAATTAGGCTGGGAGGTTATTCTAAACATCTTTGAGAATTAACCCCATATCTTCTGTGGATGTAGACTTCTGCTTCTTCATGTGATCTCAGTCAGACTCAATGACCTAGTCAGACCGCACGTGGATTACTGTGTATGCTTTTGGGCACCAGTGTACAAGAAAGATATATAGTGGGGCTGGAGAGGGTTCAAAGATGGGCAATCAGAAAAATGTAATGGAATGGTATATATAATCAGGGCAGTATGATATGTACGTTATGTACTGATAATCTATATCCAGGACTGTATCTATAGCAAGGGGCATCCTCTACGCCTAGAGGGAAAAGGTTTCACTTTCAGGTCGTCTTGGTGAAAAGGTGTGTGGCTTTATTCACCCAACATCAGAGGCGACGTTTCGGCTGCCACACACCTTTTCACCAAGATACCTGAGTGCTGCTATCTTCTATTGTTTGGATTATCTGGGAATTCTTTTGGGACCAAGTCTATCTTCAGCAAGCACCTACTAGACTCCCTTCTAGTGCTGCCCGAATTTTTTTAAAGAAACTGGATTTTTTTTTTTTTTTAAAGCAGTTTTAAAGCAATTTACCCCTTGACCTTGGGTTGTAAATCAGCTTTGAAGTTGCTACAGTAAAGCAGAGATGAGGGTTGGAGACTAAGGCATTGGGCGACACAACATACAGCTGTAAAAGGAAAATTGAGCAAAAATTTTATGGAAAGACCTGTGAGAAAATGTTTTTGCACCATAGTACAATAAAGAAGTGCATTAAAAAGTGTCCATAGTCTTTTAAGGGTTTTTCTGGGCAAATATATTTTTGCATAATGCATATCTCTAATCAGTAAACAATAAAGTGCAGCATACTGCCACGGTCAGATTTGCCATTCCCCACTACAGCGTGTTCTTACTCCTTTCACTGACCTTCTACTCCTGCACGCAGCTCTACTTGGCTGTGTGGAATCGAAATGTAATGGGAAGGAGAAAGAACAGGAGCGCAGCAGGAATAAGGAGATCTCCCAGTGGGTGAGGTAAGTAGAGATGAGTGAAGTTACAGTACTTTGAATCTACACGAACCTCGCGGCTCGGTGATTGCTGACTTTATCCTGCATAAATTACCGTATTTATCGGCATATAACACGCACTTTTTAGGCTAAAATTTTTAGCCTAAAGTCTATGTGCGTGTTATACGCCGATACACCCCCAGGAAAGGCAGGGGGAGAGAGGCCGTCGCTGCCCGCTTCTCTCCCCCCCGCCTTTCCTGGGGTCTAGAGCCCTGCTGCCTGCCCTTCTCTCCCCCTGGCTATCGGCGCCGCTGCCCGTTCTGTCCCCCTGACTATCGGTGCCGGCGCCCCATTGCCGGCGCCGATAGCCAGGGAGAGAGAAGCGGCGCTGACAGACAGGGGGAGAGAAGGGGCAGCGGCACACCCATTGCCAGGGCCGCTGCCCCGTTGCCTCCCCCCATCCCCGGTGGCATAATTACCTGATGCCGGGGTCGAGTCCGCGCTGCTGCAGGCCTCCGGTGTGCGACCCCTGCGTCGTTGCTATGCGCTGCACGGCGCGGCGCATGACTTCATGCGCCGCGCCGTGCATAGCAACGACGAAGGGGACGCACGCCGGAGGCCTGCAGCAGCGCGGACCCGACCCCGGCATCAGGTAATTATGCCACCGGGGATGGGGGGAGGCAACGGGGCAGCGGCCCTGGCAATGGGTGCCGCTGCCCCTTCTCTCCCCCTGGCTGTCGGTGCCGCTTCTCTCCCCCTGGCTATCGGCGCCAGCATTGGGGCGCTGGCACCGATAGTCAGGGGGACAGAACGGGCAGCGGCGCCGATAACCAGGGGGAGAGAAGGGCCGGCAGCAGGGCTCTAGACCCCAGGAAAGGCGGGGGGAAGAGAAACGGGCAGCGACGGCCTCTCTCCCCCTGCCTTTCCTGGGGGTGTATCGGGGTATACACGCGCACACACACACCCTCATTTTACCATGGATATTTGGGTAAAAAACTTTTTTTACCCAAATATCCTTGGTAAAATGAGGGTGCGTGTTATAGGCCGGTGCGTGGTATACCCCGATAAATACGGTAGTTCAGCTTTCAGGTGCTCGGGTGGACTGGAAAAGATGGATGCAGTCCTAGGACTGTATCACCCTTTTCCAGCCCACTGGAGCACCTGAAAGCTGAACTCATTTATGCAGGATAAAGTCAGCAACCGCCGAGCCGCGAGGTTCGTGCAGAATCGAATCACTGTAACTTCACTCATCTCTAGAGGTAAGTATGCGGGTCGGGCCCGGCCTCTAACAACGGCTGGGACCCGTGGCTAATAACGCGCGGCACTGAACGCGGTGCCGCGCGCTATTAACCCTTTAGACGCGGCGATCAAAGTTGAAAGTAAAACATTGCCGGTTAGCTCAGGGGGCTGTTCGGGATGTCCGCGGCAAAACCTGATACACAGCTGAGACACAGCTGGAGGATCCCCACCTGCCTCCTGGTGTCCGATCGCCGAATGACTGCTCAGTGCCTGAGATCCAGGGATGAGCAATCAAGTGGCAGGATCATTGATCAATGGTTTTCCTATGAGAGATCGGTGTGTGCAGTGTTATAGTCCCCTATGGGAGCTATAACATTGCAAAAAAAAAAGCGAATAAAGATCGTTTAACCCCATCCCTAATAAACGTTTGAATCGCCCCCCTTTTTCCATAAAAAAAAAAACAGTGGAAACAAAAATAAACATATGTGGTATCGCCAAGTGCGGAAATGTCCGAATTATAAAAATATATCATTAATTAAACAGCATGGTCAATGGCGTACGCGCCAAAAAATTCCTAAGTCCAAAATAGTGTATTTTTGGTCACTTTTTATATCATGAAAAAATGAATAAAAAGTGATCAATAAGACCGATCAATACAAAAATGGTACCGCTAAAAACTTCACCGCAAAAAAATAGCCCTCATACCGCCCCATACGCAGAAAAATAAAAAAGTTATAGGGGTCAGAAGATGACCATTTTAAACGTATTAATTTTCCTGCATGTAGTCATGATTTTTTTACAGAAGTGCGACAAAATCAAACCTATATAAGTAGGGTATCATTTTAACCGTATGGACCTACAGAATAAAGAGAAGGTGTAATTTTTACTGAAAAATGTACTGCGTAGAAACGGAAGCACCCAAAAGTTACAAAATGGCTTTATTATTATTATTTTTTTAAAATTTTGTGTCACAATGATTTTTTTTTTCCCGTTCCGCCGTAGATTTTTGGGTAAAATGACTGATGTCATTACAAAGTAGAATTGGTGGCACAAAAAATAAGCCACCATATGGATTTTTAGGTGCAAAATTGAAAGAGTTATGAATTTTTAAAGGTAAGGAGGAAAAAACGAAAATGCAAGAATGGAAAAACCCTGGGTCCTTAAGTGGTTAAAAGCGAAGAATTAAGGCGTACAGGTATGCCCTTGATCACTGGTGCTTTAGGACCAAGAGCGTACCTGTACACCCTGGTCCTGTTACCAGGGTTTGAAGTGTGCCCCTGAGTTGAGCACGCTTCATACCAGGTGGATCCCGGGTTGCTATCAGCAGCCATGACCCACGGTTAATGCAGGGCATCGCCGATCGAGCCATTGTCTGGCATATTAACCCTTTAGACGTAGCGATCAATGTTGATAATTGCATCTAAATGCGCGCTTAATGGTGCCGGTTAGCTCAGCGGAGCTGATAGGGACATCCGAGGACTAAAAAAAAAAAGTGTAAGAAAAAAAGTTTATAAAAGTGAATTAACCCCTTCCCTAATAAAAATAATAATTCTCCCCCCTCCCCCCTTTCATTTTTATTTTTAAATAAAAAAATAAACAATCATATGTGGTATCGCCGCATGCGTAAATGTCCACACTATTAAAATATAAGGTTAGTTAAACCGCTTGGTCTATGACGTACACGTAAAAAAATACCAAATTCCAAAATTGTGCAGTTTTGGTTACTTCAAATATCATAAACAATCTACAAAAAGCAATAAAAAAAGTCCAACCAAAGCAAAAATGGTACCGATTAAAACCCCTTTGCTCAACAGCCTGTTTTGGCCTCAATGACCAAGGCCTTTTTTTCAAATCTGACATGTGTCTCTTTATGTGGTAATAACTCTGGAATGCTTTTACTTATCAATCCAATTCCGAGATTGTTTTTTCGTGACATATTGTACTTTACATTAGTGGTAAATTTTGATTGATATATTCAGCGTTTTTTGTAAAAAAAATGAAAAATTTGGCGAAAAAAATGAAAAATTAGCATTTTTCTAGACTTTACATTTTATGCTTGTACCATAAATAGTCATATCGCACCAAATTAATGATTAATTTACATCTACAATATGTCTACTTTATGTTCCCATCATTTGATAAACATTATTTGACTTTTTTAGAATCTTAGAAGGTTTATAAGTTTAGCAGCAATTTTCCAGATTTTCAAGAAAATTTCAAAATCTGATTTTTCAGGGACCAGTTCAGTTCTGAAGTGGAATTGAGGGGCCTGAATGTTAGATACCCCCATAAATCACCCCATTTTATAACCTGCACCCCTTAAAGTAGTCAGAATGACATTAAAGAAGTTTATTAACCCTTTCGGTGCTTCACAGAAATGAAAGCAAAGTGGAGGCTGAATTTAAAAATTTCATTTTTTTTGCAGATTTTTCATTTTTATCCATTTTTTTCTGTAACACAATAGGTGTTGACAAAGAAATAAAACTCAAGATTTATTCCCTGAATTCTGACGTTTTTAGAAATATCCCATATGTGGCCGTTTTGCGCCATGTGTCTCTCATGCAGGCCTCAGACATGAAGGAGTGCTATGTGGATTTTGGGGCACCCTTTTAGTTTAGGATATTTTGTTGGCATCATATAAAGTTGCAGAGGCCTTGGGGTGAAAAAATATTTTTGGGAGACAAGTTGACGCTTTTATTGGTACCATTCTGGGGTACATGTGACACTTTGAGCGTTTTTTATTTTATTTTTTATGAGGTGATATACATAAAAAAATCTATTCTGCTGTTGTTTTTTATTAAAAGAATTTAGGTCGTTCGTCATGCGGTATAAAAGACATGTTAACTTTACTCTGCAGGTTGATACGGTTACGGCGATACCAAATTTCTATGCTTTTTTTTATATTTTAGTTCATTTATAGCATAAAAACGATTTTAGTAAAAAAAATCACGTTTTTAATTCGCCGTATTCTGTGAGCCATAACTTTTTTATTTTTTCACTGACGCAATTGTGTATGGACTCTTTTTTTGCGGGACATGTTGATGTTTTTGGGGGGACTATTTTTGAGTTTGTGTTGGGGTGTAATATATATATATATAATTTATTTTACTATTTTTTTCCAATTTTTTTCATTTTATTTTTCATATTTTTTATTTTAATTTTTTTTCACATTTTTATTTTTTTTTTCACTTTTTTAATTTCTTTTTCACTTTATTTCACATTTAACTTTTTTTTGTTTTACTGTTATACACAGAATTCAATGGAGTACACATCTGTACTCCATTGAATTTTGCCTATGTCTGTCAGTACTGACAGGCATAGGAAAGATCAGTCCCTACCTTAGGTAGAGACTGATCACTCATGTTGCCATGGCAACGGAGGCTACTGTCAGTCCTCCGGTTGCCATGGCAACCATCAGCGCTCTGCTTTCACTTTGCAGAGCGCCGATGGTGACAGTTGGAGCTCCCTCCTTCTGTAATCCTAATAGACGCCGCGGTCACAGTGACCGCAGCGTCTACAGGGTTAACTCAGGATCGGAGCTGCGCTCCGATCCTGAGTGCTGCGGGCGGCCTCCCCCAACGGGGCTCCTCTCACCACCGATCGCTTCACTGAATGAAGCGACGGAGGAGAGGGGGAAGGAGGAGACCGCCGCCAGATCCCTGCTTTCGGTTCGTCTGAACTGACGGACCAATAGCAGCGATCGCCGGCCGGGGACCGCTGCGATTGGTCCCTGGCCGGCTTCAGGGAGGTCCTGCTGTGTAGCACAGCAAGTTTCATAAAACTGTCACAGCGCGCGGCGGCGCTGTGACAGTTTATGTCCATCAGGTACATGTACCTGATGTTGCGCGAAGTCACCGCGATTCATCAGGTACATGTACCTGATTTTGCGTAAACGGGTTAAAAACTATGGATCACGAAGCAAAAAATTAGCCCTCATATAGCCCCGAATGCAGAAAAATAAAAAAAAAGTTATAGGGGTCAGAAGATGACATTTTGGTGCATGTAGTTACAATTTAAATAAAATGTAAATAAAACCTACATAAATTGGGTATCCTTGTAACTAGAGATGAGCAAATTTACAGTAAATTCGATTCGTCACAAACTTCTCGGCTCGGCAGTTGATGACTTATCCTGCGTAAATTAGTTCAGCTTTCAGGTGCTCCGGTGGGCTGGAAAAGGTGGATACAGTCCTAGGAAAGAGTCTCCTAGGAATGTATCCTCCTTTTCCAGCCTACAGGAGCACCTGAAAGCTGAACTAATTTATGCAGACTAAAGTCATCAACTGCCGAGCCGAGAAGTTCGTGACGAATCGAATTTACTGTAAATTCGCTCATCTCTACTTGTAACCATCTGGACCTACAAAATAAAGATAAGGTGTAATTTTTACCAAAATGTGTTCTGCGTAGAAATGGAAACCCCCAAAAATTACAAAAAGGTGGGTTTTTTTTACAATTTCACCCCACAAACATATATATATATTTTAGTTTTGCCGTAGATTTTGTTATGAAATGTTTGATGTCATTACAAAAGAACAATTGGTGACGAAAAAAAACAAGCCCTTATATGAATCTGTAGGTGCAAAATTAAGTGTTATGATTTTTAGAAGGGGAGGAGGAAAAAACTAAAGTACTAAAACAAAAATTGGCCTGATCCTTAACCCCTCAACGACAATGGATGTAAATGTACGTCATGTTGACGTGGTACTTAGTGCACCATGACGTACATTTACTCGCTGCTGCTATCAGCAGCCAGGGACCCGCCGGTAATGGCGGACATCCGCGATCGCGCGGATGTCCGCCATTAACCCCTCAGATGCCGTGATCAATACAGATCACGGCATCTGTAGCAGTGCGGTACTTTGAATGGATGATCGGATCACCCGCAGCGCTGCCGCGGCGATCCGGTCATCCAGCATGGTGGCCAGAGGTCCCCTCGCCTTGCTCTGGCCGTCTCCTGGGGTCTTCTGCTTTGGTCTGAGATTGAGCAGACCAGAGCAGAAGATGACTGAGCAGTGCTATGTCCTATAATAGCACTGAACAGTATTAGCAATCAACTATGTCCCTATGGGGACATAAGTGTTAAAAAAAAAAAAAAAATAAGTCAGTTTCTCCCATTTAACCCCCCAAAAAAGCATTAGAAAAAATTGTATACACATATTTGGTATTGCCGCATGTGTAAAAGTGTGAACTATTAAAATATATTGTTAATTATCCCGTACGGTGAACGGCGTAAACGTAAAGAAAAAAAAAAGTCCAAAATTGCTGCTTTTTTGTCACATTTTATTCCAAAAATAATTTATAAAAAAATTTATAAAAAGGAAGACCTAAGCAAAAGTGGTACTGATAAAAACTACAAATTAGAGATGAGTGAACTTACAGTAAATTCGATTCGTCACAAACTTCTCGGCTCGGCAGTTGATGACTTTTCCTGCATAAATTAGTTCAGCTTTCAGGTGCTCCGGTGGGCTGGAAAAGGTGGATACAGTCCTAGGAGACTCTTTCCTAGGACTGTATCCACCTTTTCCAGCCCACCGGAGCACCTGAAAGCTGAAATAGTTTATGCAGGATAAGTCATCAACTGCCGAGCCGAGAAGTTTGTGACGAATCGAATTTACTGTAAGTTCGCTCATCTCTACTACAGATCATGGCGCAAACAATGAGCCCTCATATCGCCCCATATACGGAAAAATTTGAAAGTTATAGGTGGTCAAAATAGGGCAATTTCAAACATACTAATTTTGTTAAAATGGTTTGAGATTTTTTTTAAGCGGTACAATTATAGAAAAGCATATAATCATGGATATCCTGTTAATCGTATTTACCCATAGAATAAAGAAAACATGTCATTTTACCGGAAAGTGTACAGCGTGAAAACAAAACCTTCCAAAATTTGCTAAATGGCGGTTTTCTTTTCAATTTTCCCACATAAATAATAATATTTGTTTGTAATGACATCACTTATTTTACCATAAAATGTACAGCGCAACCAAAGTACAATTGGTGATGCAAAAAACAAGCCCTCATATGGGTCTGTGGATGGAAATATAAGAGAGTTATGATTTTTAGAAGGAGAGGAGGAAAAAACGAAAATGCAAAAATAAAATTGGTCTGGTCCTTAAGGGGTTAAGACCAGAATTGGCTAAACTTAAGGTTTGACATATTTGTATTATTCATTATATTCTGTTCTTTCCAGAACTGATCAGCTTTATGTACTGCCATTTCATGGTCTGATAATATCAGGCATTACTGCTTTATCTTTCTTGAGTGACTCATCTAAACAAACCATTAACTTATCCTCAGGTTCTTCGTCAGTATCCTCAATAAATTTTCCTAAGAACTATGGTGAAATACAAGTTCCCCCACCTGTTCCTCCTCGTAGGCGACCGGAATCCGCCCCTACAGAGTCGTCCCCCTCTAAGGTAAAAGATACGAAGTACTATCAGTATATTTATCTTCACTCTAAATTTTACCAGACATAAATCAATTGTTGCTTTTTTCTTAGGTTGGCTGGCAAAAAGTGTTTGTTTGTTTTTTTGTTAAAGAAAAAAAATGTCCTGGCTGCTTGCTTAAACCAAAAAACTATAAAAATAAAAAAAAACTATACCTACCTCACTCAACCCCGTAGCCTCTGGACCCCACCATGCTACACTTCCTGGTGCTGTGGCCAGTGATTGGCTGAGCTGCAATGGCTCTCACCGACCCAATCACCCGATCTCCGGTGAATACATTACATTGCCACTGACTGACAATGACCAGCCCCATACTAGTTCTTTCAGTTCTTCCTAATTGGTCCTCAGAATGTTCCAAAACTTGCAGCCATTTGATCATTGAGCTCTCTATGTGAATTACTCTAGAAAAAGGAGCTCCACTACAACATTTTATGATGAGATTGATGGGCTATATGTGTACGCTGTGATACAGTCTTATCTTATCATTGTTCCAGTTGTAAGGGGCACATTACCTCTTTATTTTTGATTCTTATTCCAGGACTACATTGTGACTTCTTGTAACGCTATATGATTGACTATTCCTTTTGAGCTACAGCTGCAGGGTAAACATTACATGGAGTTGAATACCACATTAGTGATAGGAAAAGTTGCCTTGTAGGCCTAGCCTTATCCATTGGCCCTAACTACACATCTTATAAAGCATTTGTTTCCTTACCTTTTGCAGATCATGTCTAAACACACAGACAGCCCTCCAGCAATCCCTCCTCGGCAACCTACATCAAAGGTGTACTCTCCACGGTATCCTATGTCTGAACGCTCTTCACTTTCTGAAGGACCTGAGAGCCCACCACTTTTACCACCTCGAGAACCAGTGCGCACCCCAGATGTCTTCTCCAGCTCTCCCCTACATCTTCAGCCTCCTCCACTAGGACGGAAAAGTGAACATGCTACCACTTTCTTTCCTTATAGCCCGTCACCATTCACCCCACCTCCACCACAAACTCCATCCCCCCTTGGACCAAGAAGACATATGCCTTCTCCCCCCTTAATAGTGCAAGAACTGGAACTGCCTCCGATGACTGGGCCTCCTGTGCCACCCAGACAAAGCACTTCTCAGCCTATCCCAAAGCTCCCACCAAAAACTTATAAAAGGGAGCCCCCACATCCATCTATTCACAGAGATGGGCCCCCGTTGTTGGAAAATGCCAATTCTTTGTAGTACAGATAGTGTATTGTAAACACTAAAAACTCTTGTGTCATCAAATGAATTATTGTTAAAAAAGGACTAAACTGTAACAGCTGAGAACGTCATGACCCTCCGTGGAATTAAACAACCAAGGGACATCCCGTCTCACTGCTGTTCCTCTCGGATGCATATTGCACCAGTAAAGAGACTGTTGGTCAGGCAGTAGAACATCTATTGCAAACCAGTGACAGACCCAAAGGTGGGAATCATGAGCCGTTGTGGCCACATTATGTCAATGAAATACAAACTAGAATATTATGCACTTTTTAATTATATATATATATATATATATATATATATATATATATATATATATATAAAATCTCTAAACAGGGATGTTTTTATCCTACATAAATTCTCTTTTGCTTCGTGCCTCTGCTTTAAACTTCTTTTATAAATCACAAGAAGCTTTGTGATGACTATCTGTGGTACCCAACTTTATAAAAGTAAAGTATAGCGCTGTATTGCCAATTCAGTTTACAAAATGTTCCAATGCGTTCCTTTGGTACCTGCCTCACCAAAGAGGTACTTTTTTATTTTTATTTCTTTCTTTTTTTTTTTTATAAAAAGTCAATTATTGAGCCAGTTAAAAAAAAAAAAAAAAAAAAGGACTTTTTAGCTGGAAAGAATGTGTAACTATTGCCTTCAACCAGGGGAAACAGTCTTATCATTAAAGCAGTAGCAAAGCTCTGTGTGACATCTGCCTGTGGTATATGTACTCTTTGACTCATTTTTGTGTAGTGTGCCCGGGTGCTGTCAAGCTTTTTCTGTCCATTATGGTCTTGGACCAATGAAGTCACCAATATGGGCTCATGAACAAGCATTATTCACTCTTTTTGGGTAGGGTTAAAAGGAGCGCATCTGCAGCATATTTCATGTTGCGGATGCACTGATGGCAGTCACAAGAGCGCGTTCCTTGGGGGTGGCTGTGTAGTTGTGTGTGTCCACATGTAGCAGTGAATTACCTGATGCGTGTCTTCTATTAGTGGAATTACAGAGCTACCTGTCCGCAGCAGGGAGCTTACTCTTGTGACTGCCATCAGCGCATCCGCAGAGTGAAATATGCTGCGGATGCGTTCCGTGTGACTGTACCCATAATCACCTTCCTATATTCAGTTGCACATAAAGCTGTTCATTTGCTCTAAGTTAGTAATGTACACTACATCATGTTGTAGTCTCTGAGACTTAAAAGCCAGGAATTTCCTCTTACGTGGCAGATCGGCGTTTGTTTATACTGTACATACACAGCTATGTATCAATGGTAAGTACTTCATCATTGATTTATGTCACATCTAACACAATGGATTAATTTAGGCAAAGACTATACTGTATATTTGGAAAGCCCACCTATTAACTAACATGTACCCTCCGGAATAGGAAGTTTAAGCATGCTGGATTTCAACCTTCCCCATCCTTTTACTTCCGTGGATGACAAGAGGCCTGACAGCTCATTGTCCTTTCCCAATTAATATACCCATTTATGGCTCGGGTGCATGTTTATACATAGAAGAGGAGACACAGATGAAGAGGTATTACTTTAGGGCAGTAGTCTTCAAACTGTGGCCCTCCAGATGTTGCAAAACTACAACTCCCAGCATGCCCGGACAGCCAACGGCTGTCCGGGCATGCTGGGAATTGTAGTTTTGCAACATCTGGAGGGCCACAGTTTGAAGACCACTGCTTTATGGCATACATTACAGATTTAGGTATAATGGAAATTAGAAGCCTATATAGACACACACTGGGGGAGAGTTATCAAAACTTGTGCAGAAGAAATATTGACAAGTTGCCCATAGCAACCAATCAGATCGCCACTTTCATTTTTAAATTGGTTGGTTGCTATGGGCAACTGGTCAACTTTTCCTCAGCACAGATTTTGATAAATCCATCTCCCCCCCAGTCTGTTCATTGTCTATTGTATTCCCTATTATTCCAAATCATTATTGGTAAAAGATAACAGATAACAGATGTTACATAAAGGTGGACTTTGAAGTCATGTTGGAGAATAAAGGCCCATTCAGTAAACCTAGTCCAGCTTGTCACAAAAATACTCTCATGACTGGTTTTCTTAAAAATAACACAGGGTTATGCAATTTACAAAACGTATCCCTTAGGGGGGGGGGGGATTTATCAAAACCTGTGCAGAGGAAGAGTGGTGAGAATGAAAGAAGCGATCTGATTGGTTGCTATGGGCTTCCCCACTCTTCCTCTACACAGGTTTTGATAAAGTCTCCCCCAGTGTCTGATCTCGGCGATCTGACTGCTGGGACCCGCTGCGATCTCACCTCAGCAATGCAAGGTCCACCCTCTGGGACGTAAAGAGACTGTGTGCTGGGGGGGGGGGGGGGGGGCTGGCTATCTCACGCTGGTTATTGGCTGAGCAGTCAATCACTTCTGTTTAGCATCAGTGCATCGCCCAGGGATCTTCCTGTTAGGAAATGAAATGATCAATGCCCTTTAATACAACTATCCTCTATGTGATTCCCAATAGATTTGTGAATCATTCACCAAAAATGACTCCTTACCCATAAACAACAGCTATAAAGTCATTGGCCCTAGGGGTCTCTCTGCAATCTGTTGCCTAATGTTGAGGCATTCTGTCTCTAGGGGGGGCAGGGCATAGACTGTGCTACGTGTAGGATATGTGCAGGCTGAGCCAGTCTGCCTGCTTAAGAAGGTAAACCAGAACTTCCCTCTTCATCCATTAGGTTCAGGGCAGTTGTTTCTTGTGTAAATACTGGAAGTTTAGTACTTTGTGTAAAGCTGTGTTTACTGTATTGCAGCAGTGTCTTTCCTTTTTTGCTCACATAGCACCTTGCAAATCCAGTGCATCAGTAAGGGCCCATACAGAGAAATTCCACTCTGAAATTCCAGTGCAGCAGCCTCCCATTGTTTTTAATAGGATTCAGCTGCATTATACACACTGCAAAATTTATGCTGCGGAAATTAAAATTCGTCATTGTGTGAGAAGTTCTGGTGCTGACTGATTCCGGCAGCACTACAGTGCCTGCCTGATATTTCTCTTGACGGATATTCTCTAGTGTGCGTGAGCCTTACCACCTCTCTCATGCATTGATAGTAGTGTACTGTGAAAGCCATCAACCCAGCCCAGTGCCAGCTTGTCCAGTGCACACTATCTAGCTCTTTGTTGTGGTTTAGTAGTAAGGAGTAGGTGCTGTGCTTGGCCAAAGAATTAAGGGAAATTAAAGGGGTATTGCAGGAAAAAAAACTTTATATCAACTGGCGCCAGAAAGTTAAACAGATTTGTAAATTATTTCTATTAAAAAAAATCTTAATCCTTCCAGTAGTTATCAGCTGCTGAATTTGAGCGGTTCTTTTCTTTCTGACAATAGTGCTCTGTGCTGACACTTCTGCTTGTCTCAGGAACTGTCCGAAGCATTAGTGGTTTGCTATGGGGATTTGCTCCTACTCTGGACAGTTTGTGAGACAAGCAGAGGTGTCAACAGAGAGCACTGTTGTCAGACAGAAAATAACTCAACTTCAGCAGCTGATAACTACTGGAAGGATTAAGATTTTTTAATAGAAGTAATTCACGAATCTGTTTAACTTTCTGGAGCCAGTTGATTAAAAAAATAAATAATACATTTCCTGGAATACTCCTTTAAGCACTGTGTGTACCCTAGCAAACAGACCAGCTTTCGCCCCACCTTCTGAAATGCAGAGAATAAAATTGGCTGTAGTCTGTGAAGGGGACTCGACAACAGCAGCGAGCGCAACACAATAACCTTGTGGCCGGTCTGAAAGGTTATTGTATTGTAGCATTAATGTGCATTTTAGCATAAAATAATGACTAGATATCTCAGATTGTCAAGAAAATGACTACTTTATTTATATAGGATTAGTTATAGGTGGGCCTGGAGGCATACAGGTTTATGGCATCTTGCAGCTGGGCCTGAAGATCACTCACACTCGTAGGTTGCCAAATCTGGCCTCTCTGCTGGTCTCTTAAATGCTTGATTGGCGATACATCTGGTGACAGGCCAGGCTGCCAAGAAAGTGTTGCAGTCTGGCAGAGAGATTCCTGGGGAAACCCTTGCTATGTGTAGGCGACATTAGCCTACTGAAAAATGCCAAATGGAAGCCCTGTCATGAGGCAACACACGCGGGTACGGGATGTCCTGCAGATATCACTGAGCTGTTATTGTCCCTTGTATCACTACTAGGGGTAAATGGCTATCTGGGAATCCTTTACATAGGGCAATCACTCAAGCATAGGGGCTCTATGCTATGTCAGGATAAAAGTTCTCACCACAGAGCCTGCATACCTCTAACCTGACTGGATTAGTCGATAAAGGCGACAGGAACCAGTCAGTAGCAACCCAGGTTTCTCGTTCATGACACCACTGCAAATGAAGGCGAGATTGGCTGGTGGTCACTGGCAGAACATGTAATGGGCGCCATGACACAATTTCATTCTGCTATGTGCCTGGAATTGTACAGGCAGAGAATGGGGTATTTAATGAAGGTGCCATTGGTTCCTGGATGGTGGACAATGGTGGATGGTGGAATCTGCTGATGCATGTTGGCAAATTATCCTCTCCAATGGTCATCTGTCTAAACTGTCCTGAATGTAACGACTGCTCCCAACAGCTTGGGCAGAATGGCCTAGATGGTGCACAATTCATTTAAACACCATCCTGCTTTCCTCAGTCCAATAGAAACATAGAATATGTCGGCAGATAAGAACCATTTGGCCCATATAATCTGAATCCTATCAATAGTCCCTGGCCCTATCTTATATGAAGGATAGCCTTATGCCTTAAAGGGGTACTCCACCTCTAGACATCTAATCCCCCTCCCATAGACTGGCATTGAGGGGACGGGGCGTGGCGTCACACGGGGCGGAGTCATGACGTCACATACTTCCGTTCCCGTGGTCGCGACCCAGACCCTCCAGCGCTTCAGGACAAGAAACAGGTGGGTGCTGCATGCTATATTGCGGGGGTCCCCAGCGGCGGGACCCCCGCGATCAGACATCTTATCCCCTATCCTTTGGATAAGGGATAAGATGTCTAGGGGTGGAGTACCCCTTTAAGCTTAAACTCCTTCAATGTATTTGCAGCGACCACTTCTGCAGGAAGGCTATTCCATACATCCACTACTCTCTCAGTTAAGTAATACTTCCTGATATTACTTTTAAACCTTTGTCCCTCTAATATAAAATATAGCCTCTTCTGGTAGTCTTTCTTCTTTTAACCCCTTAAGGACTCAGGGTTTTTCTGTTTTTGCACTTTCGTTTTTTCCTCCCTACGTTTAAAAAATCATAACCCTTTCAATTTTGCACCTAAAAATCCATATGATGGCTTATTTTTGGTGGCACCAATTCTACTTTGTAATGACATCAGTCATTTTACCCAAAAATCTAGGGCAAAAGGGAAAAAAAAATCATTGTGCGATAAAATTGAAGAAAAAACGCCATTTTGTAATTTTTTGGGGCTTCCATTTCTACGCGGTACATTTTTTGGTAAAAATTTTTTGGTAAAAATTCTGTTGGTCCATACGAATAAAATGATATCCTACTTATATAGATTTGATTTTGTCGTACTGGAAAAAATCATAACTACATGCAGGAAAATTTATATGTTTAAAATTGTCATCTTCTGACCCCTCATTTTTTGCGCTGTGATCTGAAGTTTTTAGCGGTACCATTTTTGTATTGATCGGACTTATTGATCGCTTTTGATGAATTTTTTTCATGATATAAAAAGTGACCAAAAATACGCAAATTTGGACTTTGGAATTTTTTTGCACATACGCCATTGACTGTGCAGTTTAATTAATGATATATTTTTATAATTTGGACATTTCCGCATGCGGCGATACCACATTTTTATTTACACACTTTTTTTTTTTTTGTTTTTTTATGGGAAAGGGGGGGGGGATTCAAACTTTTAGGGAAATGATCTTGATTCACATTTTTTTTTTTTTGCAGTGTTATAGCTCCCATAGGGGCTATAACACTGCACACACCGATCTCTCATAGTAAAACCATTGATCAATGATTCTGCCGCTTGACTGCTCATGCCTGGATCTCAGGCACTGAGCAGTTATTCGGCGATCGGACAACAGGAGGCAGGTAGGGGCCCTCCTGCTGTCCTAGAGCTGTTCGGGATGCCGCGATTTTGCTGCGGCGATCCCGAACAGCCCCCTGAGCTAACTGGCAATGTTTTACTTTCACTTTAGACGTGACGTTCAACATCAACTAGCGTGGGGCACCGCGATCAGTGCCGTGCACTATTAGCCAAGGGTCCCGGCCGTTGTTAGAGGCCACGCTGTGGCCCTGCATTATAGGTACACCCTGAGTCCTAAAGGAGTTAAATATGCTCTCCTCCTTTACCGTGTTGTTTCCCCTTTATGTATTTAAAAGTCTCTATCATATCCCCTCTGTCTCTTCTCTCTTCCAAGCTATACATGTTAAGGTCCTTTAACATTTCCTGGTAAGTTTTATCCTGCAATCCATGTACTAGTTTAGTATCTTCTCTGAACTCTCTCTAGAGTATCTATATCCTTTTGGAGATACGGCCTCCAGTACTGCGCACAATACTCCAAGTGAGGCCTCACCAGTGTTCTGTACAGCGGCATGAGCACTTCTCTTTTTCTACTGCTTATACCTCTCTCTATACATCCAAGCATTCTGCTAGCATTTCCTGCTGCTCTATTACATTGTCTTCCTACCTTTAAGTCTTCTGAAATAATTACTACTAAATCCCTCTCCTCAGATACTGAGGTCAGGACTGTGTCAAATATTCTATATTCTGCCGAGGGTTTTTACGCCCCAGCTGCATTATCTTGCACTTATCCACATTAAATTTCAGTTGCCAGAGTTCTGACCATTCTTCTAGTTTGCCTAAATCCCTTTCCATTTGGCGTATCCCTCCAGGAACATCAACCCTGTTACATATCTTTGTATCATCAGCAAAAAGACACACCTTACCATCAAGACCTTTTGCAATATCACTATTGGTCCCAGTACAGATCCCTGAGGTCCCCACTGGTAACAAGACCTTGCTCTGAATATTCTCCATTGACTACAACCCTCTGTTTGTCACTCAGCCACTGCCTAATCAACTCAACAATATGGGAGTCCAAGCTCAATGACTGCAGTTTATAGATAAGTCTTAAGTTTATAATTTTTGGTGTATCCCATTAGGCCCCTGTGACTTTTTTTTTTGTCTTCACTTTAGACAGCAAACATAGAACCTCTTCCTCTGTAAGGACTCATGCATTATCCCCTTAAGGACTGAGCCCTTTTTTGCAATTCTGACCACTGTCACTTTAAGCATTTTAGTGAAAAAATTTTCGTTGTTACTTGCATCCTTTCTTGGTGAAAAATCCCCAAATTTCATGAAAATTTGGCATTTTTCTAACAAACTCTCTGCTTGTAAAGAAAATGAATTTTCCAAATAAATTATATATTGATTCACATATACAATATGTCTACTTTACGTTGGCATCATAAAGTTGACATGTTTTAACTTTTGGAAGATATCAGAGGGCTTCAAAGTTCAGCAGCAATTTTCCAATTTTTCACAAAATTTTCAAAATCTGAATTTTTCAGGGACCAGGTCAGTTTCGAAGTGGATTTGAGAGGTCTTCATATTAGAAATATCCCATAAATGACCCCATTATAAAAACTGCTCCCCTCCAAGTATTCAAAATGACATTCAGAAAGTGTGTTAACCCTTTAGGTGTTTCACAGGAATAGCAGCAAGGTAAAGGAGAAAATTTTAAATCATTTTTTACACTCGCATGTTCTTGTACACCCAGTTTTTGAAATTTTACAAGGGGTAAAAGGAGAAAAAGCCCCGCAAAGTTTGTAACCCAATTTCTCTTGAGTAAGGAAATACCTCATTTGTATGTCAAGTGTTCGGCGGGCACAGTAGAGGGCTCAGAAGGGAAGGAGCAACAATGGGATTTTGGAGAGTGAATTTTGCTGAGATGGTTCTTGGGGGGCATGTCACATTTATGAAGCCCCTATGGTGCCAGAACAGCAGGAAACCCCACATGACATACTATTTTGGAAACTACACCCCTCAAGGCACATAACAAGGGGTCCAGTGAGCCTTAACACTCCACAGGTGTTTGACGACTTTTTGTTAAATTTGGATGTGTAAATGAATTTTAATTTTTTTCACTACAATGCTGGTTTTCCCCCAACTTTTACATTTTTACAAGGGGTTATAGGAGACAATGCCCCCCAAAATTTGTAACCCCATCTCTTCTGAGTATGGAAATACCCCATGTGTGGACGTGAAGTGCACTGCGGGTGCACTACAATGCTCAGAAGAGAAGTCACATTTGGCTTTTGGAAATCAAATTTTGCTGAAATGTTTTTTTGGGGGGCATGTCGCATTTAGGAAGCCCCTATGATGCCAGAACAGCAAAAAAAAAAAAACACATGGCATACTATTTTGGAAACTACACCCCTCAAGGAACGTAACAAGGGGTACAGTGAGCCTTAACACCCCACAGGTGCTTGACAAATTTCGATTTTTTTCACTAAAATGCTAGTTTTACCCAAAATTTTTCATTTTCACAAGGGGTAATTGGAGAAAAAGCCTCCCAAAATTTGTAACCCCAGTATGGAAATACCCCATATATGGATGTAATGTGTTCTGCGGGCGAACTACAATGCTCAGAAGAGAAGGAGCGCCATTGAGCTTATGGCGAGAGAATTTGTTTGGAATGGAAGTCAGGGGCCATGTGTGCTTACAAAGCCCCCCGTGGTGCCAGAACATTCTACCCCCCCCCCACATGTGATCCTATTTTGGAAACTAAACCCCTCACAGAATTTAATAAGGGGTGCAGTGAACATTTACACCCCACTGGCATTTGACAGATCTTTGGAACAGTGGGCTGAGCAAATGAAAAATTTAATTTTTCATTTTCACGGATCACTGTTCCAAAAAATCTGTCAGACACCTGTGAGGTGTAACTGCCCACTGTACCCCTTATTACAATACGTGAGGGGTGTAGTTTCCAAAATGGGGTCACGTGTGGGGGGGCCCACTGTTCTGGAACTATGGGGGCTTTGTAAACACACATGGCCTTCAATTTTGGACACATTCTCCAGAAGCCCAATGGCGCTCCTTCTCTTCTGAGCATTGTAGTTCGCCTGCAGAGCACATTACATCAACATATGGGCTATGTTCTTACTCAGAAGAAATGGGGCTACACATTTTGGGGGGCTTTTTTTCCTATTCTCCCTTGTGAAAATGAAAAATGTAGGGTAACACCAGCATTTTAGTGAAAAAAAAATTATTTTTCATTTTCACATCCAACTTTAACGGAAATTTGTCAAAGACCTGTGGGGTGTTAGGGCTCACTATACCCCTTGTTACATTCTGTGAGGAGTGTAGTTTCCAAAATTGGGTCACATGTGGGTATTTATTGTTTTGTGTTTATGTCTGAACCGCTGTAAAATCACCAATTTAGATCTCAAATGTACATGGCATGCTCTCACTTCTGAGCCATGTTGTGCGCTCGCAGAGCACTTAAAGGGGTATTCCAGGCCAAAACTTTTTTTTATATATCAAATGGCTCCGGAAAGTTAAACAGATTTGTAAATTAATTTCAAATAAGGTGTAGCTCACAACACAAGGTGCGAGGTAATTAAAGCTATGACCGGTCCCCACCGGCATCAGAGAGAAAATAGAAGTCAAATTTATAGCTTTTACCTCAAGCACCTCACCATCTTGGGTGCATTATGATATGTGTGGATTAATAAATAAAAAAACAGCATCACTAGTACAAACATTTTATTGTATATAATTCAATAGAATATACTACACATATACAGGCACTAGTACATACCCCACTGGGCCCTAGTGGGGTAATAATACTGGGTGGATGACTAAAATACAATAAGCGTGTACAGTCCGATAATCCGGCACCTGGTTTGTTAGTCCCGTTACAGAGCAGATGGTTAAAATGCACTTGATAAATATTGCAGAATCAGACTCCAGATAGTCAATAGATTAGATGGTAAAGATAATAGAGGAACATTAATAATTGTATTTATCACCGCCTGTAGCCGCCTGGTTCTCACTGGCATGGACCTATGGAATGCGGCTGTAGAAAGCTCTCCCGTGTAGCCGCAAGATGGTAAGTGGCAATCTCATGCTAGATTAGCAACCCTGATGGCAGTGGGGTGCGACGCGATGGTCAAAACCGTTCCTTGCAGCCACTCTTCCGTGGATAGTTAGATGGTGACAACGCTGACACTCTGGCAGGAGTGTCGGCACACACTGGAGCGGCGTCCCACGTGGGGAACTGGAGGTGAGATGCCGACAAACAAAGCGGGAGGCTGGAGCTTGGATCGACTCCTCAGGCGAAGCGGGAGGCTGGAGACTAGGTTAACTCCTCTGGTGCCGGGGTTAGGTGCGGACACTGGTAATTGGATGCGTACCAGTAGATGGTGTGAATAGTGCCAAGTCCTAGATGTGTTTCAGGGTACTGGGAACTGTAGTCCTCCGACCCCTTCTTCAGTAGGTAAATGTGCAAGCATATTAGTGCCTGTATATGTGTAGTATATTTTATTTTATTGAATTATATACAATTCCATTTTTGTATTAGTGATGCTGTTTTTTATTTATTAATCCACACATATCATAATGCACCCTAGATGGTGAGGTGCTTGAGGTAAAAGCTATAAATTTGACTTAGATTTGTAAAAAATCTTAATCCTTCCAATAGTTATTAGCTTCTGAAGTTGAGTTGTTGTTTTCTGTCTAACTGCTCTCTGATGACTCACGTCCCAGGAGCTGTGCAGTTCCTATGGGGATATTTTCCCATCGTGCACAGCTCCCGGGATGTGACATCATCAATGAGCAGTTAGACAGAAAACTTCAGAAGCTAATAACTATTGGAAGGATTACGATTTTTTTAATATAAGTAATTTACAAATCTGTTTAACTTTCCGGAGCCAGTTGATATATAAAAAAAAGTGTTTGCCTGCAATGCCCCTTTAACTCCCACATATGGGGTAGTTTTGTACTCAGGAGAAATTGCACTACAAATTTTGGGGGTCTTTTTTTTCCTTCTACCGCTTGTGAAAATGAAAAGTATGGGGCAACACCAGCATGTTAGTGTAAAAATATATATTTTTTTACACTAACATGCTGGTGTAGACCCCAACTTTAAGGGGAAAAAGGAGAAAAAGCCCCCCCCCCCCCCCAAAAAAAAATAAAAAATTTGTAACACAATTTCTCCCGAGTACGGAAGTACCCCATATGTGGCCCTAAACTGTTTCCTTGAAATATGTCAGGGCTCCGAAGTGAGAGAGCGCCATGCACATTCGAGGACTAAATTGGGGATTTGAATCCGCCACAAAAATACACTACGGCAGTGTTTCCCAAATAAGGTATCTCCAGCTGTTGCAAAACTCCCGGCCTTGACAGTCAGTGGCTGTCCGGCAATACTGGGAGTTGTTGTTTTTCAACAGCTGGAGGCACATTGGTTGCAAAACACAGAGTTTGTTACTTAACTCAGTGTTTCGCAACCAGTGTGCCTCCAGCTGTTTCAAAACTAGAGCTCCCAGCATGTACAGTCTCTCAGTGCATGCTTGGAGTTGTATTTTTGCAACAGCTGGAGGCACACTGGTTGCAAAACACTGGTTGTGAAACTGAGTTTTTTACCTAACTCAATGTGTCTCCAGCTGTTGCAAATCTGCAACAATCAGCATGCATTGACAGTCGAAGGGCATGCTGGGAGTTGTAGATATGCAACAGCTGGCTGCACACTTTTTCATAGAAAAAAAGTGCCTCCAGCTGTTGCAAAACTACAACCCCCAGCATGCACAGACTACCAAAGTGCATGCTGGGAGTTGTAGTTGGAACTCCAGCTGTTGCAAAACTACAACACCCAGCATGCCCTTTGGCTGTGCATGCTGCGAGTTGTTGCTAAGCAACAGCAGGAAGTGAACAGGCCTCACCTCCTGCTGTATCCTTCCGCTGGGACCGCCACCGCTGCTGCCGCCGATCCTGCTGCTCCTGTCACCGTCACCGATCGCGAGGGGACCCCCGCCGGACCAGGGCAAGCGCCACCGGCGCCGCTCTCCGCCATCTTCGCCGTCCCGATTGCCGCCCAGCAGGGTCATGATTGATCGGTCGTTCCGACCGATCAATCACGTGATCCTGAGGCGGCACCCGTGCCACCTCACTCCTGCTGGGTAAGGGTGAATGGGGCTGTCTCGTACAGCCCCATTCACCCTTTTTTTCCGGGTCACCGGGTAACCAGAGACCCGATTGACCTGGAAAAGCCGCAAATGGTTGGTCTGAATTGACTGACGATTTGCGGCGATCGCCGACATGGGGGGGGTCTCGGCACCCCCCCAAGGGTTTGCACGGGGGGCCTGTTGATAGATATTAGCAGTCACCCCGGTCCCCGCCCGGCAAGCGGCGGGGACCGAAATTCCCACGGGCGTATCCATACGCCCATAGTCCTTAAGGACTTTAAAACGGGGGCGTATGCATACGCCCACCGTCCTTAAGGGGTTAAACGATTCATTAGTCTTCCTCCCTAATGGAGGTCCTTTTCCTTCTTTTTCATCTGTAAAAACTGAACAGAAGTATTCATTAAGGCAGTCAGAAGCCCTTTATTCTCTTCTACATACCTTCCTTCCTTTGTTTATAATTTAGTTATTCCTTGTTTTAATTTCCTTTTTTCAATTATATATCTGAATAATGTCTTATCCCCTTTTTTCAAAGACTGAGTTAGTTTTTCTTCTGCCTGTGCTTTAGAAGTTATTATAACTTGCTTGGCCTCTTTCTGCCTAATCTTGTAGATTTCCCTATCTTCATTGCTCTGTTTTTTTAATTTTTTTACTTATTTTTTTTTAAATAATTACTAAATGCTAGCTTTTTGTTTTTTATGTTTTTGGACACTTCTGCCGAATACCACAGTGGTGTCTTCCTTTTTCTACTTTTACTGACAAGTCTAATGCAATTTTCTGTTGCCTTCAATAAAGCATCTTTTAAGTAGTCCCATTTCTCCTGGACTCCATGTAATCCGTTCCAGTCTGTTAGGGACTCATTTATGACTAATCTCCTTTTTGAAAAGTCTGTTTTTCTAAAATCGAAAACTTTCGTTTTTGTGTGGTGTGACTCCTTCACTGTTCTTATATTAAACCACACTGACTGGTGATCCCAAGCTTTCGCCTACAATAACATCATATACCAAATATCCATTTGCGAATACCAAATCCAAAATGGCCCCCCTCCGGGTTGGCTCCTCAACCACTTGTTGTAGAGATAATCCCAGTAGAGAATTAGAATATCTGTACTCCTGGCAGAACTAGCTATTTTGGTTTTCCAGTTTATATCCAGAAGATTGAAGTCTCCCATAATGATAATTTCTCCTTTCATTGTCATTTTAGCTATTTCCTCAACTAGTAGATCATCTAATTCTTTATTTTGCCAGGTGGTCTATATATCACCAGAAAAGTATAGAAAGTCCAGCTCACCTACTGGTTCCCGGGACCGGATCTCCACCCAGACTCCGTGTGTCCAACAATGAAAGAAATGATCCAGCACTTGGAAAAACAGCTTTATTTTCAATTCCTCTTTAAAATAGCATGGAGCCGTTACACTTCACTTCATTTGAGGGATCTTGACGCGTTTCGAGCGCATGCGCCCTTTGTCAAAAGATACTTGCTCTACTTCCTGGTGCCTAAATATAGGCAATTTCCAGGTGAGTTCAATACATTAAAATGACAGGCTGCTAAAAGAAGGACGTCCTCAACATGTCTTATAAAATCAAGAGAAGGAGTGCGGGGTGTCTCTGGCAGGAGGCTTCCCCAAAAATGCCGACAGTTCTGGAGCGCTTCACTGGTACTGGTGAAATAGAACTGTAGACTGCAGGGGGGGGGGGAAGCAATCTTTTACGGACTACGCGTTTCGAAAGGTGTCCCTTTCTTCCTCAGGTCCTGAGCGTAGTCCGTACAAGATTGCTTCCCCCCCCCCCCCCCTGTTTTTTGTTTTCTGTTACCTTTATCGTAGCTAATAAATACCTATTGGATTTTAATACTGCAGTCTGCAGTTCTATTTCTCCAGTACCAGTGAAGCGCTCCAGCACTGTTGGCATTTTTGGGGAAGCCTCCTGCCAGAGACACCCCGCACTTCTTCCATTGTATTTTACCGCCCTCCAGCGGTTCCGACATCCAGCTGCTCCTGGTCAATTAAAGTGGTCCTCCACCGACCCCTGCACACTACACCTGCAGAGAGACGTGTGACCCCTACCACCACCCAAGCTCGGCTAATCCTAAGGGCTGAGGGGCGCAGGGATCTCCCGACATCTGCCCCGCATCTGGATACCTCTGCCCGCATCCTGCGATTAACATCGGAGGACCATAGCACCTCCTCCCGCAGCACCGCTACCTGCAGCACCACTTTTCCAGCTAACGGTACCAGCAGCAACCTGCTCCTGCAGAACATCCACGGCCAGCGGAGAAGATCCAGTAGCAGAGGAGACCTCCAGCGGCATCGGGATTCCCGCCGCCACCCCCCAAAGCGCTGTCCAGAGTTGTGCCTGCTCGCTAGCACAACTTGATAAGGTGAGCAGGCATTTCATTTCCTAATACCTCTGCCTATCTAACGCTCTTTTTAGCAAAGGTAAAGGCACCATCAAGGCGCCATCTCTGTGTTTTTTCTTTCCATATATATCCTGTATTATAAAATCAAGAGAGATATATTACAACATTCAAGCAAAATGATTCCATTCGAGAAAAATGACAGATTACTGAATTAAATATTAACAAACTATATTAGATTGTATTAAATAAATGTGAAATAAGGAGACGGTGCTGTCCAATGCAAAAAATTCACTCAACAAGAGACATAATAAACGCAGGGCAAATCTCATCGTCTGATCTAGAGTCCACATTGAATCGAATGGAGTCGAAAAAAACTGCATGTTAATCATATGTAAACCAGATGTTACATTGGCATTTTAAAATAAAGAAAAAATGAAAAAACAAATTATCTTAGGTTTTAATCATGAAATAATAATTCTTTGCGCAAGTTAAGACCATGTGGCATTCTTGAGTTCAATATGAACTGCCAGAAAGCCTCCCTGTCCATTAATTTACGTTGAATGTCACCACCTCTAATGTTCCTATGTATTTTTCCGATTCCATATACTTGTATGTATTTTACGTCTCTGTTATGTTCTTGTATGAAGTGGAGTGAAGCACTGGAACGGTTTCTTATAGATGGATTGGCGATATCATTTACGTGTTCTAAAAATCGTGTTTTAAGTTTACGTGTGGTACAACCTACATATTTCATACAACATGCTTGACATTCTATAATATAAATGCAGTGAGTTGTATTGCAATTGAGATAATTATTTATCTCGTATGATTTGGTATTATCTGCATTGTTGAATTTTTTGCCCCCCCCCCCCACTCCTTGCTTAAATACTTCTTTGCATCTTTCTCTTATGTACTTATGAATTTGCTAACCATTTTTTTGTACAGTACCTTTTCTATTCCTAGTAGAGCTATCATGAGACATAAAGCCAAATCCTTACGTTTGACACCATTTACTACGCCATAAATTGAACTACTTAATGCGCCTCTGCCTATCATTCCAAACATTATGCACAGGCAGAACTTCAGAAAATGAAACCGTGGATGTAAAATCCTGTACATCATTACCAAGTGTGATAAAAGATTCCTTCACCTCTAAAACTTCATTTCAAGCCAGGTCATTTGTCCCTAGATGGACACGAACATCCACGTCCCCTTCCTGCGTTGCTTGCTTAACAATATTATGAATACGTCTTCTATCTCTTCTAGCAGTAGCACCAGGGAGACATCTCACAAAACCATTTTCCTTAAGCTCCACACTTCTTATGATTGAATCACCCAGCAACAGCTGCTTCCTTTCAGACTTCACTTTATCTTTTTTCCTTGGCTGCAGTCTTGCATACATTAGACATAGGAGTCGTTGGTTCCTCACCCTCTGTGCTTGAGCCAATATCCATGTTGCCCTTACATTATGAGAGTGCTGCAAATGAATTATAGAAAACTACAGAATGTGGGACATGTCATTTATCCACATCTCTGTCTTCCAGAACCTACAGTAACCCATCTGCCATTTCTAGGGGTCCCAGCCTGAGTTTGTTTAACAGATAATTTAAACATCTCAGATCTCAAAAATGCAATTTCCTGCTGCAATAAGGAGAACTGTCTACAGATCTGACAGCATCCAAACCTCCAAAGAGTGGAACATGAAATGAATGCACAATTCCTGCACCGAACAAAGTCTGCCATTTTAAAGAATACTAATTCTGCATAGTGGTGCATGAAAGTTTGTGAACCTTCAGAATTTTCTGTATTCCTATCTCAACTTCACGCTGGGCTTGCCAAGCTGAATATTTTTGCAAATAAATTTATTTGGCAAATTTGCCTCCTCTTGATATTCCTGCTTCTTTCCTCCCCTTGTTGATAGCTTGTTGCCTAGGTCACAGACCACCACTATAAAAAGGTAAAATCTTTTCACTTGCCTCAGTAGTCTCCCCTTCTCATGTATGTATGTATATATATATATATGTATATATATATATATATATATATATATATATATATATATATATATATATAAAACTCAATGTGTGTGTGTGTGTGTGTGTATGTATGTGTGTATGTTCCAGCATCACGTCCAAACGGCTAAAGATATTAACATGAAACTTGGCACACATGTTACTTATATGTCACCAACAAACATAGGATAGGTGATTTAACCCTTACTCACCCCCATTTGCCAGGGTCAGGGTTTTTGTTTAAAGTCCCATGGGACTATGGGAAATATATGTTACTGCATAACTTCCAATCGGCTGGAGATAGTTTGATAATTCTTGGTCACATGTTACTTATATGTCCACTTAAAATATAGGATAGTTAATTTAACCCTTAACTACCCCCATTTGTGAGGGTCAGGGTTTTTGTGTAAAGTCCCATGCAAATCAATGGGAAATGTATGTTCCCACATAACTTCCGTACGGCTGGAGATATTTAAATACCTGGTACACATATTACAGGTCGGGATATGAGGTCGGGAAAGGAGGTCGAGATTGGAGGACGGGATAGGAGGTCGGGATATGATGACGGGATAGGAGGTTGGGATATGACAACAATATATGAGGACGGGATATGAAGTCAAAAGCTTCCTCTGTTGATTTTCCTCCACAACAAGGATTAGGAAGCAAAAATCGGGCAACATCGGGTACTCAGCTAGTCTATATATATAAAACTCAATGGGGGAGATTTATCAAAACCTGTGCAGAGGAAAATTTGCCCTGTTGCCCATAGCAACCAATCAGCTAGCTTCTTTCATTTTTAATAAGACCTCTGCAAAATTAAAGAAGCGATCTGATTGGTTGCTATGGACAACTGGGCAAGTTTTCCTCTGCACAGGTTTTGATAAATCTCCCCCAATGTGTGTGTGTGTGTTCCAGCATCACGTCCAAACGGCTGAAGATATTCACATGAAACTTGGCACACATGTTACTTATATGTCATCAACAAACATAGGATAGGTGATTTAACCCTTACTCACCACCATTTGCCAGGGTCGGTTTTTTTTGTTAAATTAAATTAACCCTTACCTAAACACTTACATAAAAGATGGGTTTTGTTTCAAGTCCCATGCCAGTATATGGGACTTCCAGTACCTTACTCCATAATCTCAGCTCTACATCTCCTAGTGAATGTGTCAATCTGGCTTGCAAGCCACACCCCATCTCACAAAGAGAGGAGGTCGGGATAGGAGGTTGAGATATGAGGATGGGATATGAGGACGGGATAGGAGGTCGAGATATGAGGTCGAGATAGGAGGACGGGATATGAGATTGAGATATGAGGACGGAATATGAGGATGGGATAGGAGGTCAGGATATGAGGTTGAGATATGAGGACGGGAAATGGGGACAGGATATGGGGTTGGGATATGACAACAACATATCGGGATGGGATATGAAGTAAAAAGCTCCCTCCTTTGTTGATTTTCCTCCCCAACAAGGATGAGGAAGGAAAAACCGGGCAACGCCGGGTACTCAGCTAGTATATATATATATATATATATATATATATATATATATATTTATAAAACTCAATGAGGGATATTTATCAAAGCTGTCTATGTCCAGCATCAATATAGACTAAACTACAGAGGGTTTGGCTGGTCTATTGTTCGCCTAATTTATCAAATGGCGCACAGCTCTTGATAAATTCTGTGCACAGACTTCATGATCTATGCTTTAGACTGTATTTAAACCTGCTCCAGCATGGTCTGACATTTCGGCGTACTTTCAGCCGATGCAACTTGTCGCTGAAAAGTCGCTTTTGATAAATTCAGCAACAATGCATTTTTCAATGCACTTCAGTCTAAAATAGACTAGAATGCATCATGTTCTAAAAATCCTCTAGAGCAAAAGTCACACATATTTAGACTGCGACTTTCTGTGCGACAAATTTAGACAGGAAAACCAGTCTAAATCCTTTGATAAATATCCCCCAATATGTGTATGTGTGTGTGTGTGTGTGTGTGTGTATGTATGTGTGTATGTTCCAGCATCACGTCCAAACGGCTAAAGATATTAACATGAAACTTGGCACACATGTTACTTATATGTCAACAACAAACATAGGATAAGTAACTTAACCCTTACTCACCCCCATTTGCCAGGGTCGGGGTTTTTGTTTAAAGTCCCATACAAGTCTATGGGAAATATATGTTACTGCATAACTTCCAAACGGCTGGAGATATTTCGATAATACTTGGTCACATGTTACTTATATGTCCACTTAAAATATTAGATAGTTAATTTAACCCTTGACTACCCAATTTGTGAGGGTCGGGGTTTTTGTTCAAAGTCCAATGCAAATCAATTGGAAATGTATGTTCCCACATAACTTCTGTACTGGAGATATTTCAATAATACCTGGTACACATATTACTTATATGTCAAATAAAAAGATATGATAGTTAAATTAACCCTTACCTACACCCTTATATAAAAGATGGGTTTTTGTTTCAAATCCCATGCAAGTATATGAGACTTCCAGTACCTTACTCCACAAGCTCCGCTCTGCATCTCCTGGTAAATGTGTCAATCCGGCTTTCAAGCCACACCCCATCTCACAAAGTCACACCCACATTTTAAGCCCAAAGCCCTTTTATTATCTACCCTTTTTGTGCATCGGTCTGGCTTGCAAATCATGCCCAGTCCCACAAAGCCAAGTCCCCTTCTTTTTTCAGCTTACAATATCTTCATCACAAATCAGTCCCACGTGAGGACAGGATATGAGGATAGGACATAAGGACGGGATATGATGTCGGGATAAGAGGACAGGATAGGAGGTCGAGATAGGAGGATGGGATATGAGGACGGGATATGAGGTTGAGATATGAGGATGGAATATGAGGACGTAATATGAGGATGGGACAGGAGGTCGAAATATGAGGACGGGATATGAGGTCGAGATAGGAGTTCGGGATATAAGGACAAGATAGGAGGACGGGATATGAGGTTGAGATATGAGGACGGGATAGGAGGTCAGGATAGGAGGTTGAGATATGATGACGGTATATGAGGACGGGATATGGGATTGGGATATGACAACAATATAGGGGGACAGGATATGAAGTCAAAAGCTTCCTCCTTTGTTTATTTTCCTCCCCAACAAGGATTAGGAAGGAAATACCGGGCAACGCCGGGTACTCATCTAGCATATATATATATATATATATATATATATATATATATATATAAAATTAAGGTTACCTCCTGAGGTTGTATTAAGGTTTACCCCCTGAGGCAAGAGAGAAGGTTTTACTTTTTCATACCTTGAGATTTTTTGTTGTGGAAGGATTATGTGGTGCTGTTATAAGATAAGGAATAGCAAGTTACTTTTCATTTAACAGAGATACCATTACAGAAAGTGATAGCATATTATTAAGCTATGCCATCACCTTCTTATTGAGGAGTACAAACTGCAGCAACAGGATCCCTATTGATGAAAAGTGATGGCATATCTTATGTCTTCATTGGTTTCTGTTATGGGAATGCTCTTTAAGGGTATGGTCCCAAGAAGTGCTAACACAGCGTAATTTACGCTGCACAAAATGTGCTGAGCAGTGGGAAATACATTGCGTATTCTGCGCTGAGCATTCACATAGGGCTAGTCGGTGGCAGCCCTGTGAGGTTTTGGGTCAAGCCTGTAACGCGCAGCCCTGCCCCAAAACCTCAATGAACTCCGGCTATCCCTGTGTGTATGCTCAGAATATGCAGCGAATTTCCCGCTGGGGGGAGGCGGGCGAATGCTGGGAACCCCACCACAATCTCCTGTACAGGGCCCTGGCTCTGCTGAGGCTCTCTCATGCAGGAGGCGTGTCGGCCGCAGCTTGAGTTGCCACCTTACTTGCAAAAAAATACCAGACATGCTAATTTGCATAATTAATTATATATGCATGACATCACAGGAAGCTCTGCACGTGTCCTGTTTCATACCAGCCCATCGACGGCAAATTAACCCCTCAGCCTCTGGATTCTTGCAGTAAGGTCCACAGCAGGGGGCAAAGGTGAATTAACAACTCATGGGGACCCCAGGTAAGAGTGGATTGTGGCTGTCTTGCAAAAATACACCAGCCATGCTAATTAGCATAATTTGCGTGGGGGGGGGGGGGGGGTTGGGGGCCCTGTGTCATTTCAATCCCCTCCGTACCCCTTCATTTTAATTGAAACCCTTGACCCCTGATCCCCCTGTGCCATTTTAATTGACCTATTTTAATTGACCCTACTCAGTTTTGACCCGTATGCGGTTTTGGACCGGACCTAAAACCGTAGTAAACTACTGTTTTAGGTCCAGTCAGGAAACCGCATACGGGTCAAAACTGAGCCAACCGGAGTCACCGTTTGACTCCGGTCGGGTCATTAAAGTAAATGGAGTCACGGGCTGATCCAGCACGGGTACGGGAGCGCCCAGTTTGCCCCTCCCCCCCCCCCCCCCCGGATCCAGCACCCGTATGTACAAAACGTGGTGTGAATGCACCCCACCCTCAGTTAAGCTACTGTTATCCGTAACTTGGTGTCGGAGTCATTATTGCCCCCGTGCCTAGCCCAGGATCCAGCGGGATACCTTCAGGTGGTATTGAGGATAAACCACGCCCTGGCATCACGAATACAAGGGGTTAATGCCATCTACCCCTAGGGTAATTCCATCTGCCCTTTGCATCACATCCCATGCCACAACTTTTGGCATCACAAACAGGATACGGGTGTGCACCATTTACCACACATCACAAGTCCTCCCGCCTAGTCTGAACTGTGTCCGAAACTGTCTGTAAAAGTCACATGTGACAAAATTTGCACCAGAAAAAGTGTATGGGACTGTTGTTATTGCAAAGTGTTACTAGCGGCACTTGTGAAATATAGAGGGAGGTGAAGAAAAGACTGTTAATTGTCACTGTGGAGTGTAAGTACCTGAAAGGGTTAACGTAGTCTGGTGTTTTCTGCACGCGCGAGCGGTCGCAGTTCCGCCCTGTTGGTTCCCAGTGGTGACGCCTCTTCATTGTTACTTGGAGGAACTGAAGATCTTCCCCGTGTTGCACGGGGGAAGACTTTACCAACCGGACCACAACAGGAAGGAGCCCAAGTGCCCAAATCGTAATGCACGCCAACTTTTTTTTCCCCTCAAGTGCTGAGGGATTTGGCTTTGTTTTGTTTGGTTATACCTGCAACCTAATAAACCTGGCGAGGAGCCGGTTCTTCACAAGGCAGCTGCTGTGGCGTGGTTACTCCTGCTTGAAAACATGTCCTGTGATGTTAGAGGGACAATTCCTGAGCTAATTCCCCTGGGATATCTCACAATATATATATATGTATATATATATATATATATATATATATATATATATATATATATATATGGAAAAACCATTACCACGCTGACAATCGCTGTTGGTGAGAGCAATGATCCAAACAAGCAAATTACAAAGTCTGTGAATTCATAGTAAGCAGTCAAAAGGATGGTAGTTGAAAAGCTTTATTATAAGAAATTTTAAAGGTTACAAATAGAAAAAAAATGTATACTGTACATGTCAAATTTAGCAATAATTGCAATAGTGAGCAGTGCACAGATTTCATTATTGGCTTATCCAGGTTTGGGAAAAAATAAAATAAAAGGCTCACTGTGCTGTTCGTAAACTAAAAATTTATGTAATCCTGGACAATCACTTTAAGAAATATATATATATATTTTTTTTTGCATCCTTTGAACATTAGGGGATAAAGTAGAATTAATGAAATAAATAAAACAAAATAAAATTAAAATTATTTTGTGGACACTTTTTTATGTTTTGCATCATTATGATGTAGACCAAACCTGCACAGTTTTCACACTAGCCACCATCCTTCATAAAGAAGCCTCCATAGTTCTTGAGGTATAAGAAATGTCACTTGTCAATATTCATGTCACTTGTCAGTGTTCATCTTCTCATTTAGTATTTATTCCCTGGCTTAATTCCTATCTACAACAATAGGCCAGTCTAGCACCATTTGTTTCTCTTTAATCACTATTAATGATCCTTTAGAGTTTAAAGGGGTATTCCAGGGGGGGGGGGGAAACTTTTTTTTATATGCAGTCATGGCCGTAAATGTTGGCACCCAATTTTTCAGGAAAATGAAGTATTTCCCACAGAAAAGGATTGCAGTAACACAGGTTTTGCTATACACATGTTTATTCCCTTTGTGTTTATTGGAACTAAACCAAAAAAGGGAGGAAAAAAAGAAAATTGGCCATAATGTCACATCAAACTCCAAAAATGATCTGGACAAAATTATTGGCACCCTTAACTTAATATTTGGTTGCACACCCTTTGGAAAAAAATAATTGAAATCAGTCACTTCCTATAACCATCAATAAGCTTCTTACACCTCTCAGCCGGAATGTTGACCACTCTTCCTTTGCAAACTGTTCCAGGTCTCTCTTATTGGAAGGCGCCTTTTCCCAACAGCAATTTTAAGATCTCTCCACAGGTGTTCAATGGGATTTAGATCTGGACTCATTGCTGCCCACTTCAGAACTCTCCAGCTCTTTGTTGCCATTCACTCTGGGTGCTTTTTGACGTATGTTTGGGGTCATTGTCCTGCTGGTAGACCCAAGATCTCGGACGCAAACCCAGCTTTCTTAGACTTGGCTGTACAGTGCAACCCAAAATCCGTTGGTAATCCTCAGATTTCATGATGCCTTGCACACATTCAAGGTACCCAGTGCCAGAGGCAGCAAAACAACCCCAAAACATCATTGAACCTCCACTATATTTCACTGTAGGTACTGTGTTCTTTTCTTTGTTGGCCTCATTCCATTTTTGGTAAACAGTAGAATGATGTGCTTTACCAAAAAGCTCTATCTTGGTCTCATCTGTCCACAAGACGTTTTCCCAGAAGGATTTTGTCTTTCTCAAGTTTATTTTGGCAAAATGTAGTCTTGCTTTTTAATGTCTCTATTAGCTGAGTACCCGGCGTTGCCCGGTTTTTCCTTCCTCATCCTTGTTGGGGAGGAAAATCAATAAAGGAGGAAGCTTTTGACTTCAAATCCCATCCCAAGATATCGTTGTCATATCCCAACCCCATATCCCGTCCTCATATCCTGTCCTCATACCCCGACCTCCTATCCAGTCCTCCTATCCCATCCTCCTATCCCGTCCTCCTATCCCGACCTCCTATCTCGACCTCCTATCCCGACCTCCTATCCCGTCCTTCTATCCCGTCCTCCTATCCCGTCCTCCTATCCCGACCTCCTACCTCGACCTCCTATCCTGCCCTCCTATCCCGTCCTCCTATCTCAACCCCCTATCCCGTCCTCCTATCTCCACCTCTTATCCCGACCTATCTCAACCTCCTATCCCGTCCTCCTATACCATCCTCCTATCTCTACCTCCTATCCCATCCTCCTATCTCGACCACCTATCCCATCCTCCTATCTCAACCTCCTATCCCGTCCTCCTATCTCAACCTCCTATCCCATCCTCATATCCCGACCTCCTAACTCGACCTTCTATCCCGACCATCCTGTCCTCCTATCTCAACCTCACATCCTGTTCTCATATCCCGACCTGTAATATGTGTACCAGGTATTATTGAAATATCTCCAGCCGTACAGAAGTTATGTGGAACATACATTTCCCATTGATTTGCATGGGACTTTAAACAAAAACCCAGACCCTCACAAATGGGGGTAGTTAAGGGTTAAATTAACTATCCTATATTTTAAGTGGACATATAAGTAACATGGGACCAAGTATTATCGAAATATCTCCAGCCGTTTTGAAGTTATGCAGTAACATATATTTTCCATAGACTTGTATAGGACTTTAACCCCTTAAGGACCAAGGGCGTACAGGTATGCCTTTGCTCCCTGGTACTTAAGGACCAAGGGCGTACCTGTACGCCCGTGGGAATTTTGGTCCCTGCCGCGCGCCGAGCGGGGACCGGACGGGGGTGACTGCTGATATCTATCAGCAGGCCCCCCGCGCAAATGCCCAGGGGGGTCATCAGACCCCCCCCCCCCCCCCATGTTGGCGATCGCCGCAAATCGCAAGTGAATTCACACTTGCGATTTGCGGCTATTCCGGGTCATACGGGTCTATGGTGACCCGGAATATAAGGGGGATTGCGGTTGTCCAAGACACCCACGATCCCCATGAAGGGATAGGAGTGAGGTGGCAGGGGTGCCACCCCTCCTATCCCTGCTATTGGTGGTCTAGACGCGACCACCAATAGCAGATCGGGGGCGGGGGGCTTTACTTTCGGTTTCCCCGTTCTGCCCACCCACCCGTAATATTCGCGTTTTATTTTCGCATATGTGAAAATTCGCGTATGCGAAAATTAGCATATGCCAGAATTTGCATAAACCAAAATTAGCATAAGCATATGCGAAAATTCGCACGCCAGTTTCACACAGTAGTATTACAGCCTTCCTTTCACCACACAAGCTGGAAGCAGTGAGGGATGATCACTGTGATGTTTACTGGAAAAAAAAAAAAAAACGAATATTCGTAATTACGAATATATAGTGCTTTATTCGTGAATATTTGTGACCCCATTTTGGAAACTACACCCCTCATGTAATGTAATAAGGGGTGCAGTGAGCATTTACGCCTCACAGGGGTCTGACAGGTTTTTTGAACAGTGGTCCGTGAAAATGAAAATTTTTATTTTTCATTTGCTCAGCCCACTGTTCCAAAGATCTGTCAAGCACCAGTGGGGTGTAAATACTCACCGCACCCCTTATTAAATTCTGTGAGGGGTGTAGTTTCCAAAATGGGGTCACATGTGGGGGGGAGGTCCACTGTTCTGGCACCACGGGGGTCTTTGTAAACGCACATGGCCCCTGACTTCCATTCCAAACAAATTCCCTTTTCAAAAGCTTAATGGCGCTTCTTCTCTTCAGAGCATTGTGGTTCGCTCGCAGTGCACTTGACGTCCACACATGGGGTATTTCCAAATGAGGTTACAAATTTTAGGGGTCATTTTCTCCTATTACCCCTTGTAAAAATGTAAAATTTTGGGGGAAAACAGCATTTTAGTGAAAATTTTTTTCTTTTCATTTACACATCCGACTTTAACAAAAAGTTGTGAAATACCTGTGAGGTGTTAAGGCTCACTGTACCCCTTGATACATTCCTTGAGGGGTGTAGTTTCCAAAATAAGAATAATAGAGTATGTGCAGCTCACAGAAATAATATGCAAGGTTAACTGAGAAACTCTCACACCCTAATGAGAGGTGGAATGAAAAATATAGAAAAATGGAGTACTCAGTCCTCAACTATACCACTCAAAAGAAAGTGTATGGTGGATGGATGGCTCAGATGGAAAGAGAGGTACTTCCAGACCAATTAGTTATATAATATATTTAATATAAGATAATAAAATCCTAAAAAGTCACAGCCGTAGGGCCCTACGGCTGTGAATATGGGTACAATTGATACAAATATAATTCTATCACAAATAAGCCCTGGAGAGAAAATATATTCACATTTAGTGAACCATATAAATATATGATGCTCCGTGCAGAAAAATATAGCAGGGAATGAACAACAATAAAAAATGTTGATTAATGTATCGCTGTAAAGAAAAAAATGTAACTACAGTGGGATACAGTGGGATACAGCAACAATATGTATCAACAATAAAGCAACAATAATAACCCTATAAAGAAAGGTGTACTACTGGTAAACTGACAATGTATTGACAGTAAGGTGCTTGAGATGGAATATCTGAAAATTGTCCTGTAAATTGTCCTGTAAATTAAAAAGTCCTGTAAATTAAAAAAGAAAAAAAAGAAGAAGAATCTTGTGTTTCAAAGTCAATCCTGCAAAGATGGTTCAATACTGATCGTTTGGAAAAGTTCTATACCGGAAAATTAAGTCACATACCCCGCATGGAAATTAGGGGTCCAGCTGATGTGACCTGCTGTACCAAGGATAAATAACACAGGCACCAAAGTGCCACTCACCCACTCCGCACTGGTCCTGATGTCTGGGATGTCCTGCTCTAGCTAAAAACGGCGGCAGCACCGGCAAGTGCAGCCGCCGCCGCGAGCTCCCGGCGTGTGACATAGCAGGTGGATGGTCACGTGTCAGGCAGTCAGCTGGTCTGAAGGAAGCAAGCCGGCTCCATGGTCCATGTAGGAATGGTATGATCACTGTAGCTTGATTGTTTTCTGCAGAAATTAATATCGCTAATCCGGCAGCTGCTGACTTAGTTGTTCTCTACAGAGCCAGGTATCGCTGGTCCGGCAGCTGCTAGTATAGCCAGTAGTGCGGCAGCTACTAGTACGATCAGTGTTGGATCCAATAGTCCGGTATATGCAACTGATCAGCAGATATAGTCCCAATGATCCAGTAGATCTAATAATCCGGTATAACCGATAGATCCGATAGTCCGATATCACAAGCAGTACAATGTGGAAACAGGGATGATCCCGCAATAGGCCAACAAAGATTCTCTCTCCGGGCTTGAAGAGGATATTTAAAATGCACTGGACCGGTATTTGGTCCAAGCAAAATTAATAAAACATTTATCAAAAATTAATAAAAAATAAAAAAATGTATTAATTTTGCTTGGACCAAATACCGGTCCAGTGCATTTTAAATATCCTCTTCAAGCCCGGAGAGAGAATCTTTGTTGGCCTATTGCGGGATCATCCCTGTTTCCACATTGTACTGCTTGTGATATCGGACTATCGGATCTATCGGTTATACCGGGTTATTAGATCTACCGGATCATTGAGACTATATCTGCTGATCAGTTGCATATACCGGACTATTGGATCCAACACTGATCCAACACTCGTTTTTAGCTAGAGCAGGACATCCCAGACATCGGGACCAGCGCGGGGTGGGTGAGTGGCACTTTGGTGCCCGTGTCGTTTATCCTTGGTACAGCAGGTCACATCAGCCGGACCCCTAATTTCCATGCGGGGTATGTGATTTAATTTTCCGGTATAGAACTTTTCCAAACGATCAGTATTGAACCATCTTTGCAGGATTGACTTTGAAACACAAGATTCTTCTTCTTTTTTTCTTTTTTTACTTTACAGGACTTTTTAATTTACAGGACAATTTTCAGATATTCCATCTCAAGCACCTTACTGTCAATACATTGTCAGTTTACCAGTAGTACACCTTTCTTTATAGGGTTATTATTGTTGCTTTATTTTTGATACATATTGTTGCTGTATCCCACCGTATCCCACTGTCGCTACATTTTTTCTTTACAGGGATACATTAATCAACATTTTTTATTGTTGTTCATTCACTCCTATATTTTTCTGCACGGAGCATCATATATTTATATGGTTCACTAAATGTGAATATATTTTCTTTCCAGGGCTTATTTGTGATAGAATTATATTTGTATTAATTGTACCAATATTCACAGCCGTAGGGCCCTACGGCTGTGACTTTTTAGGATTTTATTATCTTATTAAATATATTATATAACTTATTGGTCTGGAAGTACCTTTCTTTCCATCTGAGCCATCCATCCACCATACACTTTCTTTTGAGTGGTATAGCTGAGGACTGAGTAATTTTTCTAGTTTCCAAAATAATATGCCATGTGTTTTTTTTTTTCTGTTCTGGCACCATAGGGACTTCCTAAATGTGACATGCCCCCCAAAAACCATTTCAGAAAAACTCAGTCTCCAAAATCCCATTGTCACTCCCTCCCTTCTGAGCCCTCTACAGCGCCCGCCGAACACTTGACATATACATATGAGGTATTTCCTTACAAATTTTGAGAGGATTTTTTTCCTTTTACCCCTTGTAAAAATTCAAAAACTGGGTCTACAAGAACATGCGAGTGTAAAAAATGAAGATTTTGAATTTTCTCCTTCGCTTTGCTGCTATTTTTATGAAACACCTAAAGGGTTAACACACTTACTGAATGTCATTTTGAATACTTTGAGGGGTGCAGTTTTTATAATGGGGTCATTTGTGGGGTATTTCTAATATGAAGGCCCTTCAAATCCACTTCAAACCTGAACTGGTCCATGAAAAATTCCAATTTTGAAAATTTGGTGAAAAATTGGAAAATTGCTGCTGAACTTTGAAGCCTTCTGATGTCGTCCAAAAGTAAAAACATGTCAACTTTATGATGCCAACATAAAGTAGACATATTGGGGGACATTTACTAATCTAGTCTATTCTGGGTATGCTTATAGACCAGCGTATGTGGTAGTCTCCTGTCTATTGTGCTCCTAATTTATCAAAGGTCTCACAGCCCTTGATAAATTCTGTGCTCAGACTTCAGGGTCTACAGCTTAAACTGCATTTAGACCTGCTCCAACATGGTCTGACATTTCAGCGTATTTTGGGCAGATGCGACTTGTCGCACAAAAGTCGCACTTGATAAATTCAGCACCAATGCATTTTCCAATGCATTTCCATCTAAAATAGACTTGCATGCATCATGTTCTAAAAATCCTCTAGAGCAAAAGTCGCTGAAAAGTCGCACATATTTAGACTGCGAGACAAATTTCTGTGCGACAAATTTAGACAGGAGATACCAGTCTAAATCCTTTGATAAATCTCCCCCATTGTAGTTGTCAATCAAAATATAATTTATTTAGAATGTCTATTTTCCTTACAAGCAGAGAGCTTCAAAGTTAGGAAAATGCAAAGAAATGGTGCAAGTATCGACAACATTTTACCAATAACATAAAGGGACCCATAGGGACCTATAACACTGCACACACTGATCTTCTATGCTGATCTCTGGTTTCTCATTAGAAACCAGTGATCAACGATTCTGCCGCATGACTGCTCATGCCTGGATCTCAGGCACTGAGCAGTCATTCGGCGATCGGACAGCGAGGAGGCAGGAAGGGGCCCTCCCGCTGTCCTGTCAGCTGTTCGGGATGCCGCGATTAGCCGCGGCTATCCCGAACAGCCCGACTGAGCTAGCCGGGAACTTTCACTTTCACTTTTAGCCGCGCGGCTCAGCTTTGAGCGCGCGGCTAAAGGATTAATAGCGCACGGCGCCGCGATCGGCGCTGCGCGCTATTAGAGGCGGGTCCCGGCTTCACTATGACGTCGGGCCCGCCGTCATATGACGCGGGGTTACTGTGTAACCCCGCGTTATATCAGAAGAGCAGGACCAAGGACGTACCGGTACGTCCTTGGTCCTTAAGGGGTTAAACATTCTTATTTTTCACAATTTTGAAAGGGTGCCAATCATTTTGTCCAGCCCATTTTTGGAGTTTGATGTGACATTATGTCCAATTTGCTTTTTTTCCTCCCTTTTTTGGTTTAGTTCCAATACAAACAAAGGGAATAAATGTGTGTAAAGCAAAACATGTGTTGTTGCAATCCTTTCCTGTGAGAAATACTTCATTTTCTTGAAAACCTTTAGGGGTGCCAACATTTATGGCCATGACTGTATATCAACTGGCTCCAGAAAGTTAAATAGATTTATAAATTACTTCTATTGAAAATTCTTAATTCTCCCAGTAGTTATCAGATGCTGAAGTTTAGTTGTTCTTTTCTGTCTGACATCAGTACTCTCTGCTGACACCTCTGCTTGTCTCAGGAACTGTCCAGTTCAAGAGCAAATCCCCATAGCAAACCTCAAATGCTTTGGACAGTTCCTGAGACAAGCAGAGGTGTCAGCAGAGAGCACTGTTGTCAGAAAGAAAAGAACAACTCAGCTTCAGTAGCCGATAACTACTGGAAGGATTAAGATTTTTTTTAATAGAAGTAATTTACAAATCTGTTTAACTTTCTGGAGCCAGGTGATATATAAAACAAAGTTTTTCCCTGGAATACCCTATTAATATAATCCCACAATGCACTCCTATTATTCTTCTGCAAACTTACAACAGCTTTCTAAATGCACATACTTGAACAAGCAGTCAAGATGGGTCAACTACCTCTGCTATTCTGGTCAATAATACTTAAAGGGGTACTACCGTTGAAAACTCTTTTTTTTTTTTTAATCAACTGGTGCCAGAAAGTTAAACTGATTTGTTAAATACTTCTATAAAAAAAAAAAATCTTAATCCTTCTAGTACTTTTTAGGGTCTGTATACTATAGAGGAAATGTTTATCTTTTTGGATTTCTCTTATGTTACGACCACAATGCTCTCTGCTGACCTCTGCTGTCCATTTTAGGAACTGTCCAGCGCCATTTTAGGAACTGTCCAGCGCAGCATATGTTTGCTGTGGGGATTTTCTCCTGCTCTGGACAGTTCCTAAAATGGACAGCAGAGGTCAGCAGAGAGCACTGTGGTCGTGACATGAGAGAAATCTAAAAAGTAAAGCATTTCCTCTGTAGTATACAGCCCCTAAAACTACTGGAAGGATTAAGATTTTTTTACAGAAGTAATTTACAAATCTGTTTAATTTTCTGGCACCAGTTGATTAAAACAAAAAGTTTTCCATGGTAGTACCCCTTTAATACACTTTGACTAAGACTGTGGCTCTGACTACTACAGCTAACGGGTAGAAGATCTATCATAGCATAACAGCTCCGTATTCACTTTCCACCCTAAACACTTACATCTCTTATTACTGCTACACCTCAAAATCAAATGTCTCCATCTTGACAATGAGTTTGTGTATACCTGTATACATGTATATATACTGTAGGATTAGACCTCTGAATGGATCGTATAGGCTTATAGGTATCAGAATGCAGTGTTATTAAATATAACATCACAATAATGCAAAGTCCAGAAAATTATTTCGAGGAGCATAACAATTCTGGGCCACTGTGCAGTAAAGATTGTGAATTCTAGGCTGATGGAATTTTAATGCACATCTATAATGATTATTTTAGTTATATATTTTAAACTTTATTTTACTATCTACATTTTTTTTAACATAATTACATGAGATTTACCTTTGTCCATATTAAACAACATACTCTATAATTACTTTATTACAATAAAATATTAAAGTCTGATGTCTCTGGTAAATAGATACCCCTCTGTCTACCCCTCTGTCTTAAAGGAGATATATCATGGAAGAAAATGTATCCCCTATCCGGCTGCTGGAACCCTCTGCGATCTCCTGCACAGGGCCCCAACTCTCCTTGGAAAGGGGGTATGTTAACCTCTGCACGAAGCGGCAGCCGTAACACCGCCTTCATGTACCTCTATGGGAGAGTCGTTTGGCTATCTCAGGCTTTCCTATAGAGATACATAGAGGGGGCGCATCGGTGGCCGTTTTCTGCTAGGGTCGACACACTCTGTTCCCGGGGAGAGCGGGGGGTCCCCTCACAATCTAAAACATATTCCCTATCGTTTGGATAGGGGATACATTTTCTTCCATGATACTTCTTTAAATATACCATCTGTCTACAGTAGGCAGAGTTCTTTAGCCATAGCTATGTAACACCAGTAGCAGTTACAAAGGGCCTCTTAGCAAGGATGATAATGGGACCACCTATCTGTTGCTATTATGTCACCCTCGACAAAAAGGCCTGGTATTTTTTCCCCACACCCTCCTTCAATGACCCTTGGATCAATACCCTACCCCTAATCGCTAACAAAGCAGACCCTCTGTAGAGGGGAGTCCTGTATTGGTTTTCAATATCCAGTAATGGTGGACAGGTAAAAAAAAGGGCTGGACCCCCTCTCTCCTGGGCTCCAGGGCAGCTGCTTTGGTATGTAGACCCTAGTGTAATACATGTAAAGATGCCTGTGTGGTTAAGTATGACACTTTTAATCTATTTTTTCCTGCATATAGGTTCTAAGGTAAAAGCCAAGCTCTGGGTATATTTCATATCTTAGGAACTTAGGAACTTTTTTTGCAATATTTTGCTTCTTTTTTATTTTTTATTTTAGGGCAATCTTCTAGATGTGCAGAATGCAATAACTGGAAATCTCACAATCCAGTTATGGGAACTAGGTCCTGTTAAGAAAGAAGTATTCCATATTTCCCTACTAAGTAAATAATGGTTATGAATATTATTACATTCAGTATATCAAAAAGAGTTAAACAAGCAAGTTCCCTTTGAGACCAGGGATAATAGCTGTAATAATAATAAGCATGCATATTAAAAGCTGTAAGCTCTCCACTATTCGATCAACCAGCAGAAAGAGTCAATAATTTAGGTCATCCAACACTTATGCTCCTCTGGTACCAGCTACATCAGCAGGTATGGTACCAGTTATACAAGTAGTGACATTTTAATGCTGGTTGCAGTTCATAGTTCCATTGAATCTCTATAGCCAGGCAACGTGTCTTGGGAGACTCTTGTTTTTTTTTTGTGGCCAAATAAGAGACTAAAAAATACTTGATCATTTTCTCTAGTGCTGAACTTCTACTGTAGAAGAATAAAGACAGTGCAGGTGTGTAAGTGTTTTGGGCGCATTTGTATGATATAATCGTTTGGTTATATCAGGGTACTTGTGCTGGTACTACTATTTTGCCTATACCACTGTATGGGGACTAAAGTGTTACCATTGTGTATGTGTTACCTGTGTGGAAAAAGTCTGCTGTGAGTACCATGATATGGGATAGTTAAGGGGCGTTGTTTCAGGCAATAGCTCTAGGCACCCACAAAACACAGTATTGGAGGCAGTTTTAAAGGCATTGCAAGGAAAAAACAGGTGTAGCTAAGTTTGGAAGATGTGCTTCTATGCTTCCACGATTGAGGCTCCCAAATGGCAGCTAGCGATTGCTGTGGCTCCCAAAATGTGGTTAGCCATCCACCTCTGCAGGTTCCTACTATACGGCTGTACCCCGATCAAGCTCATTGATCAAAGCAGAGTGAGCTCTGAATACCTCCTGTCTGGTGGGAGACTGGTCTATGGACGACTTCTCGCTCATCTTCTCTTTGTTTTCTAGTCCAGAGGACCTAAAATCTCAGAACATAGCAGAGATAGTTTGATAGAATTTATCAGATCCCATCATTATTCTATTAAAAACTAAACTGCAACATATGGCTAGGTTACATAAATCCAATACAAGTTATGGCAAAATAAGTGATTCTAGGTCCTTAACAATTTGTATAGAAAGTTGAAGGCCTATTCTTGTCTTTCCCTGGGTCAAAAGTTCAGCTCATTGCCTAAGCCCTATATCCAAGTATCCTCTCCTTGTCCTAAAGAGATCCTGATAATCCTTTTATTTTTTTCTGTGTTATTCAGCTGATATTTAGTAAACTACATCAATTCTGGATATTCTTCATATTTCACAATGGAGATGCATAGTACTCACTTCTTTTTAAACAGTTTGCGAAATGAGCTCCGAAAGCCTCCCTTCTGATCTGATCTGGGATGATGATCACTGAAAGACGTTTGTTCCGTTTCGTCCTTATGGTAGAACCTTGCATTTCTTTCCATGTGGATATCCTTAAAAAAAGAAGTAGACAACAAACTAACCTTTCTGGTCTGTACCTTAACTTCTAGTAACAGAACCCAGAATTAAAATGGTTGGCTACTGTTTCATGGACATCATTTGTACCAACATCATATAGAGCGCAATTATTCCCACTTCGGGCACCATAGTAAAAATACAGAAACAGAATCACTCTGGTCTGTGGGCTTTGTCTAGTATTACAGATCCTCTTCATTAAAATGTATAGGACTGAGCTAAAATACCATAAACAATCTACAGATAAAAGCAGCAATGAGCAGCAAAAAATAAAATAAAAATATATAGATCCTCATGTCTTAACCCTAGACAACCACTTTACAGGACAAGTACCTAAAACCCATATCACAATCATGTAAAATCGTGTCTGATTTTTTTTTGGTTGGCTTTGCTTCAAAATGCTCAGTGTGCTAATATGTATGTCCTGTACCAAAATCTACACCACTTTTTCACACCTGTTATTTTGTGCTGAAAGCATGACACACTCTCTTATGTATTTTTAACCCCTTAATGCAGTCTGTCATAAATGAACAGCAACTGTGCCTTGACCTACAATGAAGCAAGCTTAGAGACTGAGCTTGCTTCATAAATGGCACTCACGGTCAATGGCTAAAATCAGCAATTATGCTGATGTTGGTCATTTAACCGGCAGGTGCTTAATCAGAACGCCTCCCACCCTCCACATGATTGCAAGGTGCCAATTGGTTACTATGGTAGCCAGATACCTAGGTGTTATATGCCTGCCAAATTGGCTCTGCTAATACTGGCTGCCTTAGAGTGCGTTCACACTACGGAATTCCCGCGTAATTCCACGAGCGGAATTCTGCACTGTGAACTTAACATTAGTGTGAATGGGTCTCCGCGAGACCCGTTCACACTGCCGCATTTCCGCGGCGAACAATTCCGCCGCTGAAATTGTTCCGCACAAAGAAAGAACATGTTTATTCTTTGCGCGGATTCCGCGAGCACTGCATAGCCATCAATGGTGATGGCTCAGTGCCCCACGGCCCTAGCGCCAAAGTACCTTTGGCGGCGGCCGCCTGATGGAATCTCCGCTCGCGGAATTCAGCAAGCGGAGATTCCGCAGTGTGAACGCACCCTTAGGGAGTCCGTACCAGTAGAGCACAGATCTAACTGACCAACCACATCTAATTGTAGCTTATAAAAACATTATTATTTTTATATATATATATATATATTATTATTATTATTATTATTATTAAAAAAAAACATATTTGGTATTGTCCCATGCAAGCGGATATGTCCAAATTATAAAAAAAAAAAAAAAAAAAAAAAAAAGGGCCAGAGTTGCAAATTTTTGGCCACATTGCATATCAGACAAATCTTTCATAAAAAGCCATTAAAAAGTCCAATCTATTACGATATCTATTCCGATTCCAAGCCCTCCTATGGATCTGTATGTGTAAAAATAAGTTTCTTAGAAGGCGTTGAGGTAAAAACAAACAAAAATTGTCTTGGTCATTAAGGGGTTAAAATGGTGGCCATCATTATTTTCTGTTGCATAATTTTTGTGCATTGAATACCAGGTGTAACATGGTGAGCTGACAGCTTTTGGCACAGATGCACCACAAATGTGCCAGAATATGTGCCAAAAATGCACCAAATTTTTAACCACATACGCCGCCTTTATTAATAAAAAGCTGCATATAGGCAGTACCATACAACTGCTCATCTTTTCACATCATGTGTATTAAAAATTACAAAACATTCCTAACCTATATATGTCAGCCAGGAGCATGCTGCTCCATTTATAAATGCGTTGTGCAGATTAATATCAGTTCAGTATCAATGCCCCCCCGGGTTATAAATAAATAATTTTAAGACATACACTGTTCTCAAAATGTTTAGTTGCTTACCTCTAGTAAAGATCTACTTTCCACCTGGGGTCTCTGAGCAATGTAGAAGGGCCTGTGGGTGCTGCGGACTGAAGCGGATAGGCCATGGGATTGGGTGCCTCGATCCTGCTTGAACTGCATCCTATTGGCATGGGTGCTTCTGGTGCTGTATAACCTGGTAGTCACGGTTTCTTGACTTCGGGGGAACTCCTTAAGAGACCGGCTGAGTGGTTTGTTTTTTGCGTGGATGCCGTCATGTCTGTAGCTACTATTACTCACTGGTGACATGCAACTTCTGGCCATGGGTTGTCGGGAATGGTCTGTTCTGTTAGACTCAAGTGTGAAATTGATCGGTCTTAAAAAGCAAATATCAAGGCTGGATTCTGAGGACCCTGCTGAACAAGACTCATAAAGAGTCCTGTTGGGAAACGTTTCCTCTTCATAGGGAGTAGAAATGCCTATTATTTCCCCACCGTATTCAAATTCTTCATAGTTATGGGCAAAGTTGCTATCAGGTAAGATATTTGATGAAGTTCTCATAGACCTTTCAACATCAAGCATTGCATCCACAGAATTACTTTCATATTCCATTTCTGGAATAGACTGTAAAGGAAGGGAATTGGCTTCTTGTTCACTCCGAATAAATGACAGTGGTGCTGTGATGTTCTCCGACCTTTCGTTCCTCTTCTCCTCAGCTTCCCAGTCAGATGCCTTTAATGGTTGGATGGTTTCCACTGGAGTCTGTCTGCTCTTTTTAACATGAGGAACCAGATGCCTTAAAAAAAAAGAAAAAAAAAAAAAGAAATAGGAGCAACTATTTTAATTCTAGCTTGTACGGATATAAAGCTGGGAACTTAAAGTTTACCTGTCATTAGCAAAAACTTTCTATATATTGTACATAATAACATTATATGTACATTTGTAATATGCATTGGTTTTCTTCCTGCAGCTATTGCCTGTGTGTCTCTGTGAGGAGTCGAAATACAGGAAGTGTGGGTGGACAAGCAGGGCTCTGTGCACGGAGGACAAGCAGGGCTCTGTGCGGAGGACAAGAGGGGCTCTGTGCATGGAGGACAAGCGGGGCTCTGTACACTGAGGACAAGCAGAGCTCTGTACACTGTGGACAAGCAGGGCTCTGTACACGGACAACAAGCAGGGCTCTGTACACTGAGGACAAGCAGGGCTCTGTACACTGAGGACAAGCAGGGCTCTGTACACCGAGGACAAGCAGGGCTCTGTACACTGAGGACAAGCAGGGCTCTGTACACTGAGGACAAGCAGGGCTCTGTACACTGAGGACAAGCAGGGCTCTGTACACTGAGGACAAGCAGGGCTCTGTACACTGAGGACAAGCAGGGCTCTGTACACTGAGGACAAGCAGGGCTCTGTACACTGAGGACAAGCAGGGCTCTGTACACTGAGGACAAGCAGGGCTCTGTACACTTAGGACAAGCAGGGCTCTGTACACTGAGGACAAGCGGGGCTCTGTGCACTGAGGACAAGCAGGGCTCTGTACATTGAGGACAAGCGGGGCTCTGTACACTGAGGACAAGCGGGGCTCTGTATACTGAGGACAAGCAGGGCTCTGTACACTGAGGACAAGCGGGGCTCTGTACACTGAGGACAAGCGGGGCTCTGTACACTGAGGACAAGCGGGGCTCTGTGCACTGAGGACAAGCGGGCTCTGTGACCTGAGGACAAGCAGGGCTCTGTACACTGAGGACAAGCAGGGCTCTGTGTACTAAGGACAAACAGGGCTCTGTTTACTGAGGACAAGCAGGGCTCTGTGCACTGAGGACAAGCAGGGCTCTTTACACTGAGGACAAGCAGGGCTCTGTTCACTGAGGACAAGCAGGGCTCTGTAAACTGAGGACAAGCAGGGCTCTGTGCACTAAGGACAAGCAGGGCTCTGTACAATGAGGGCAAGCAGGGCTCTGTACACTGGGGACAAGCAGGGCTCTGTGCAGTGAGGCTTTGTAACCTGCTCCGGGCTCACACAGCAGGATGATTGACAAGCCAGGAGCCAAATATATACAATTTTTTTAACCAATGTATATTACAAATATAGAGATAATGAAAGGAGGTCCAGCGCAGAAACTCGAGGAATACTGTGGTTTATTCACATGCCTTATGGAACATCACAAAGAAACGGGGTACAGGTGACGCGCTTCGGCCTTACACAGAGGCCTTTTCCAATACGTCGTAGTCGTATGACTAAGGCCTCTGTGTAAGGCCGAAACGCATCACCTGTACCCCGTTTCTTTGTGATGTTCCATAAGGCATGTGAATAAACCACAGTATTCCTCGAGTTTCTGCGCTGGACCTCCTTTCATTATCTCTTTGTTCTACGTTGGGTGTTGTCCACGACCGGTCCGTGCCGCACCTGGGGTGAGCTGAAGCACTGCAATTGCCTTTGCTGTTTGCTGTTTGTTTGCATATTACAAATATATATATATATATATATATATATATATATATATATATATGTATATATATATATATATATATATATATATATATCAGTATTATCTACATTATATAATAAGTGTTTGCTAACGACAGGTATGTACCTGGAAGGTGCCTTAAAGAGAAAAAATAATAATACTCACCATCCCAATCCCCTACTGCTTCCATTCTGGCAGTACCCAGGTCCCTGTTGCTCACGGCTTCCTAGTAATGTATTGCAAATTGCCCACTAAGGCCAATCACTGTCGAGTAACTGCTGTATGGGCATTTCTGGCATGTTGGTACATCATCAGGAAGCAGTGAACAGTTGGGATCCAGGCATCATCAGAAAAAAATGGGCACCTTAACCTCTCCCAGGAAAACCCATTTAATGGTTCTTGACCACTACAGACTTAATGATATGAAAGACTATATAATTTTTATAAAGGCTGACAGCCTCCCAGGAGTGATGTTCTGAAGCAGATGATAAATAACCTTAAAGGGGTACTCCAGTGGGAAACTTTTTTTTTTTTTTTTTTTTAATGAACTGGTTAAAAAAGTTAAACAGATTTGTAAATTACTTCTATTAAAAAATCTTTATCCTTCTAGTACTTATTAGCAGCTGTATGCTACAGAGGAAATTCTTTGCTTTTTTAATTTCTTTTTTGTCTTGTCCACTTTGCTCTCTGCTGACACCTCTGTACGTGTCAGGAACTGTCCAGAGTAGCAAAGGTTTACTATGAGGATTTTTTCCTGCTCTGGACAGTTCCTGATACAGGCATCAGGCGTCAGCAGAGAGCACTGTGGAGAAGACAAAAAAGAAATTAAAAAAGCAAAGAATTTCCTCTGTAGCATACAGCTGCTAAAAAGTACTGGAAGGATAAAGATTTTTTAATAGAAGTAATTTACAAATGTGTTTAACTTTCTGCCACCAGCTGATTTAAAAAAAATGTGTCCACCAGAGTACCCCTTTAACCCCTTAAGGACCCAGGACGTACGGGGACGTCCCCGCACCCTGGGCTTTAAGGACCCAGGACGTCCCCGTACATTCTGGCGTTTTCCGGTCCCTGCCGCGCGCTGGGCAGAGATCGGAAAGGCATGTCTGCTGATATCCTTCAGCAGGCATGCCGTGCAAATGCCGAGGGGGGTCCCGGGACCCCCGCATGTCGGCGGAGATCGCTTGCGGAATCACGCAAGCGATCTTCGGCGATTCGAGTCATTCGGGTCACTTGTGACCCGGAAATAAATGGTGATCGGCGGTGTACAGTACACCGCCTATCACCTGCCGTTGCTGGGGAGCGGTGACAATACTGTCACCGCCCCAGCAACGCTGCTATTGGCTGGCGATCGTCCAGCCAATAATAGAGCGGCATAAGAGGGGTTAACGGTCCCTTCCCGCTGTTGCACCTGCTCTCTTTGTTCAGTCAGCGGGTGCAGCAGTGAGAAGAAGCTGTGGATCCCCCCTCAGAGCTCCGGAGCCCCTCTGGAGCCTTAGAATAGGGACAGCAGATTGCAGGGACAGGTAGGAGTAAATCAGTTAAAAAGTGAAATAAAAGTAAAAAAAAAGTTTAAAAAAAAAAAGTACCCCCCCCTCCCCCGACCCCTAATAGGTCCCCAAGGGTCCTATTAGGGTCTGATCCCTTACCCCGGGTCTTATTAGGGGTTCCGGGAGCTGCGTACGCCACCCCTTTTTTTTTTGGCCGCAGCTATTTTTCTATTACTGTTATTACACTTTTTACACCAAGCACCACACACTACATACTTCCCCGCTTTACAGTAGCGGGGACGTCCTCTACCAGACCCCGCTTTACAGTATGGCGATGACACGAAAGCGGTACGAGGCGATTCGGAAATGTCTGCATTATGCAGATAATGCGGCATGTTCACCCTGAGGTGATCCTGCCCATGACCGGCTTTACAAAGTGAGGCCGGTCATCGATCACTTTGGTGACAAATTTTTGGAGGCCTACGTACCGCTCAGGGACCTCTCGGTAGATGAGTCTCTCTTCAGTTTTAAGGGAAGACTCATATTCCGCCAGTATATTCCCTCGAAGCGGTATGGCGTGAAACTCTATAAACTCTGCGAGAGTACCTCCGGGTACACTTGCAGGTTTGGAGTATATGAGGGACGGGATTCCCGTATTGTACCCCAGATTGCTCCCCCACTCTGGGTGTTAGCGGGAAACTCGTTTGGGACCTTGTGCACCCATTGCTGGATAAGGGTTTCCCCGTGTACGTAGATAACTTTTATACCAGCATCCCTCTGTTCAAATCCCTTTCCGCCAGATCCACGTCTGCTTGTGGGACCGTGCGAAAGAACCAGAGAGGCCTCACTCTAAATTTTGTTAAGACGCCTATCCCCAAGGGTGAGTCCCGTGCCCTGACCCATGATAACCTGTTGTTGGTGAAGTATAAGGATAAGAGGGATGACCTTATGCTCACCACTATTCATGGGAAAGGCAGCACCCCTGCCCTGTGCAAGGTACCGTGGGACCGGTCCTCAAGCCCGATTGTATTCTGGACTACAATCGGTATATGGGGGGAGTTGATCTCTTAGATCAAGTCCTTAAGCCATATAACGCCATGCGAAAACACGGGTATGGTACAAAAAAGTTGTGGTCTACTTGGTACAGGTTGCCATGTACAACGCTTTTGTATTATCCCAGTACGCTGGCAACACATTCCTCCAGTACCAAGAAGAAGTCCTAAGGTTCCTGATCGTTGCTGACCGGGAAAGATCAGGCCGGACTTCCCAAGGGTCTGGAGTTATAGGCGCCAGGATCGTCCCAGGCCAACACTTTCTAGGTGAGGTCCCCCACAGTGGAAAGAAGGGGCGATCCCAGAAAAAATGCAGAGTGTGTTGCCCAGATAATCCGGGCCTCTGCATAGGCTGCTTCAGGGAGTATCACATTTCCATGGAGCATTAAATTTTCCCTTTCATTTGAATTTTCCATAATTTGACCAATGTACATTCCAAAATATAACCCCCATAAATCACTAAATTGCCCAAAAAAAACTGATAAGACCTCTGGGGGTGTTTTTTCAAAAATGTGTCATAGGTCACTGAGTCACTATCATCGGGGACTTTTTTATGTTGCCTCAAATGCGCAGCGCTCTCTCTCCACCTGAGTGGGTGCGCATTTGAGGCAACAGGTTAGGGACGGCCACACACATCACATTCCCTAATGATGACTCAGAGCATAGGGTTTGGGGCGGGCATATTTTTTTAAGTTTTGGCTATGCTCTGGGTCATCATTCTGGGAACATATCCTGTTTTATTATTTTATGATTTATAGTTTTCTGGCCCACTGTACCCCATATTACGGGCCTCTGTACCCCACCTGTCTACCCCAGTTACGGCCTGTTGTCCCCCATAGCGTTTCCCTATTTTAGGGCTCAGTGCTCCCCCCATTAATGCTCCTTGAGGGGGGGGGGGTCCCACATCCTGGCTGCTATAATAAGCTCAAGGCCCCTGACTGACCTTCCACTCCAAGACCTGGTGTGCACCCGCGGAGTGAAAATCATCAAAAATTAAGGTATGTCCTTATTCCAAAGAAACATATTTACAAATTTTGGGGGGTCTTTTCTGCTATTAACCCTTGTAAAAATGTAAAATTTTGGGGAAAACCCACATTTTTTTTTATTTATTTTACATATGCAAAAGTAGTGAAACCCCTGTGGGGTATTAAGGCTTACTTTACCCCTTGTTACGTTCCTCAAGGGGTCTAGTTTCCAAAATGGTATGCCATGTGGGTTTTTTTTTTGCTGTCCTGGCACCATAGGGGGTTCCTAAATGCGACATGTCCCCCCCCCATTTCAGCGAAGTTTGCAAATGTGACTCCTCTTCTGAGCATTGTAGTTCGCCCGCAGTACACTTCAGCTCCACTTATGGGGTACCTCCATACTCAGAAGAGATGGGGTTACAAATTTTGGGGGGGTATTTACTGCTATTAACCCTTGCAAAAATGTGAAATTTGGGGGGAAACACACATTTTAGTGAACATTTTTTTTTTACATATGCAAAAGTCGTGAAACCCCTGTGGGGTATTAAGGCTCACTTAATTCCTTGTTACGTTCCTCAAGGGGTCTAGTTTCCAAAATGGTATGCCATGTGTTTTTTTTTTTTTGCTGTTCTGGCACCATAGGGGCTTCCTAAATGCGACATGCCACCCTAGCAAAATTTGCTCTCAAAAAGCCAAATATGACTCCTTCTCTTCTGAGCATTGTAGTTCGCCCGTAGTGCACTTCAGGTCAACTTATGGGGTACCTCCATACTCAGAAGAGATAGGGTTACAAATTTTGGGGGGTATTTTCTGCTATTAACCCTTGCAAAAATGTGAAATTTGGGAGGAAACACACATTTTAGTGGGAAAAAATAAAAAAATGTTACATATGCAAAGGTCGTGAAACCCCTGTGGGAAATTAAGGCTCACTTAATTCCTTGTTACGTTCCTCAAGGGGTTTAATTTCCAAAATGGTATGCCATGTGTTTTTTTTTTGCTGTTCGGGCACCATAGGGGCTTCCTAAATGCGACATGCCCCCCTAGCAACATTTGCTTTCAAAAAGCCAAATATTACTCCTTCTCTTCTTAGCATTATAGTTTGCCCGTAGTGCACTTCAGGTCAACTTATGGGGTACCTCCATACTCAGAAGAGATGGGGTTACACATTTTGGGGGGTATTTTCTGCTATTAACCCTTGCAAAAATGTGAAATTTAAGGGGAAAAACACATTTTAGTGAAAAAAAATACATTTTTACATATGCAAAAGTCGTGAAACCCCTGTGGAGTATTAAGGCTCACGTAATTCCTTGTTACGTTCCTCAAGGGGTCTACTTTCCAAAATGGTAAGCCATGTGGGGGGGGGTTTACTGTTCTGGTACCATAGGGGCTTCCTAAATGCGACATGCCCCCCTAGCAAAATTGGCTCTCAAAAAGCCAAATATGACTCCTTCTCTTCTGAGCATTGTAGTTCGCCCGTAGTGCACTTCAGGTCAACTTAGGGGTACCTCCATACTCAGAAGAGATGGGGTTACAAATTTTGGAGAATATTTTCTGCTATTAACCCTTGCATAAATGTGAAATTTGGGGGGGAAACACATTTTAGTGAATTTTTTTTTTTTTTTTTTACAAATGCAAAAGTTGTGAAACACATGTGGGGTATTAAGGCTCACTTAATTCCTTGTTATGTTCCCCAAGGGGTCTAGTTTCCAAAATGGTATGGCATGTGTTTTTTTTTTGCTGTTCTGGCACCATAGGGGCTTCCTAAATGCAACATGCCCCCCAAAAACCATTTCAGAAAAACGTACTCTCCAAAATCCCCTTGTCGCTCCTTCGCTTCTGAGCCCTCTACTGCGCCCACCGAACAATTTACATAGACATATAAGGTATGTGCTTACTCGAGAGAAATTGGGCTACAAATACAAGTATAAATTTTCTCCTTTTACCCCTTGCAAAAATTCAAATATTGGGTCTACAAGAACATGCGAGTGTAAAAAATGAAGATTGTGAATTTTCTCCTTCACTTTGCTGCTATTCCTTTGAAACACCTAAAGGGTTAAAACGCTGACTGAATGTCACTGAATGTCAAATCCACCTCAAACCTGAACTGGTTTTGAAAAATAGTGAGTTTGGAAATTTTTTGAAAAATTGGAAAATTGATGCTGAACTTTGAAGCCCTCTGGTGTCTTCCAAAAGTAAAAACACGTCAATTTTATTATGCAAACATAAAGTAGACATATTGTATATGTGAATAAAAAAAATGTATTTGGAATATCCATTTTCCTTACAAGCAGAGAGCTTCAAAGTTAGAAAAATGCAAAATTTTAAAAATTTTCATCAAATTTTGGGATTTTTCACCAAGGAAGGATGCAAATTACCAAAAAATGTTACCACTATGTTAAAGTAGAATATGTCACGAAAAAACAATCTCGGAATCAGAATGATAACTAAAAGTATCCCAGAGTTATTAATGTTTAAAGTGACCAGATGTGGTCAGATGTGCAAAAATGGCCGGGTCCTAAGGTGTAAAATGGCTGGGTTCTTAAGGGGTTAAGGGAACAAAATATAATTATCAGTGTTTGGCACAGAAGAAAGTTCCTTCAATAGTAAACTACATCAGACTGTAGGAAAAGATAGGTAGTACCTATGTAATGCAGCTCATCTTTAACTAATCGTACGTTCTGACATCAGAATAGAGGAAGAAAGGTGCAGGAAAAAATTGTGGCCTGCTGTGGCGCTCCCTCGAGATAAGAGTCCAGTCATATATAATAGAATCTCATTTATTGGTACAATAAAAATGAGATCAGAGACATGCAAGACACGTTTCGGGGATAAGTTTCCTTTCTCAATTGCAGAGATAATGTCTAGGTGCATATAGTAAAATGCCGTATAAATAAGGAAAAAGGCGCTAAAAGCAAAGGGTCCGGGTTAGCCCACAAAGGGGCATGACGAGTGGATTGTTATAGCTTACTTAAATAAAAGCATGTCTGGATCTCAATGTGTTAAGTAAAAAATACATACAATAAGATCATAAATTCTCACACTAAAAAGTAATTAAAATGTATTGGTTTGCATAGTCTTTTAAAAGCGTAAATGTATTGTGGTGCGATCGCTCCCGAAGCAACGCTAGGCTGTTTTTTGTCCTGGATGAGGCTTGGACTAGGTTGTATACATTGTGGCTTGAATGGTTCCCGCTGTTTCGTTCATAAATTCAAGCAGCCAATCCGCATGGAGCTGAGTGTGACGTTGTTTCTTGCATGAAGCGTCAGGCTTGTGGCGACCAATGAGCGATGTCCCAGCTAAGTCTTCGGGGAGTAGGCAGCCAATGGTATTAGCACCAACATCTAAGGGAATTTTCTTAGACCTTAGTCCGGCCAATCGGTTTCATGCCTACCTTGGGGCGCGTAAGTTAAATTCTTCTAGAGAGAACTATTCAGCCAATCAGATTGTAGCCGAAGTGTCTGTCTTTTTTTGCATATCTATTTGTGGCTTATTTCTTGTGGTGAGCTTCCGTATGTTTACGTAGTTCCAATAGCCAATCAGTTTGCTTGAGTAGCCAGCTTGTGCCCAATCGCTATTGAATTCTTTTTTCTGTTCTTGTTAGGAGGGAATTCTGATTGAAATCACAGTATATTGCTTCCCCTGGATCTAGACTTGATAAGGAACGGGTTTTAGATTGGTTTAGGCAGTACGGAATCGAAGTTTTCAGTTTAAAAATCCAAAAGTTTTCTCTTTTGCATAGCTGTGTATAGCGGCGATGACTTGTGGCAGGAACATGCTCAATGGGTAATACAGAGAAGTTGGAAAAATTGCAATCATGTTTTAGTGCGGCATGGTGGGAGACACTTTATTGGTGATATCCATTCTTCACATTTGACCGGTGTTTGTTGAGTCTTGTGCTCAACATCTGTGTGGTTCTTCCGACAAATTGGGTACCGCAAGGACATTCAAGTAGGTATACAATATAGTCCGTTTTGCATGTCATTATAGATTTGATTTTATATGTTTCTACTGTTGTTTTGGATGTAAATTCTTTGCATTGTTTTTTTATATTCAGACAGCATTTACAGTGCAACATCGGAAGGAACCTGTGATTGCTTCATTTGATAAGGAAAGATTCTTAGTATTTTTTAGTTTGCTTGGTGCTAGTATATTTTTTAGTGACCATTTTTTTCGGAATGTTATCTGCGGCCATGTTGGTATAATGTCTTCAAAAAAAGGATCCATTAGTAGTATGTTCCAGTGTGACTAGAGTATACGCTTGACATTTTTATGATCGATATAATATGTAGTCAAAAAGTTATATGAATATGTGCTTTCTCCGGCTATGTTATCAGTAGGGTTGATGATTCTGGGTTGGAGGCACGTCTTTTGATCGAGGTGACTAGCTTTTACCTTGCTGTTCTTAATTAGAGACTGAGGATAACCTTTTGCTTTGAATCTATTATCCAAGATTTTTTCTCTGTTTCTCGAAATCCGTGCTTGCTGTACAGTTGCGGCGGATCCTCTTGTACTGTCCATAGGGGATATTTTTTGTCCATTTGTCTGAATGGCAGCTTGTAAAATCCAGATAGCTGTTCCCATCTACAGCCTTAAAAAAAAAGTTCTGATTTTAATGTGACGCTGAGTGTCGTGAGACACTACAACATTGAGGAATTCAGCATTGTTGGCACAGTGTGTACGGGTGAAATGGACATTGCAGGGGTTTTGATTCAGAGTGGAAATTAAGTTGTTAAGTTCAGATGTGCTGCTGTCCCATCTAATGAATATATCTTCAATATATGATGCAGTGTTTGAAAAGGGGGTTCTGATAGATGAGTTGTTCCTCAAAAGCGCCCATAAACAGGTTTGTGAGACTGGGTGTGAACCATCCCTGTCCCGCAGTGCTGTCGGTATATATGGCCATTAATTTGAAAGAGATTATGTTCCAGTATGAATTTGATTGCTTCAAGTATGAAATTCCGTTGTTCAGCAGGCATTTGTTGGTCGCGGTCCAGGTATTGAGAAATGGCAGAAATTCCTTTGTCATGTTGGATAATTGAGTATAATGCTGTGATGTCCATGGTAAGGAAGGAATAATGTTCCTTCCACTGTGAATCAATAATGGAGCTGATGAAGTCTCTGGTATCTCGGGTGTAAGATGGTAATTTTCACACATATTTCTGAAGATGGAGATCTATATATTGGTTCAGATTGGATGTAAGAGAATTGATACCAGAAATTATGGGGCGTTCAGGTGGATTAGTCAGATGTTTGTGGATTTTTGGCAGATGATAAAATTTAGAGACATCTGGCTCTGAAATTTTTATGAAATGTAATTCTTGTTTGTTCAGTACTCCATTTTTAAGGCCGGTTTCCAGAAGGATAGTCATTTCTCTTGCATAGCTAGATGCTGGATTTTTGACCAGAATTGCATAAAAAGCTTCGTCAGATAGGAGTCTGTTTGATTTAGCGATGTATTGATCTCTGTCTAGGATAACAATCCCGCCTCCCTTATCTGCCAATTTGATAATAATGGAATCATCTTCAGCCAATGTTTTGAGTGCTTTCGTTTGTTGAGGGTTGAGGTTAGAATGTTCTGTGATTTTCTTGTTTTTCTTGGTTAGAGTTTAAAAATCTTGGGATACACCGGCCATGAAAGTTTCTATGACATTTTCTTGGTGGTGGGTGGGGTAAAAAACTGATTTCGATGTTAAACCTGTATACAACGGTGATGGTATTATTTGAGTTAGATATTCTGGTTTCTTTGGTTCACTGAGTTTTTCATTTGATAATATACGTGGTAAATTAAAATGCCTTTTTAAAGTTAGTTAATGAATAAAGGCATTCAGATCTAAAAATAGATCAAAATCTTTATAATGGCTAGAGGAACAAAACGATAGTCCTTTAATTAGAACACTTATTTCGATAGGTTTTAAGGCTCTTTTTGATAAATAAAAAATTTTGTGTACTAAGTGTACTATTTCTGCTGGGTATGATGGTGGGTCCGGTGCTTGGTGTAGAGCAGTAGGTAGTCCTAAAAAAGATTCCACGAGCAATGTATGGTTTGAGGTGAGTAGGTCATCTTCAATATCATCCGATCCAATCAGAGGATTGGATCAGGGGGTGTAAAAGGTCTCCTGGGTGCTTGGTCCTGTGTGGGTGTCAGGCTGCCATGCCATAAGTCTTCAAAATTCTCTTGTGAAATTGGTATTTTGAAACATCCAGATGGGAAGGTGGATGTGCAATTTTGGACATATTCCAAGAGTTCTTCTGAAATAGGTTTGGTAATGATTAGGGGTGCCTCAATTATTGTAGTGCTTGGCACCTGGTGTTGCGAACTCGTGTTCACGACTTTCCTTGGGGCTGGAATGGGCTTAAATGTGGTAATAGAAACCAGAGTGGGTTTTGATGCAAATACCGTTGGTTGTTGTTTATTGGCTTGCCATGTATTAGAGTGTATTTGATGAGATTTTTTCTTTTTTGGTATACCGTTATTTTGTTTATTGGTGTGATCTTTTAACCAATATTTTACATTATTATTCTTATAGTCTAATCTGTCTCTGTTTAGTTTAGTGAGTTTTTGTGCAGCTAACTCTTTTTCAAATTTTTTTATTTTTTGACAGTATTTTTGTCCCACCCTGAATATTCATTAAGGTGTTTCTGATCAGACAGTTAATAAATAAAATTATCGATCTTATCAGATACAGTATTAATCAAGTTATTAAATTTTTCAACCAAAATATTTAGCAATGTACAAGAACAATTATGCAAAGGCATATCCCATGGTTTGTTCAAATCCTCATCGTCTTTAAAGGACGAAGTGGCTCTTAATCTGAGACCCCTTGGTAAGATATTTTCAGATAAGTATAAATTCAGAAAAAAAAGCATCAAGTTGATGTTGTATCTCAGTTCTAGATGAAGCTTTAAATTCAAAGAAAAGTTCCCGCATCTTTTTGAACTAATTGCCATGAAATGCGGGATTACCTTTGGGTGCTGGAGCTGTGGTAGAAGTTCCTTGCAGTAATTGTACTAAGTTTATGAAGGATAAATCCCTCTTGGTGAGTCTTGTCGTTTTGAAATCCATTGTTGATCGAGGAATGCAACGCTGTCGCTTCTCTCCGCTTGGTTGTCATCAATGGCAACCGGTTGTTGGGTCAGACTATGTCCGTCTCAGAGTAGCGCAGGGATAATATAGAAGAGAAAAAAGATAGGAGAGGGCAGCGCCTCGCGTAATTCCGTGGGATAATCTCAAGACACTAACCTCAATTTCAGTTGTACTGACCTGGGGTGTATCTTGGTAAAGGTGTATCACCCCTCCGTATGCGGTCAGATGGTCTTGGGCTGCAGCCTGCAGGATCTGGCCGAGTACTCAGTCTGAGGTCAGCAAGGTAGTGGAAGAAAGGTGCCTCTTGGAGATCGAGATAAGAGTCCAGTCATATATAATAGAATCTCATTTATTGATACAATAAAAATGAGATGACAGACATGCAAGACACGTTTCGGGGGTAAGTTCCCACTTTCTCAATTGCAGAGATAATGTCTAGGTGCATATAGTAAAATGCCGTATAAATAAGGAAAAAGGCGATAAAAGCAAAGGGGCATGACAAGTGGAATGTTATAGCTTACTTAAATAAAAGCATGTCTGGATCTCAATGTGTATAGTAAAAAATACATACAATTAGAGCATAAATTCTCAAACTAAAATGTAATTAAAATGTATTGGTTTGTATAGTCTTTTAAAAGCGTAAATGTATTGCGGTGCGATAGATACGGAGCGAGGCTAGGCAGTTTTTTGCCCAGGACGAGGCTTGGAGTAGGTTGTATACGTCGTGGCTTGCATAGTTTCCGCTGTTTTCATCATAAATTCAAGCAGCCAATCCACACGGAGCTGAGTGTGAAGTTTCTTGCATGAAGCGTCAGGCTTGAAGCAACCAATGAGCGATGTCCAAGCTAAGTCTTTGGGGAGTAGGCAGCCAATGGTATTAGCGCCGACGCCTAAGGGAATTTTCTTAGAGACCTTAGTCCGGCCAATCGGTTTAATGCCTACCTTGGAGTGTATAAGTTAAATTCTTCTAGAGAGAATTATTCAGCCAATCAGAATGTAGCCGAAGTGTCTGTCTTTTTTTGCATATCTTTTCGTGGCTTATTTCTTATCAATTCTCTTACATACAATCTGTCCCAATATATACGGTAGATCTCCATCTTCAGAAATATGTGGGCAAATTATCATGTTACACCTGAGATACCAGCGACTTCATCAGCTCCATTATTGATTTACAGTGGAAGGAACATTATTCCTTCCTTACCATGGATATCACATCATTATACACAATTATCCAATATGACAAAGGAATTTCTGCCGTTTCTCAATACCTGGACCGTGACCAACAAAGGCCTGCTGAACAACAGAATTTCATACTTAGAAACATAGAATGTGTCAGCAGATAAGAACCATTTGGCCCATCTAGTCTGCCCAATAATCTGAATCCTATCAATAGTCCCTGGCCCTATCTTATATGAAGGATAGCCTTATGCTTATCCCATGCATATTTAAACTCCTTCACTGTATTTGCAGCGACCACTTCTGCAGGAAGGCTATTCCATGCATCCACTACTCTCTCAGTAAAGTAATACTTCCTGATATTAATGTACAAGTGTGGGAGCTCTACGTAAAATATAAGAGACCTAAACCGAGGATACTGCGTTGCACATACCCATGTGCCAAATATATACTGGTTTAAAAAATGGAAAAATAGCAGTCCTACTAGGCTAGGAGGAAAATTTTGAATAAGGCAGAATAAATAGAGATAAATAAGAAAGAAAAGAAGTGTCTTATAATAAGATATAAAATATAATTACATTTATTGAATAATACTGGGAGGTCTGGGGCAGGGCCCTTGCTGCAGACAGCTCACTAAAATAGAATGGTAAAAGTTAGTTATAAACATTTAAAACATTACATTAAAATAATATTGCACTTAAACGGTGGGACAATGGTGGGGGTTTATAGTTCAATGTTTATAATAGGATATGTCCAATAAACAGTTTTTGCAGCGCTGGAGGCTTGCAGTTACGAGCCCACTGAGTATACTTGTATGCGCAGTAGCGCTAAAGATCTATCCTCGATACCCCGACGGCACGGGGACAAAGTACAAGAGGGAAAATAGATCAAAGGCACTTAGTGCCTCTTACCGGCTCCTGCGAAAGCAGTCATATGCGCATAGCAGCGCTTAACGGTGATCCGGATTGATGCCTCTCAGCCCCAGCAGCACGGGGAAGGTGTAGGAGAGGTGAAGATGTCCGGTAAAGATGGTTATTGCGTAGTCCGCTGGATAAGGTAATGTTCGTTTGTAGCGTGTGGCAGCGCTGGGGGTCTTTGGTGTGGGATCCCTCTCTACCCCAACGGTGCGGGGAGAAGCTGAGAGGGCAGTAAAAGACCAATAAAGGTGGACATATAATCCAAATAGTCCCGATTTCTAGTGCAAAGGCAGTCTTGGATCCGACGCGTTTTGGGGTGCAGCATCCCCTTTTTCAATGGTGGATATGCAAAGACTGTGTGTCTTTGCATATCCACCATTGAAAAAGGGGACGCTGCACCCCGAAACGCGTCTGAGGCACTAAGAGGAGCCGGTAAGAGGCACTAAGTGCCTGACTTTGATCTATTTTTCCTCTTGTACTTTGTCCCCGTGCCGTTGGGGTATAGAGGATAGATCTTTAGCTCTACTGCACATACAAGTATACTCAGTGGGCTCGTAACTGCAAGCCTCCAGCGCTGCAAAAACTGTTTATTGGACATATCCTATTACAAACATTGGACTATAAACCCCCACCATTGTCCCACCGTTTAAGTGCAATACTATTTTAACATCATGTTTTAAATGTTTATAACTAACTTTTACCATTCTATTTTAGTGAGCTGTCTGCGGCAAGGGCCCTGCCCCAGACCTCACAGTATTATTCAATAAATGTAATTATATTTTATATCTTATCAGACACTTCCTTTCTTTCTTATTTATCTCTATTTATTCTGCCTTATTCAAAATTTTCTTCCTAGCCTAGTAGGACTGCTATTTTTCAATTTTTTAAATCACTTCCTGATATTACTTTTAAACCTTTGCCCTTCTAATTTAAAACAATGTCCCCTTGTGGTAGTTTTTCTTCTTTTAAATATGCTCTCCTCCTTTACCATGTTGATTACCTTTATGTATTTAAAAGTCTCTATCATATCTCCTCTGTCTCTTCTTTCTTCCAAGCTATACATGTTAAGGTCCTTTAACCTTTCCTGGTAAGTTTTATCCTGCAATCCATGTATTAGTTTAGTAGCTCTTCTTTGAACTCTCTCTAGAGTATCTATATCCTTTTGGAGATATGGCCTCCAGTACTGTGCACAATACTCCAAGTGAGGTCTCACCAGTGTTCTGTACAGCGGCATGAGCACTTCTCTCTTTCCACTGCTTATACCTCTCCCTATACATCCAAGCATTCTGCTAGCATTTCCTGCTGCTTTATTACATTGTCTTCCTACCTTTAAGTCTTCTGAAATAATTATCCCCAAATCCCTCTCCTCAGATACTGAGGTCAGGACTGTGTCAAATATTCTATATTTTGCCCAAGGGTTTTTACGCCCCAGGTGAATTATCTTGCACTTGTCCACATTCAATTTCAGTTGCCAGAGTTCTGACCATTCTTCTAGTTTTCCTAAATCCTTTTCCATTTGGCATGAAACAATCAAATTCATATTGGAACATCATTTCTTTCAATTTAATGGCCATAGATACCGTCAGCACTGTGGGACAGCACTGCGGGACAGCAATGGGGATGCGATTCGCACCCAGTCTCGTAAACCTGTTTATGGGCACTTTTGAGGAACAACTCATCCATCAGAACCCCCTTTTCAAACATTGCATCATATATCGAAGATATATTGAAGATATATTCATTGTATGGGACAGCAGCGCATCTAAACTCAACAACTTCATTTCCACTCTCAATCAAAACCCCTGCAATGTCCATTTCACCCATACACACTGTACCAACAATGCTGAATTCCTCGATGTCGTAGTGTCTCACGACACTCAGGGTCACATTAAAAGCAGAACTATTTTAAGGCTTTAGATGGGAACAGCTATCTGGATTTTACAAGCTGCCAGTCAGACAAATGGACAAAAAATATCCCCTATGGACAGTACAAGAGGATCCGCCGCAACTGTACATGAAGCACAGATTTCGAAAAAAAGAGAAAAATCTTGGATAATAGATTCAAAGCAAAAGGTTATCCTCAGTCTCTAATTAAGAACAGCAAGATAAAAGCTAGCCGCCTCGATCAAAAGACGTGCCTCCAACCCAGAATCATCAACGCTACTGATAACACAGCCGGAGAAAGTACATATTCATATAACTTTTTGACTACATATTCTATCGATCATAAAAACGTCAAGCGTATACTCCAGTCACACTGGAACATACTACTAATGGATCCTTTTTTTAAAAGACATTATACCAGCACGCCCGCAGATGACATACGAAAATAACGGTCACTAAAAAATATACTAGCACCAAGAAAACTAAAAAATACAAAGAAGCTTACCTTATCAAACGAAGCAATCACAAGTTCCTTCCGATGTTGCACTTCAAACTGTAAATGCTGTCTGAATATAAAAAACCGGTGCAAAGAATTTACATCCAAAACAACAGGAGAAACATATAAAATCAAATCTATAATGACGTGCAAAACGGACTATGTTGTATACCTACTTGAATGTCCTTGCGGTACCCAACATGTCAGGAGAACCACACAGATGTTGAGCACAAGACTCAACAAACACCGGTCAAATGTGAAGAATGGATATCACCAATATAGTGTCTCCTGCCATGCCGCACTAAAGCACGATTGCAATTTTTCCAACTTCTCTGTTTTACCCATTGAGCATGTTCCTGCCATAAGTCATCGCCGCTATACACAGCTATGCAGAAGAGAAAACTTTTGGATTTTTAAACTGAAAACTTTGATTCCGTTAGATCTCAATGAATACATTGACCATACTGCCTAAACCAATCGAAAAGCTGGTCCTTATCAAGTCTAGATCCAGGGGACGCAATATACTGTGATTTAATTCAGAATTCCCTCCTAACAAGAACGGAACAAAAAAACTTGATAGCGATTGGGCACAAGCTGGCTACTCAAACATACATAAACATACGGAAGCTCACCACAAGAAATAGGCCACAAAAAGATATGCAAAAAAAGACAGACTATACAAACAAATACATTTTAATTACTTTTTAGTGTGAGAATTTATATTCAAATTGTATGTATTTTTTACTATACACACTGAGATTTAGACATGCTTTTAAGTAAGCTATAACATTCCACTCATCATGCCCCTTTGTGGGCTGACCCCGGACCCTTTGCTTTTAGCGCCATTTTCCTTATTTATACAGCATTTTACTATATGCACCTAGTTAATATCTCTGCAATTGAGAAAGGTGGAAATTGCCCCCGAAACGCGTCTCGCATGTCTGTCAACTCATTTTTATTGTACCAATGAATGATATTCTATTATATGTGACTGGAATCTTATCTCGATCTCCAAGAGGCTGCGCCACAGCACACCACAATTTTTCCCTGCACCTCTCTTCCACTACCTTGCCGACCTTTCTTCCACTACCTCAGACTGTGTACCCAGCCGGATCCTGCAGGCTGCAGGCCGAGGTCATCTGACCCCATACAGAAGGGTGATACGCCTTTACCAAGATATACCCCAGGTGAGTACAACTGATATTGGGGCTCGTGGCTTGGGATTATCCCACGGAATTACGCGAGGCGCTGCCCTCTCCTATCTTTTTCTCTTCTTTATTATCCCTGACATCAGAATGTGATGTTTATGTAAGTATTAGTTACACAAACTAATAGAAAATAGAAAAATAATCAAAAACTGCTTCTTCTAGACTAAATTTCTGTAGTTATGGATGCAATTTAAGAGATCTTATAAATTATCCAGTGATGGGGAGAAAGAATAGTTATTATTGTATTTAAACCATCCTTTATTTAAAGGGGTACTCCGGTGCTCGAGTGTTCTGAACATTGTGTTCAGAACGCTTAGAGCCGGAGGCCGTAGTTATGAGGTCACGGCCATGCCCCCTCGTGATGTCATGCCACGCCCCCTCCATTCCTGTCTTTGGAAGGGGGTGTGTTGGCCAACACGCCCCCTCCCATAGACATGAATGGAGGGGGCGTGGCCGCGACCTCACGAACACTGCCACAGGAACTCAGTATTTGTTTAGAATGCTGTGGGCTGCGGGAGCATCCCTTTAATCTATAAATCACCAGATATGTCATTATACCCCACTGCTCTCTCACACACCCATACACTGCCAGTAATCTCCATGAAGGGTCAACTTACATGACTGATGAGGAGGAGCCCGATGTTGTAGTATAAGGCTGGAGGGTCTCATCAGGCTGGGCAGCATTTTCTTTAATGTTCATAGAATTGGTAAGACTAGGAGGAGCTTCCTGGCCACTAACAGTGCACTGAGACGCAAGGCCTTTGTACAATTTTATCAGTGATGATCTAAAAGAGATCAGAAGATTATTCATGAAAATGTTCCTACCTGTATGTTACAAATAGATGCATGTAAATCGTATTTGTCCAGGATTCCAAAAAAAAAGTTATATGTATACCCTTCCTTTTCTAGAAATTGCTTCACATCTATCTACAGGATGTGTGTGGTATTGGCAATTTATTAAAACTTTTGTGAAAAGGGCTAAACTGCAATACCAGACACATCACATGGACAAATTTATTATTTTTTTTTTGTGAACATTGCCCCATTCAACCTGACACTGTGCACTGAGTACTGATTCATTAAAGGGGAACTCCGTGGGAAAATTTTTTTTCCAAATCAACTGGTGACCAAAAGTTAAATTACAGTTCTTATCAGCTGCTGTATACTCCAGATATACTACAGAGAAATGTATGAAGTACTTTCCAGTCTGACCACAGTGCTCTCTGCTGACACCTCTGTCCATGTCATGAACTGTCCAGAGCAGGACAGGTTTGCTATGGGGATTTGCTCCTACTCTGGACAGTTCCTGGAAAGAACTGCACAATTTTCTCTGTACTATATCTGTAGTATACAGCAGCTGAAAAATACTGGAAGGCTTCCGATTTTGAATAGAAGTAATTTACTAATTTGTTTAACCTTCTGGCACCAGTCGATTAAAAAAATATGTGTTTTCCACTTGTTTCCACCAAAGTTCCCCATTAAGCCAAAGTCAGCAAAACATCTGGTCAGGGGCTGTGCAAGGAAAAAACATTAAAGAGTGTTAGGCTGGGTTCACACCACGTTTTGTACTTATGGTTCCCGTATATGGCTGGGGGGCGCGGCGGAATCGCGGTGCCCGCACTCAGCCGTATACGGGAACCGTATTTAATGCATGTCTATGAGCCAACCGGAGTGAACCGCAGCCTCCGGTCGGCTGCGTTTTCTGCCGTATGCGTTTTCCCGACCGCAGGCAAAAACGTGGTCGACTGCGTTTTTGCCTACGGTCGAGAAACCGCATACAGCCGAAAACGTAGCCGACCGGAGGCTGCGGTTCACTCCGGTCGGCTCATAGACATGCATTAAATACGGTCCCTGTATACGGCTGAGTGCGGGCGCCGCAATTCCACCCCCCCTCCCCCCAGCCGTATCCGGGAACCGTAAGTACAAAACGTGGTGTGAACCCAGCCTAAAAGAACTTGTGTGGACCCATTGTGCCACATAACTATTTTGGCTTTAGCCCACTTCTAAAGACTTTGTCTACATGGTTCGATGAGTTTCATCCTTCATCCCCTATACAGGGATTTGGATCAGGCAACAGGGTGGATGGGGCAGTTCAGATTTAGGGACAAGTTGGAGTCAGACATGGGTAATTCAGCCTGTGTATAAGGGACAGTGATCAGCTGACAAATGAGCGTTTGTTGGCTGATTTGGATCTTTTGTGTGTCCATTTAAATATTTATTATCAGCTGCACATTCTCCTTTGTATACAGTTGATATGTGAATGAATTTATAGGGCCTCATGAACGATCCTGCAATTGTTTGTGCAGTCCAGCCGCACACTTCATTGGGCATTGTAAGGGCTCAGTATTTGAGAACTTATTAAGGAAATTGGCGCTGGTTGTCTGCCTCCCGTCTGCCCATGTAAAAGGGCCATATCCTAGGTTTTTACAGTATTTCCTTTAAAATGTTTTAAAAGGTTTGCTCAAATCTAGTAAAAAAAATAAAAATACCTGGAACAACCCATAGACAAGTGTGGGCTTTTATGAATAATGACCCCCTGCTTCCTGCTTTAATACATTGCTCTGCACACAAAGCTTACTAACCATTTAAAATATATTTTTACATTTCCGTTTATGAAAACATACTTCTTAAGTTTTTTCCGTTTCTGGATTAACAAATCTTCATTGTACTGGAAGAGAACGCTATAATGTGATATAAAAACACGCAGCCTCTGGACACAAACCAACAGCAAGTAATAATCCGGGTGCTCCTGTTCTGTATATTTCAGGATATTCTGAAAAGAGAAGAAATAAGCAGCTGATGCAGAGTTTCCTTCAATAAACCACACAGGCAGTTGTTGCAATAGCAATGACCAATGTATGTGTCTTCTTATCTATTAAGCAATTTCACAACATATATCCGTAACTGACCACACACAAAAGTGGTTCACTAAAAAGTAAAAATAGAATTTATTCTACAATTTTTTATTATGGAAAAGTTGTCTTCTATGGGGGTTGTCTTCTCAAAGAAAAAAGGAGAGTATACATAATGTATGGACAACTAAAAATCTGTCACACAAAATCTGGTCTTCTCAAAGAGGTGGAGAAGTTTCACTGTAGTATGTTTAAAGGGGTACTCTGCCCCTAGACATCTTTTCCCTACCCAAAGGATAGGGGATAAGATGTCTGACAGTGGGGGTCCAGCTGCTGGGGACCCCCGCAATCTCGGCTGTGTCACCCCAGACATCCGGTGCACGGAGCAAACTTCGATTCATGCCGGATGACTAGCGATGCGGGGTGGAGGCTCGTGATGTCAAGGAAGCGCCCCGCTTGTGATGTAACGGCCATGCCCCCTCAATGCAAGTCTGCCATCACGCCCCCTCCCATAGGCTTGCATTGAGGGGGCGTGGACATGACGTCACTAGCGGGGCACAGCCGTGACGTCACGAGCCTCCGGCGCTCTGGCGGGTGCTACAGGGAGATCGCGGGGGTCCCCAGCGGCGGGACCCCCGCCATCAGACATCTTATCCCCTATCCTTTGGATATGGGATAAGATGTCTAAGGGCGGAGTACCCCTTTTAGATCAGGCATATACGATAAGCTAACATTTTATAATGTTTTTGTTTCTTATGTTTGATACAATTATGTATGGGTTCAAGTACCAAGACTTGATATCATTTTTTATTTTTATCTCAGAAAAATTTTTTTTTTAGTCTTACCTGCAATAGAATAAGATATTCCGGAATGCGTTGAACTACATGGAAGAGCAGAATGTACAGATCTGATTTTAGGTCTTCTTCAGCCTATTGAGGTAACAGAACTTTCAAGATTTAATTCAAGATGTTATAGTGCATATGTACTATATGACCATCAGTGATCAGATTAGGTAAATAATAATTGTCCCAATTAATTCTTAAACTGCTATACTTTACCTATAACTAAGACCACTATACAATCCGCGTAAAAAACTCTACAATGTGCAAATAAATAATGCTGCTATATAGTGCATAATAACACACCCATAATAACACAACAGCCAGTGTGCACCTATTAATATCAGCATAGGTTTGAGCTTTTTAAAACAGCAGATGGCATTCCCGGCCTTCAGTCACACAGCTATGGAGTTACATACATATATTATATTATACATAAATATATACATAATATTTTTGTAATCTGTGGCTGTAATGACTCCAACTCTTTGTTGGATAGTATGTATAATATGACTGGAGTAACCATATTTTACCAAGATATTGTACTACAGTAATAATTGTTATTCACATGTGCATTAGGTTCCAGGTAGCATACATCACCGCATGCCTAAATTGGTTACTAATACAGAGTTACATGCAAAAATTCTGGCTGGCTGCAGTAGACGAAATAGTACTTGTCATCAATCCATATTTTCTAAACTAACTCAGATTATATTCCCTAACTACTCCTAACACCCCTCCTGCCCTTAGGAAATTTTTCTGAGCTTTAAAAAGCTGTGTATCATACCTTTGCCCTTGCTCAAATTGTGTGAGTTCCCAGCAGGAGAAATTGGGCGTTCCCCAGCAGGCGCGACATCACTGAGGCCTGCGAGAGCTGTGCCCCACCATGCCCCACACTCACTTCCTGAGTTTGGTCTCCTGCCAGGCCAGGAGGAGACCAAACTAACTGTTTGACTTGTGCAGGGAACAGCACAGAGCCACCTTGTGGTTGCTTTTTCAATTACATTAAAAACATATAAAGGTTGAGAATTTTAACAGCAAGTAAATAGCTAAGTGTCTTATAATTACATAAGAAACAATATATACAAATTTTAGTTTGGTGACAGGTACTCTTTAAAGGGGAAATTTACTAATACAGGCATTTTCATAGGCCAGTCTACATGGAACTTTGTCTATGATCGCTGCACTCCTTTTACATAGAGGTCAGAGGCAGCAATCTAAGCCAGCTCAGAGCTGGAATAGATCTCTACAGCAATTACTCTACACCAAATTGCAGGTGTAAATTATAATAAATGTAGAGTGTGCAGAGGCGTTACTCTTTCTGTGCAAAGCCATGTCCCCTCTTGCCGCCCCCTTGACTTGAGTAGACTGTTAAAAAATGCCAAATACTTGCTTAAAACAGTCTGCACCTGATGGGCACCTAATTAATCCCTGTTTTTTAAAACAAACTTTAAAGGGGTACTCCACTGGAAAACTTTCTTTTTTAAATCAACAGGTGCCAGAAAGTTAAACAGATTTGTAATTTTTTTTACTTCTATTAAAAAATATTAACCCTTCTAGTACTTATCAGCTGCTGTTATGACCAACTGGAAGTTCTTTCCTTTATGAATTTCCTTACTGCCTGACAACAGTGCTCTCTGCTGACACCTCTGTCCATTTTAGGAACTGTCCAGAGTAGGAGAAAATCCCCATATAAACCTATCCTTCGCTGAACAGTTCCTAAAATGAATAGAGGTGTCAGCAGAGAGCACTGTGGTCAGGCAGAAAGGAAATTCAAAAAGAAAAGAACTTCCTGTGGATCATAACAGAAGCTGATAAGTACTGCAAGGATTAATATTTTTCAATAGAAGTCATTTACAAATCTGTTTAACTTTCTGGCACCAGTTGATTAAAAAAAAAATGTTTTCCAGTGGAGTACCCCTTTAAGCCAAAATTTTGACTGCTTTCCACAGCTATATATATCACACTTACCTCTTTAAGAACCACAATGTGGATCACTGATATACTTTCCGGTAAGTCTTTTAAGTAAGCAACATAGTAGTCCAAGAAATTATTCTGTTTTTTTTTTTTTTTTCAAATAAAAAAAATAATAATATATGGTTAAAACAAAAGAAAGTAAAGATATTAATATGCAATAGTGGTTAAAGAGAACCTGTGACCTCCCCAGAAATCATGATTTTTTGCAATACCCCGTGAAAGCTTCGGGTGCCCTGAGTCGTTTTATTTTATTTATTGTCCCCACCATTTCTAGAATATGAAGGTTTATGCACCCCATATGTCTGTCAGTGAATCCATCAGATGGGCGTAACCCTTATTACACTACTGTGTGCTGATGCTGAAGTGAAACATATCTTGGTGAGACCAATATATGGAGGGTGGAGATTAACCACTAACTCATAGGCTACCAAAGGGCACCCCAAAAAAAAAACTTTTCTTCCCATATATCAAAAAAAGTGTAGAACTAAAAGTGCAATCTTTAATATGTTAGGTCTGCACTTAACAATTGTGTTTAAAATTCAGAGCACCATAGAGTCCTTACTGTATGTGCATAATCTGACCATCCGGTCTACTGGATTGAATTCACTCTAGAGCGAAGGTAAGGCACCTGCAGCAACACCAATATTCATCGCTGTATAGGAAAAGGCACTCAAAGATAAAAACAGTTTAACACGGCCCCCCTCGACATGTTTCACTGCCTCAGCAGCTTTATCAAGAGGTAAGCGGGCACTGAGTGCCTGCTTACCACTTGATAAAGCTGCTAAGGCAGTGAAACATGTCGAGAGGGTCCGTGTTAAACTGTTTTAACAATATAAGCTCTGTACTGCCAGGAACTGAGAATAATTTGTAGTGTAAAGGCCCTGACAGCACAGAGTTCACAATGTGTACATTGTACAGTATGCGGTTTGTTAGCTGCGAGGTTAGCAAACCTTATCTAGATAAACAGTGGGAGGCGGTGTATGGGCAGGGGTGGTTCGGGGGAGGTTAGAGGCAGCGGGTAAGTGGAGAAGAGGAGACGTTGGGGGAAGTTCAGGGGAGAGGGGTGTGTGAAAACTGGGCAATTCTGCCGAGGGGTTTCGCTACCCCGGCAGACTTAATACTCATGCATAACACCAGCTCCTGCACACCCATAATGCAAATCACAGCCCCTCACTGCAACTTTAGCAAACAGTACAGTAATAAAGGGTACGCCCATCTGATGGGTTCACAGTCAGAAGAGTAACAAAAACCTTTATAAAATAAAAACACCCCTAGACTCAGAGCACCCTAAGCTTTCAGAGGATATGAAAAAAATCATAACGTCTTGAGAGGCCACAGATCTTCTTTAATAAATAATCATAGGAGTCAGTACTGAATCTATGGCCAAACTGAGGTTATCAGGTTTTCTTATAGAGAGTCAATGATATAAAGGGTGGTAGGGAATAGATCAGCAGCTTGACAGTGGGAGTGAGATATTTAGGAAAGTTATTTAAATTTCAACAGGTTTGTGCATCTTTATAATACAAAAAAAAATGTACCTATAGACATTCATGTTTTACTATACCATTTGCTGATTTGTTGTCTTATTCTTTTCAACACCTGTTTTCTTGTTGACCTCCAGGTTCAGAGTTGAGCAAGTATTTGATGTGAAGCTGCCCATTTTCAGCCTCTTATTTCTTTAGTTCATGTATCTTTCATGTGTCTTTTGTTTCTTTCCACCATCCTTTAGGGAAGGGTCACACGTGCCGTATTTTGCTTCATATTTTCCTATCCATTGACTTGAATGGAAAATATGCAAAAACAAAATATGGCATACGTGACTCTATCCTAAAAGTGTTACTGTCATTTAAAAAAATGTCGCACAGACATGTCAAAAGTTTTGACTGGTAGCGGTCTCAGTGTTTGGACCCCTGCCGATTGTTGGCTATAGCCAGATAAAGCAGGACACTCAGTCCATCTAAACTCAGGAGAGAGGCTTCATTATAAGTGTACTAGCTGAGTACCCGGCGTTGCCCGGTTTTTCCTTCCTCCTTGTTGGGGAGGAAAATCAATAAAGGAGGAAGCTTTTGACTTCAAATCCCATCCCCATGTATTGTTGTCATATCCCGTCCTCATACCCCGACCTCCTATCCCGTTCTCCTATCCCATCCTCCTATCCCGTCCTCCTATCCCGTCCTCCTATCCCGTCCTCCTATCTCGACCTCCTATCTCAACCTCCGATCCCGTCCTCCTATCTCGACCTCCTATCCCGTCCTCCTCTCTCAACCCCCTATCCCGTCCTCCTATCTCCACCTCCTATGCCGACCTCCTATCCTGACCTCCTATCCCGACCTCCTATCTCCACCTCCTATCCCGTCCTCATATCCTGTCCTCATATACCGACCTCCTATCCCCGACCATCCAGTCATCCTATCTCGACCTCCTATCTTGACCACCTATCCCATCCTTCTATCCCGTCCTCCTATCTCGACCTCCTATCCCGTCCTCCTATCCTGTCCTCCTATCTCAACCTCCTATCCCGTCCTCCTATCTCAACCCCCTATCCCGTCCTCCTATCTCAACCCCATATCCCGTCCTCCTATCTCAACCCCATATCCCGTCCTCCTATCTCAACCCCATATCCCGTCCTCCTATCTCCACCTCCTATCTCCACCTCCTATCCCGTCCTCCTATCTCAACCTCCTATCCCGACCTTCTATCCCGACCTCCTATCCCGTTCTCCTATCTCGACCTCCTATCTCAACCTCCTATACCATCCTCCTATCCCGTCCTCCTATCTCGACCTCCTATCCCGTCCTCCTATCTGAACCCCTTATCCCATCCTCCTATCTCCACCTCCTATGCCGACCTCCTATCCCGACCTCCTATCTCAACCTCCTATCCCGTCCTCCTATCTCGACCTCCTATCCCAGCCTCCTATCCCGACCTCCTATCCCGACTTCCTATCTCCACCTCCTATCCCGTCCTCATATCCCGACCTCATATCCCGTCCTCATATCCCGTCCTCCTATCCCGACCATCCCATCCTCCTATCTTGACCTCCTATCTCGACCTCCCATACCGTCCTCATATCCCGACCTGTAATATGTGTACCAGGTATTGAAATATCTCCAGCCGTACAGAAGTTATGTGGGAACATACATTTCCCATTGATTTGCATGGGACTTTAAACAAAAACCCCGACCCTCACAAATGTGGGTAGTTAAGGGTTAAATTAACTATCCTATATTTTAAGTGGACATATAAGTAACATGTAACCAAGTATTATCAAAATATCTCCAGCCGTTTGAAAGTTATGCAGTAACATATATTTCCCATAGACTTGTATGGGACTTTAAACATAACCCCCCCTGGCAAATGGGGGTGAGTAAGGGTTAAATCACCTATCCTATGTTTGTTGCTGACATATAAGTAACATGTGTGCCAAGTTTCATTTTAATATCTTTAGCCGTTTGGAAGTTTTTGTGGAACATACATACACACACACACACGTTGAGTTTTATATATATAGATGGAGCCCATCTCCTGCAATCAGAGGGACTGAGCTCCGAGCTGGGGAGTGAAGTGCAAAGCTATGCTGTTCTCCTGGCTATACCTAGAGATTGGTGGGGGTCTTAGCGCTGTTTACTGGAATTGAGCAGAGAAAAAACCTGCATGCACAATTTTTTTCTCTACTAAACCCCCATCGTTGTGACGGAATGTGAAAGAGGCCTAAGTGTTAGCACCTTATATTAACTACATAGTGGATGCATAAAAAAATTACAAATACAAAACACGAACAAACCACAAAAAGCAACACTGGGATTGTTTATTTACCGGTATTTCTTTTTTTTCAAAAATAGTCAAAGTTAATAACTCATTCATACATATATACTATGGTTCTATTAAAACTATGACTTGCCCCACAAAAAAAAAAAAAAAAAGCCCACATGCAGCTACATTGAGAGAAAAATATTTTGGAATGATGCAACACTATATATATATATATATATATATATATATATATATATATACATACACATATATACTTGTTTTTATTGCTGAAGTAATAAAACGTAAAATATATACATATTTTGGCATCATCCTAAAAGGCTGTCCAAAACAAAAACAACTCACCCCAAAAACAATAAAATTCTCCAATGGTCCTAAAGGCCAAAATAGCCCCATTCCTAGATTGGGTAACATCATACAAACTTCTCCTAATTCCTAAGTTTATATGTGTATGTTCTGTTGCAAGAAAAAAAGGAGGAAAGGGCCAGTGGCAGCCTACTCACCTTCTCATAAACAAAGAGGCAGAAAGTAATAAACGTTAGAAAAAATATACAAGTAAAGTAAAATGTGTCATTACAAGAGGTTTACAAAAAGGTACTAAATACTGGATGGTGAAAATAATGAATATACGTGAGCCATATAATCAACTTCTGAAGGCTAGTCAGTAACCAATATATGATTAATAAACAGATATAAAGTCAAAAACAGCATAGTTACCTCATCATTGGTTAACTTTAGGAATATGTCTCCCAGGATTCCTTGTCTGGACCATTTTATTACTCTTTCCTGCAATACGTGGAGCAGGTCCAGGTGATGCTGGATCAAATACCGCAAGGAACTAGGGAAGAAACTGAGAAATGAACAAAAAGTGACCCTTGAACATGCTTTTATACTGATAAATGGAATAAAATCAATCAAAACATTATTTGCTGAGGACGAAACAAAATGAATGATAAAAAGTCTATAATATATACACTTAACCCCTTAAAGACTCAGGGTTTTTTCATTTTTGCACTTTCGTTTTTTTCCTCTTTACCTTCTAAAAATCATAAGGCTTTCAGTTTTCCACCGACAGACCTATATGAGGGCATGTTCCTTGCGCTACCAAATTTACTTTGTAATGATATCAATCATTTCACCACAAAATCTACGGTGAAACCCCAAAAAATTATTTGTGGGACCAAATTGAAAGAAAAAACATGATTTTGTAATTTTTGGGGGCTTCCGTTTCTACGCAGTGCACTTTTTAGTAAAAATGACACCTTATCTTTATTCTGTAGGTCTATATGATTCAAATTATACCCATCTTATACAGGTTTTATTTTGTTTCACCCTGTTAAAATGTTTTTACTTTTTGCATGAAAATTTGTATGTTTAAAATTGTCCTTTTATGACCCATATAACTTTTTTTTTTTTCTGTATATGGGGATGTGTGAGGGCTCATTTTTTGTGCTGTGATCTCTAGTTTTTATTAGTACTATTTTTGTTTTGATGGGACTTTTTGATACCTTTTTACACATTTTTTAGGGTATACAAAGTGACCAAAAATACTAAATTTTGGACTTTGGTATATTACGTGTACGCCATTGACCCTGTGGTTTAATTAATGTTATATTTTTGTAGTTCGGACATTTACTCAGCGGCGATACTACATATGTTTATTTTTGATTACATATTTATTTATTTTTTTAAATGGGAAATGGGGGTGATTCATATTTATTAACTTTTTTACAAAATTTTTTAGTCCCCATAGGATCCTTGGATTGCATACACTGTTCAATGCTATGCCATAGCATAGCATTGATCACTGTTATCGATGCTATGCTACTCCAGCTTACCATGGCTGGCTGAAGCATCAAATCATCGATAGGATGGCAAGGAGGCAAGTAAGGGCCCTACTGCCATCCTCTCAGCTGATCGGGACACCATGGTTTTACAGTGCTGCCGGGACTGTTCTACTTTCATTTAATGCCGATTGGTGATGTCCGGCATTAAGCACCCTGCAGGTACACCCTGCATCCTTAAGGAGTTAAAGATTATTATTACCTTCATCACTTAAAAGGGTTATCAGGGGTCGATATGCCCCCTTCCTGGGGAGATCAGGGGTCCAGTGCAGGAGATCGTGCGGGGTTCCAACAGTCGGAGCCCCCTCGATCTAAAACTTATGCCCTATCCTTTGGATAGGGAATACGTTTTCCTGTGCGATATATCTCCTTTAATATCCATTTTTTCCAGCACTGTCTTAAGTCTCTTGGTCATGGTGTTTGCCAGAGCTTCACAGGTTGTCCTCTTCCCCTCCTCCATGATCACAGAACTGGTGGATGTTCAGAGCTGGTGGATGTTAGAGACCTTGCGTTCCTCCACCTTCCGTTTGAGGATGCCCCACAGATGCTCAGTGGGGTTTAGGTCTGGAGGCATGCTTGACCAATCCACCACCTTTACTCTTCTTAAGCAAGGCAATGGTTGTCTTGGTGGTGTATTTGGGTTTTTATTATATTGGAATACTGCCCTGGGGCAAGTCTCCGATGGGCAGAAATCATGCTCTTCTTCAGTATGTCACAGTACATACATTACATGTTGGCATTCATGGTTACCTCAATTAGGGATCGACCGATTATCGGTTTGACCGATATCATCGGCCGATATTCATGATTTTCTAAGTTATCGGTATCGGCAATTACCTTGCCAATAATGTGGGCGCTTTAAATCAATGAACTGCAGAGGCTTTTGTGGGGCCAGAGACCGCCGCCGCCGCCCACTTCTCTCCCCCTGCCTGTCCTGGGGTCCTGAGTCCAACCACCGCCGCTGCCAGAGACCGCCGCTGCCAGAGACCGCCGCCGCCACCCGCTTCTCTCCCCCTGCTTGTCCTTGGGTCCTGAGTCCAACCACTGACGCTGCCAGAGACCACCGCCACCTCCACCCGCATCTCTCCCCCTGCCTGTCCTTGGGTCCTGAGTCCGACCACCGCCGCCTCCACCCGCATCTCTCCCCCTGCCTGTCCTGGGGTCCTGAGTCCAACCACCGCCGCTGCCAGAGACCGCCTCTGCTGGTGCCCCATTGCCTCCCCCATCCCCAGTTTTATAATTACCTGTTCCCATGGTCCGTTCTACTTCTGGCTCTGACGGCGTCCTGAGCTGTCACTGTGCGCTGAGCCACTGACAGTGACGTCGCGTTGAGGACGTCACTCGTCATTGCGCAGCGCATAGCAACAGCGCAGGACACAGCAGGAGCCAGAAGTAGCGCGGACCCCGGGAACAGGTAATTATAAAACCGGGGATGGGGGAGGCAATGGGGCACCGGCGGCGGCGGTCTCTGTCAGCGGTGGTGGTTGGACTCAGGACCCCAGGACAGGCAGGGGGAGAGATGCGGGTGGTGGTGGCGGCGGTGGTCTCTGGCAGCGTCGGTGGTTGGACTCAGGACCCCAGGACAGGCAGGGGGAGAGAAGCGGGTGGCGGCAGCGGTCTCTGGCCCCGCAAAAGCCTCTGCAGTTCATTGATTTAAAGGACCCGCTTTAAATTATTGATCTGCAGAGGCTTCTGTGGGGCCAGAAACAGTTTATCAGGGTATACCCGCACATACACACGCGCAAATTAAAAAGCACGGAATATCGGTATAAGTTATTGGCTATCAGCCTGAAAGTTCACAGGTTATCGATATCGGCTCTAAAAAAAATCAATATTGGTCGATCCCTAACCTCAATGAACTGTAGCTCTCCAGCCCCAGACCATGACACTCCCACTACCATGCTTGATTGAAGGCAAGACACACTTGTCTTTGTAATCCTCTCCTGGTTTCCTCCACATACGTTTGACACCCTCTGATCCAAATAAATTTATCTTGGTCTCATTGGACCAAAGGACATGCTTGTCTTCAGCAAACTGCGGCTTTCTTGTGCATGATCTTTAGAAGAAGCTTACTTCTAGGATGACAGTCGAGCCCAATTTGATGCAGTGTGCGATGTATGGTCTGAGCACCGACAGACTGGCAGCACTCGTAAATCTGTTCCCAAATAAAACCTCTGTATATGCTGCTGAGCAAGTGCACTCAAATGCTTTTGTTTACCACGACGAGGCCTGTTATGAGTGGAACCTGTCCTGTAAAGTTGCTGTAAAGTCTTGTCCACTGTGCTGCAGTCGTGGCAATATTCTTATAGCCTAGGCCATCTTTATGTCGAGCAACATTTCTTTTTTTCAAATCCTTAGAGTTCTCTGCCATAAGGTGCTGTGTTAAACTTCTACTGATCAGTATTAAAGAGTGCGAGAGTGATAACACCAAATTTTAGACACCTGCTCCCCTTTCACACCTGAGACCTTGTAACACTAACGAGTCATATGACACCAGGGAGGGAAAATGCCTAATTGGGCCCAATTTGGACATTCCCACTTAGGAGTGTACTTACTTTTGTTGCCAAGGTTTAGATATTAATGACTGTGTACTATGTTATTTTGAGGGGAAACAACATTAAACTCTGTTATACAGGCTGTGCACTCACTATTTTACATTGAGTGTTGTCACATAAAAGATATAATAAAATATCTATAAAAATGTGAGGGATGTACTCCCTAATGTCAGATTCAGAATATACTCCAATAGGAAATACCCAGACAGCCTTGCAGGTATGTACTAAAATCACCTTATGGTGGATAACTCCTTTAAGGGTTAACAAGACAGGATTGTGCAGTGTTGTGCATGGTGTGCACAATCCTATCTTGTAAGCCCTTAAAGGAGTTATCCACCATAAGGTGATTTTAGTACATACCTGCCAGAATATCTGGGTATTTCCTATTGGAGTTTGGTCTTCAATAGACCCTCTCACACATCAGCCATCCCACCCATTGCAGCACAAATAAGCTCAAAAGATCAGTGTTTTCTAACCAGGGTGCCTACAGCTGTTGAAAAATTATCTCTCTCCCACCCAGCGGTCGCTCCACCCATTGAAGCAGGACAGACTCCCTCTGATCACCTGACTAGTGATGTCATGCCTCAACACACTGCAACCTTGGGAAATCCTGAGACCTGAGTCATTTTGTGTGCTGTTAAAAATAAATATTGGGGCGAAGATAACAGTATAATTGCGCGACCACCATCACACACATATATTATGAACTACACTAACTTTACAGCCCCTGTAGCATAGTCAAATAATAAAAATCCAGGGATACCACTTTTTTGAGGCGTATTACTTGTGCTGGTTATATTACACTATGAAAAGCTTTTTTTTTTGTCATCTGCTTCTTTCCTGTACAACTTCACTTTATCTATTACCCCTGTCATATTGTGCACTGAAGAAAAAGTAAAAGTCCAGTACCTTCGCTCCTTAGCGGTTTTCTTGATGTCTGACCCTTGTAAACTGGCCCTTATCTTAAGCATATGAGAAAGATTTAGGACATATTTTCTCTCTGATTCAAGAAGGTCTTTAGCAGCTGTCTGTCTTCTGGCTTGAAAGGGAAAACATTGTTATTACACATACACAATCATACACATACACAATAAGCTAGACTAAAGATGCTCATACACATAAAATAGATGTCAGCAGAATGCTAAGCTGATAGCTATTCCTCCTGACTCACCTATACTCATGCATGCCTGTGTGTTTTCAATCGTATTAGCGGCTAACATCCTACAGCAACATATCATCAAATAATTCTTTCCCCAGACATATGCCATTAGGGAAGAATCAGGATACCCTTATAAACATAAGAAAGTTAGGTCGGACATGTATGGGCACCTAAAGGCCAACTTTCCTCAATTCTGCTGCCTGACTTATCCACCTCCCACTTTGTTTCTCCTTTGCTTCTCCTCTGTGCAATTTCCTTCACTGGCTGCCCAAGACCCAACAAATTCAATGTAACCCTGTTACGCCTAGCGCTCCGGGTCCCCGCTCCTCCCCGGAGCGCTCACGGCGTCTTTCTCCCTGCAGCGCCCCGGTCAGTCCCGCTGACCGGGAGCGCCGCACTGTCATGGCCGTTGGGGATGCGATTCGCACAGCGGGACGCGCCCGCTCGCGAATCGCATCCCAGGTCACTTACCCGTCCCGGTCCCCTGCTGTCATGTGCTGGCGCGCGCGGCTCCGCTCTCTAGGGCGCGCGCGCGCCAGCTCTCTGAGACTTAAAGGGCCAGTGCACCAATGATTGGTGCCTGGCCCAATTAGCTTAATTGGCTTCCACCTGCTCCCTGGCCATATCTGGTCTCCTCCCTTGCACTCCCTTGCCGGATCTTGTTGCCTTGTGCCAGTGAAAGCGTTTAGTGTGTCCAAAGCCTGTGTACCTGAACTTCTGCTACCCATCCTGACTACGAACCTTGCCGCCTGCCCCCGACCTTCTGCTACGTCTGACCTTGCCTCTGCCTAGTCCTTCTGTCCCACGCCTTCTCAGCAGTCAGCGAGGTAGAGCCGTTGCTAGTGGATACGACCTGGTTGCTACTGCCGCAGCAAGACCATCCCGCTTTGCGGCGGGCTCTGGTGAAAACCAGTAGCCTCTTAGAACCGGTCCACTAGCACGGTCCACGCCAATCCCTCACTGACACAGAGGATCCACTACCTGGAAGCCGAATCGTGACAGTAGATCCGGCCATGGATCCCGCACTGTTACGCCTAGCGCTCCGGGTCCCCGCTCCTCCCCGGAGCGCTCACGGCGTCTTTCTCCCTGCAGCGCCCCGGTCAGTCCCGCTGACCGGGAGCGCCGCACTGTCATGGCCGTTGGGGATGCGATTCGCACAGCGGGACGCGCCCGCTCGCGAATCGCATCCCAGGTCACTTACCCGTCCCGGTCCTCTGCTGTCATGTGCTGGCGCGCGCGGCTCCGCTCTCTAGGGCGCGCGCGCGCCAGCTCTCTGAGACTTAAAGGGCCAGTGCACCAATGATTGGTGCCTGGCCCAATTAGCTTAATTGGCTTCCACCTGCTCCCTGGCCATATCTGGTCTCCTCCCTTGCACTCCCTTGCCGGATCTTGTTGCCTTGTGCCAGTGAAAGCGTTTAGTGTGTCCAAAGCCTGTGTACCTGAACTTCTGCTACCCATCCTGACTACGAACCTTGCCGCCTGCCCCCGACCTTCTGCTACGTCTGACCTTGCCTCTGCCTAGTCCTTCTGTCCCACGCCTTCTCAGCAGTCAGCGAGGTAGAGCCGTTGCTAGTGGATACGACCTGGTTGCTACTGCCGCAGCAAGACCATCCCGCTTTGCGGCGGGCTCTGGTGAAAACCAGTAGCCTCTTAGAACCGGTCCACTAGCACGGTCCACGCCAATCCCTCGCTGACACAGAGGATCCACTACCTGGAGGCCGGATCTACTGTCACGATTCGGCTTCCAGGTAGTGGATCCTCTGTGTCAGCGAGGGATTGGCGTGGACCGTGCTAGTGGACCGGTTCTAAGAGGCTACTGGTTTTCACCAGAGCCCGCCGCAAAGCGGGATGGTCTTGCTGCGGCAGTAGCAACCAGGTCGTATCCACTAGCAACGGCTCTACCTCGCTGACTGCTGAGAAGGCGTGGGACAGAAGGACTAGGCAGAGGCAAGGTCAGACGTAGCAGAAGGTCGGGGGCAGGCGGCAAGGTTCGTAGTCAGGATGGGTAGCAGAAGTTCAGGTACACAGGCTTTGGACACACTAAACGCTTTCACTGGCACAAGGCAACAAGATCCGGCAAGGGAGTGCAAGGGAGGAGACCAGATATGGCCAGGGAGCAGGTGGAAGCCAATTAAGCTAATTGGGCCAGGCACCAATCATTGGTGCACTGGCCCTTTAAGTCTCAGAGAGCTGGCGCGCGCGCGCCCTAGAGAGCGGAGCCGCGCGCGCCAGCACATGACAGCAGGGGACCGGGACGGGTAAGTGACCTGGGATGCGATTCGCGAGCGGGCGCGTCCCGCTGTGCGAATCGCATCCCCAACGGCCATGACAGTGCGGCGCTCCCGGTCAGCGGGACTGACCGGGGCGCTGCAGGGAGAAAGACGCCGTGAGCGCTCCGGGGAGGAGCGGGGACCCGGAGCGCTAGGCGTAACAAACCCCTTCCCAACCTATGACGTACCAGGATGTCATGGGTCAGGTGAGGGAACCATGACATGGGCCAGCGGATCGGGTCTGCGTCATAACCAGCAGATCCACGTTGCTATCAGCAGCTGACATCTGCCGGTAATGATGACATCGGAGCTGGCTCCGATGTCCATCATTGAAATGGTTAAATGCTGTGATCAGTAGTGATCACAGCATTTAAACATTAAATGCCGATAATCCTTGGGGTCTAGGGGACCCATCTGCAGTTCCACGATGTAATTGCGGGCTGCAGATGGCTTGCCGGGGAACAATGGGGACTTACCCATCCTTCCCGCTGCTCCGTGGATCAGTGATTGCTCAAGGCTGCCTTCGGCCGAAAACATAGATCAATGTAATGCAATAGCATTACATTGATCTATGTAAACCATCTAAGGGTATGTTCTCACTACATAATTCCCGCGGAACTCCGTGAACAGAATTCCACGATCGGAATTATGCGCTGTGAGCGTAAACATCAGTGTGAATGGGTCTTTCACGAGACCTGTTCACACTGAGGAATTTCAGTGGTGGACAATTGTTCCGTGCAAATGTTCCGCAAGCTCTGCATAGCCGTCAATGGTGACGACGCAGTGCCGTACAGTCCTACCACCGAAGTATTTCGGCGTCCACCACCAGAATCCTGCGAGTGGAGATTCCGCAGTGTGAACTACCATAATGAGGGCTTATGATAGGCCCCTAGGGTGACCAAAAATTGTGTAAGAAGAAAAAAAAGTTTTTGTTACAAATATAAAAAAATCCTCCCCCTAATAAAAGTTCAAATCACCCTCTTTTTCCCATTGTTCAAATAAAACACTGTAAAAAAAAAAATTCCAATGACAAAATTGCTGCTTTTTGGTCACATCACGTCCCAGAATAAATTTAAAAAAAAAGGGATCAAAAAGTCATATAAACGTTAAAAACTACTACAGCTCATGGCGCAAAAAATAAACCATAACATAGCTCCGTAGGTTTGGAAAAAAAGTTATAGGGGTCAAAACATGGCATTAAACAAACTTTATATTTTTTTTTCAAGTTTTCACATTTTTTTTAACCTTTAAAACGACACAAAAATTACCCAAGTTTGGTATTATTAAACCATTCTGATCTATTATTAAACCATACTGATCTATAGAATAAATATAGCATGTCAGATTTACCGTATTGTGAACCCTGAAAAAATTATTGCCCCAGAGTCTGCAATTTATTCTGGGTCACATTCACTGTTCCTGCGTTGTGTCATGTATTTTAACCCTTATCAAATGTAAAGTGCCCTGGAACCAAAGCACTATAGAAATAAATAATAATAAATATCTTCTGATGACCATAATATGCCAGCATTTTAGCCTCTGTAGTATATTTGCAGTTCCTATTACTCCCATTCTTCCATTGTCTTATATAGTTGCACAAGTTAAAACATAGTCTAAAGTGATATGTAAAAATGGCCCTTAAAGGGGTACTCCCATGGAAAACTTTTTTTTTTTAAATCAACTGGTGCCAGAAAGTTAAACAGATTTGTAAATTACTTCTATTAAAAAATCTTAATCATTCCAGTACTTTTTAGTGTCTGTATACTACAGAGGAAATGGTTTTCTTTTTGGAACACAGAGCTCTCTGCTGATATCACGAGCACAGTGCTCTCTGCTGACATCTCTGTCCATTTAGGAACTGTCCAGAGCAGCATATGTTTGCTATGGGGATTTTCTCCTACTCTGGACAGTTGATGTCAGCAGAGAGCACTGTGGTCATGATGTCAGCGAGAGCATTGTGGTCATGATGTCAGCAGAGAGCTCTGTGTTCCAAAAAGAAAACCATTTCCTCTGTAGTATTCAGCAGCTAATAAGTACTGGAAGGATTAAGATTTTTTAATAGAAGTAATTTACAAATCTGTTTAACTTTCTGGCACCAGTTGATTTAAAAATAAATAAGTTCTCCACGGGAGTACCCCTTTAAGTGGGACTTCATCTGTCTGTATTTTATATTCCAGACTGACAATGAGGTTATTTACATTATTGATGCGTTGATGTTCATTTTGCAACACACTAAGGAATAGACTGGAGCCGCATCTACAAAATAAATTTTTAAAGTCAAACTTAACAGGGTTGTTTCTATAAGAAGCACGAGAGGTTATATTCATATCCCCAGAATGCTGAGGACTAAGCCATCAAACTGACACTGGATAATGATTGTACAGTAGTGGCGTGATACCGCTGAGGATCTCAAAGCACTGTGCAAAGCTGTGTTGTGGTTATTAATAATAGGTGATAGTGACTTTCTGTCCTTGAAAATGTGTCCACAGCATAAATGGACTTAAAATAAGAAAGTGGTGCACATAAAAAGGTGACATCATGGAAGAATGCTATCTGGGTAAACCCTGTTTGGCTGTGATGATTTCTCCTTGAGGAATATTCTTTGGGTCTTAAGCTTAAAGGACAAGTATCATGGTTAAAAACGTATCCCCCTGTCCGAAGGATAACATAAGTCACTTGGATAGCATACTGTCAGTGGTGCAGTGAATGTGCAGACTGAGCAGTTTTTGCTACCTGTATTATAGACCAAAAGCCATTTCTATCATCAATGAGTAATTTCGTCATTGATTGATTATTGCCTTAACTAGGGTACCGCAAACTGAAATAACAACTGTATTTAGTATCAGTTTTTTCCAGACTTGTCTCTGACTTGTATTGCTGTTGACCTAGCAATTTTATGACTACAGATTTTGTACCTAATGTTTTTATTTCTACATATAGACTACATGAAGTCAGCCCTATGAGCGCCAATTAAAGGAGTACTCTGGTGCAGAGTATTCCTGCTCCGTCCTGCCCGGGCTGCAAAATAAATGAAAATTAACCATCTCTCACCTCCCTGGGTTCCCGCAGAGCGTCACTACAGCTGATCGGTCCTCCGGTCCATCCTCTTCATACTTCCGGGTGTAACGAAGCGTCACATGGTGCTCAGCCTATCGCCGGCAGCCGCGATGTTCTGCCTCGGCCCATAATAGGCTGAGCGCCATGTGACGCTTCGTTACACCCGGAAGTATGTAGTACTCTGGTCGAAAACTATTTTTTTCATATCAACTGGCTCCAGAAAGTTAAACAGATTTGTAAATTACTTCTATTAGAAAATCTTAATCCTTCCAGTACTACAGCTGCTATATACTACAGAGGAAGTTGTATAGTTCTTTTCTGTCTGACCACAGTGCTCTCTGCTGACACCTCTGTCTGTGTCAGGAACTGTCCAGAGTAGAAGCAAATGCCCATAGTAAACCTCTCCTGCTCTGGACACTTCCTGCTCTGACACGGAAAGAGGTGTCAGCAGAGAGCACTGTGGTCAGACGGGAAAGAACTACACAACTTCCTCTGTAGTAGTCAGCAGCTAAGCACAGGAAGGATTAAGATTTTTTAATATAAGTAAATTACAAATCTGTTTAACTTTCTGGCACCAGGTGATTTGAAACAAAATAGTTTTTTACCAGAGTACCTATGAAAGGTTTATCGATCGATTCATGAATGTCAAAAGTCAGTAAGTAACTAAGCCTACCTTTTAGAAGAATGATTTCTAATGCTCTGTGCTAACACAATGATGGCTGAAGTATGTTACACAGCTTAAAGGGTACCTCTCATCAAATAAACTTTTGATATATTTTAGATTAATGAATGTTGAATAACTTTCCAATAGCATGTCAATGAAAAATATGCTCCTTTCTATTGTATTTTTCCCGATCAGTCCTGTCAGCAAGCATTTCTGACTCATGCTGGAGTCCTAAACACTCAGAGCTGCCAGCCTGCTTTGTTCACAGCCAAACAGGCTGTGAACAAAGCAGGCTGGCAGCTCTGAGTGTTCTCCTTTGTGAACAAAGCAGACTGGCAGCTCATAGTGTTTAGGACTCCAGCATGAGTCTGAAATGCTTGCTGCCAGGACTGGTAGGGAGCCCCCTAGTGGTCATTTCTTCAAAGTGGAAAATTAAATAGAAAGAAGCATATTTTTTAATAACATGCACTTGTGAAGTTATTCTGCATACATTAATCTATAATATATCAAAAGTTTTTTTGATGAGAGGTACCCTTTAAGGTATTTTTATAATTGTATTTTACCAAAAATACTGGGTTCAATGAGGGTATTCTCCACTGGGGCAGCTCTGCTGTGTACTAGTTCCCTTGGCCCGTCTGTTTGTTCTTTAGGACCATCTTCTTCCCAGTCCCTTCCGTCCTTTGGCTGTCTCCAGACGAGGGAAGGCATATACATTCTGGACTGACCTTCAATTGTCACTGAGGACTTAAAACTTTCATCTGTCTCTTCATGAGTTGTCCGAGTGGCTTCAAAGAAAAAGTACATCATTATAAAAATGACAATTAAACATTTTGATATAACATAATCATAAAAAATATTAATAAAAAAAAACAAAAAAATTTAACAAAATGAAGAGCTAAATGTTTAGATCACAAAATTGTGGGAATACACTACAAACAATAATTATAATAAGAATGCAACAACAAAAAAGTGGAAATATATTTGAGATAAAATGTTATATTTAATTTTTAAATGTTTATTTTCTGTATTTTGCTTTTATGATTGTTATAGTTAATAATAATAAATTATTATTATTATTTATACCAATGTATGACAAAATCTTTCTACTCACCTGTATTGGTGACCGTCACATTGCTTTCACTGCCAGCACTTACTGACCTGCATGCAGGTGCTGCATTGATGTAAAACAAACATAGATTTATTTTGAGTGATCAAAACTCTTGGTGTGTAAAAAGAAAGAACAATTTTTAATGTTTCTGCATATAACATTTACTCCATAATTTATCTTTTTACCTGCATTCCCCCCTATAGGGGCTTTATAGGGGGGGGGGGGGGGCTTTATCACGAGCACAGTGCTCTCTGCTGACATCTCTGTCCATTTTATGAACTCTCCAGAGAAGCATATGTTTGCCATGGGGATTTCCTTTTACCCTGGACAGTTCCTAAAATGGACAGAGATGTCAGCAGAGAGCACTGTGCTCGTGATGTCAGCAGACAGCTCTGTGTTTCAAACGGAAAAGAATTTCCACTGTAGTATTCAGCAGCTAATAAGTACAGGAAGGATTAAGATTTTTTTAATAGAAGAAATTTACAAATCTGTTTGCCTTTCTGGCACCAGTTGGTTTAAAAAAAATAAAAAAAAGTTTTTCACCGGAGTACCATTTAAAAACGCACAGTAAATTGGTCTGCACAGAAGACAGAGCTGATAGCACAAATTATAGTAAAGCAGGACCTGGTATTGTCTGCACCAAACGCTGTCGAAATCCCTACCTTGCTGTTAGCAAACAAATAATTCTTCTAGGATGGGGAGTCCTAAAACATGGATGAATAACTAATAACAAGTAAGATGTTTTACATGACTACATAGAATTGACCTCCCTCCTGAATATCACAGTACCTTTTTCATATGGGGATGGCTGCACTAGGTTGTTATGAAAATTGACCATCAGTGGTTCGGAGTGATTGGAATTTTGGAAGGTGCTGTTCTGGGCAGATTGGGTTTGACCTGCATGCTCTTCCTTCTGGATCCTTCTGGGAACAGCAGAAAAATATAAACAAAAACTATGAGTTAGAAAATCCATAACGTATATTAAAATACCCATTTATACATGTTTTTGATGTTAATGTAGAAATTGATGTAGCATTAAAATTAGGGATCAACCAATAATCGGTTTGGCCGATATTCATGATTTTGGACATTATCAGTATCGGCAATTACCTTGCCGATATGCCGATAATGCCCCGCCCCCCGGCCAGAGACCGCCGCTGCCCCATTGCCTCCCCCATCCCCGGTTTAATAATTACCTGTTCCCGGGGTCCGCACTACTTCTGGCTCATGCGACGTCCTGCGCGCTGCGCAGCGCAATGACGAGTGACGTCCTTAATGCGACGTTACCGTCAGTGAGCACAGTGACAGCTCAGGACGCTGCCGGAGCGAGAAGTAGCGCGGACCCTGGGAACAGGTAATTATAAAACCAGGGATGGGGGAGGCAATGGGGCAGCAGCGGTGGTGGTTGGACTAGGGAGGACCCCAGGACAGGCAGGGAGAGAGAAGCGGGCAGCGGCGGCGGTCTCTGGCCCCGCAAAAGCCGCTGCAGTTCATTGATTTAAAGCGCCCCCTTTAAATCATTGATCATCAGTGGATTCTGCAGGGCCAGGTGGGGGGAAATAGCCGATAACTTATACCGGAATATCATATCATATAAGTTATCGGCTATCGGCCTGAAAGGTAACAGATTATCAGTCTTGGTATCGGCCCTAAAAAATCGATATCGGTCGATCCCTAATAAAATCTCTGTGCAACTGTAGCAATACTTTACAGCCATTCCCAATTTCAAACTGCATTCATCCTCTAGATGAAGCACACATCTTTCCAACGTAGCCCAGGACTACATGCCATCTTTCATAACTGCCTCTGGCATCATGTGCACAGCTTTCTCGCCCTGTTCCTTTACAGGCAACTATCATTGCCTGTGACCACCTTAGCTAGGTCCAGAGTAGACTTTGTGTTCACTGACACAGAAAATGATGTCATTTACCTCCTGACAATATAGACCGGATGGCATCATTTGGACTAGAAGCAGGCATCGCACATGATAATGCCTACAATCATAGTAGATGGCATATTGGCCCAGATGTACTATGGCTGTTGCACCAGAATTTTAGCTCCATATGAACCAGAATTGTTGCGCACAGCAAGTGAGACACCTTTTTTATTTATAGTGCACCATGACAAGTGGATTAGGTTTATTGGATAAGGGTTTTAGCATGGGCAGAAAGGGGTTTAACCAACATTTTCATAGATTTTCTAGTCTAAATTTACACAGTCTAAGAAATAGGCAGGATTAGTAAATTTGCCCCATTGTATCTATTATATAAATTAAGTGTCTTTTTTTTTGCCATGGAACAAAGCCTGTAACTACAGTATGTAAATGTGAATTATCCAATAACATGAATTTACCTTTAAAGGGGTACTCCAGTGGCAAATTTTTTTTCTTTTAAATCACTTGATGCCAGAAAGTTAAACAGATTTGTAAATTACTTCTATTAAAAAATCTTAATCCTTCCAGTACTTATTAGCGGCTGTATACTACAGAGGAAGTTCTTTTCTTTTTGGATTTATTTTCTGTCACAACCACAGTGCTCTTTGCTGACACCCCTGTCCATGTCAGGAACTGTCCAGAGCAGGAACAAATCCCCATAGCAAACATATGCTGCTCTGGACAGTTCCTAAAATGGACAGAGGTGTCAGCAGAGAGCACTGTGGTCCTGACAGAAAAGAAATCCCAAATGAAAAGAATTTCCTCTGTAGTGTACAGCTGCTTATAAGTACTGGAAGGATTAAGAATTTTTAAAATAAGTAATTTACAAATCTGTTTAACTTTCTGGCACCAGTTGATAAAAAAAAAAAAGTGTGCCACTGGAGTACCCCTTTAAGCCCTTATATTACAGTGCCCATAAAAACATAACAAAAAACCTTAAGAAAGACATTTTACTGGAATTTGTCAATAATTCTTAATGTGTTATAAGCCTATTTGAATAACTGCATCATAGTGACCCCAAAGCTATGATCATACAATATAACTAAAATGAAAACAGAGTCAGTACCCTCTAGAGACATAACATATTCATCCTATGTATATATTTTATGGTGTGAAGATGTAGGCTTATCAGAGAAATCCCCACCCCGCTGGCCTTGAGCAATGCATCTCTTCCTATACACTTCTAGGTACAGACACTTAAAAATGTACTCTGGTACAACTGGTGCCAAAAAGTTAAACAGATTTGTAAATTTCTTCTATTAAAAAAAATCTTAATCCTTCCAGTACTAATCAGCTGCTGTATGCTCCAGAGGAAGTTGAGTTTTTCTTTTCAGTCTGACCACAGTGCTCTCTGCTGACACCTCTGTCCATATCAGAAACTGTCCAGAGAAGAAAAGGTTTGCTATGGGGATTTACTTCTACTCTGGACAGTTCTTGACATGGGCAGAGGTGTCAGCAGAGAGCACTGTGGTCAGACAGAAAAGAACAACTCAACTTCCTCTAGAACATACAGCAGCTGATAGGTACTGGAAGGGTTAAGATTTTTTTTTGCTAATAGAAGTAATTTACAAATCTGTTAAACCTTTCTGGAACCAGTTGATTTGAAAAAAAAAATTTGTTTTCCACCGGAGTACCCCTTTAAGGATGTCAGGAAAGAGTCTTGTGGCTACTTATTTAAATTATGATTTCTCTGAAACGCGCAAACATTTCAGAGTAGCCCATAGTGTCCTGGAATCCTGCTGCCTGTATCTGTTCTTATGCTGCCCCTTGTTTGGGCAGCATGAAACAAGTGACAGGTTCCCTTTAAGGGATGTGTAAACAGGGCCAGGCCTGCAAGCTCTGGTATGGAGGAGGAGATATAGCATGATTGTGGTTCTGGCCTAGTGGTACCAAGTAAAGGGGAGCTCCACAAGGGTTCAGTTGTTAGATATGAGTTCTTTACTGGGCAACAGAGTATAACATGTAAACAAAAAATGCTGTTAAATGTATTCTTAATGGGGAGGCACAGTCTTTCAGAGTTGCTGTCTTGGCACTTATACACTGGATTTGGGGCCAAGGATGTTCCGTACAGGGTAAATCTTTACCAAAAAGTGCCCAAATGTTGTAGCTGGCAGAAGGACTTGCTTCCCTCATGCACCATTCAGGTATAGTCCCCTTTGACAATGTGGACTAGAAATGGGTCTCAGAGTTCTTCCTCTTGACAATGACAACCAGGATAGACCCGTGTGACATTTAGCAGCTGCAGATGCTTGTGGACATCAATCCTCTTCTCAGCAGCAACAACCTCTCCCTTGCTTGGTTTCTTCTTATACAAAATGGGGTGCCACCCCCTTGCAAAGGTGCCTAAAAGAGTACCCTCCCAGTCAGGTGACCCCCAATAGGCCAAGTAGCATCATGACCTGGGAGTGATTCCCTTCCCACCACCACCACCATGTCCTACCTCCCAACACATATGAATGCAGACACCAGTATACACCAGTAACAGAACATTCAGACAGTTCTGCAAACTTCATCATGTGCCGGTGCAAGGACATCAATAAATATTTTTATAACATGACAAGATGTACCACCCAAAGTGGGCCAATAAAGTGCACTGGCAATATAGTTACCCCTAGTATGATCAAAATCTCAAATCTACACAAGCTAATTTAGAGGGGTACTCCACCCCTAGACATCTTATCCCCTATCCCCTCAATGCGAGTCTATGGGAGGGGGCGTGACGGCCGTCACGCCCCCTCCCATAGACTTGCATTGAGGGGACGGGGCGTGATGTCCCGACTCCGCCCCCGTGTGACGTCATGCCCCGGACTTCCTTCCCATGGTCGGGACCCAGACCCTTCAGCGCTTCCGGAGCAGAAACAGGTGGGTGCCGCATGCTCTATTGCGGGGGTCCTCAGCGGCGGGACCCTCTGCGATCAGACATCTTATCCCCTATCCTTTGGATAGGGGATAAGATGTCTAGGGGTGGAGTACCCCTTTAATAGTTAATGGACATTACAGGTGAATATGCTTAGACTTTTAGTCTTTTATTCTGTGGAAAAAAAGATTTTTATCTGACCCATTATAGGAGTAAATTCTGTGGTTCTAGTAAAACCTTTAATAGCTTTATGGGAAATAATGTGAAATATAATTAGCTCAGTGTCATTCCCCACCTTCCCAGGAAGACAAGGAGCCCCATGCTCTGCCAATTACTTCTAATTAGAGGCCAGGTGACCTGATTCTTATGAGGAACAATGCAGATTATCATAATTAGTTTAGGAATCTCCCAGGATTTGTCACATCCAAACTGCTACATTTATCATCCCAGTTTTTTTTTTTATTCTCATTTACATCTATTTCACTCTCAGATTCTGCACATATATGGGATTGAATAGAAGGAATGTGGCGCATTATGCAGTGTTATAAAAATGTAGCCAACAGGCACTCACTTATTCTTAACTTTTCGGGATTCCCTTCGTTTTTCTTGTTGGAGTTGTTCAATCTTCTGCTGCATCTCCTCCTGCTTAGCAATGATAGCATGAATCATAGCCATAGCTGTGTTCACCTCTTCCTATAGACACAAATATTAACATCACTGACAGATGGAAGGTAAATGATGATTGACAATAATGTCACACAAAAGTGCTACAAAATTGAAAGGTTATTCAAAATACTGTGAGAAAATACATAGAAAATTACATTTAAGAAGAGTTTCCAGTAGTAAAAATAGGATACAGACTGAGGCCAAGCTGAAAAGAGTTTAAAGGGTTACGCCGGTGGAAAACATTTTTTTTTTAACCCCTTAAGGACTCTTTTTGCACTTTCGTTTTTTCCTCCTTACCTTTTAAAAATCATAACCCTTTCAATTTTCCACCTAAAAATCCATATTATGGCTTATTTTTTGCGTCGCCAATTCTACTTTGCAGTGACATTAGTCATTTTACCCAAAAATGCACGGCAAAACGGAAAAAAAAAATCATTGGGCGACAAAATTGAAAAAACCCCGCAATTTTGTAACTTTTGGGGGGCTTCCGTTTCTACGCAGTGCATATTTTGGTAAACATTACACCTTATAATTATTCTGTAGGTCCATACGGTTAAAATGATACCCTATTTATATAGGTTTGATTTTGTCGCACTTCTGGAAAAAATCATAACTACATGCAGGAAAATTTATACGTTTAAAAATGTCATCTTCTGACCCCTATAACTTTTTTATTTTTCCACGTACAGGGGGGTATGAGGACTCATTTTTTGCGCCGTGATCTGAAGTTTTTATCGGTATGATTTTTGTTTTGATCGGACTTTTTGATCACTTTTTATTCATTTTCTAATGGTATAAAAAGTGAGCAAAAATGGAATTTTTTTGCGCGTACGCCATTGACCGTGCGGTTTAATTAATGATATATTTTTATAGTTCGAACATTTACGCACGCGGCGATACCACATATGTTTATTTTTATATTTTTTTACACTGTTTTATTTTTTTTATGGGAAAAGGGGGGTGATTCAAACTTTTATTAGGGAAGGGGTTATATGACCTTTATTAACACTTTTTTTTAACTTTTTTTTTTGCAGTGTTATAGGTCCCATAGGGACACACTGATCTCTTACACAGATCACAGGCGTGTATTAACACGCCTGTGATCAGTGTTATCGGCGCTTGACTGCTCCTGCCTGGATCTCAGGCACGGAGCAGTCATTCGCCGATCGGACACCGAGGAGGCAGGTAAGGGCCCTCCCGGTGTCCTGCAAGCTGTTCGGGACGCCGCGATTTCACCGCGGCGGTCCCGAACAGCCCGACTGAGCAGCCGGGTCACTTTCACTTTAGAAGTGGCGGTCAGCTTTGACCGCCGCTTCTAAAGGGTTAATACCGCACATCGCCGCGATCGGCGATGTGTGGTATTAGCCGCGGGTCCCGGCCGTTGATGAGCGCCGGGACCGACGCGATATGATGCGGGATCGCGGCGCGATCCTGCTTCATATCGCGGGAGCCGGCGCAGGACGTAAATATACGTCCTGCGTCGTTAAGGGGTTAAATCAACTGGTGACAGAAAGCTAAACAGATTTGTAAATGACTTCTATTTAAAAATCTTCATCCTTCCAGTACTTATCAGCTGTTGTATGCTCCACAAGAAGTTCTTTTGTTTTTGAATTTCTTTTCTGCCTGACCACAGTGCTCTCTGCTGACATCTCTGTCCATGTCAGGAACTGTCCAGAGCTAGAACAAATCCCCATAGCAAACCTATCGTGCTCTGGACAGTTCCTGACATGGACAGAGGTGTCAGCAGAGAACAGTGTGAACAGACGGAAAAGCAATTAAAAAAGAAAAGAAGTTGCTGTGGAGCATACAGCAGCTGATAAGTACTGCAAGGTTTAAGATTTTTTAATAGAAGTAATTTACATATCCCTTTAACTTTCTGGCACCAGCTGAAATGGATCCAAGCTAAGGCCAAGTTGAAAAGAGTTGAAAAGAGAGGCCAAGATGAAATTTTTTTTTTCAAAAAACTTTATTCACCACTCACTTCACTGCCACTCTAGCGCTCGCTTTGCCACAAAAGTGTTGTGTTGATCTTACATTACGTGCCAGATGTCATTGCAACATTTCGGGTGAGGAACACTGGAGTGGTGGTGAATTAATGGGTAAATAGACCTTGGTCCCAGCCTTTATGCATTTTTTATTACTAGCAAACACCTTTAAACATGTTATCTGGCTTAGAAAACATTTTGAGATATACGGGTTCCTCATCTATTAGCCAAGACAGAGTATCGCAAATAACTATTAGATATCAATATTATAAGACTGGATAAGTCATATAAGCCAGTGTTGGGCGCAATCTGCAGCAAGACTGGCTTTCATTACCTGCACCACATTTTTGTGTTTTAGACACTTTTCAGATACTATTGTGTTTCACTGGCATGTCAGATACTAGTGGGTTCCCTCAAGGGGGCATCACTTAAGTTTTCCACAATGCTCCATTTTAGCCCAAAATTTTGGTGTAAAGTAAACCAACTTTGGCATAAAGTAAGCCAACATCGTTAAAACTTATATTCAACAGTCTAGAACAGTGTTTCCCAACCAATGTGCCTCCAGCTGTTGCAAAACCACAACTCCCAGTATGCCCGGACAGCCAAAAGCTCTCCAGGCATGCTGGAAGTTGTAATTTTGCAACAGCTCGAAGCACATAGGCTGAGAAACACTGCTCTAGCAATAGGCCAGATGTGGCACATTTAAGGCTGTCTAGTCTAATTTCCATTGTCTAAGGCTAGGTTCACATCTATGTTGGAGCTCCATCTCAGGCTGGACAGTTTGTTGCTCAACAGACACCAACGGACCCCATTGACTTAAATGGGGTCCCCTTGGATTCTGTCTGGTAGCCCTTTAGTAACAGCATTTGAGCGGAGAATAGTACTGCTTGCAGCTCATGTCCCGCTACTTAAACGGAGTCTGCGAACAGAGTTCCCCAAGCAGAGGTCCGACACAGATGTCACAGTAGCCAAAGAATTACAAATGTTATTATTTCTTACCCGCCTCAGTCATTAGATTCCATTTCAATACTGTTACCTTCAAATTGTTTAGAGAATTTTTCAACTCTGTAACCTTCTCCTCCATGGTACAGCGGCAGCTCTTGACCTTCTCCTCCAAGGCATATTCACCATGTTGAATTCGGGACAATTCCTGCATAGCTTCTGTAAAGCCTGTCTTAAGTTCAGAGGCCAAAATCTGCAACTAATAAAATATTTCAAATATTTCTATGCAACTGACTTCATATTGTTTTTAATATTTTTAATATCAATGTTTCTATTTAAATGATCGGGTTATACAGGGAGTCTGAACGTTCACACTGATACAATGTTTATTGGCAAGAATATTGCAGTATGCAGCCTTAGGGTCTATTCACATGACAAAATTGCGCATGCACACCAATTCCGCTTCCGCATTCATTTGAGTAGTTTCTGGCTTGTGCGGATTTTGTGTGGAATTGGTGTGGAATCAGTGCACAATCCGCATGCAGAAATTCAGAAGTGTGAATTGGAGTGTGGAAACCCATAGAAGTCTATAGGCTTTAATTTGAGGCTGAATCCTTTGGAAATTCTGCCGTGTGAATAGACCCTGAGGGTCTATTCACACGGTAAAATTTCTGCATGGGGAATTCCGCACAGATTCCGCATGCAGATTCCGCCGTTAAAGCCCAATAGACTTCTATGAAATTCTGCACTCCCATTCACACTTCTGAATTTCCGCATGCGGATTTGGCACCAATTTCACACCAATTCCGCACAAAATCCGTACAAGCCAGAAACCACCCAAATGAATGCGGAAGCAGAATTTGTGCAGATGTATGGAAATTCTGCCGTGTGAATGTTACACATTGCGCTCCGGCCACATGAGCTGGCCGTGAGCGCATTGTCCCTCTCTCCCCTGCTGCCGGCGGGGCTGGGATTCACATCACAGGACGTACCCGCATGCGAATCCCAGCCCGTCACTTACCCTGTCTCTTCTCCTCCCTCTCAGCTCCGGTGCGCGTGTCCCCGTCTCCTAGGGCGCGCACTTGACAGAGCTCTGAAATTTAAGGGGCCAGTACGCCCATAATTATGTGTAACACCTGACACTACTCTATAAGTCCCTGCACCTCCCACTCTTCCCTGCCGGATCTTCAGTGCCTTTTGCCTTAGATTAAGCGTTCCCTTTGTCTGTTTGCCTAGCCCGTGTTCTGACCCTTCCGCTACATTATTTGACTGTGCACCTTTGCCACCTGCCTTGACCTTCTGCTAAGTCAGACTACGCTTCTGCCTCATCCTAGGCCAGCAGCACCTTAGACTACGCTCACCGATACGGCCCGTGTCATCAGGCACACAGGTCAGTGGATCCACATCCAGCATCTTTACAGTGAATAGACCTTTATGGTATGTTCATATGGTAGTAAAATGTGCAGAATGTTCACCCAGAAAACACGGGCGGACATTCCCCATATTTTAATGGTCAAAAATAAACATGGTGTCATTGTGAACTTATATACGCTCTATGTAGTCAATGCATTTTAGAGGGATATCCGGAGAAAGAACAGACATTCCACCATGTGCACAGTGCAGCAGAATCCCATTGAAATTGAATGTGCACGTGGAACATTCCGGCAGAACTCACACGGACACTCTGCTGTGTGAACATACTGTTATTGTTGCTGGTAAAATTAGGAAAAATATGAAGGAACCATCCAGCACACCTAACACAGCATTGTGACTCTAATTTTGAACAGAAGCCAAAACACAAATGAAAACAGAGTCTTAACATGTAAAATGGTTATCCTGGACTATAATATTGATGTTCAAATGGTGACACGCCCAAGGAGCAAGAAGAGTGAACGCAAGAGAACAGAGAAACCTCTCTGGATGACGCAAAAAAACACAAGTTAATATGCTAACTGCATAATAATGTTTATATGGTATATAAGGAACAGGATATAAAAACAATAGGATAGAAACAAGAATTAGGATACATTCTGAAAAGACTAACCTGTGAATTAACCAACAAGATATAAAGCAAGGGATGTTGAAAATGCACTCTTCTTTGGTGGTCTAAATATATGGACAGTGGGTGCAAACTAAAATACTCATAGCACTAATCCTGAAGTAGAGCCCCATGTGGGACTGTTTCCATAATCCCACTCCCGCCTGCTCCCGCTGGATTTCTGGCCCTTACCGCCAAGCTCCTGCAAGGTGTGTGTTCCATTCCCGCCCGCTCCCGCAACATGTGCGACCAATCCGCCGGTTCCCACAAACATTTTAATAATAGTACTCCCGTACTATTTCATTACCCCCTTGTGCCATTTCATCACCCCCTTGTGCAATTTCATCACCCTCTTGTGTCATTTCATCAGCCCCCTGTGGCATTTCAGAGGTTTGCATGACTGCACAGGATTTTGCAGGACACGCTGTATGTTCTGTAACTGCCCGCTCCCACTTGCAACAACTTTATTACCACCCGCAAATTTTTCATTGGGTCCGGCCTGTGAGATCCCAATCCTGATGCAGGGCTCTACCGGGAAGTGCTAATAAAGTGCAAATAAAATGCTTTAGATGTTACTATGATAGAAGTGTTTATCATAGTATCTATTTGAACTGATCCAGATAAGAAACACAATATAGAAACAGCAAAGCATCTATACGCACTTTAAACAGTCCTTGCTGGATGATAACTGAGGACAAGGACAGTGTTCTTGAAAGATGTAATTTATATCTATGGATATGTGTGCAACAATTCGACAATAACAGTTTTTAACGGAACTCTAGTGCAATAAGTGGGACATATAGCCCCCCGTGTGGGCATGAAGGAGTGTCCTTAAAAGGACAGCACAAGAATGGAAACTGACAAGCTGTTCACATGCACTTATCCCAATATACTGGGTTACAGTTCGGTGAACAGCACTAAAGTGAGGGGTCACTTACGTGAATTGAAGGAGTATCGCTAGAGTTATACATCTTTATTCTTCTAGTTCTTTGGCACAACTCCCTGCCTCCTCAATATCGCCAGCTCTGTCCCCCCCCCCATAATGAATATGCAAACGTATTCACTCTCACGTCGCTAAGGCGTCTGGGCCCTAAAGGAGAGCACAGCGCAGGTGCTTGCAGGCTTTCACATCCTAGCGATGTGAGAGTGAATATTTTTTGCATATTCATTATGAGGGCAGCCCGAGTCAGCTCCCCACCCCCACTGCGCAGGGCTGCAAAATACAACTAGAAGAATAAAAACGTATAACTCTGGCAATACTTCATCAATTTATGTAAGTGACCCCTCATCTTAAAGCTGTTTACCCGCAGTACAGTCCAGTATATTAAGCTTAGTGCAGGTGAACAGCCTGTCGGTTTCGCTTTAACCACTTAGGGACCAAGGGCGTACCTGTACACCCGTGGGAAATCATTCAGCAGGCACCCCATTCAAACCCCTGGGGGGGGTCCTAAGACCCCCCCATGTCTTCGATCACTGCAAATCTACGGCGATTCTGGGACGATCTGGTCTCTGGTGACCCGATCACCCGGAAAATAGGGATGATTGGAGCTGTCAGAGACAGCCCTGATCATCCTGAAGGATATGAGTGAGGTGGCGGGGTTGCCACCTCCTCCAATCCCTTGCAATTCGCTGGTCAGGACTGACCGGCGAATCGCAGGGCAGAGGCAGGGGGTGAAAGTTCAGATCCCCCGCTCTGCCCACCCCTGGAAGTCCGGGCAGAGCGGGGGAAGATGGTGGCGATGGTGCGGGGGCTGTGGATGTGGGGGGGACTGGTGGCAGTTACCTGCGATCACACGAGGAGCGGGGACCAGAGGCAGAAAGGAGGCACAGGCAAGTGGAGGTAGTGGCGTCAGAGGCAGCAGTGAAGGTCGCTGTAAAGTGATCTTCACTGCTGCTTCTAGGAGTTTCAAAACTACAACTCCCAGCATGCCCAGCAGGCTTTGGCTGTCTTGGCATGCTGAGAGTTGTAGTTTTGCAACATCTGGAGGGCCACAGTTTGGAGACCACTGTGCAGTGGTCTCCAAACTGTGTCCTTCCAAATGTTGCAAAACTACAACTCTCAGCATGCCCTGACAGTCCAGGCATGCTGGGAGTTGTAGTTCTATAACATCTGGCCCTTCAGATGTTGCAGAACTACAACTCCCATCATGCCTGGACAGTCTTGGCATGCTGGGAGTTGTAGTTTTGTAACCTCTGGAAGGGCACTGTTTGGACATTAGAGGGCTTCAACGTATAGCAGCAATTTTCCAATTTTTCAAGTAAATTTCAAAATCTGAATTTTTCATGGGCCAGTTCAGTTTTGAAGTGAATTTGGGGGTCTTTATGTTTGAAATACCCCATAATTTACCCCATTATGTAAACTGCACCCCTCAAGGTATTCAATATACAACATAAAGTAGACATATTGTATATGTGAATCAATATATAATTTGTTTGGTATGTCCCCTTTCCTTACAAGCAGAGATCTTCAAAGTTATAAAAATGCAACATTTTCAAATTTTTCATGACATTTTGGAATTTTTCACCAAGAAATTATGCAAGTATCAACGAAAATTTACCACTAACATAAAGTAGAATATGTCATGAAAAAACATTCTCGGAATCAAATTCATAAGTACAAGCATCCCAGAGTTATTAATGTTTAAAGTGACAGTGGTCAGATGTGCAAAAAATGCTCGGGTCCTTAAGGTGAAAATGGGCTTGGTCCTTAAGGTATTAACTCAGTTGCCGGTTTAATACAGTGAACCTATATTTTAATAAAAAGAGTAGAAAAAAGTTATATTTTATAAGTTCCTTTGAATTTTACTAATTTTTTTATGTGTTTGTAAAAGGATTTCACTACAGTAATTACTAATACACTGGGTGGTTGCACTTTGACCTGGTAGGGTAATATTCTGGAACAACTGTGAAACACCAACTTTACCTGTGGTTAAAGCAGTCTTGTACCAGTTCTAAGAGGACTGTGAGCAATACCAAAACTGCACCAGAGAGTAAGGTTGTGCCAAGATGGTTGTCAGCGTCTGTACTGACTGTGCCTCTTTTGGTCATTGGGGGACTGAGTTTATATCACAGCCTACCCCTACCTAGATGTCTCTTGCAAGGTGCCTTAGCCACTTTTTTTGTACAATTGCCTAGTGCCTCCATGGGTTATTGCAACCATTAGACCACTACCCTTCATTGAGTTATTCCCTGACCAGAAACAAAGCATAGCAACGGAACAACAATATATAGATCCTAAAGACCCTTAAAGCATACCTGTCATAGTGCAAAAAAAAAAAAAAAAGAAAAAAAAGTGATATGTTACTCAGGACCCAATCCTGATCATGTGCATATAATTTTTGTGTGTCTCGGACCTATATATCCAGAGATATAAGCATTTATCTGCTGGTGAGTTACTTTTTCATTGTGCAGGCTGGAGGGGGCGTGTCTTTCTGTCTCCCTCACAGGAGCAAGCCTGTGCAGCCAGCCAATCAGTACTCTCTACTCTGTAACCCTTTCCTCTCTGGTTTTATGCTGTGTCATGTGTCAGAGGAAGATACTTGGAGCTTGCCTGCAGTAATCAGAAGACATTATGGTGAATTCATAACAGGATAAAATGTATAACTATAAGAATAGATCTTTATAAAATTAGTGCAAGGATTTTTTAGATAAAAGTACAGCATTTTTATGAATACATGTTCTATCTGTTTTATCTTCTCCTAGTAAAGCTGGATGCTAATCAGCATAGCTTTCACTATGTGTCATTCATCTTTCACAGACTCCTGAATGTCTGATCAACTTCTTTGTCATTCAGGAGTCCGAGAAAGCTTTGACTATTTCAGCATGCTGGGAGTTGTAGTTTAGTAACAACTGAAGCTGCAATGTTTGTAAATAACTGTGTTAGAGCAGAGTTGCCTCCAGCTGTTTTAAAACTACAGCTCCCAGCATGTCCACACATCCTTTATCTGTAGTTTTGCATACACAATAGAAATCTCCTATACTGGATACCAGTATGCTTTATGGCCGGTATCCAGTATGCTGTAAAATCTAGACTAGTCTCCTAGACCCCTAGTGGTGGCTATTTTGAGCTTGAATTTCAGGGGAAAATATAATTTTTTTTAACAGGTGTATATTGTGAAATGTCATATTATAATGTGTCCTGCAATATATGAACATTTTTTAACAATGACAGTGCCTCTTTAAATACACTGCTATGTAGGGGAAAAGCCTCTTTCTTCAATGAGTGGTGAAATTTGTTCTTTTTACACTTCGTTTTCTCGGTTGCATTTTTTCCCCATTGCCTAATGCTTTTCTTTTTTTACACTATTGTGTTCTCTGTCTCACCACGTGAATAAGTGTTCTGAAAATCTAGTGCAGTAGAATCCGACTATGTCAAACCAGTCAGACAGAAACATTCAACTTAGGAAGATGAATAGAACATACATAAAATACAGCCTATGAGTGCAATAGTCAAAGTCACGACATACTATATTATTATTATTACTATTATTATTATTATTATTTTTAATGGTATTTTTACCTGATATATCTGTGCTGGCAAGGTGCTTACTGGAACATTTTCAGTTTCTCCTGTGTGGGAAAAGAAAGACATTGACCTATAAAACACACGATGAGCACAACTTGAAGTAGGACTGTTTTTACTGTAAGCATATGGCACACGATAAAGACATTTGATTACCTCTGGGCTTTCCTGCACTGATGCTCACATCATCGTAAAACAATGCTGCCATTTACAACAGTACAACTGATAAATGTGTAGTAAAGGAAGCAATTGTAGTAGGAGGAGCAACAGTAGTAGTAATAGGCAATAAACACATATGGCTAATACAATTGTTACAACAATCAATATTTTCCCATATTGTTTCACCAGTGATTATCCTTTGCAGAGGAACACAATGGGTACAAATAGGTTAGTGTAGTTCGAAAATCTGGGCTCTTTGCTAGTCAATGAGTTACGTACCATGCAGGGAAAAAGACATGAAGATATAGGTGAAATGGACAGCCAGAATATCTGGAGGTAAGACAGAAATGTCTGTAGGAACCACTTATTAAAGAATCCAACTATGAGTGAGACCGCTAAACAGTATGTATGGTTGAATAGTTCATGAAGACCCTACAATGTTATTAAACAATTCCCATCATATTAGTTTATTATAGGAATTTAAATATGGCACATTTTCTAGGCTGCATGCATTCCTATCAATGGGCAACAACAAGGAGTTTATTCCCAAGTTGCTAACATTTTATATTTCTATGCTTAATGGGAAACGGTCATCTGTTTCACCTGCACTAACCTGTAGGTGATTATAACAATACTTACCTACCCCCAATCCATGGTCCCCTTCATCCGTTATTTTCTTTAATCTGGCAGCAGGCTTGGTGCACAGCAGGAGCACGATAATGTCAGTGTACTCCTGAAGCTCTGCCCATGCACCAAGCCTGCCATCGGATTAAAGAAGATAACGGATGAACAGGACAACTTATCGGGTGTAGTTAAGTATTATTTTATTCAGTGTTACCTGCACTACCTGCCTGTACCAACAGGTTACTGTGGGTGACACTGATACAAGTTTATTAGATATTTCAATAAAAAATAGGTATTAGGGAATTTCTGTGTGGAGTCGGGGTGCAATGCAAGGTAGATGAAGGGAAGATGTTATGGCCCAAGGGGCAGATGGTATTAACCCCTTCTTGTCGTGACGCCAGGGCGTGGTTTAGCTTTAACCTCCCGAAGGTAATACCGCTGATCCTGGGTTAGGCAGGGGCAATGAAGACACAAACGCCAGATTAAGGATAATGGCAGCTTTACTGAGGGTAGACAGGTGATATAGTCTTTGCCGTACAGCCAAATATCCCAGGGAGGTGACCAGTGACACAGGGGGACCTCGCAGGCTTTCTGGGACTTGCAGTAGTTAGACTGACTTTAGTGCAGGCCACGGTGACTATAGATGGACTTGACTTGACAGAGATGGTGACTGACAATAAGATGACTTGACTTACTGATGACCGACTTATGGCTGCAGGACTTTAGGCTTGAGGCCTCCAATGCTCTGGACACAGACACTGGAACAACTTGACTGGACTTGACCTCAGCAGAAGTGCTAAGAGAGAGACTGCAGCCCCTCCCCTTGTTATATAGGGGGGCTGTGCAAGGAGCCCATAGGTCACTTGTAGGGTCACCTGGTCACTAGTGCCTCCTGGGTAACAACCATGTGGTACAAACATTGAAGAAACAGTACACTTTTATAATACAAGCATATATACATTATGGTGATACTATAAGGGGGACCCTGGGGACATGCAGGGACTCTGCCTGACAGGGCAGAAGAAAAGTATGGGGCCACACCATCCCATACTGGGTCACCACAGCTGTATAAGCTGTACATAATAAAGAGTGAGGCATTTTGTCTGCTGTTCTTTCAGGCATGGAAAGAGTATAACCTCTGGGGGAGCAGTGTAGGTATGCAGAGGAACACATCAGCACATTCAACTCTCATGAATGTATCTATATTTTGCTGTTTTAAAACCAATTAGGACAGTAAGGATAAATAGTACAGCAGGATAGGATATTGAGCTACCATTCAGTCTTAACATGAATGGTAGTCCAATATTGTGTAGTTCCCACTTGTGTGGCCAAAACAGCTGCTATTGGTGAAGGGATGAACTCCACATGACCAAGGAAGGTGTCCTGTGGTATCTGGCACTGTGAAATTAGCAGCAAATCCTTAAATGGGCACTGTCACCAACTTTATTTTTTGATATGTTGTAGTACTTATGTACTACAACATATCTCTAATATACTTTTATTTTTTATTTTTTCATTAAAAAGGTTTAATTTACATTTAAAAACCGGCCACTGAAAAAGGACTGATTTTGGAGTGGCAATCAGTCCTTTTTCAGTTAGGCTGCACTCGCTCCCTGCCTGTCAATCAGACAGGCGGGAGCGAGCGCATTGGCTCCCCGGCCACTGGCTGGGAGGCCACTCCTCCCGCACATCGCCGCCGCCTCGTTGCCGCCGCTTTCCCTGCACGCCCGCTGCCGGACTCTGCAGTAACTGCAAGTGTAATGAGGGAACGGGGTATGCGGGGCGGGGGGGGGAGGAGGGGACGGGCTAGTTCCGTAGCGGTGGGGGGGGGGGGAGCGGGCTAGCAAAAAACAAAAATAGGATGGTGGGAGCTACCCTTTAAAGGGGTATTCCAGGCAAAATCTTTTTTTTATATATATCAACTGGTTCCGGAAAGTTAAACAGATTTGTAAATTACTTCTATTAAAAAATCTTAATCCTTCCAATAGTTATTAGTTTAGCTTCTGAAGTTTTCTGTCTAAGTGCTCAATGATGATGTCACATCCCTGGAGCTGTGCATGATGGGAGAATATCATCAGAGTGCAGTTAGACAGAAAACAACTCAACTTCAGGAGCTAATAACTATTGGAAGGATTAAGATTTTTTAATAGAAGTAATTTACAAATCTGTTTATCTTTCTGGAGTCAGTTGATATATAAAAAAAAAGTTTTGGCCTGGAATACTCCTTTAAGGTCCTCTGAGTTGTGAGGTATGGGCTCCATGGATTGGACTTGATGTTGGGAAAAGTGCTTAGATTAATTTGTAGTCAACATGTTGGAGTGTAGCAGAAAATATTTTTCTTCTGAAAGAGACCACTGTTATAGGGAATATGGTTGCTAGTAAGTAATATACTTTGCCTGCAACAATGTTAATAGATAACTGGTATATACTGTAAGTGGTACATGTTGAAGGAATACATATTAATACCTGGACCTAAGGTTTCTCAAAGCGCACACTGCCAGCTTGCCTTCTTCCCAAGGAGTTAGAAAACACTGGCATTATTCACACTCTCAATACATACTTCTGCTCCCACAACAGACCCTTGCGTGGTAATATGGTACTCAGCAAGTCATATAAAATTCACACAAATCCAAAATGGAGTAGAAAAAAACAACTTGTGCCACTCCCCACGATGTAGTAAACTGGCATCCTTTAATGAATACACATGGTCAGCGAGGAGGCCTAGCAGCTGTTTTATGTGATACATCACACTTCTGGCCTTTTTCTCATAGTGCATCTTATTCTCTTCTCCAAATAAGTGATGCACATGCACCCGACAATACAAATATTAAGGAAACCTCCTTCAATTTCAGTATATCCAAATATTAAGAAACCTCTTTCAGGTACAGTAGATTATCTTTTTTGGGGAATTGTCTATACAGTCTAGCCTCTCATGGGTGCCCACAACCTTCACTGGTTCAGCAGTTTGACCACTTTTGGTAAGTTTCAACAATGCTCGCAATATTCTGAAACTCAAAATTTCATTTTGGAGCCAGTAATCTAGACATCACAAGTAGAGATGAGAGAATTTTTGAAAAATTTGAATCGTCCGATTCCAAAAAAATTTGGTTTGGTCCGAGTTTATTCATGGCGAATCGCTATTAAAAACAGCTATTTTCGGACTACAGAGAACCTCAATAGGGGGATAGAACACTTTGCCTTGTTGTAACATGCATAGGGAGTGTGCTGGGGTAGTGAAATAACACTGTTATTCAGTATGACAAGCAGATCACAGGCGTCGCTATTAGAATCGCTGCCGCACAGTGGAACAATGACAGAGCCTGGGAATTGGAATGAGAAAACTTTAAATCCTTTTTTGAGTACCCATTGGAGGGCAAGTCTGGAGCTAGCAGCCGCAGTAATTCAAGCTCCAATGGTGTATAATTGCTGCATTGTATAAGTTGCTGCAGTGAAAAAGCTTGTACTTGTATCTTAAAATCGAGCTGGCGGTCCACTACGAGGCCAGCTACCACCTGGCCCAGCCCCTCCCTCTCATCGTAACCCCATGCTCATGACTGACTGCTAGAAGTTGCTGCTGTGAAAAAGCTCATACTTGTATCTTAAAATTGAGCTGGCGGTCTCCCACAAGACCAGCTACTACATGTCCCAGACCTTATTTTACCCCTCCCCCATGACTAAGTGTCCTGGGTGCCCGAAGCGTTTACTTTGAAAAAAATACTGCCAATCTACAAGATCAATATAACAAGAAGATCACATGGTGGCACAATGAATGACACAGCCTAGAGGCTGTAGCAGCATGAGGAGACCATATGGCAGCACAATGACACAGTATGGAGGTGGTGGTAGCCTATGTAGGCCGCAGAGAAGCACAATTTTAAAGTAGTGTGTCAGTTTTTACTCCCTCTCAGTGGTGCAGGCCTGACTCGGGAGGGCTACTGGGTAGATCCTGGCAGTATGAAATGCTTGTCCAAAATATCAAGCCATGCACATGTACGGAAACACGGCTCGTACTGCGAAACTGCGTATCAAACTTTGAATGTCTCATTTAATCAGTTATGGTTTAATTTTCTTGCCTCAACCTGTTTCTTTGGATTCTTGTGGTAATTCCCGAGATAACATATGAGGAATAGAGTTGATCAAATTTTTTAAAACAATTTAATATGTCCCATTAGCAGAATTTTCTGAAAAAATTTGGGTCGATATGAATTTATTTGGGTTGAAAAATTATAAAAACTGACATGAGCTAGTGGACACCAAATGGCAGAAGAAAGACAAATCCTGGATGTGAACCTCCTCCGGATGCTTGATAAAAAAAACTGCCACACCGCCGAGTAGCTGATTTTCCCACCAACAGTCCGCACTAATTGACTGCTACTGCCGCCGTCTCCAGGAACCCCTGTTCCACTACCTCCAGGGAAGGTAAGCTGCCGCGAAGCAGGTGGTCTCCCCCGGGCAGATTTGGCTCCAGAATTTCCATTTCTGCCACCACGCTGACTACCAACCATGCTACCGCCTTGCTGGCTCAGCTGCTGCCTCACAGGCAACCTGCAACTCTTTTCTCCTGATGATGATGAAGCCCCCTCGGCACTCCACTCCCAATTGCAATCGGCTTGATCATCATAGAGTTGTGTCTGCAAGTCACTGATGTCCTCCTCAGGTTCCTTAACAGTTCTGCTCCAAGACCCTGAACCCTGGCAACACCGCCTCCCACGTCACTCTCCTCATCACTACTTGCCCGCCTAGCGGAGGAAGCGGCGGATGTCTCCTCCACTTCTTGGCTGGGCAGTAGCTGCTGACTGTCGTCTATTAGATTGTCCTCAGTGAATAGTGGAGCTGAACCCAGAGCATAAGATACTTCTGTAGGAGAGGGAACAGCATAGGACAGAGGCAATGGGAGGACAGGGACTGCTCCCGGGCCATGCCAATTGAGGGTTGTGTCTGAGGAACCCACTGACTGTTGACTGGGGGTGTCAGATGTCACTTGTGATGAAGTGGATGACCGTGTTAACCAATCGATGACGGCAGATGGGTTGCTGGTCGAGACACGACCGCAAGCTGATAACGGGAGCTCAGGCCTCTCCCTGCGACCCCTGCTGCCACTCGACCCTAGTGTGCTGCGACCTTTGCCTGAAGGATTTAGGCCTCTGCCACTCCTCTGTGCACGTCCTGGCACTTCTCTTTCTGACATACTTAGTGTGTATATGAAGGGAGTACAATACACTTCACTATGATTAAAACAGTATTTGTCTAGAACAGCAGCAGGAGTGCACTTTTGGCTGGCCTTTCACAGTAACTAGAAACTTAAGACTTTAACAGGAACAAAATTGTACACCACCTATCTACACACAGATTACACTTAACAGAGGACAACAAGCTCCACTATGCAACCTATATTAGGCACTAATAGCAGGTGATTATGGATTTTAGTACTCTGCTAAACCCAACTGGCTGGCTACTATTAGCTTTTCAGTTATTGTACACACCAGTGCTGCAGCACACAGTTGCTGTGTAGTACACCCAAAACTGCACTCTCTCTCAATCTCTCTTCCTTCCCTATCAGTGCTTCCAGGCTGGATTTGGGCAAGGTGAAACACTGCTGTAAAAATGCTCTTCTGTGCAACACACACACTGCTCTCTGTCCCTCTCTCTCTCTTTCTGCAATAAAACGCTGAAGTGACTGGCCGCAAGAAGCCTGACGATTATATAGGACTGTGGTGGCTGGCTGCTGATAGGCTGCATGTGATTCAGGGTCATCCTGCCTACTAGTCTTCCCAGAGTTCCTTGCCCAATGTCCTGACATGCGGAACCACCATCTTAGATGCCCTGGAGCATTGAGTTTAATGAAGCGATTTAATGAAGCGATTGTGCGATTTAATCGCGGCGATATTCGGATTCGTTGTGAAGCAAATTTTTCCTGAAATTCGTAACAAATTCGAATTCATCAGATTCGATTTGCTCATCCCTAATCACAAGTTTTCCACTTTTTTCTTCTACTTCCAAAATCCACGATCTACATCAAGAACTAACTGTTCGCTTGCTGCTTAATACATCCCGCCCTCTGACAGCTGCCATTGTTACATGTCTTATGTTATTCACTTTTACCTGCGAGTGGTTTAAAGCATATTGGATTTTATGTGTGTTTAAACAGACTCCCATAGACTTCTTTCTGTAACCTTTTTGAACTCCAGAGTAATACAAACTTGTTTTTATTTAAGTACATACTAAGTGCTGTAGGGCCCTTGCAGTTATTCCCAATCTCATGAGTAAACCCCCTGAAAAATGGTAGGGTATAAGCATGTTATCATTTTGTATTGCTGATGTAGTTTGTACTAATGAACAAACTGTATATACAGTCTACCTTCCCTGCTGTAAAAGTGGCAGGTCTTACTGGTACTGTTTTCTGGGAAACACATAAGAAGGTTCCTGGTTAGGAAATACTGTCTTATGATTCAGAATAAAAAAGAAAATAAAAGGCTTTATTTTACAAAGCACCACAACGAGTCTACACTGCTGAATCTGAATGAGAATCTCTCTGGAGTGGTCGCCGCTAAAATGATCACCGGAAAGACCGCTCACACATGCGCCGTCTCTATAGACAGCAATGCAGCCCAAAGAAATTTTGCCCAAAGAATGAACATGTCCATTCTGCTGGTATAATTCCACAGTGTGCACAGAGCAGCAAAATCCCTTTGAAAACAATAGTAGTGGAATTTCGCCGGCCAAATTTCAGCAGTGTGAACGAGGCCTTAGCCTGGGTTCAAACAGCCTCCATTTTTACTGTGACAACACGTGTTCTTCCCACTAATGCAGCAGTTTTGCAATGTGGTAACTAACTCCATGGTTTTATCAGGGAAACAAATTTCACATGTTAAAATAACACTGACAATAACTGCAATGCAAATCCACATCAATTCATGCAGAGATCCACATCATTCATGCAGCGTGTGAACCAAGCCTGTCAAAGCTTTTTTTTCTATTTTTTTCTATTTCCATTTTAATAACAATTATTATTGTGGTACAAAATTAGGAAGGTGTGAGTAAGAAGTAGCTCCATTTTGCCAATCCTGAGTTAAAACACATTTTTTGTAACTTTTTGAAATATATATGACACATACCTTTTCATATCAAATAAGTGTTTGTACCGTGTTAGCCTTAGAAATATAGGAGACGAGTAGAGTAGTGATACATTTATTTACTAACTGAGAAGATGTAGATTGCAAGACCTCTTAGGTAACAGGTGACATGCCTGATAAAGGGACCTAACAGGTCTTGAAAGCTTGAAATCCTGTCAGTTAGCCAATAAGGTATCATCGCTACTCCACTTACCTTTTTAAAGTAATAGCTGGGATTCTGGGCCCGGAAGAGCATGTGCCCATAAAATCACTCTGTCTCACCTTATCCAATCTTAGACTTAGGTGATGCAAAGTCTAGTTACCCTCTTTTGGTTATTCCTATCCTACATCCAGTGCCGCCATTAGGGGGTACAGGTGGTATCCCAGTAAGGGGCTCGGGACCCTTAGGCTGCCAATCATCGGTAATTGCCATGATGGGACCGGCACGGTCCCTGAAGTGGCATAACTGGATCCTTTACCTACAAGCCCCATCGCACACTCTACGACCGGGCCCGCAGGTGAAGGGGGAGTGCCGCCAGGGGATCCAGGACACCTGTTCCGAATCCCCCAGTAACTGCAACTTTCAACACTGTGTGCGCCGACGTGACCTGACCTTGCTACAGTGCCGCCAGCCCTGACCCCCTACCTGTCCTGACTACGAGTTGTCTCATCCTACTTGCACTACGTTTCACCTCGGCAGCATGTGTGGACGAGTCGTATCTGGGGTAGCAACCTGGGTGCCGCCTGCCACAGCAAGTCCATCCCGCTTGGCGGCGGGCTGTGGTGAATACCAGCGGCACCTTAGACTCCCCTCCCTGGTATGGCCCACGCCATCAACCACACAGGTACAGTGTATCCACTTCTCCACCTCCAGCCATTACAGTGGTCAGACAGAAAAGAACAACTCAGCTTTTTCAGTAGAATAATTGTCAAATCTGTTTCAATTTCTGAAGCCAGTTGATAAGAAAAAAAAAGTTTCCACTGTAGTGGACCAGACGTTTTTTCCTTTTAGAATTTTCGTTTTTTTCTGTTAAAATACATAACTTTTTTTTTCACCTACAGACCCATATAAGGGCTTGTTTTTTGCACGAACAATTGCAATTTGTAATGACATCTTTCATTTTACCATGAAATGCACGGCGCAAAAATATTATTTGGGGGGGGGGGATGGTTTATAAGAAAACTGCAATTTTGCTACTTTTGGGGGGTTTGTTTTTTAGGGACTGCACTTTATGGTAAGATTGATACATTATCATTAATGGGGTAGGTTAATGTGATTCAAATGATTAGAGATGAGTGAAGTTACAGTGATTCGTTTCATCACGAACCTCACGGCTCGGCAGTTGCTGACTTTAGCCTGCATAAATTAGTTCAGCTTTCCGGTGCTCCGGTGGGCTGGAAAAGGTGGATACAGTCCTAGGAGACGTTTTCCTAGGACTGTATCCACCTTTTCCAGCCCACCGGAGCACCTGAAAGCTGAATTAATTTATGCAGGACAAGTCAGCAACCGCCGAGCAGAGAAGTTCGTGATGAATGGAATTACTGTAACTTCGCTCATCTCTAAAAATGATTCCCAATAGTTTTTCTGGTTTTTATTATTGTACTATTTTAAAAAAATGCAAACTTTCTTTAACAAAATTGGTATGCATAAAATTGTCATTTTCTGACCCCTATACATTTTTGGGTGTTTGGTATTATTTCACGTTTACACCGTTTACCGTGCGGGATCATGAACATTATATTTTAATAGTTTGGACATTTACCCATGCGGCGATACCAAATATGTAAATTTATTTATATATTTTTTTTTTGTAAAATGGGAAAATAAGGGGAATTTGATTTTTTGCTATTAGGGGAGGGGTTTTTATATAATTTTAGAAACGTTTTATTTTTTTATTTTACACTTTTAAAGTCCCCATAGGGGACTTTTATATGCAATTACTAGATTGTACTCTGCTCAAAGAAATAATGGTAACACTTAAACAACACAATGTAACTCCAAGTCAATCACACTTTTGTGAAATCACACTGTCCACTCATGAAGCAACACTGATTGACAATCAATTTCACATGCTGTTGTGCAAATGGAACAAACAACAGGTGGAAATTATAGGCAATTAGCAAGACACCCCTCAATAAAGGGGTGGTTCTGCAGGTGGTGACCACAGACCACTTCTCGGTTCCTATAGTTCTTGGCTGATGTTTTGGTCACCTTTGAATGCTGTAGGTGCTTTCACTCGAGTGGTAGCATGAGACGGAGTCTACAACCCACACAAGTGGCTCAGGTAGTGCAGCTCATCCAGGATGGCATATCAATGCGAATTGTGGCAAGGTTTGTTGTGTCTGTCAGCGTAGTGTCCAGAGCATGGAGGCGCTACCAGGAGACAAGCCAGTACATCAGGAGATGTGAAGGAGGCTGTAGGAGGGCAACAACCCAGCAGCAGGACCACTACCTCCACCTTTGTGCAAGGAGGAGCAAGAGGAGAACTGCCAGAGCCCTGCAAAATGACCTCCAGCAGGCCACAAATGTGCATGTGTCCACTCAAATGGTCAGAAACAGACTCCATGAGGGTGGTAAGAGGGCCCGACATCCACAGATGGGGGTTGTGCTTACAGCCCAACACCGTGCAGGACATTTGGCATTTGCCAGAGAACACCAGCATTGGCAAATTCGTCACTGGCGCCCTGTGCTCTTCAAAGATGAAAGCAGGTTCACACTGAGCCCATGTGACAGATGTGACAGAGTCTGGAGACGCCATGGAGAATGTTCTGCTGCTTGCAACATCCTCCAGCATGACCGGTTTGACGGTGGGTCAGTAATGGTGTGGGGTGGCATTTCTTTGGGGGGCCGCACAGCCCTCCATGTGCTTGCCAGAGGTAGACTGACTGCCATTAGGTACCAAGATGAGATCCTCAGACCCCTTGTGAGATCATATGCTGGTGCGGTTGGCTCTGGGTTCCTCCTAATGCAAGACAATTCTAGACCTCATGTGGTTGGAGTATGTCAGCAGTTCCTGCAAGAGGAAGGCATTGATGCTATGGACTTGCCCGCCTGTTCCATTCACCAATGCCCCGTTGCACCACAGACCAGGAGTTGGCGGATGCTTTAGTCCAGGTCTGGGAGGACATCCCTCAGGAGACCATCCGCCACCTCATCAGGAGCATGCCCAGGCATTGTAAGGAGGTCATACGGGCATGTGGAGGCCACACACCCTATTGAGACTCATTTTGACTTGTTTTAAGGAAATTACATTACAAGTTGGATCAGCCTGTAGTGTGGTTTTCCACTTTGATTTTGAGTGTGACTCCATATCCAGACCTCCATGGGTTGATAAATTTGATACAACCCTTTTTGGTATCCTGTAAGCAGTTTCTACAAATATATACGGGAGGGAAACGATAATGTGGAAATATATGGAGATAAAAAAAAATAATAATCTGGACGATAGCTATGACTGGGCGGTCAACATACAGGGCTATATTCTATTCAACAACAAAAAACGTGGTCTCAAATGGCTGGAGGTGCTCAACAACAAATGCAGTTGTGCATTTATACTGGGGGAGCAGATCCTGCCCTTGTAGTCCGTTGCTAGGGGCGATCCCCAGCATAAAAATACATACAATGGAGGATGTCTGCAGTGGACTACAAGTGCCACAATAGAATACTACACCAGATAAATGGTGTGGATGGTCAACATACAGGGTTATAGTCTATTCAGGAAGGATCAGACAAAACGGAAAGAGGAGTCTGTCTTTATGTAAAGTCCAGTCTGAAAGCCGCGGGAGGATATACGGGAGGGAAACGATAATGTGGAAATATATGGAGATAAAAATAAAAAAATTCTGATAGGGGTTTGCTATAAGCCACCAAACATAATGGAAGAGCCAGAAGATCAATTACTGAGGCAAATAAACAAGGCAGCAAATCAGAATGAGGTGATAATAATGGGGGACTTTATCCTAATATAAACTGGGGGACAGAGACCTGTGAATCTCTTAACCCCTTAAAGACTCAGGGTTTTTCCATTTTTGCACTTTCGTTTTTTCCTCCTTACCTTTTAAAAATCATAACCCTTTAAATTTTCCACCTAAAAATCCATATTATGGCTTATTTTTTGCGTCACCAATTCTACTTTGCAGTGACATTAGTAATTTTACCCAAAAATTCACGGCGAAACGGGAAAAAAAATAATTGTGCGACAAAATCGAAGAAAAAAACGCCATTTTGTAACTTTTGGGGGCTTCCGTTTCTACGCAGTGCATATTTCGGTAAAAATGACACCTTATCATTATTCTGTAGGTCCATACGATTAAAATGATACCCTACTTATATAGGTTTGATTTTGTCGCACTTCTGGAAAAATTCATAACTAATTACTTGAAAATTTATACGTTAAAAAATTTCATCTTCTAACCCCTATAACTTTTTTATTTTTCCACGTACAGGGCGGTATGAGGGCTCATTTTTTGCGCCATGATCTTTTATTGGTATGATTTTTGTTTTGATCGGACTTTTTGATCACTTTTTATTCATTTTTTAATGGTATAAAAAGTTACCAAAAATATGCTTTTTTGGACTTTGGAATTTTTTTGCGCGTACGCCATTGACCATGCGGTTTAATTAATGATATATTTTTATAGTTTGGACATTTACGCACGCGGCGATACCACATATGTTTATTTATTTATTTTTTTTACACATTTATTTTTTTTTATGGGAAAAGGGGGGTGGATTCAAACTTTTATTAGGGAAGGGGTTAAATGACCTTTATTAACACTTTTTTTTTACTTTTTTTTGCAGCGTTATAGCTCCCATAGGGACCTATAACACTGCACACACTGATCTCCTATGCTGATCACTGGAGTGTATTAACACGCCTGTGATCAGTGTTATCGGCGCTTGACTGCTCCTGCCTGGATCTCAGGCACGGAGCAGTCATTCGTCGATCGGACACCGAGGAGGCAGGTAAGGGCCCTCCCGGTGTCCTGTAAGCTGTTCGGGACGCCGCGATTTCACCGCGGCGGTCCCGAACAGCCCGACTGACTAGCCGGGATACTTTCACTTTCACTTTAGAAGCGGCGGTCAGCTTTGACCGCCGCTTCTAAATGGTTAATACCGTACATTGCCGCGATCGGCAATGTGTGGTATTAGCCGCGGGTCCCGGCCGTTGATGAGCGCCGGGACCGACGCGATGTGATGCGGGGTCGCAGCGCGACCCCGCTTCATATCGCGGGAGCCGGCGCAAGACGTAAATATACGTCCTGCGTCGTTAAGGGGTTAAAGGAAACAGGTTTCTGACTTTAGCTAAAGACAATTATCTTTCTCAAATGGTGCAGGGCCCGACCAGAGGGGGCACCCTACTGGACTTAATATTAACCAACAGACCTGACAGAGTAATTAATGTGCAGGTAGAAGGACTACTAGGAAATAGTGATCATAATATAATACAATAATCTCAAGGGGCCACAAAAACTATGAACTTTAGGAATCCCTTAACAATATAAATTGGTATAATGTCCTCAAAAATAAAAATACTGACACTAAATGGGAGACTTTTTAACCCCTTAAGGACGCAGCCCTTTTCCCCCTTAAGGACTGAGCCCTTTTTCGCAATTCTGACCACCGTCGCTTTACGAATTAATAACTCGAAAACGCTTTTACCGAATATTCTGATTCGGAGATTGTTTTTTCGTGACATATTCTACTTTATTTTGGTGGTAAATTTTCGGCATTACTTGCATCCTTTTTTGGTGAAAAATCCCCAAATTTCATGAAAATTTTGAAAATTTTGCATTTTTCTAACTTTGAAGCTCTCTACTTGTAAGGAAAATGGTTATTCCAAATACATTTTATTTTTATTCACAAAAACAATATGTCCACTTTATGTTGACATCATAAAATGGACATATTTTTGCTTTTTGAAAAATTAGAGGGCTTCAAAGTAGAGCAGCAATTTTGAAAATTGAAAATTGAAAATTCTGAAGGGACAGATGTTACAGAACTACAACTCCCAGCATGCCTGGGCAGTCTAGGCATGCTGAGAGTTGTAGTTTGGCAACATCTGGAGGGCTACCATTTGAGCACCACTGTAACAGTGGTCTCAAAACTGTGACCCTCCAGATGTTGCAAAACTACAACTCCCAGCATTCTTAGTAGTTGCCACAGTAAAGATCACTTTACTTTCACTTTCATTCCCCCCCACCGTAGTTTCCCTACCTGAGCCAGGATCCAGCAGTCTCCAGCGAAGATCGGGGGTCCCCAGGCATCTTCTCCTCCAGGTACCGGCCTCCATCTTCTCTCCACGTTCCCCTCGACATCCAGGGGTGGGCAGAACGGGGGGTTGCTATGGCAACCCACTGTCCTGCCCTGCCATTGGTCAGAATCAGTTCTTACCAATGGCAGGGGATAGGAGGAGATTGCAGCTCCGATCATCCCTATTTTCCGAGTGATCGGGTCACCAGAGACCCGATCAGCCCGGAATAGCAGAAAATCGCATGTCTGAATTGACATGCGATTTTCTGCGATCACCGACATTGGGGGTCTCAGGACCCCCCTTGGCGATGTGCCGGGATGCCTGCTGAAAGATTTCAGCAGGCATTCCGGTCCCCAACCGGCTAGCAGCGGGGATCGGAATTCCCACTGGCGTTTGCATACGCCCCACGTCCTTAAGGACTCGGGATGCAGGGCGTGATGAAATGGTACAAGGGGGGTAATAAAATTGCAGCAGAGGGGGCTATCACTAAAAGCTGTGACAGAATGTTTGGGGAGAGCAGGCAGGATTGGACAAATATAATGCGGGAGTGGAACACATACCTTGCATGAGTAGGCGGTGATGGTTCTAAAACCATCAGGAGCAGGATTAGGCCAGGTTCACACAGCAAAATTTCTGCACTGAATTCTGCCTGGAATTCTGCATGAAAATTCTGCATGAATTTATAGCCAATACACTGGGATTCTGCTGTCCGATTCACACAGCAGAATTTCTGCTGCAGAATTTCCATTGAAGTAAATTGGCTATAAATTCATGCAGAATTCCATGCAGAATTCAGTGCAGAAATTCTGCTGTGTGAACCCGGCCTTATGGGGGAGATTTTTCAAAACCTGTCTAGAGGAAAAGATGCCCAGTCGCCCATAGCAACCAATCAGCTTGCTTCTTTTATTGTTAACAAGGCCTCTGCAAAATGAAACAAGCAATCTGATTGGTTGCTATGGGCAACTTTTCCTTAGCACAGGTTGTGATAAATCTACCCCTATGAGGCTATGTTCACACAGCAGAATTTCTGCATGGAATTCCACATGAAAATTATGCATGAATTTATAGCCAATACACTTCAATGGGATTTTGCTGTCCCAATTACATACTGTATATACTTGAGTACAAGCCGCGTTTTTCAGCACGATTTTTCGTGTTGAAAATGCCCCCCTCGGCTTATACTCGAGTGAACTCTCGGCCTGTCAATCCCTTCATCAGTGGTCTTCAACCTGCGGACCTCCAGATGTTGCACAACTACAACTCCCAGCAAGCCGATGGCTGTCCAGGCATGCTGGGTGTTGAAGTTTTGAAACCTCTGGAGGTCCGCAGGTTGAAGACCACTGTGGCCTTCGTCATCATCCAGCCCCCCCCCCCCCTTTTGTTTTCTACTCACTTCCCCTCGGCGGCACGTTAGGTGAGCTGGTCCGGGCCATCTATGCTGCAGGGACCGTCCGGTGGGGATGGTTAGTCGTTGCGGGCTGTCCATTTTCACCGGGGGGGGGGGGGGGGGGGGGGGGCCTCTACTCCGCGCTTCGGCCCCGGAGTAGTGATGTTGCCATGACGACGACGCACAGGGACGTTCATGCGCAACGTCCCTGTGCATCGTCGTCAAGGCAACGTCACTACTCCGTTGCCGGGGCCGAAGCGCGGAGAAGAGCCCCCCCGGTGAAAATGGACAGCCCGCAATGACTAACCATCCCCACCGGACGATCCCTGCAGCATAGATGGCCCGGACCAGCTCACCCTAACGTCCCGCTGAGGGGAGGTGAGTACAAAACAAAAGGGGGCTGCATGATGACGAAGGCCAATGGCTGTCGGGGCATGCTGGGAGTTGTAATTGGTTCTGAAGCCACCAAAATGTCATCCAAAAATAGGAAAATGTGAGGATTAAAGAAAAATAAGTAGATAACTGATACAGATGAAGCAAATCATTACATATAAAAGTAAGAAAGAGCTTCTGGGAGCTGTAAATCACTGTCTAGGTTAGTGTTTCCCAACCAGGGTGCCTCCAGCTGTTGCAAAACTACAACTCCCAGCATGCCCGGACAGCCGTTGGCTGTCCGGGCATGCTGGGAGTTGTAGTTTTGCAACAGCTGGAGGCACCCTGGTTGGGAAACAATGGTTTATGTAGAGGACAGGAGCTTCTTCAGGGTCCTATACAGTAAACCCAGTGTCCCAAATGGAGCCGCCCTTACCTGGTGTCCAAAGGAGCAGCTAACCCTGGCACAAAGTAAGGAGTAGTACAGAACTTGTAGTTCCTCTCTGTACTGTAGGGGGCGCTACCAGACACCAGTCAGTGCATGCACTTCAGTAATAGAGGTGATTTACCAGTGAATGCCCATTCTGATTGGTCAGTTCTTCCAGTTGTGACACGTTTCACAGATCTGGACTGTCCGTAGCATTGTATGTTGAGTCTGGTTTCAAGTTACAATGGTCCAGAAAAGACCATTGTATGTTGAAACTATTGTATGTTGAGGCCATTGTAAGTTGAGGGATCGCTGTATTTGTAAGCCAAAATTCAAAGTTTGCACTTTCAGGTCAACCTGCGTGAACAGGTGGGATAATAGGGAGGCTGTAATGTTATCAGAACGCTCACACCTATAAGGGGAGACATCCAATCGTAAAGCATACAAAATTTATTGCTGAGATTCAGGACCAGTACTATATAGAATTTACCGGAGCCACATCATGCCATAGAGATGTTAGTATAAAACACAAACTGTGCAGTCAAATGTACACAAAACAAGAAGAATACCCCAGATATTCTGCAGATTTAGGACCCAAATGTGAAGTAGAAATATGTTACCTTCTTGTTTGTTTGAGTCCATGGCTGGCTTTCCCTGTTCTGAAGAATCACAGATCATCCTTTCACAGAGCTACAATATTCTGTTCTCATGGGGCAGCAGTAACTATCATGTGAGTTCAATGAGGTTTCATGACGGCCAATGCCTGTTTTCATAAAAAAGGATAAAGGGTTTATTGAAATGCTGAATGTAGCGAGGAAAAATGTTGAACTCACATGCAGTGACATGCTATCTTATGATGTATAGGCTTATTTAATGGGACAGTAAGACAATAATCTATGGAAAAAACTAGATCCTCCTTCATAAAGCAGAAAACAATCGGCATCGTCTGTCCATGTTATATTCATATAGGAATGGCCAATGTTTCCTAAATTTTTTTTTAAAAAGTCTCATCCTGGCCCTATTGTACATGCAGTTATACTATATACATATAGGGGGAGATTTATCAAAACCTGTCCAGAGGAAAAGTTGCCCAGTTGCCCATAGCAGCCAATCAGATCGCTTCTTTCATTTTGCAGAGGCCTTGGTAAAAATGAAAGAAGGGATCTGATTGGTTGCTATGGGCAACTGGGCAACTTTTCCTCTGCACAAGTTTTGATAAATCTCCCCCATAATCTCAACGTGTATGTATATATATATATACAGTACCATATATACGTAAGTATGACAACACTGAGGAAATAACACTTTGCTGTCTGTATACCAGTGTGTAATGTTGTTGTCACTTAAAATAACTCAACACACAGCCATTAATGCCTAAACCTTGACAACAAGAGTGAATACACCCCTAAGTGGCAATATCCAAATTGGGCCCAATTAGCTATTTTTCCTCTTCGATGTCATGTAACTTGATACTGTTAAAAGCTCTCAGGTGTGAATGTGGAGCGGGTGTCTTAAATTTAGTGTTATAGCTCTCTCACTCTCTAATACTGGTCATTGAATTTCAACATGGCACCTCATGGCAAAAAAAAAACTCTCTAAGGATCTGAAAAAAGGATTGCTGCTCTATATAAAAATGGCCTAGGCTATAAGAAGATTGCCAAGACCCTGAAACTGAGCTGCAGCACAGCGAGCAAGACCATACAGCAGTTTCCCAAGACAGGTTCCACTCAGAACAGGCGGCGTCATATCCAGAGGTTGTCTTTGGAAAATAGATGTACAGTGACCCCCCCCCCCCCCCCCGACCTACGATGGCCCCGACATACGATAATTTCAACATGCGATTGCCTCTCAGAGGCCATGGCATGTTGAAGGCAGCATCAACATACGATGCTTTTGTATGTCGGGGCCATCGCATAAACGGCTATCCGGCAGCGCAGACTGCTTCAGCTACCACCGGATAGCCGTTTATGGTGCCCCGTGTGGTCCGCTGACGATCACTTACCTGTCCTCGGGGCTCTGGCGCCTCCTCTTCAGGATCCTCTGCATCGTTGGTGCTCTCCATCGTCGACATCACATCACTGTGCACGCCGTCCCCTTATTCAATAGGAGCGGCGTGCGTAGCGATGTGATGGCGGCGACGGAGAGCGCGGATGCCGGGGAAGCAGAGGCCTTGACGGAGCGTCGGGGACTCCCCGGGGACGCGGCGACAGCGATGGAGGGTGACATCCAGGGCAGCGGTGATGGTCTGGAGCGGCGGGGACAGGTGAGTACAACTTCATCTACCAGTGGTATTCAACCTGCAGACCTCCAGATGTTGCAAAACTACAACTCCCAGCATGCCCGGACAGCCGTTGGCTGTCCGGGCATGCTGGGAGTTGTAGTTTTGCAACATCTGGAGGTCTGCAGGTTGGAGACCACTATCCTATACTTTACATTGCACGGATCCCTCAACATATGATGGTTTCAATGAACGATGGTCCATTTGGAATGGATTACCGTCGTATGTTGAGGGACCACTGTATAAGTGATACCAGCATTGCTGCAGAGGCTGAAGGGATTGAGGGTCAGCCTGACAGTGCTCAGATCATACGCCTCAGATCATAAGCCTTTTAAGAAAGCCAACAAACAAAAAGGTAAACTTATTTGGTTTAGATCAGGGGTCTGCAACCTTTAAGACAAAAAGAGCCACTTGGACCCGTTTCCGAAGAAAAAAAAAAAAAACTGGGAGCCGCAAAACCCCCCTCCCCTCTGATGCCCTGGTTGGGATACACTGGCATACACACACAAAAGGGACTACAACTCCCAGCATGTGTCATTCAGGAGTCTTCAGTCTGTGGTATAACACCAGCATGCTGCCTCTATAGTCTACTGGGAGTTGTAGTTCACCAACACATCTATTGTATCTTAGTAGTCTCCTGGGAGTTGTAGTTCACCAACACCTCTATTGTATCTTAGTAGTCTCCTGGGAGTTGTAGTTCACCAACACCTCTATAGTATCTTAATAGTCTCCTGGTAGTTGTAGTTCACCAACACTTCTATTGTATCTCAGTAGTCTCCTGGGAGATGTAGTTCACCAACACCTCTATTGTATCTCAGTAGTCTCCTGGGAGTTGTAGTTCACCAACACCTCTATTGTATCTCAGTAGTCTCCTGGGAGTTGTAGTTCACCAACACCTCTATTGTATCTCTGTAGTCTCCTGGGAGTTGTAGTTTACCAACACCTCTATTGTATCTTAGTATTCTCCTGGGAGTTGTAGTTCACCAACACCTCTATTGTATCTCAGTAGTCTCCTGGGAGTTGTAGTTCACCAACACCTCTATTGTATCTCTGCAGTCTCCTGGGAGTTGTAGTTCACCAACACCTCTATTGTATCTCAGTAGTCTCCTGGGAGTTGTAGTTCACCAACACCTCTATTGTATCTCAGTAGTCTCCTGGGAGTTGTAGTTCACCAACACCTCTATTGTATCTCAGTAGTCTCCTGGGAGTTGTAGTTCACCAACACCTCTATTGTATCTCAGTAGTCTCCTAGGAGTTGTAGTTCACCAACAGCTCTATTGTATCTGAGTAGTGCCCCTGCCCCTGCAGTGCAGTATGTCTCCTCTCCCCTCACCCGCTCTGTGTTTCCCCTGTGCAGACATGAAACCTCCCCGTGAAAAATTAGGTCCTGTCTGTACAGAGCTGGGGGAGGGGAGGAGCTTTTCCCCCGTGAAAACATGATACCTCCCAGTGAAAAATGAGGTCGTGTCTGTACAGAGAAGGAGGCGGGAGGAGCTGTGTCCGTCCCCACTCTCTCACTGTCTCCTTGTATTATGCAGAGCTGCGCTCTCGCTCTCTCCATCCTCCGTGAGGGGGCGTGGCTTCATTATCTGCAGACGTGCGGTGAAAAAATCAAACCCATGGCTCTGCCCTCGATCCTCCCCTCTGTAGCTTCGGAAAACTTGCCCCTCCCTTATTCACCTCACACCGGAGCCGCAGCAAAGATGTAAAAGAGCCACATGCGGCTCCGGAGCCGCGGGTTGCCGACCCCTGGTTTAGATGGTGTCAAGCGTGTGTGATGGCAACTAGGTGAGGAGTACAAAGACAAATGTGTCTTGCCCACAGCCAAGCATGGTGGTGGGAGTGTTATGTCATATAAAATATAGTACAGTTTAGGGATGTCTCAATACCAACACTCTTCACAGCCAGAGAGTAAAAGAGTAAAGACCAGACAGACCAGGCAGCTCGAGAGTGAAACAGCGGTGCCTGGACAGTTAAATCATACATTATCATGACCTTGGTCAGCAGCAGATTGTTTGAAACTTCCGGGCAATCTTAGCAGCCTGTGAGAAATGCAATCAGTAGATGTACCAAAACTAACATGTAAGTCTATAGGACTTCCGGTACATTGTGTTAATCTCAGGCTGGTAAAATTGCCCGGGAGTTTTATTCCTCCTGGACAAACATCTTGGTAAAGTTAATTAAACTGCCCGTCAGGCAGGTGAATAGAATAGTTAGTGCGGGGGAGGGGAGAGGGATGGGCTGTTTGGGGGAGAGAAAGAAGACCAGGCAATGCCGGGTACTTAGCTAGTAAATGTCTACAAGGCTGGAGTTTAGTTATTTTGCTTCATCAGTTATTAAAGCACACACTAGCACACAGACTTTTTGATATTGGTATATGATAAGGGTGAAGTCAGGGCTCAAGTCCTGTAGGAACTCATGGGAAGGAAGTTCCTGCACTTTTTCCACAGCAGGAACGCCGCAGTTCCCATTAGCAGGAGTCCTGCAGGACCAGCCCTTAAAGGGGTACTCCGCCCCGTGCCGAATGACTGGCGAAGGGGGGCAAAAGCTTGTGACGCCACAGCCATGCCCCCTCAATGCAAGTCTATGGGAGTGGGCGTGACGGCCGTCATGATTCCTCCTATAGACTAGCATTGAGGGGCTGTGGCCGTGACATCCCGAGCCTCCGGCTCTGCACCAAACGCTCTAATCGAATGCCGGGTGGAGCAGGGAGAACACTGGCATCCCCAGCAGCGGGACCACCGCAATCAGACATCTTATCCCCTATCCTTTGCATAGGGGATAAGATGTCTAGGGGCGGAGTACCCCTTTAAGTGGAAATCTTGGGTGAGTTCCCACACTTTTTTTCCCAGGACTTGACCCCTGGGTGAAGCCAATATCATAAGGGTATTCAAAGACACCTGAGGTATGTCTATTGATCCAAAATGTGTAGAGGAGTTAGAAGATTAAATGTGTTATAAAGACTCCCCTCAGGTTGGTCTATCCCATATGTTCTTCCTTTCTATCCAGTCATGGCCATAAATGTTGGCACCCCTGAAATTTTTCAAGAAAATGAAGTATTTCTCACAGAAAAGGATTGCAATAACACATGTTTTGCTATACACATGTTTATTCCCTTTGTGTGTATTAGAACTAAACCAAAAAAGGAGGAAAAAAAGCTAATTGGACATAATGGCCCTCATTTACTATTGCAAACACAACATGTTTTGTCGGGTTGTGCGCCAGAAATTCTGTCTGTGTCAGAATTTGCGCCAGAATTGAAACAACCCCGACTAACTCTCCCGACTAACCCAAAAAGGGGCGTGGTTTCCAGGAAAAGGGGCGTGATCTCCAAAAAGGGGCGTGTTCCCGACATTTTCACAAAAAAACAACATATTTACTAAGGTTCTGACATAAAATGTGGTGGATTTCAGCTGAGGAAACCCCTACAGATCAGAGCATCTGTAAAAAAAACAGCATAGTGTAAGGAAAGTGGAAAATGTAGGGAAACCTTAGTAAATACAGTGGAAAATAAATTGTAGGGAATTAAAACCCACAAAGAAACCTACACTCCACTCTTAGTAAATAAAGGCCAATGTCACACCAAACTCCAAAAATGGGCTGGACAAATGTAACATTTGACAGGAACACCGGTGGATGTGGATTCGCTGCAAGTGTGTGGCAGATGACTCGGACCGTACCAGGGAGCAGAGTATAAGGTGCCGCTGGTTTTCACCAGAGCCCGCTGCAAAGCGGGATGGACTTGCTGCGGCAGGTGACACCCAGGTCGCTACCCCTGGCACGGCTCGACCACACAGGCGGCTGAGGAGATGCGAGGCACAGGAGGGATAAGGCAGCTCGTAGTCTGGGTAGCAGACGGCACAGTAGCGTAATCAAGACGTAGCAGGAGTTCAGCAGGCAGGCGGCAGAGGAGCAAGGTCAAAGTCACAAAGCAAGGGATCAGATACACGGCAAAGCAATACTGAGGAACACTTCCTCTAAGGCACAAGGCAACAAAGATCCAGCAGGGGAGTGAGGAGGGTGGAGGAATTTATAAATAAGCCACAGGTGAATTACACCATTGAGTGTAATGGTCCTCTAAATCTTAAAGCTCCGGCGCGTGTGCGCCCTAGGGGACGGGGAAACGCGTGCAGGAGCAGAGAGGCAGAGGCGGAGGCAGGAGAAAAACCCGGAGAGGGACGGACTGGGGCTCGCATGCGGGCACGTCCCGAGATGAGAGTCCCAGCCCCGTCGGCAGCAGCAGGTAAGTGGACCATGCGCTCACGGCCAGCGTGTGCGGCCGGAGCGCATAACGTAACAATAAAATTATTGGCACGAAAAAATTACTGAAATAAGTTGCTTCCTTCAACCATCAATAAGCTTCTTACATCTCTCAGCTGGAATGTTGGACCACTCTTCCTTTGCAAACCGCTCCGGGTCTCTCTTATTGGAAGGCGCCTTTTCCCAACAGCAATTTTAAGATCTCTCCACAGGTGTTCAATGGGATTTAGATCTGGACTCATTGCTGGCCACTTCAGAACTCTCCAGCACTTTGTTGCCATCTATTTCTGGATGCTTTTTGACGCATGTTTGGGTTATTGTCCTGCTGGAAGACCCAAGATCTCGGACACAAACCCAGCCTACTGAAACTGAGTTGTACAGTGCGACCCAAAATCCATTGGTAATCCTCAGATGTCATGATGCCTTGCACACATTCAAGACACCCAGTGCCAGAGGCAGCAAAACAACCCCAAAACATCATTGAACCTCCACCATATTTCACTGTATGTACTGTGTTCTTTCCTCTGTAGGCCTCATTCCATTTTCGGTAAACAGTATAATGATAGTTTTTACCAAAAAGCTCTATCTTGGCCTCATCTGTCCACAAGAAATTTTCCCAGATGGATTTTGACTTACTCAAGTTCATTTTGGCAAAATGTAGTCTTGCTTTTTCATGTCTCTGTGTCAGCAGTGGGGTCCTCCTGGGTCTCCTGCCATAGGGTTTCATTTCATTTAAATGTCGACGGATAGTTTGTGCTGACACTGATGTTCCCTGAGCCTTCAGGACAGCTTGAATATCTTTGGAACTTGCTTGGAACTGCTTATCCACCATCCGGACTATCCTGCGTTGACACCTTTCATCAATTTTTCTCTTCCGTCCATGCCCAGGGAGATTAGCTACAGTGCCATGGGTTTAAAACGTCTTCATAATGTTGCAAATCTAGATCTCTGAAGATGGACTTGTAACCTTGAGATTTTTCCACAATTTTGGTTCTCAAGTCCTCAGACAGTTCTCTTCTCCTCTTTTTGTTGTCCATGCTTAGTGTGGCACACACAGACACACAATGCAAAGACTAAGTGAACTTCTCTCCCTTTTATCTGCTTTCAGGTGTGATTTCAAAGGGAATAAACATGTATATAGCAAAACATGTGTTACTTCAATACTTTTCTGTGAGAAATACTTAATTTTCTTGAAAAACTTCAGGGGTGCCAACATTTATTGCCATGACTGTAAGCACTGAGGCATTAGCAAGCATGATTTTTGCATGACTGAGAGGGGTACTTCATTGTCAGGCTAAAAAAAAAAAAAGTAAAAAAGCAGCAAAAGCATATAGTATATATTACCTTTCTGTCCCAGTTCTAAAACCACTGAAAATATATTTACTTTGGGGGGATCTTTTTCCTGTACTTCTTGGTTGAGCAATTGCTTAGTACTACAACTCCCAGTATGCATTGCTTTCTCTCAGCTCTTCATCACAGTCCTCTCGCCCTGCCTACCGCCCCTCCCACAGAAATTCTGCTAGTAATTCCCCACTCACAGCTGTTGCAGAGCATCTCATTTCACAACAGACTATCACACAACTAGTGGGGTTGCAGCACCTGCTGTATTAATTCTCTGTCTGCTCCTCTGGCTAAGGCATCATTTATCACAAGGCAGCATGCTGTAAACACACCTCATTATTCTCTAATTGTGTTATAAACTATATAGATTGTAATGTAGATTGCATGGGCTGGTCAGAGATGGTGACATCACTCAGGGGACAGGGCTACAGCTTAGAAATAAGATTCAACCCTCCATTCATTTCCTCCAATGTTCTGTAACATATAAATTGGATTCATAGGAAACATAATCAAATAACAGTCACCAAAAGTCCTTCTTTATTAGACAAAGAAAGCCAATGAACGATATACAAGCAATTCCACATTCCAATAACTATCGTAAACTGCAGATCTTCAGTTTAGTGTGGCTGCTTTTTTGACCAATTCGCTCATGCTAGCTTCATAGCCAGCTTTTACCTAAGTAATCTCTAATTTGTGATGTGTCCCTGGGTCTATATATATATATATGTATACATTGTTTAAAAAAATAAAGGGAACACTAAGATAACACATCCTAGATCTGAATGAATGAACTCATCGTATGAAATACTTTCGTCTTTACATAGTTGAATGTGCTGACAACAAAATCACACAAAAATGATCAATGGTAATCAAATTTATCAACCCATGGAGGTCTGGATATGGAGTCACACTCAAAATCAAAGTGGAAAACCACACTACAGGCTGATCCAACTTTGATGTAATTTCCTTAAAACAAGTCAAAATGAGGCTCTGTAGTGTGTGTGGCCTCCACATGCCCGTATGACCTCCCTACAACGCCTGGGCATGCTCCTGATGAGGTGGACTAAAGCATCCGCCAACTCCTGGACAGTCTGTGGTGTAACATGGCATTGGTGGATGGAGCAAGACAAGATGTCCCAGATGTGCTCAATTGGATTCTGGTCTGGGGAACAGGCGGGCCAGTCCATAGCATCAATGCCTTCCTCTTGCAGGAACTGCTGACACTCCAGCCACATGAGGTCTTGCATTGTCTTGCATTAGGAGGAACCCAGGGCCAACTGCACCAGCATATAGTCTCAAAAGGGGTCTGAGGATCTCATCTCGGTACCTAATGGCAGTCTAGCTACCTCTGGCAAGCACATGGAGGGCTGTGTGCAGCCCCCAAAAGAAATGCCACCCCACACCATTACTGACCCACCGCCAAACCTGTCATGCTGGAGGATGTTGCAAGCAGAACGTTCTCCACGGCATCTCCAGACTATGTCAAGTCTGTCACATGTGCTCAGTGTGAACCTGCTTTCATCTGTGAAGAGCACAGGGCACCATGCCAATCTTGGTGTTCTCTGGCAAATGCCAAACGTCCTGCCCGGTGTTGGGCTGTAAGCAAAACCCCCATCTGTGTATGTCGGGCCATAATACATGGAGTCTGTTTCTGACTGTTTGAGTGGACACATGCACATTTGTGGCCTGCTGGAGGTCATATTGCAAGGCTCTGGCAGTGCTCCTCCTTGCACAAAGGCGGTGGTAGCGGTCCTGCTGCATGGGTTGTTGCCCTCCTATGGCCTCCTTCACATCTCCTGATGTACTGGCCTGTCTCCTGGTAGTGCCTCCAAGCTCTGGACACTACGTTGACAGACACAGCAAACCTTCTTGCCACAGCTCACATTGATGTGCCATCCTGGATGAGCTGAACTACCTGAGCCACTTGCGTGGGTTGTAGACTCCGTCTCATGCTACCACTAGAGTGAAAGCACCACCAGCATTCAAAAGTGACCAAAACATCATCCAGGAAGCATAGGAACTGAGAAGTGGTCTGTGGTCCAAAATAGCATTTTTTGCCAGAGTGGCGTGGTCAGGGCCATGAAGCCTCTCTTTCCTACATCACTCCACTATGATTGACACATAGGATTCGCCTGCAGAGGGCAACCGTGTGTGTTTTGTCAGCGCATGTGTGGTGAGTCTGTCAGACAAACTGTGCCTGGAGACAGTTCAGGATGAGAAGATTACAGCACAGTAAAGCTCACAATTTTTTTTTTTTTTAACTGTCTCTACAGTTGTCTATCTGAAAATTGAGATGCATGCGCAGTACGTTCGACAGGCTGAATGACTCAATGCGTAAGCACTGGGAAAACACACAGGGCGACCCTGTTTGTCAATCCAAGCAGCGTAACATAGCGCAAAGCATTGCAAAAGCCAAACTGAGTCTAAGCATCATTTCATCAGTACTATTCTAGGGCTGAGTCACTGTCTATATAGGGATCTCTCCTACAAGTACACTGTAGGCAGGCACTCTTTGTTATAGCATTGTGTATGAAGAAAATCTCTGGCAGACACTGTATAGGTATGTGTACAGGTACCGTATTTTTCGCCGTATAAGACGCACTTTTTCTTCCCCAAAACTGGGGGAGGGGAAAGTTATATATGGCGAATACACACCTATCGCGGCCATCCCTGCGGCCATCAACGGCTGGGACCCGCGGCTAATACAGGACATCACCGATCGCGGTGATACCCTGTATTAACCCTTCAGACGCGGTGATCAAAGCTTACTGCCGCGTCTGAAGCGAAAATAACACTAACCCGGCTGTTCAGACGGGCTGTTCGGGACCGCCGCAGCTTACAGGACATCGGGAGGGACCTTACCTGCCTCCTCGGTGTCTGCTCTGTGCCGGGATCCCCTGCATGGCCGGCGCTCTCCTTTGTCGTCATCACGTCGTCGCGCACGCCTTCACGTCATCCAATAGGAGCGGCGTGCATAGCGACGTCATGGCGGCAACGGAGAGCGAGGATACCGGGCAGCAGAGACTTTCCGGAGCGATGGGGACACCCCGGGGACATGGCGACAGCGATGGAGGGCGATATCCAGGGCAGCGGTGACGAGCGGTGGCGGGTCCGGAGCGGCGGGGACACTTGAGTACTACCTCCTATACCAGTGGTCTTCAACCAGCGGACCTCCAGATGTTGCAAAACTACAACTCCCAGCATGCCCGGACAGCCAACGGCTGTCCAGGCATGCTGGGAGTTGTAGTTTTGCAACATCTGAAGGTCCACAGGTTGAAGATTACTGTCCTATACTTTACAATGTATTTTATTCAGAATCTTTATTTTGTAGATTTTTATCCTATAAAATTAGGTGCGTCTTATATGACGAAAAATACGGTAAATACTGCATTACGCATGATAAAGGGAGTTACAGTACTGGTTTATCTAACTATGTATTGGAAGGGAAAGATTTACCTTATGAACACAGGGCACCAAAAAACCCTGCCCGATCCTTTCAATGATTTCCAATTTAACTGTGGAGCAGTGTAAATCACTGTACCATATTATCCAACACTAAATAAAAGTAACATTTAAAGGGGTACTCCAGTGAAAAACTTTTTTTTTTTTTAAATCAACTGGTGCCAGAAAGTTAAACAGATTTGTAAATTACTTCTATTAAAAAATCTTAATCCTTCCTGTACTTATTAGCTGCTGAATACTACAGTGGAAATTATTTTCTGTTTGAAAAACAGAGCTCTCTGCTGACATCACGAGCACAGTGCTCTCTGCTGACATCTCTGTCCATTTTAGGAACTGCCAGAGTAAAAGGAAATCCCCATAGCAAACATATGCTGTTCTGGGCAGGTCCTAAAATGGACAGAGATATCAGCAGAGAGCACTGTGCTCATGATGTCAGCAGACAGCTCTGTGTTTCAAAAAGAAAATAATTTCCGCTGTAGTATTCAGCAGCTAATAAGTACAGGAAGGATTAAGATTTTTTAATAGAAGTAATTTACAAATCTAAAAGACTGAATGTAGCCCGGACCTTCTAGGTGAGTATGTGGAAATAAATGATCGTGGATCGTGCTTCAATAATAATCAGTAGTTTATTAAAAATATGAATAAAATTAGGTACTTCCCACAGGGCCCTTGTGAGAAGAACATACATAATAAAAGTAACCTAACAATATGATTTGTGCATAAGATAATTATAACAAAATACTGGCAAAAATTGGCTTCTATTTTATGACAAAAAATGGGAACTGTACAAGATAAGCAAGTTGAGCAAGATATGTTAGTGAATTATTTTGCTCTTGTAAATATTCAGGGTAGATATGTCCCTTTTGCATGCAATATCAAACAGTCTGTGATAATTACAGATTATGTTACCGGTCTTTGTAGTGGTAACCCAGGCAATAGGTGTTATTCCCGCAGTGCCTGGGTGTCTGTAATGCGTTGGGTCCTCTGTGCAGCGATTCCAAACATAGGCGGCTTGGTCCAGTAAGGTCCGGGTGAAAGCGGTGGCAGTCACTGACGGCTGAGGCGCTAGTGGGCGCCGAAGATCACAATGGTGCCCGAGGACTGTTGGCGCTGGCGTGCGCTGGAGTTGGTATATTCCTCACCGCTAGCTGGCAGACGATCGGGACCGTATGCTGGATAAAGACCTCGCCTCGTGTTGCCGGCGTCTGACGTCAGCTGTGGTAAGAGCCGGGATCACTGCACCGGGATGGATCTGTGCTGCTGGACCGGGTAGACAACGAAGTAAGAGCACTGATGATGGTACAGTTCCTAAGAGATAACCGGCCTTGGTATATGGGCACAGTTCTCCAAGAATAGTATTATGCCAGTTATTGTATATAAACGACTAGGCGCGTTTCAGGGTTGTATAATATAACCCTTTCCTCAGTAGTCATAATTACAAATAACAAATCTGTTTAACTTTCTGGCACCAGTTGATTTAAAAAAAAAAAGTTTTTCACCGGAGTACCCCTTTAAGAAACAGAGCTTAATGCCTATAGCATAGAGTGCAGATCTAGAGCTCTTTTTATAGGTTGACCACTTTTGCTAAGGGGGTATTCACACGTTCAGGATTGTAATGGCAATTATTGAATACAGAGCCAGAAAAAGATCACAAATGGGGGATACATATAAAGGAAAGACTGAGAATCCTCCTCTTTTCAATATTTGCCATTTAAAACCTAAACGTGTGAACACAGCCTTACATTCCCAAGCAATCTCATTTATATTTATAACACAGGTTCCTTGCTTTATATTGGAATAAACCCAATTTAGGATAAAGGGTTAAACAACAAATGACTGCTTTCATTAATATCCAACTTCCATATTCCCGCAGGCTGTCCTGATGATGGATGGTTCACTGCATATAGTCATACATATCTCATAATGATGAACCTTTCATATCACCCAGTCTAGGGCAGTTCAAGTCTTCAGAATTGTTTACTAATTGGAAACTTTACCATATATACAGCCGAAAAGACAGGCCAGAGAGTACCCTAGTGTGCTCAGATAAATACTAGATCATAGTGACCATATAGTGCCTACAGCTTCAGTCTCTTTCCCCCATCATAGATCAGACACAGTCTACTGTAAGTGATCATGGGGGTCACAATAACATGCAGAAATAAAGACCTTTCCTGTTCCTGCACCAAAGAGCTAAGGAACTAGGAATACCTATAGTTTGTGATATGAGAATCATTTTAACGGTAACAAAGGTTTATTCCAAAGTCCTCATGTGCCCCATGTAGAACGATGTCAGACAATTCCACCAAAAAATCACTAATGATCTTATTTTCTTAGAGGTTAAAGGGGTATTCCAGAAAAAAACTTTTTTTTATATATCAACTGGCTCCAGAAAGTTAAACAGATTTTTAAATGACTTGTATTAAAAAAAACCTTCATCCTTTCAGTATTTATGAGCTGCTGAAGTTGAGTTGTTCTTTTCTGTCTAAGTGCTCTCTGATGACATGTGTCTCTGGAACTGTCCGGAGTAGAAGCAAATCCCCATAGCAACCCTCTTCTACTCTGTGCAGTTCCCGAGACAAGCAGAGATGTCAGCAGAGAGCACTGTTGTCAGAAAGAAAAGAACAACTCAACTTCAGCAGCTGATAATTATAGGAAAGATTAAGATTTTTTTTTTTTATAGAAGTAATTTACAAATATGTTTAACTTTCTGGAGTTAGTTGATATAAAAAAAAAATTAAAAAAAAGTTTTTTCCTGGAATATCCCTTTAATAAAATATTAACCCCTTAAAGGGGTAGTCCAGTGGTGAAAAACTTATCCCCTATCCTAAGGATAGGGGATAAGTTTGAGATCGCGGGGGGTCCGACCGCTGGGGCCCCCTGCGATCTCTCTGTACGGGGCCCCGGCTCTCCGCCGAGATAGCGGGTGTCGACCCCCGCACGAGGCGGCGGCCGACACGCCCCCTCAATACATCTCTATGGCAGAGCCGGAGATTGCCGAAGGCAGCGCTTCGGCTCTGCCATAGAGTTGTATTGAGGGGGCGTGTCGGCCGCCGCCTCGTGCGGAGGTCGACACGCCCCCTTCCCGCGGGCTGTCGGGGCTCCGTACAGGAGATCTCAGGGGGCCCCAGTGGTCGGACCCCCCGCGATCTGCAACTTATCCCCTATCCTTAGGATAGGGTATAAGTTGCTCACCACTGAATCACCACTGGACTACTCCTTTAAAGGAGTAGTCCAGTGATGAACAAATTATCCCCTATCCTAAGGATAGGGGATAAGTTTGATATCGCGGGGGGTCCGACCGCTGGGGCCCCCTGCGATCTCCTGTACGGACCCCCAACAGCCCGCGGCAAGGGGGGCGTGTCAACCTCCGCACGAAGCGGCAGCAGACACGCCCCCTCAATACAACTCTATGGCAGAGCCGAAGCGCTGCCTTCGGCAATCTCTGGCTCTGCCATAGCGATGTATTGAGGGGGCGTGTCGGCCGCCGCTTCGTGCTGGGGTCGACTCCCGCTATCTGGCCAGAGAGCCTGGCCCCCGTACAGAGAGATCGCAGGGGGCCCCAGCGGTCGGACCCCCCGCGATCTCGAACTTATCCCCTATCCTTAGGATAGGGGATACGTTTTTCACCACTAGACTACCCCTTTAAGGACACATGACGTACTGGAACGCCATGTGTCCGCTCCCGATCTATAACGCGGGGCCACGGTCATAGCAGGTCGGGCCCGGCCTCTAACAAGGCCGGGACCTGTGGCTAATAGCGCGCGGCATTGATTGCGGTGCCGCGCTATTAACCCTTTAGACGCGGCGTTCAAAGTTGAACACTGCATCTAAAGTGAAAGTGAAACCATGCCGGTTAGCTTAGTGGGCTGTTCGGGATAGCCGCGGCGAAATCGGGATAGCCGCGGCGAGTAGTTTTTTATGCTGTTAGAAATAAATATTGGGGCGAAAATAAAAGAATTGTGAGAAAACCGTCACACAGGTACAGACACTATATTATGAACTACATTAACTTTACAGCCCCTGTAGCACAGTCAAAAATAAAAATTCCTGGAATATCCCTATAAGTCTTCACTTCAGCCTTACTGTTGGAAAGGTCCCCCAGAATAAAGCTGGTCATGGTGTGTTAAAGTGTTATTGGAATAAGAATACTCTTGTCTTTTTTTTACAGCTTTCACTGTAAACACTAAACAGAGACACGTCATATGAACATTAGGTCAGTAACCAGCAGCTTGGTGTCAGTTTTCAAATAGTAAGATTGGTTTGGCACTTAAAGAGAAACTGATAGCTAGTTCACCCGCAGTAAACCAAATATACTAGGTTATAGTGCGGGTAAACAGCTGTAAAAAGAGTGGATACTCATATTTTTACATTAAGTATTTCCGGAGTTCAGCCCGTTTACATGTCTGTAGCTATTGCACTACTATACGCAATGGAGGCTGGGAGCTGGCTCGCTGAGCTCTCCTTCCTCCTCTATATTCACCACCTGGGCCCACCCCTCTCATAAATATCCAAATAAATTTACTATCCTGCTAGTGGGGGCAAGCACTCTGCTCTCTAAAAAGAGCGCAGGCGTGGTTGCTTGGCAGGTGTAATGAGGCAGCGACCCCCAACAACAGGATAGTAAATTAATTTGCCTATTTATGAGAGGGGCGGGCAGTGAATATGGAGGAGGCAGATGAGCTTAGCAAGCAACTCCCCTTCTCTATTGTATACAGGAGCGCAATAGATACAGACATGTATTAGGGCTGCATGATATTTCGCAAAAACAATCGAACCGCGATTTTTGCTTTTTGCGATATGGTGATACGGCCCCCGGGAAAACATGTGATTATCTGCTCGGGCTGGCTCCATGGCGGGGACCGGCCAGAGCAGGTACAAACTAATTTAAATACTAAAAGTCAGTGTTTCCCAACCAGGGGGCCTCCAGTTGTTGCAAAACTACAACTCTTAGCATGCCCGGATCGGCAAAGGTTGTCCGGGCATGCTGGGAGTAGTAGTTTCACAACAGCTGGAGGCACCCTGATAGAAAAACACTGAGCTAAGCGAGCAGGGAGAAAAATAAAAAAAAACTTCTGCTCACATGTCCCGGTCCCTGCAGATTCATCTCCGTGCGCTCCGGTGTTTCATCTCCTCTTAGTACAGGGTGTAGGGCCTTTCCCTTTTCAGCCAATCACTGGCCGCAGTGGTGTCATGTGTCAAGCCAGTGATTGGCTGATGGGGAAAGGTCTTGTACTGCAGTAATACACTAGGTTTCCCCGGTCCCGCGTAAGATTTGAAACCCGCCCGGGGAAACCCAGTGTATTACTGCAGTACAAGAATGTGACAGGAGGGGGGAGGGGAATATGACAGGGGGGGATTTGACAGAAGGGGGTGAGGAATGTGACAGAATGGGGGGAGAACGTGACAAGGGGGGGGAGAATGTGACAAGGGGGGGAATGTGACAAGGGGGGGGAATGTGACAAGGGGGGAATGTGACAGGGGGGGAATGTGACAAGGGGGGAATGTGACAAGAGGGGAAATGTGAAAAGGGGGGGAATGTGACAAGGGGGGGGGGAATGTGACAAGGGGGGGGGAATGTGACAAGGGGGGGGGATGTGACAAGGGGGAGGAGAATGTGACAAAGGGGAGGGGAATGTGACAAGGGGGGGGAGAAAGTGACAAGGGGGGGGATGTGACAAGGGGGGAGAATGTGACAAAGGGGGGATGTGACAGGGGAGGAGAATGTGACAGGGGGGTGTGACAAGGGGGAGGAGAATGTGATAAAGGGGGAGTGTGACGGGGAGGAGAATGTGACAAAGGGGGAGTGTGATGGGGAGGAGAATGTGACGGGGGAGGAGAATGTGACGGGGAGGAGAATGTGACGGGGAGGAGAATGTGACAGGGGAGGAGAATGTGACGGGGGGGTGGGAGAATATGACAGGGGGGAGAATGAAACAGGGGGGAGAATGTGACAGGGGGGGAGAATGTGACAGGGGGGAGAATGTGATGGGGGGGAGAATGTGATGGGGGGGAGAATGTGACGGGGGGAGAATGTGACGGGGGGAGAATGTGACAGGGGGGAGACTGTGACAGGGGGGAGACTTTGACAGGGGGGGAGAATGTGACACGGGGAGAATGTGACAGGGGGGGAGAATGTGACAAGGGGGAGATGTGAAATAGGCGGTGGGCATAAAATGGGTAGGTAGATGTGAAATGGAGGCGATTGGACATGAAATGGGGGGGATTTCACAATTTTTTTTTTTATTATATCGCATCACATATCACAGTCGCAATATTTAGGCCCAAAATCGCAATCGCACATTTTTCCCATATCGTGCAGCCCTAACATGTATACGGGAAGAACTCTGGAAATACTTCATGTAAAAATGTGATTAACCCTTCTTTTTACAAGTATTCACCGGCACTATAGCTCGACTGACAGCTATGGTGAACTAGCTGTTAAACACGCTGATAGCACTGGCACAAATAAATGCCCAATTAAATGTTTTAGGTTTTCATAAATGAACCCTATGGATGCTTAGGGGGTTGCTCAGTTTTTGCTTACTTTAAAAAAATAGTCCAGAATGGTGGGCAGCAGAATATTTGGCTTTTCAATAACAGCTTATCATCAAGAGAAGCCATGTATAACTACACATTTGTGAATAAATAGCACTGATGTTTAACAAATGGGGTTACTGATGCTACCAGAGTGACTCTAAATTAAAAGTCTAAAGGTATGCAGCTCCACCATGGCCACTCTGGTACACCTGTGCAGCTGACCCGCCGGCACCGCCTCGGCTTCCACCAAGCACGGCCAACCAAAGAAAAAACATTGTCCAGCACTAGGTGATCCAGTTAAAATCTTGATTTTATTGGAGATTCATAGGATAAGACACAGGTACATGAAATCTTCTGATGCGTTTCACACAATGTTGCGCTTAGTCATAGAATGGCTAAGACTAAGCGCAACATGTCTATGACTAAGTGCAACATTGCGTGAAACGGGTCAGAAGATTTCATGTACCTGTGTCTTATCCTATGAATCTCCAATAAGAGCAAGATTTTAACTGGATCACCTAGTGCTAGACAACATTTTTTCTTTGGTTAGAGTTAACTCCCATGTGTTTCCTGATCTTCCGGCTCCAGCAGAAATTATCCGTAATGTCCATGGCAATCTGCTACAAATTTAAGTGTTGTCTTCGCGAGAAGATTGGACATGTTCACAGCGATCAACTTCCCAAGCTGCAGCGTGACTGTCGTCCCGGGAAAGCACCTGGGCACAATGGGGGAGAATTATCAGAAACTGTGCAGAGGAAGAGTGGTGCAGTTGCCCATAGCAACCAATCAGATTTCTTCTTTCATTTTTAAAGAGACCTGAGAAAATGAAAGAAGCAATCTGATTGGTTGCCATGGGCAACAGCACCCCTCTTCCTCTACACAGGTTTTGATAAATCTCCCCAAATGTGTCATATTGCAGCTCAGTGAATCGCTGGCCGAGGTGCTGTAGTATGACACAGTGGGCCCAGGTTCTTCCTAGGAGCATGTCACACTGCAGTTCAGGAAAATGATCGCATTGAGAGACCAGTGCAGATATTTCACACAATGGCCAAAGTTAGAAAAAAGCGACCCTGCAGCTGGAGTTCTCCTTTAATGAAAACTAATGATTTCAACCAAAACGATGATTTGTTGGGTTAAATTTATGAACAAACTATTATTTTAACTGAATGATGACTGTCACCATCTTGAAATAAGTTGTCTGTATTTCAAATCTTGAGATGTAATATCTTTAATCTAGGAAATATCTTTAACCATGAATGATCTTTCAGAAAACAATGCTCTCCAAATGACCCCAGGAAGATCTTTCATCAATTTGTCGTCACTTTGCGTAACTCCCATTCACTTTAGTAGGAGTTGCGCAAATAACTTAGCCCCAGAGCACAATTGATCCCCTAGGTGAGCCAGGAATCACAGTTTCAATCAATAATTCAAAAACCCAGGGCCTAAGCCCGAGGCACAAGATCCCTTTAGGCTAAATATGGCAAACACCCCTCCTCGTGTTTTCCCCAACCTTTTATGTGCTAGGTACGTAGCGTCATAACAGCGTGACAAATACAGCGTGACAATAGTTAAGGGGGACTGCAGACCCCATCGTCAGTCAATGAGTAGGTTTATCCCAAATACACCTTGATACCTGGAGCTGTGTTGCATGGTTTTAAAATCACTAGTCACTATTATTTTACACCATAAGAATAAAGTTATATTTAAAAAAAGGGGGGGGGGTTATCCTAAAGGGATATTGTGCCTCGGGCTTAAGCCCTGGGTTTTTGAATTATTAACTTAGCCCCAAAAGCCTTTTGAGCAATTCTCATTAAAGTTTGTGGGAATTACGCAATTTATGTTACTTCCCTGCTTTGGTGCTTTTCGGCTTTCCTGGCCACTCATTATGGCTGATGAAAAATCCAAATTGCAGAGATGGAACAACCATGTTAAAGGGGTACTCTGGTGGAAAACTTTTTAAATCCAAATTGCAGAGATGGAGCAACCATGTTAAAGGGGTACTCTGGTGGAAATTTTTTTTTTTTTTTTTTTAATCAACTGGTGCCAGAAAGTTAAACAGATTTGTAAATTACTTCTTTTAAAAAAATCTTAATCCTTCCAGTACTTATTAGCTGCTGAATACTACAGAGGGAATTATTTTCTTTTTGGAAGACAGTGCTCTCTGCTGACATCACGAGCACAGTGCTCTCTGCTAACATCTCTGTCCATTTTAGAAACTGTCCAGATTAGGAGAAAATCCCCATATGCTGCTCTGGACAGTTCCTAAAATGGACAGAAATGTCAGCAGAGAGCACTGTACTTGTGATGTCAGCACTGTGTTCCAAGAAGAAAATAATTTCCTCTGTAGTATTCAGCAGCTAATAAGTACTGGAAGGGTTAAGATTTTTAAATAGAAGTAATTTATAAATATGTTTAACTTTCTGGCACCAGTTGATTAAAAAAAAAAAAAAAAGTTTTCCACCCCTTTAAGTACCCCTTTAAGCTATGCTTACACAGAATGTTTGTTACAAGTTAGAGGTATAGGAAGAGAGTATTCACCAAACCAATGCCTCTAATGCATACTTCTGTTGTATGCAACTGAATAACCATACAGTGGCATACGTGGATCATTGAAGCAACACAAAAGAAAAATGTATACTGTACTGTATATGTCTTTATCAGTGACCAATGTATGAAAAAGCACAGTCTGCTGGACTTTTTTTTAGATAGTACAAAAGGCATCCAGAACATACCACCTCAACAGAGGCCAAAAGGACACTGTTTTGACATTCATCAGGTCAATAGAGGCCTACAGCTATGTTTAAAGAAATAGAAAAACAAAAAGGACCACACAAGGCGCCTAGTGCATTATCCTAGGGTGCAAGAGAAAATAAAAAAAGGTGCTGGTATTGAGCTCACCTTGAGCGCAATAATATGCGCATATCACCCATATAGCTGGGGTATAAGGAAATGAAATGATGCCGGGAGTGCTGCACTGCCGTCGGGATGTGGATACAGATGGACGTCTGTCCACAGAGAATGCAAGATTAACCGAAAAGAAGAGATCCCTCTTAGGCGCTGCTTCTCCCAACAAATTTCTCTTAGACGTAAGTAGATGAAAATTAAGTCTTTTTTATTATACCAATTGAAATTGGTATAATAAAAAAGACCTAATTTTCATCTACTTACGTCTAAGAGAAATTTGTTGGGAGAAGCAGCGCCTAAGAGGGATCTCTTCTTTTCGGTTAATCTTACAGCTATGTTTGGCATATGCCCTTGGAGCTTTCCAAGTGCATGCGCTAAACATGTCAGACCAAACACTTGGGGGGAGATTTATCAAACCCTATTCTGAGGAAAAGTTGCCCATACCAACCAATCGGCTCGCTTCTTTCATTTTTAGAAAGGCCTCTGAAAAAAGGAAAGAAGCGATCTGATTGATTGCTATGGGCAACTGGTCAACTTTTCTTCTGAACAGGTTTTGATAAATTTCCCCCTTTGTGAACATAATCTCACAAAAGATGTAAATATATAATAGGTGGGGGTACGACCTCTGCAACAAAAGGTCAGAATAAAACCCTGCTAAAAAAGAATCCTAACAATCAGATCCAACATTACTGACATCTAGATTGATAAGTTCTTGATAAAGTATGAATGCATGATATTTATCCTGAACAATGTTTAATAAAAAAAAAAAAAAAATGGTATGAAATGTAACTTCCCAACTCTACAGTGAATGGGAACATTTGAAGCTTTTTCCGTATCAGGTCCGATGTGCAGAACACAAACTATAATGTGATTTTGTTTACACATTTTTTTTGTTAGTCTTTTCTTTATAGCACATGCATATTTAATACGCAGCCTACTCCTTTTACATCTCCTTCTTTATCTTCTCACTAGGTCTTTTTCAGCTACCCAATTTAAAGCTAAAACTGCTGCCTAAGATAACTGCAGCCTATTGTTTGCCATACACATACATACCTTTTTTAAATACTGTATATTTTTATTAAACATTTTCAATATAATACATTTTCAAGTAAAGAAAATATAACAAGTTCTTGAGAAAGCAGACACAATAGTAGCATCAGTGTCAAAAAGAAGTCACATGACATCCAGATTAGAAAGCCTATCTCCAACCCCCCCCCCCCCTCTCCCAAGCCCACAGTTCAGTGAGCAAGTTCAGTAGGAAAGGCAGTAAACAGTGATCCTAGTGATGGCACAGTCTCTCGGTATGTAACAATCCCTGTCTAGGTCAGTTGCAGGTTCCAAAGGTCGGACAAAACCACATCAGTTTCCCTAGTCCCCCACACATATCATGCGAGCACTATCCCCTGACCAGGAGACTGCACTCTAGTTCTGCAGCACCTCCAATTTACTCCCAGGGGATCCAAACCTGAATAAATGTAGTTAGAGAGGTGGCCAGACTAGTTTAAGTATCAGGCAGACACAGTGCCCCTAGGGAACCTTTCAGAGATTCCATATTATACCAAGTGGTATATCAAAAAGGCCGTACAGTATCAGCAATCTCCTGAGAGTCAAAATGAGTCACAATAAAGGATTTCCATTTGTGAAAAAAGTTTCGTTCAGCATCCAGCCTGTCCACTGCTAGAAAATACTTTAGTTGGGTTATCAGCATAGACAAATCTGGAGTAACAGCGTCCAACCATTTGGCGAAAAGGCATCTCAGTGCCACTAAAAGAAGAATATGCAGGAACCGTGGAAACCTCTTCTCGCCTCCCTCTCCCTTCTCAGGTGGGCGTGGTTGGTTGAATAACAAGGACTGGGGAATGAATGGGACACCCACCTGCCAGTGATCCCAGATATATGTCTGTATAAGCCTCCAATACTTGGCCGTGTTAGAGCACTCCCAGACGCCATGATACATATTTGTAAGTGGAGCCTGGCACTTAGGGCATTTGGTTATCCTATCGGATAATCCTATCTGGGAAGGATGGGGAGGGCAATATTTTAAAACTTTACAAAGCCGTGTGGGCTACCTTAAAATAAGTCTCTGTCCACCTCACCATTAATAAAAAAAATTAACATCCATGATATCAGAGTCCCCTGTCCACCGTAAAAGTCAGAGATCGACGATCTCCGCGGGTCACTTCTAATAATGTCATCTAAAGTGTGTGTGGGTGCTTCCCTCAAGACAAGAGGAATGGGAGGCCAAATACCTTCCGCACCTCCTTCCAAGCGACTATCATATCATGAAGCAGCATCGATCCCTTGATCCCAGCCGGGAGCTTCGCATAAGAGGTTTGGAGCAGTGCCGGCAGTGACCAAGGTGCTGCAAGCACCACCTCCACCACTAGGTTAGAGAAATAAGTGGAGCCATGAATCCAATCAATTATATGGTGGAATAAGCAAGCCATGTTATAGCCCCTAATATTTGGGAAATTAATCCCTCCTTCCGCTCTGCAAAGCATACGTTTTTGCAAGGCAATACGCGGGCGCTTACCCTGCCACAGAAAACTTTGAATTGCAGCATTGAGACGTTTAATGCCGGTATGTTTGAGCAAAAGCGGGAACATCTGCAGAGGATATAGCAGGCGAGGGAAACTAATCATCTTAACCAGGTGACATCAACCCAGAAAGGACAATTGTAAAGACTCCCAGCACTTCAGTTCGGACAATATGCGCTTCAAAAGCGGAAGATAGCGTATCCAGTGTCTTCCCAATGCGAATGCCCAGGTAGGTAATGTAAGATGGGGCAACCGATACCTCCAACGCATGCACATCAGAAAGCCACCCGGGAGAGGTCACACCCAGAGGCAATAGCATACTCTTGGTCGCATTCATTTTGTATCCCATAAAACTCTCCACATAGGGCAAAAAAATCAAGAATCCGAGGGACAGCCTCTTTAGGATTGCTGAGATAAAGAAGGACATCATCTGCAAACATTGACAATTTGAGTTCCTGCGTGCCCACCCTTATACCTTGGTAAATATCGGAAGGAAATATAGAAAGTGAGCCAGAGGCTCAATCGCCAAATCAAACAATAAAGGCGACAAGGGGCATCCCTGGCATTTGCCTTTCGCTAATATGAGATGAGTGGATAAAATACCTGGTGTATGCACCCTAGCCATTAGGCCATCATAGAGGCTATAAAAGAGCTAAATCTACCTTAAATCCCAAATTTGGACAGAACCAGTCTCAGCCAGTCCCAACTGAGCTTATCAAAGGCTTTCTCAGCATCTTATGTGAACAAGGCATGTGGGAGCCAGCATGGGACTGGTTCCGAGTACTGTCCATCGCCACTAAGACCTTCCGAATGTTCGTGACCGCTGAGCGGGTCTTAAATGGGCACTGTTCCCCAACAATTTTTTATTAATATGTTGTAGTACTTATGTACTACAACATATCTCTAATATAGATTCATTTTTTTCTTTTTATTAAAATAGTGTATTTTATATTTGAAAACCGGCCACTAGGGGGGTCTCCCTCCGTCACGACTGAATTAGGACGGAGGACGGCCGGCAATTGGTCCTAATTCATTCAGCCTGCGCTCGCTCCCTTCCTGTCAATCAGACAGGTGGGAGCGAGCGCTGTGAATGCCGGGGCTGAGCTCATTGGCTGCCTTTCCTCGCAGCTGCTCCATTGGCTGCCTGCCCCAGCATGTACAGTCTGGAGGCAGCACGGCACTGATTCTCAGTGCTGCGCTGATGCTCCAGGACTGTATATGTCCTGTACGGGTAATTGAGGTCTTATTTCACTTACTCGTACTTTGTTTGGGTCCCGGGTCTCGGCGGTGAGCTTGGCAGGTGGGTGATGCTCCTATACTCCTCCTCCCTGGATAACACTACACTGCTAAACACAAAGGAGGAGACCAAGTAGCAGCCAGTCGTGCTATTGGCCGCTCATCTCTGCGTGCTCCCGACAGGAGCGCAGCATAGATGAGGTGAGGGCGGAAGTTGATGCCTAGTAGACGTCAATGACGTCGCGCCTGCTGGGGAAGTCGGCATCCGGCAGAGCTAGGGAGATGAGCAGTAGATCAGCTCTTTATAAGGTAGCAATACATTTTTTAAAGGCAGGGAGGGGGTTAGGGATAGTTTAGCAATAGTTAGGGACAGAAAAAAAATACAGATGGTGGGAGCTGCTCTTTAACAAATCCCACCTGATGGTCACCAACAAGGAAGGGCAAAAATAAAACAGCCAAGCGATCAGCCAGTATTTTGGAGGGTAGTTTTACATCCTGGTTGATTAGGGAGATGGGGCGGTAGGAGCCGGGTTCCAAGGGGTCCTTGCCAGGCTTAGGGAGTACTTTAATGTAAGCTAGCTTCGCTGCAGGAAAGAGTACGCCAGTGCGCAAAACTTCATTAAAATATGATGTTGAAGGGGGCACTACCTGATCCAAGAGGGGTTTGTAAAACTCGCCCGGATAACCATCTGGTTCCGGGGCTTTTACACTGGCTAGGGAGCGGATACCTGCTGCAACCTCCTCCGCCGTTATATCTACATTGAGCTCCTGATGCTGAGCATCCGACAATGTCGGTAGGTGCAATCCCTCAAGAAACCATTGCCCCTCGGTAGTCGGAGCAGGTGGGGAGAATAGAGAGCAGCATAATAGGAGCCCAAGACAGCATTGATTGAATGTGGCTCATGCGTTGTTTGCCCAGTCGAATTACACAGCACTAGGCGCAAAGGACCCTTTTGCCACCCGTGCAAGTAAACCGCCCGCTTTGTTACCATGTCCAAATAAGTCAGCTTCGAAATGTGACTAATAAACTCTTTCCTTTGTATCATGCCAGAGTTCATATGATGACTTTGCTTCCTGCCATTTAAGTTTATGAGCTGGGGTAGGGGAGTCCAGAAAGCGTGAATAGGCTTCCGCTAAGGCTGCACTTGCCGCTGCATGACCCTTCAGAGTTTGATTGTGTTGCTATAAGACATGATCTTGCTCCTGAGCACTGCTTTCGCTGTTTCCCAGTAAAGGGAGGGGTTATCAATATGTGATGCATTATCAGTCTGAAATTCCAACCACCAACCCCTGAAAAGACTCAAAAAAGATTTGTCCTTTGTGAGATATGACAGAAAGTGCCACAAGTAATCCGAACCCTTAGAGCACGATGGTAGGAGCTGCAGAGTAACTGGTGCATGGTCTGAAATGATCAAATCCCAGATGTCTACCGTGCCCAAACGGGAACACACTAGGGGACTAACCAGGAAATCAATGCGAGACCAAGAACCATGGACATGTGAGAAGTGTGTGTACTCATGGCCATCTGGATGTAGGTGACACCAGGAGTCTAGCAATCCCACTTGCGCTAAGAAAGTGGGGAGAACCATGTCACTCTGATGGGGGGCAACATGCGGTAGAGAAGAACGTCTACGGTCTACTAGTGGGTCAACCACCGAGTTCAAATCATCTCCCTGAATCGTCAGCAGCCCAGCAGTGCCAGTGACTGTATCTGCCAGAGATTGAAAAAAAGAATTATCACCATTAGGCACACTATATATATGATACATATTACCATTATGCACAAGACGTAAATAAGATAAGTGCCCCTCTGCATCCTGTTCATGTGAGAGAATGAGATGGGAAAAAGATTTATGGATCAGTGTTCCGCTAGATGGGTTTTCTGGAGGAGCACTATGTCAGGGTGCAGTCTTTTCAGAAAACGCAGAACTTTCATGCGCTTCTAGGGGGGAGCGCAAGTCCTTAATATTCCATGTTACAATTCTCCACATGGTACAGAATAAACCCCTTAAGGGCTAAGAGGCATGGAAGGGTACAATAGGGGACAATGAGTAAATAAGAGGCGGGAGGCAGAACGGACCATAGGAGACAGGAGGAGAAGGAACAAGAAAGGGAGAGGAGGAACCAAGAAAGGAGTCTGCCAACGCCAAGGAGACAAAAACAGATAGAGATCACATGCCGTGAAGAAGAGTCAGGAAGGGGGAAGGGAGACCACAACACGGAAAAGAACATATTTAACCATGAAAGAAACACTAAAAGAAACATAAATATCCCAGGACAGACCAACATCCTAGGTGTGAACACAGGGGTTGCAGTGTGGGTAATGGACCTCACTTTTTTCAAGCATGTGGGAAGTCAGAGCCCCAACCCTGGACCCCTACAGGATCAGATAACTAGCACAAGGGCCAAGGGCAGCAAGGAAAATAGTAGAGTCTTCAAGAGTAGGTCAACTGTAATAACACCAGCAAGTGTGGGGAGGGACACTACGGCAGAGGCAGTAGAGAACGTATAACTGCAAGTTGGCGTTGACCCCTCCCACCAACACAGGGACAGGACTCTAAACCAATTAAGACAGGATGGCATAGTGACCACACAGTAACACAGTAAATATTCAATCTCCGATCACATCCCATAAAAGTGGAAACAAATAGGGAAGAACAGTTAAAACCAGGTCACACAAAGTAAGAACGGATAGCTTGCATAATTCAGAACTAGAAGATAAAGACCCTGATGGGCGCATATACAATTAACCCCTCGAAATAAGCAGAACTGTAGCACTACAGGTCAATTGTAACAAAAATCACTACTCAGGAACCATTGTCTCCCAAGGAGAAATAGAACAGACAAGCACTAAGATACTCAGTCTGGAGAGGATGATCTGCTGCTCCTGCTCCAAGACCATTTTCTAAGTTTCCTGGTGTCACCCGGGGATCTCGTGCGAATGCTCCTGCGTCTTGAAGGATGAGATGAGGGAGTACCCCGACCCGTGGAGATTGGGAGCGACGAGAGGGAGAGCGGGGGTGATGAACTTGCTCCCGTAAAATATCTGGTAGGGCTGCCTCCGCAGCAGCCGGGGTCTGGTAATAAGAAAAGGAGCCATCTGGATGAAACACTTTCAAAGTAGCTGGTTGTTACGCCGAGCGCTCCGGGTCCCCGCTCCTCCCCGGAGCGCTCGCTTCACTCTCCCCGCGGCAGCGCTCCGGTCACGTCCTCTGACCCGGGGCGCTGCGATTCCGCTGCCAGCCGGGATGCGATTCGCGATGCGGGTAGCGCCCGCTCGCGATGCGCACCCCGGCTCCCCTACCTGACTCGCTCTCCGTCTGTTCTGTCCCGGCGCGCGCGGCCCCGCTCCCTAGGGCGCGCGCGCGCCGGGTCTCTGCGATTTAAAGGGCCACTGCGCCGCTGATTGGCGCAGTGGTCCCAATTAGTGTGTTCACCTGTGCACTTCCCTATATCACCTCACTTCCCCTGCACTCCCTTGCCGGATCTTGTTGCCTTAGTGCCAGTGAAAGCGTTCCTTGTGTGTTCCTTGCCTGTGTTTCCAGACCTTCTGCCGTTGCCCCTGACTACGATCCTTGCTGCCTGCCCCGACCTTCTGCTACGTCCGACCTTGCTTTTGCCTACTCCCTTGTACCGCGCCTATCTTCAGCAGCCAGAGAGGTGAGCCGTTGCTAGTGGATACGACCTGGTCACTACCGCCGCAGCAAGACCATCCCGCTTTGCGGCGGGCTCTGGTGAAAACCAGTAGTGGCTTAGAACCGGTCCACTAGCACGGTCCACGCCAATCCCTCTCTGGCACAGAGGATCCACTACCTGCCAGCCGGCATCGTGACAGTAGATCCGGCCATGGATCCCGCTGAAGTTCCTCTGCCAGTTGTCGCTGACCTCACCACGGTGGTCGCCCAGCAGTCACAACAGATAGCGCAACAAGGCCAACAGCTGTCTCAACTGACCGTTATGCTACAACAGTTACTACCACAGCTTCAGCAGTCATCTCCTCCGCCAGCTCCTGCACCTCCTCCGCAGCGAGTGGCCGCTCCTGGGATACGCTTATCCTTGCCGGATAAATTTGATGGGGACTCTAAGTTTTGCCGTGGCTTTCTTTCCCAATGTTCCCTGCATCTGGAGATGATGTCGGACCTGTTTCCCACTGAAAGGTCTAAGGTGGCTTTCGTAGTCAGCCTTCTGTCCGGAAAAGCCCTGTCATGGGCCACACCGCTCTGGGACCGCAATGACCCCGTCACTGCCTCTGTACACTCCTTCTTCTCGGAAATCCGAAGTGTCTTTGAGGAACCTGCCCGAGCCTCTTCTGCTGAGACTGCCCTGTTGAACCTGGTCCAGGGTAATTCTTCCGTTGGCGAGTATGCCGTACAATTCCGTACTCTTGCTTCAGAATTGTCCTGGAATAATGAGGCCCTCTGCGCGACCTTCAAAAAAGGCCTATCCAGCAACATTAAAGATGTTCTGGCCGCACGAGAAATTCCTGCTAATCTACATGAACTTATTCACCTAGCCACTCGCATTGACATGCGTTTTTCCGAAAGGCGTCAGGAACTCCGCCAAGATATGGACTCTGTTCGCACGAGGCGTTTCTCCTCCTCGGCTCCTCTCTCCTCTGGTCCCCTGCAATCTGTTCCTGTGCCTCCCGCCGTGGAGGCTATGCAGGTCGACCGGTCTCGCCTGACACCTCAAGAGAGGACACGACGCCGTATGGAGAACCTCTGCCTGTACTGTGCTAGTACCGAACACTTCCTAAGAGATTGTCCTATCCGTCCTCCCCGCCTGGAAAGACGTACGCTGACTCCGCACAAAGGTGAGACAGTCCTTGATGTCTACTCTGCTTCTCCACGTCTTACTGTGCCTGTGCAGATGTCTGCCTCTGCCTTCTCCTTCTCTACAGTGGCCTTCTTGGACTCAGGATCTGCAGGAAATTTTATTTTGGCCTCTCTCGTCAACAGGTTCAACATCCCGGTGACCAGTCTCGCCAGACCCCTCTACATCAATTGTGTAAATAATGAAAGATTGGACTGTACCATACGTTTCCGCACGGAGCCCCTTCTTATGAGCATCGGATCTCATCATGAGAGGATTGAACTTTTGGTCCTCCCCAATTGCACCTCGGAAATTCTCCTTGGACTTCCCTGGCTTCAACTTCATTCCCCTACCCTGGATTGGTCCACTGGGGAGATCAAGAGTTGGGGGTCCTCTTGTTCCAAGAACTGTCTAAAACCGGTTCCCAGTAACCCTTGCCGTAACTCTGTGGTTCCTCCAGTAACCGGTCTCCCTAAGGCCTATATGGACTTCGCGGATGTTTTCTGCAAAAAACAAGCTGAGACTCTACCTCCTCACAGGCCTTATGATTGCCCTATCGACCTCCTCCCGGGCACTACTCCACCCCGGGGCAGAATTTATCCTCTCTCTGCCCCAGAGACTCTTGCCATGTCCGAATACGTCCAGGAGAATCTAAAAAAGGGCTTTATCCGTAAATCCTCCTCTCCTGCCGGAGCCGGATTTTTCTTTGTGTCCAAAAAAGATGGCTCCCTACGTCCTTGCATTGACTACCGCGGTCTTAATAAAATCACGGTTAAGAACCGCTACCCCTTACCCCTCATCTCTGAACTCTTTGATCGCCTCCAAGGTGCCCACATCTTCACTAAATTGGACTTAAGAGGCGCCTATAACCTCATCCGCATCAGAGAGGGGGACGAGTGGAAAACGGCATTTAACACCAGAGATGGACACTTTGAGTATCTGGTCATGCCCTTTGGACTGTGCAACGCCCCTGCCGTCTTCCAAGACTTTGTCAATGAAATTTTTCGTGATCTGTTATACTCCTGTGTTGTTGTATATCTGGACGATATCCTAATTTTTTCTGCCAATTTAGAAGAACACCGCCAGCATGTCCGTATGGTTCTTCAGAGACTTCGTGACAACCAACTCTATGCCAAAATTGAGAAATGTCTGTTTGAATGCCAATCTCTTCCTTTTCTAGGATATTTGGTCTCTGGCCAGGGACTACAGATGGATCCAGACAAACTCTCTGCCGTCTTAGATTGGCCACGCCCCTCCGGACTCCGTGCTATCCAACGCTTTTTGGGGTTCGCCAATTATTACAGGCAATTTATTCCACATTTTTCTACCATTGTGGCTCCTATCGTGGCTTTAACCAAAAAAAATGCTGATCCCAAGTCCTGGCCTCCTCAAGCAGAAGACGCCTTTAAACGACTCAAGTCTGCCTTTTCTTCGGCTCCCGTCCTCTCCAGACCTGACCCTTCCAAACCCTTCCTATTGGAGGTTGATGCCTCCTCAGTGGGAGCTGGAGCTGTTCTTCTACAAAAAAATTCTTCCGGGCATGCTGTCACTTGTGGTTTTTTCTCTAGGACCTTCTCTCCAGCGGAGAGGAACTACTCCATCGGGGATCGAGAGCTTCTAGCCATTAAATTAGCACTTGAGGAATGGAGGCATCTGCTGGAGGGATCAAGTTCTCCTGTTATTATCTACACCGACCACAAGAACCTCTCCTACCTCCAGTCTGCCCAACGGCTGAATCCTCGCCAGGCCCGGTGGTCTCTGTTCTTTGCCCGATTTAATTTTGAGATTCACTTTCGTCCTGCCGATAAGAACATTAGGGCCGATGCTCTCTCTCGTTCCTCGGATGCCTCAGAAGTTGAACTCTCTCCGCAACACATCATTCCACCTGACTGCCTGATCTCCACTTCTCCTGCCTCCATCAGGCAGACTCCTCCAGGAAAGACCTTTGTTTCTCCTCGCCAACGCCTCGGAATCCTCAAATGGGGTCACTCCTCCCATCTCGCAGGTCATGCGGGTATCAAGAAATCTGTGCAACTCATCTCCCGCTTCTATTGGTGGCCGACTCTGGAGACGGATGTTGTGGACTTTGTGCGAGCCTGCACTATCTGTGCCCGGGATAAGACTCCTCGCCAGAAGCCCGCTGGTTTTCTTCATCCTCTGCCTGTCCCCGAACAGCCTTGGTCTCTGATTGGTATGGATTTTATTACTGATTTACCCCCTTCCCGTGGCAACACTGTTATTTGGGTGGTCGTTGATCGATTCTCCAAAATGGCACATTTCATCCCTCTTCCTGGTCTTCCTTCTGCGCCTCAGTTGGCTAAACAATTTTTTGTACACATTTTTCGTCTTCACGGGTTGCCTACGCAGATTGTCTCGGATAGAGGCGTCCAATTCGTGTCTAAATTCTGGAGGGCTCTCTGTAAACAACTCAAGATTAAATTAAATTTTTCTTCTGCATATCATCCCCAGTCCAATGGACAAGTAGAAAGGATTAACCAGATCTTGGGTGATTATTTGCGACATTTTGTTTCCTCCCGCCAGGATGACTGGGCAGATCTCCTCCCATGGGCCGAATTCTCGTATAACTTCAGGGTCTCTGAGTCTTCCTCCAAATCCCCATTTTTCGTGGTGTACGGCCGTCACCCTCTTCCCCCCCTCCCTACTCCCTTGCCCTCTGGTCTGCCCGCTGTGGATGAAATTTCTCGTGACCTTTCCATCATATGGAGAGAGACCCAAAATTCTCTCTTACAGGCTTCATCACGCATGAAGAAGTTCGCGGATAAGAAAAGAAGAGCTCCCCCCGTTTTTTCCCCTGGAGACAAGGTATGGCTCTCCGCTAAATATGTCCGCTTCCGTGTCCCTAGCTACAAGTTGGGACCACGCTATCTTGGTCCTTTCAAAATTTTGTGTCAAATTAATCCTGTCTCTTATAAACTTCTTCTTCCTCCCTCTCTTCGTATCCCTAATGCCTTTCACGTCTCTCTTCTCAAACCACTCATCCTCAACCGTTTTTCTCCCAAATCTGTTCCTCCCACTCCTGTTTCTGGCTCCTCGGACATCTTCTCGGTCAAAGAAATTTTAGCTGCCAAAAAGGTCAGAGGGAAAAATTTTTTTTTAGTGGACTGGGAGGGTTGTGGTCCTGAAGAGAGATCCTGGGAACCTGAGGACAACATCCTAGACAAAAGTCTGCTCCTCAGGTTCTCAGGCTCTAAGAAGAGGGGGAGACCCAAGGGGGGGGGTACTGTTACGCCGAGCGCTCCGGGTCCCCGCTCCTCCCCGGAGCGCTCGCTTCACTCTCCCCGCGGCAGCGCTCCGGTCACGTCCTCTGACCCGGGGCGCTGCGATTCCGCTGCCAGCCGGGATGCGATTCGCGATGCGGGTAGCGCCCGCTCGCGATGCGCACCCCGGCTCCCCTACCTGACTCGCTCTCCGTCTGTTCTGTCCCGGCGCGCGCGGCCCCGCTCCCTAGGGCGCGCGCGCGCCGGGTCTCTGCGATTTAAAGGGCCACTGCGCCGCTGATTGGCGCAGTGGTCCCAATTAGTGTGTTCACCTGTGCACTTCCCTATATCACCTCACTTCCCCTGCACTCCCTTGCCGGATCTTGTTGCCTTAGTGCCAGTGAAAGCGTTCCTTGTGTGTTCCTTGCCTGTGTTTCCAGACCTTCTGCCGTTGCCCCTGACTACGATCCTTGCTGCCTGCCCCGACCTTCTGCTACGTCCGACCTTGCTTTTGCCTACTCCCTTGTACCGCGCCTATCTTCAGCAGCCAGAGAGGTGAGCCGTTGCTAGTGGATACGACCTGGTCACTACCGCCGCAGCAAGACCATCCCGCTTTGCGGCGGGCTCTGGTGAAAACCAGTAGTGGCTTAGAACCGGTCCACTAGCACGGTCCACGCCAATCCCTCTCTGGCACAGAGGATCCACTACCTGCCAGCCGGCATCGTGACACTGGTTATTGGAGTTGAAAACGTTTCTTGGTTTTGAACAGTTCAGTGCAAACTTTGCCATATGCCCTCCTTCATTTGGCGACATCAGCAGAAAAGTCCTCAAATATCAATAGCTTCCTGTTACGAAAAGTAAGCAGAGAAGAGCGTTTGGGGTAGGCTAACAGGATCTCCACTTTGTCATTGTATTCCAGCAATTTTAGAATAACTTGTCTCGGGCGGGAGACGGGAGGAATGAGAGGCGGCAGCAGGGGGTTGGCCTAGGCAATGAGCCTTTTCCACCCCTAAAGCTTTGGGCAGGTCACTTTTGCAGAAGTCTTGCAAATCAGATGGAAGTAGAGATTCACTGACCCCAACTAGGCGAAGACTGTTCCGGCAGGAACGGTTTTCTAAAACCTCCAGCTTCTCGCTGACATAGCAGAGGTCGGTTTCAGTTTGGCAAAGTCGGGTAGCAAGGTTACTATATTCATCTTCAAGAGCAATGATCCTTTGCTTCGCTGAGCACCCAGATCAGCTTGAAGTTGTGTGAGTGTAGAGCGCATGGTGTTCTCTATAATAAACTGAATAGTAGGGGTGATCAATTTGACAAGGGCCGCCCCTAGCGTTTGAAGATCCATAGGTGAAGTTAGGGAAATCTCTGTGACACCCGCTAAGGGAGGCAACTGAGGGAGAACAGACTGAGCTGGGACACCATTCTCAGGGCTGAATAAAGGATGACTGTTAGAAACTTCCATAGCCACAGTCTGATGGCAATCTGCTTGTGAATGTACTGAGCTGGGGGCTAAAGTCGTAGCTGCTGTAGTCGTTGGGGGAGCCGTTGCTGACAAGCCCCCTCTTAGAGACCCCTTGTTCAAATAGCACTACATGACAGCTGGGACTAGGAGATCGGGATTCTGTTAAGGAGGAGGACTGAAGGACACAGCCAAGAAAGCTCAGACTTATACCTGAGATGCCTGCCCGTTACCTGTATCGCTCCCACCCGCTTTGCCGGCTGGTAGCGGGGAGCGCACAGGGGAGTGTTTACCACAGCGCTGCATGCGCTGACTTAAGATGGCCGTCGCAACAGGAAGACGGGGAGACCGCCGGAAGGTCGCGGGGTACAGTGCAAGCACCAGGGAGACAATGCGTCAGTAGCCCTCTCTCCGTTCTCCAGGACCCCGAACTGCAGGATGACCAGGTGAGGGACCTCTGTGGTGGCCGTTACGGTGCGGGTATGAGGCCCGGGGTGCAGGAGCTCCCACTCCTTACATGCCAGTGCTGGAACCAGAAGTCCACACACATATTTTGAAGCCTTTAAAGAACAGGGTCAATTTAGGTGACCAGAATACAACTAAAGCTTAAAAGACAATTCCATATTATAGCTTTATAATCAAATTCCCTTACTTTAGCCTTTGGCAGCAGCGATGTAATAGAAACTTGTCCCTGTAGGGACTCATTTACACCTTTGTAGAAATCAAACAAGGATGCCTTAAATTTTATTTTATTTTTTACAATTTGTTCTATGTTCTAGATTGCAGTCCATTTTTGTTCCAATTTTTGTAACAAGCTGCCTATTTACAGCTGCATTTTTCCCCCTTTTTTAAGGGATTATATATTTTCTGTTGTACTGACATGTTACTATAATGTGGATGTAAAAAAATACTTACTCAAAAACATGTGTTTTGAATTTGATCCCGTTGACTATGGGCTAAAAATAATATTACTTTGGGTCTATTGGAACACACTGGTATTGAAAAAATGCCATGGGCAATTAAAAAAACAGCATATAGAAAACATATAAGACAATACAAATGCCTTGACACTATTTTGTTCAAAGAAAATAAACATTGAATGATATGAATCTAATAAAAAAGGGATTCTAATAATACCACTATAATAATACACACTAATCCAAAATAATACACAAAAATTCTAAAGGTACCATAGACATTTTGCTCCAAAATAACTTGTTTTTTCAAGCTATACAATACCAAAGTAACAAAAACATTGAGTGAAAGCTAAGTACATAGTGTAACTATTGTGAGCCTATGTATTGTAATGTGAAGTTGTATTTGTTTTATGAATTGGGAAGTTTCAAATCTGCCATAGCAGATAACTGGAAATTTAGGTCGCTTACCCCCTATAGTGCACAATGCTACATAAACCTAGTATTGCTCTTGTCACAAAGTCAAAGTGTTTAACTGAATGGAAACATTAACTGCAAGGACGTGACAATAAAGAAAAATTCAAATTCAGAAACAGGGCGGCCATGCACATCCGTAACAGATACCAATAGACATACAGCAATAGGGTTAATTGTATCCGCTCCTTATTCCAAATGCAGCTTTTAACCTCTCCCAAAGGAAGAAAGCAGACAGGCAAGGAGACAATGCACATGCAGTTCAGAGAGGATCCTTGGTAGTTTGGCATGAGTGCAAGAACTAACCCAGCTGTGCAATGGTATTTATCCAAAGAACATTCTGTAACAACCATTATCCATAGGGAGATATAAAAATACATTATAAAACTGAATTATATATGTATATAAATATATATGTATATATATATATATCTTATAATGTAAAGCATTTGGCTTACAGAACCTCACACCATGTTCATTCAGTAAAAAAAGTGAAAAATACTACAAGTCAATGATGTGAATGAGCATAAAATAAATGGAATCTTAACAGCATAGTGATGAAGGGTCAACTCACCAGCACAGGTCACTTCAGTGCGGTGTAAGGTACGCCTGTGAGGACAGCTCTGTCTCAGCTGGAGGTGCATGTGAGAAGAGTGGAGGGACTGCAGCCCTCCTTCAGCTCAATGCTCCTGGGCTAGAACTGTCACTAGCTAGTCATTGGTTTTAGAGGCGAGAGGAACTAATGTACTCTTCTTCTTGTTACATAACCTTCAGACTCAGCAATCAAAGCAGTGTGCTCACTTCAAGCAGAACACAGGCTCTGAACAAGGCTGCTCTGTATTTCAGTCCCTAAAGTGAGCAGTCCTGGGAAAGTTAATGGCAACGCATTAACACTTTAAGGCAGATAATGCCATCCTGGCTGTGATGCCCTCTGTCAAAGAAGAAATCTTATCATATATCCATGCAAATGTGTCTCAGTACACATCACAGGCATACTATAGCCACGTATGATTAATGTGAAGCATTATAAGGAGAATATTGATTGGAAGACTTACCCTGATAATTGACGCTCCATACCTCCTCCTTGTTTATTGCTGCACTGCACCACACCTTTGCCCTCAGCAAGTACTTCAATGGCTCTGACCTGCAGAGCATCCCCTCACATAATACTGTATGAGTCTAAACATATGGAGGGCTGAAAAAGAAGTTTGTGCAGTGACTCATTTCTCATCACACACTGTATGTACAACTCAAGGACAGCCTATTTTTTTCTCATATAAAATCTGTACTTCCTCAATTATAATGAAAGGACGGGTTTGGTACAAGATGTTTTCTTATACTAAACGCTTATGACTGTGATTGAAATGACTAGTGTCAACCTGGGTTCGCACATAGTATTGTGGTCAATATTTTTAGCCAAAACCACGAGTGGGTCAAAAACACAGAAGAGGTGAAAATCGTTCCATTATAGTTTTTTCTCTGTGTCAATTTAACCTCTGATGTTTGGCTAAAACCACTGACCAAAATACTAAGTATGAACATAGCTTAAAGGGGTTATCCACCATAAGGTGATTTTAGTAGATACCTGGCAGGTAGTAATGGACATGCTTAGGAAGGATCTGCACTGGTCTTGGAGCTAAATGGCTATGTTGTGAGATTACCATAACACTGTGGCTAGCTGTTTGTGAACTAGTATTTCCTGTTTGACTTTTCTTTTTTTGACTACAAATCCCATAATTCCATTTTCCTCCCTCCCACACATCAGCCACCCCACCTATTGAAACATAAATTAGCTGCATCCATTCAAAAGACATGTGGTTTTCAATCAGGGTGCCTACAGCTGTGGCATTAGTTGCAGTTTAATCTCTCTCCCACAAAGCGATCCCTCCACACATTGAAGCAGACAGGCTCCCTGTCATCAGCTGACTAGTGGGTCAGGTCTCTGCCTCATTGCAACCTGGGAAAATTCTGAGACAACAGTCCTTTTGTATGCTGGTAAAAATAAATATTGGGGTGAAAATCACAGAAGAATTGTGAGAAAACCGTCACACACAGGAACAGACACCATATTATGTTCTTCATATTATGTTATAATTTTTATTATAGTCAAATAAAAAAAATCCTGGAATACCCCTTTAAGGATAAGGAGTATGGCCTCAGACTATGGTCTTTCTTATCCTGTGGACTAACTGATTGGTAGGGGTTGGACTGCTGCGACCACCTCAGATCATGAAAAAGATTGATTTTCCCCCTAGCGACCATTTACTGTTAATGGGACTTCGAAATTGACATTCTATATAAACATAGAACCAACTAGATGTATGCAGGCTAGGAGTTTTTTTTCTTCTTACAAATAAAGATTATTTTTGTGTGGAACTGCTTAAATAATGTATCCCCTATTATGTAGATACATGTAATACACAGAAATAGAGATTATTTTTCATGTTGCCAGGTTCTTATAACCAGTGATTACTGTTGTAGCTTTCAGGTGTTAAGAGGAAATCTAATTCCATTGCTTTTTCCTTTTTTCCCCGTTACTCCTTACTATTTCCTAGGCAGCCTCTACAAGAGATGAATGAATAGTGACATATCTCAAGTTGCTTATTAGCCCATCTGATGAGAGAAGAAGCTGGTGATGTCTGTGTATGTGGGTTTGTAGCCACTGAAACCATTTCATGTGACAAGAGGTACCTCAAACCTTTCAAGAAAAAAATCAACACAGGATCCATAAATTCCACAGAATGGATGAAATAAGCTGCCTCATCTTGTAGCCATAATAATGGATTTTGTTCTTAATGAGGAGACCCTCTATCTAATAATGAGAAGGGAAATGGACTATACGGTATTGACAGATGGTCACAGTTTGGCAAAGTAAAGCTTGATTAGCTGGGGACATCATGTCCATCAATAGGTGATCTAACACAAATGATCCTTGCTGACATACAGTCTGTGTGGGTGTAGTGCTTCTGATTAGTACAATCTTCAGCTTGTTGCTATCATACTTCAATTGCCAAACACAAAAAGGGTGAGTTCATATGTATCAGCCACCACTGCAGAGCGATGTGGTTCTAAAATGGTTGTTAAAGAGGATCTGCCACCACCTCTGACGTTCTGACCTAAGTAAGTTCTAGTATTCAGCATGAAATAACAATTCTGGAGCAGTTTGCCTCCTAACTCCACATTGTGCGGTTCCTGTTATTCCTGAATATTTATTAATAAACTGACAACTAAGTGTTACCATTCCCCTTGTCCTAACACAGTAACACTGGCAGCAATGACACAAAAGTGTCAAGCTATGTAGGGACTTACCCCCAACTGGTAATATCCATTAGTCAATTTATTAATAGATTTATCCAAGACAACATTGCTTTCTATGTGTGATAATACCATATACATCTATCTAATAGTCATACACCTACTAAATATAATACCAGTATACAAGGGATAAATATCATTACCATACCTATTACCAACATACATATATGACCAAATACCAAGACAAACGTTTCCAATTATACCAGGGACAAATAGTACTGCCACATTATGCCCACAGATTACTATCACACAGTCACTGGATAATACCACCATACTGTTACTGAGGAGAACAATCTATATACAGAACAAAATTACACCCATAAAGTGACTATATAATGGTATATTCTAGCTCTACACAGGCTTTGCAGATCACATAGGGGAGATTTGGTTTCAATCTAATTGGTTGCTATGGGCTAATGCAACACGCTTTATTTACAAAGGTTTTGATAAACCTCCCCCATAGTGATTACAGTGTAGTCAGTCTTCTTCCTTTTCCTTTCAACCTCTCCAAGACCGCAATGACGACCTCCCCCGTCCACTACTACTCATATCGGAATTTGCTGAAACAACATCTTAGGCTCTACACTTTTCCAACATCTTCCTTACCTTTTCTTTACCAATAGTGTCCCAGATAGTAATAATGCCCTTCTTAGTAGGTATATGCCCCCAATAGGTAGATATGTGCCCCCCATTAGTTATTTAGATATGTACCCCGAATGGCTAGATAGGTGATTTCTGTGTTGATAAAGGCCCTCCCGTAGGTAGATAGGTGATGCCATAGAAAGTTGTCCAGAGTATGCAAAGGTCCCCCCCCCCTTGAGATTCATAGCTACCCTCAGCGTAGACAGGTCCCCCCTTACAAGAAAAAATAAAATAAACACTACATACTCAGTACTTCTCCACTTCCATGCCGACAGGGATTTCTTCTGTGCATACTAACTTGCTCTCCACACCCATACTGACAGAGACTTCTTCAGAGACAGGCACACGCACATTGGTCCAGAATGGTCCTACCATGTTTTGAAATTTCACAACAGAAAAGTTTCAGATTTTGCACTAAGGCTGACAATGCAGCTCAGAAACTCTAAAGGGTGGGTGGGGGTGTCCTTTGTTTTTTTTTTTTACATATCCCTAGATATTTACTAAGGGTTTTCCTGCAGTTTTGGTGCAAATTAGCAGTTACTTTGCACACAGCTGACCAACTTTTATGTGGTCAGTTTTCAGGTACAATCAACCAAATACACTAACCAAGAATAAGACAATGTAAATTATACAGAATATAAAAGAGTGACATCATCGGATCGGGGGCTTAGAGGTCTTGTGCTGTGTCTGCCCTTTTGTAGTTCACAGGCCTAAGACAGCCAGTGGCCTATGGAGTACGCGACTAGAGATCTCAGGATGTACATCCTCGGGTGTGGCGAGGCAGTGGCACCTGCTTTTTGCTCAGACAGAAGAGTGCTCACCCCTGGCAGATGTAAGTAATGTAAGCAAGGTTTTATAGCTGTTCACCTGTACTATAACCCAGTATATTGGGTCAGTGCGAGTGAACAGCCTTTCAGTTTCAGGGCATTCAGAGATTCAAAGTACCCTGGATTCCTGGTGCTAGCGACTGCGTCCCCCCAAGGCCAGGTAAACGGTGGTGTCCTATACAGGTTCCTACCTTGCCTACCCCTTGTCTAATCTCTAATCTATGCAGCAATCATCAATTAGTTTGAAAACCATTATCAATTTCTGGTAAACCATTTCCCCCACACCTCGGTAATGTTGTTGCTATTTTGTGTGAACACTTACTAGTATACACTGATCAGCCGTAACATTATAATGAGGTAAATAACAACAGCACCTGTCAGGGGGGTAAGAAATATTATGCAGCAAGTGAACTTTAAGTTTTCAACATTAATGTGTTGAAATAAGGAAAATGAGCTACTGCAACAGATAAGCAAGTGTGTTTCTATAACCCAATATAAGTGAATGGAAACAACTGATCACATTTGAGACAAAAATGCATTACTTAAATCTTCTCTTCACATGCAAGAGAGGTATCAGCTCACCCCTATCGCCCCTATGTGACACAGACCAGTATGGACAGAGCTCCCACAACAAAATTCAGAGAAAAGGAAGGAGGTCCAGTGCTTTACTCAGGTGAATGAGTTTATTAGATTAACCAGACAAGACAATTGCACATAAGTGACATGTTTTGGTCGCGTGCTGCAACCTTAGTCCAGTATGACTGGACCTCCTTCCTTTTCTCTAAAATCTTCTCTGCATGCAAAAATTATAAAGAAACACATATCCATATAGTGGTACAAACATGGCTACATGTACATAAATAATATACCGTACACACTCATAAGTGAGGAAAAAGTACATTATAACAAGCATATCTTCATAACACATACGTGTAAACATGTGGTTTTTTTTTACTTGTTTGTAGACACCCTTATTAGACATCTTTCTATTTATTAATATCTCCTGAAGTGCCACACAAAAATAACATGGTGCAGATTTATAAAACAGTGTACATTTGTTTTTATCTGCATGATTGCAGTTTATTTAATTATATAAACTAAATACTGGTGAACATTTTACTAAAAGAAGATATACCTGCAAGGTAAACCCTAATTGAATCATCCAGAGTTCATGTCTTCTTTGAACTACTGCAAAAGACATGGACCTCTGGGAATCTGATCATTTGCTTGTTTTAGCAAAATCTAGTAGTCATAAATTATACACAACACTAACAAGGACTATTCATGTTGTTGCAGTGTGCATGTGCACTGCTGATTGTAAAATGTATTTTGCAGAAATAGTTACCTTCAGTTAATATATTACAACAGATAACTACCATACACACTTGTATCCCCAATTTGAAAATTTAGCATTTTTCTAACTTTGAAGCTCTCTGCTTGTAAGGAAAATGTATATTACAAATACCAAATTTTTTTATTCACATATACAATATGTCTACTTTATGTTTGCATCATAAAATTGACGAGTTTTTACTTTTGGAAGACACCAGAGGGCTTTAAAGTTCAGCAGCAATTTTCCAATTTTTCACAAAATTTTCAAACTCACTATTTTTCATGGACCAGCTCAGGTTTGAAGTGGATTTGAAGGGTCTTCATATTAGAAATACCCCACAAAAGACCCCATTATGAAAACTGCACCCCCCAAAGTATTCAAAATGACATTCAGTCATCATTTTAACCCTTTAGGTGTTTCACAGGAATAGAAGCAAAGTGAAGGAGAAAATTCACAATCTTCATTTTTTACACTCGCATGTTCTTGTAGACCCAATTTTTGAATTTTTACAAGGGGTAAAAGGAGAAAATGTATACTTATATTTGTAGTCCAATTTCTCTTGAGTAAGCACATACCTCATATGTCTATGTAAAGTGTTCGGCGGGCGCAGTAGAGGGCTCAGAAGGGAAAGAGCGACAAGGGGATTTTGGAGAGTACGTTTTTCTGAAATGGTTTTTGGGGGGCATGTTGCATTTAGGAAGCCCCTATGGTGCCAGAACAGCAAAAAACCCTCACATGGCATACCATTTTGGAAACTAGACCCCTAGAGGAACGTAACAAGGAATAAAGTGAGCCTTAATACCCCACAGGTGTTTCACGACTTTTGCATATGTAAAAAAAACATTTTTTTTTCCACTAAAATGTGTGTTTCCCCCCAAATTTCACATTTTTGCAAGGGTTAATAGCAGAAAATACCCCCCAAAATTTGTAACCCCATCTCTTCTGAGTATGGAGGTACCCCATAAGTTGACCTGAAGTGCACTATGGGCGAACTACAATGCTCAGAAGAGAAGGAGTCATATTTGGCTTTTTGAGAGCAAATTTTGCTCGGGGAGCAAGTCGCATTTAGGAAGCCCCTATGGTGCCAGGACAGCAGAATAACCCCCACATGGCATACCATTTTGGAAACTAGACCCCTTGAGGAACGTAACAAGGGGTACAGTGAGCATTTGCCCCCCACTGGTGTCTGACAGATCTTTGGAACAGTGGGCTGTACAAGTTTTCATTTTCACGGACCACTGTTCCAAAGATCCGTCAGAGACCTGTGGGGGGTAAATTCTCACTGCACCCCTCATTACATTCCGTGAGGGGTGTCGTTTCCGAAATGGGGTCACATGTGTTTTTTTTTTTTTTCTGCGTTTGTCAAAACCGCTGTAACAATCAGCCACCCCTGTGCAAATCACCTCAAATGTATATGGTGCGCTCTCCCTTCTGGGCCTTGTTGTGCGCCCCCAGAGCACTTTGCGCCCAAATATGGAGTATCTCCGTAGTCGGGAGAAATTGCGCTACAAATTTTGGGGGGCTTTTTTCCCTTTTACCTCTTGTGAAAATGTAAAGTATAGGGCAACATCAGCATGTTAGTGTAAAAGTTTTTAATTTTTTACACTAACATTCTGGTGTAGACCCCAACATTTCCTTTTCATGAAGGGTTAAAGAAGAAAATACCCCCCAAACCTTGTAATGCAATTTCTCCCGAGTACGGCGATACCCCATATGTGACCCTAAACTGTTGCTTTGAAATACGACAGGGCTCCAAAGTGAGAGCGCCATGTGCATTTGAGGCCTAAATTAGGGATTTGCATAGGGGTGGACATAGGGGTATTCTACGCCAGTGATTCCCAAACAGGGTGCCTCCAGCTGTTGCAAAACTCCCAGCATGTGTGGACAGTCAACGGCTGTCCGGCAATACTGGGAGTTGTTGTTTTTCAACAGCTGGAGGCTCTGCTTTGGAAACAGTGGTGTACCGGACGTTCTTATTGGGGGAGGGGGGCTGTGTAGGGGTATGTGTATATGTAGTGTTTTTGAAGATCTTCACTGCTGCCTCTGAGGACCATATACTTACCTGCCGGTCCCGTCGCTGCTCGTCCACGTGGCCGGTCCCGCGCTGCTCCTCGGTCCCTCCGCTGGTTCGGGTAAGGACGCCGGTCCCCTCCTGTTCCCCCCCTTATGCTGCAGGTCCCCGCGAGCCCCCGCAGCCATCGTCCCCCGTTCTGCCCGACTTCCAGGGGTGGGCAGTGCGGGGGATCTGAACTTTCACCCCAGATCACTGTGATTGGTCCACAGGGACCAATCACAGTGATCGCTGACCAGGACCATCAATGGATGGTCCTGGGGGGTGAAGCAGAAGTTGTCCCCTGCTGGAATCGCCGGGTTAACTGAATGTCATTTATAAACGTTGGGATGCGCGAACGCACTGCACAACCCGCCGTTTATATATGACATTCTGCGGGAAGGGGTTAAGAGTCTCCTCTGTCCTCCACTCCACCTGTATTAATGGCTCCTGTTTGAACTTATCAGTATAAATGACACCTGTCCACAACCTCAAACAGTCACACTCCAAACTCCACTATGGCCAAGACCAAAGAGCTGTCAAAGGACACCAGAAACAAAATTGTAGACCTGCACCAGGCTGGGAAGACTGAATCTGCAATAGGCAAGCAGCTTGGTGTGAAGAAATCAACTGTGGGAGCAATTATTAGAAAATGGAAGACATACAAGACCACTGATAATCTCCCTCAATCTGGGGCTCCACACAAGATCTCACCCCGTGGTGTCAAAATGATCACAAGAACAGTGAGCAAAAATCCCAGAACCACACGGGGGGATCTGGTGAATGACCTGCAGAGAGCTGGGACCAAAGTAACAAAGGCTACCATCAGTAACACACTACGCCGCCAGGGACTCAAACCATGCAGTGCCAGACGTGTCCCCCTGCTTAACCCCTTAAAGGGGTACTCCGGTGAAAAACTTTTTTTTTTTTTTTAAATCAACTGGTGCCAGAAAAGTTAAACAGATTTGTAAATTACTTCTATTAAAAAATCTTAATCCTTCCTGTACTTATTAGCTGCTGAATACTACAGCGGAAATTCTTTTCTTTTTGAAACACAGAACTGTCTGCTGACATCACGAGCACAGTGCTCTCTGCTGACATCTCTGTCCATTTTATGAACTGTCCAGAACAGCATATATTTGCTATGGGGATTTCCTTTTACCCTGAACAGTTCCTAAAAATGGACAGAGATGTCAGCAGAGAGCACTGTGCTCATGATGTCAGCAGACAGCTCTGTGTTTCAAACGGAAAATAATTTCCACTGTAGTATTCAGCAGCTAATAAGTACAGGAAGGATTAAGATTTTTTAATAGAAGTAATTTACAAATCTGTTTAACTTTCTGGCACCAGTTGATTTAAAAAAAAAAAAAAAAGTTTTTCACCGGAGTACCCCCTTTAACGACACAGGACGTATATTTACGTCCTGCGCCGACTCCCGCGATCATCAACGGCCGGGACCCGCGGCTAATACCACACATCGCCGATCGCGGCAACGTGCGGTATTAACCCTTTAGAAGCGGCGGTCAAAGCTGACCGCCGCTTCTAAAGTCAAAGTGAAACTATCCTGGCTAGTCAGTCGGGCTGTTCAGGACCGCCGCGGTGAAATTGCGGCGTCCCGAACAGCTTGCAGGACACCGGGAGATCAGTGTGTGCAGTGTTATAGGTCCCTATGGGACCTATAACACTGCAAAAAAAAAGTGTTAATAAAGGTCATTTAACCCCTTCCCTAATAAAAGTTTGAATCACCCCCCTTTTCTCATAAAAAAATAAAACAGTGTAAATAAAAATAAACATATGTGGTATTGCCGCGTGCGTAAATGTCTGAACTATAAAAATATATCGCTAATTAAACCGCACGGTCAATGGCGTACACGTGAAAAAATTCCAAAGTCCAAAAAAGCGTATTTTGGTCACTTTTTATACCATTAAAAAATGAATAAAAAGTTATCAAAAAGTCCGATCAAAACAAAAATCATACCGATAAAAACTTCAGATCATGACGCAAAAAATGAGCCCTCATACCGCCCTGTACATGGAAAAATAAAAAAGTTATAGGGGTCAGAAGATGACATTTTTAAACGTATACATTTTCCTGCATGTAGTTATGATTTTTTTCAGAAGTACGACAAAATCAAACCTATATAAGTAGGGGATAATTTTAACCGTATGGACCTACAGAATAATGATAAGGTGTCATTTTTACCGAAATATGCACTGCGTACAAATGGAAGCCCCCAAAATTTACAAAAAGGTGTTTTTTTTCTTAGATTTTGTCACACAATGATTTTTTTTTCCGTTTCGCCGTGAATTTTTGGGTAAAATGACTAATGTCACTGCAAAGTAGAATTGATGACGCAAAAATTAAGCCATAATATGGATTTTTAGGTGGAAAATTGAAAGGGTTATGATTTTTAAAAGGTAAGGAGGAAAAAACAAAAGTGCAAAAACTGAAAAACCCTGAGTCCTTAAGGGGTTAAGGACCAAGCGTTTTTTCTGTTTTTGCACTTTTTTCCTTTTTTTCTCCTTACCTTTTAAAAATCATAACCCTTTAAATTTTGCACCTAAAAACCATATGAGGGCTTTTTTTTTGGTGTCACCAATTCTACTTTGTATTAGCGTCAGTTATTTTAACCAAAAATCTACTTTGAAACGAAAAAAGAAAAAAAAAATTATTGTATGACAAAATAGAAGAAAAAATGCCATTTTGTAAAAAAATGTTTGTGTGTGTGTGGGGGGGGGGGGGGGGGTTGGTTACGTTTCTACGTAGTAAATTTTTCGGTTAAAATTACACTTTATCTTTATTCTGTAGGTCCATATGTATAAATTGATACCCTACTTATATAGGTTTGATTTTGTCGTCCTTCTGGAAAAGATCATATCTACATTCACAAAAATCAATACATTTAAAATTGTCCTCTTCTGACCCCTATAACTATAACTAATTAATTTTTTCGCGTACAGGCTGGTTTGAGAGCTAATTTGTTACGCCGTGATCTGATGTTTTTATCGGTACCATTTTTGTTTTGATCAGACTTTTTAATTGCTTTTTATAAAAAAATTTATGGTATAAAAAGTGACCAAAAATACACTATTTTGGATTTTTTTTTGCACGTATACCAGTGTGGTTTAATTAATTATATATTTTTATAGTTCGGATATTTAGGCACGCGGCGATACCACATGTTTATTTATTTTTTATATGGAAAGGGGGATGATTTAAGCCGCATGTCGGCTATTAACACCAGCCCCCAGCTACAGGAATCAGCTGGGGGCTGGCTGGTATGACATGGGCTCAAGTCGGGAGCTTGTGTCATACCCCGTTAACGGCACATGGACGAGTATAGACGTCCATTGCCGTTAATGGGTTAAGCCAGTACATGTCCGGGCCCATCTGAAGCTTGCTACAGAGCATTTGGATGATTCAGAAGAGCGTTGGGAGAATGTCATATGGTAGGATGAAACCAAAGTAGAACTTTTTCGTAAAAACTCAACTCGTCGTGTTTGGAGAAGAAAGAATGCTGAGTTGCATCCAAAGAAAACCATACCTACTGTGAAGCATGGGGGTGGAAACATCATGCTTTGGGGCTGTTTTTCTGCAAAGGAACCAGGACAACTGATACGTGTAAAGGAAAGAATGAATGGGGCCATGTATCGTGAGATTTTGAGTGAAAACCTCCTTCGATCAGCAAGGGCATTGAAGATGAAACATGGCTGGGTCTTTCAGCCTGACAATGATCCCAAACACACCGCCCGGGCAATGAAGGAGTGGCTTTGTAAGAAGCATTTCAAGGTCCTGGAGTGGCCTAGCCAGTCTAGAGATCTCAACTCCCTTTGGAGGGAGTTGTAAGTCCGTGTTACCCAGCGACAGCCCCAAAACATCACTGCTCTAGAGGAGATCTGCATGGAGGAATGGGCCAAAATACCAACAAGTGTGTATGGAAACCTTGTGAAGACTTACAGAAAACATTTGACCTCTGTCATTGCCAACAAAGGGTATATAAAGTATTGAGATGAACTTTTGTTATTGACTAAACACTTATTTTCCACCATAATTTGCAAATAAATTTAAAAAAAAATCAGACAATGTGATTTTATGGATTTTTTTTTCTCATTATGTCTCTCATAGTTGGGGTATACCTATGAAGAAAATTACAGGCTTCTCTCATGTTTTTAAGTGGTTGAACTTGCACAATTGGTGGCTGACTAAATACTTTTTTGCCCCACTGTATATATAGACTGTGTTGTCCTAAACTTAGATTATGTGGCTGTTACAACCAACAACACTACTCATACTGATCATCTGGGAATCTATGATAACATCAGGATCATTACTCTCTGAGGGAAATCTTTCTACAGGACAGAACATATATTGTACATGCTTATTATTGCCAGGCTTGAAGTATAAGTAAAGGGGTTGAAATGCATATTAAAGTGAATCTGTCAGCTCTGTATCATGGTCACAGACAAGGGCAGATAGCTAATAGGGAGATAATAAAAAATGATACCCCTTTCTTAGCTGATAGTTGTTTCCAAAGTTATAGAATCATGTTTCCATTCTAAGTTCTAGTCTCATAGAGGCAATGCTAAGCTGTGCCTCCTCCTTTCCTGCATGACTGATTTAAGGGGATCAGTGCTGGAAGTCAAGCAGGAAGAGAGGAGGCAGGCATATTGCAGATTAGCATGGCCTCTTTGACACTTAAACTTGGAAAAAAGCATGATTTTTTACTTTGCACACAGCCGTCAGCTAAGAATCGGATATTATTTGTTTTATTTCCCTATCTGCAGCTCTTGCCATAATACAGTATAGAGCTAATATTAAGAGGCATAGAACAGATGGGTACGGGTATACACACCCAAATACCATGCTGGGGGTGGTAGTCTGATGGTGTGCAGCATGTACCAAAGGTCCCTTTATAAATTTTATTTCATGAAATATGAAATATAGTTGGAAGATTCTCTTTTAAAATTAGCATGAACATTGCTTGTTAGGTTTTCCTAATTAAAAAAAAAAGTAAAACCCTATACATAAGACTCTGAGTTGTTCTCTTGAGTGAAGTTCTTAGCTTCTGCTTATTAACTATGAATAGTCGAAAAATGAAATGGTGCTAATCCACCTGGGGCTAAAAGGGTTGTGTGGGGACATAAAAAAGTTATTTGGATGTTGTCCAAATTTAAATGAATAAAATGTATTTATGTACTTTTGTTCTGAATACTGCATTAATGTCTTCATTCCAGACCCCATTGCACAGCTAATGCAGAGACAAAGAAGAGGGCAATCGTATCTAATAAAATGGGCCAAACAGCCAGCCCCTCTAACACATATCAACAGCACAGAGGGAAAGTCTTTGTCCTCGTTATAATGTAAGTGGAAATGGAGGTGCCAGAACCTTGAAGGGTCTGCAATAAGTCTGGGTCTGGACCTTAAAGGGGTACTCTGCCCCTAGACATCTTAGTCCCTATCCAAAGGATAGGGGATAAGATGTCTGATCATGGGGGTCCCGCCACTGGGGACCCCCGCGATCTCGGCTGCGGCACCCCACACATCCGGTGCACATAGCGAAGTTTGCTCCATGCCAGATGACTGGCGATGCGAGGCTTGTGACGTCGCGGCCACGCCACGCTCGTGATGTCACGGCCACGCCTCCTCAATGCAAGTCTATGTGAGGGGTTTGCCATAGACTTGCATTGAGGGGGCGTGGCCGTAACGTCACGAGCGGGGTGTGGCCGTGAAGTCACGAGCCTACAGCGCTGCACCCGATGCTCTAAATAAATGCCAGGTGCGGCAGGGAGATCGCGGGGATCCCCAGCGGCCAGACCTCAGCGATCAGACATCTTATCCTCTATTGTTTGGATAGGGGATAAGATGTCTAGGGGCGGAGTACCCCTTTAATTTTATCACAAATTCTTTACTTGTTACACATTTGTCTTGCTGTATTTATAGGAACAGATATTTCAAGATGTAACTCGAGAGCAGATGCTTGTGACTGTGAGTCTGGCTTCATCTCTTTAAATGAGACTTTTAATGTTGAAATGATCAGAAGACCGCTCCAAAGCACAGTAGGTGTGAGGACACTTCATTTACTGTAAATATGGTATCATTTACATTTTCAATCTCAACTTCAGTCCAGGTGCAGCTTTATAATGAAAGGATCCTTTCCACTGCAGCCCATCGGCATCCAAATATTCACCTTCTCCTATCATCCTGTGAAGGTAGAAGAGTCTGGGTGAGGCTTGATTCTCTCTGACACGTACTTCATGCATGAAATGCTCTAATTTACTGCCCTAGATGTCTATTTCTACTGCAGATGATTGTTCTCTTAAACAGGATTACAAGTGACAGGTACTGAGCACTCACATTGCTATTACAATGCCATTTAATTAGCAGGATAATTAGGTTTTCTTTTAAAATAATATATATTTTTTTAATACTATTTGGTCTACAAATACAACTTAAAATATATTTGGAAAAAGCTCTTTTTTAACCTTTTAGCCCAAGACATATATTTGCTTTGTGTGATTTTTCTATAAGACAACTATGTCGCCAAAAACTAAACATGTTATTATGGCTAGAGATTTTACCATCAAAGAAGAACTCCAGCCAAAATTAACTTATCCCCTATCCCCAGGATAGAGGATAAGTAGCTGATCGCGGGGGTTCTGACCGCTGGGACCACTGTGATCTCCGGTAGAGATGAGCGAACTTACAGTAAATTCGATTCGGCAGTTGATGACTTATCCTGCGTAAATTAGTTCAGCCTTCAGGTGCTCCGGTGGGCTGGAAAAGGTGGATACATTCCTAGGAAAGAGTCTCCTAGGACTGTATCCACCTTTTCCATCCCACCGGAGCACCTGAAAGCTGAACTAATTTATGCAGGAAAAGTCATCACCTGCCGAGCCGAGAAGTTTGTGACGAATCGAATTTACTGTAAATTCGCTCATCTCTAATCTCTGGAACAAGACCCCCAACTCTCACAGTAAGGAGCACATGTCATCTAACGGTAGACAGCACATGCTCCATTCATTTCTATGGGAGTGCCGATGATGCTTGAGTCCTGTGCCTGGGTCTCTTTGGTGCTCCCATAGAAATGAATGGAGCACATGCCATCTACTGCACACGCTTCTCACCGAGAGCCAGGTCACGTTCCTGAGATCACCTGGGATTCCCAGCAGATAGACCCCCCCCCCCCCCCCACGATCAGTGGATAAGGGAGACGTTAATTGTGGCTGGAGCTCTTCTTTAAGCTAAGTTCATACCACCTTTCAGCTGTGTCCAAGGGAGCTCTGTCTGCTTAGATTGTTAAAGGTGCAGGACTTGAGCGGTGAAAAAAATACTGTAGGTCTGTTTTTTCTCTCCGCTCAACCTCTCCAAAACAACAAACACCAGACAGGAAATCAGATGGACCCCATTCAAGTCAATGGGATCTGTTGGGACCCTTCTGTGTCAGTTGTGCAAGGGATCTCTTTGGCTCTATTTTGTGGCACAGAAGGACCCTATGACAGAGTTCCCTTGGACTGAGCTAAATGGTGGTGTTAAAGTGAGCATTACTACTCTCCTTGTCAATGAGTTAGCCCTCTACACAATGTGACACTGTAGAATCAATGCTAACAGTGCCAAATTGTGAAGGGACACACTTGACTGAGAAACAAAAAATGGTGATGCCAAGTTCATTATAAACACATACATTTCCAGGAGGAATGACAGAAGAGCAGAACTATACTATGAAAAATGCTCCAGAATGGTAACTATAGTTCGTTCTCCTAAAGTAAAGCAGTGATGTTAAATATGACACAACAAATTAAGGAAGAAAGACAGAACGAGGTTCCTTTTCCTTGGAATTTTTTTTTATAGTTTAAAGATTTGTGAACACAAAAAAATAATAAATAGGGTTTGACAATAAACAATTTGATTACAACATCATGTAATATGCATAACATAAGTTGCCATGATCAGCCCTTGCTATTCTCTACTCCAGGCTACTTTGTTTAATATGTGCATAGCAGGAGTGTATGTTTATAGGCTTACTTTTTTCTCAAAAATTTATATAAATTTGTAAAATGAGGTTATCTATGAGTATCACAGATAAGTGGTTGCTTAATAAAACAATCTTTAATATGCAATTTAATTAGAGTAATCAGATGATGCCTCAGGCCACAAATAGAATAGGGCAGAAGCATCCACATTAATTATCTATTTCACTTAGGCACAGTCTAGTATAGGATCCTCATTAAAAGGAGTAGTCTCGTGGACTAAAACTTATCTCCTATCTGCAGGACAGGGTTTACGTTTTAGATCGCGGGGTGGGTTGGTTCTTTATGTACCCCCTGCTCTTCCCTGGAGCAGCGCGTCACAAAGCCCGCTTGAAGCAGGGGCCGCCATCCCTCCCTCATATTTCTCTATGGGAGGGCCGAAGATAGCCAAAGATAAGGTTTTCCCATAGAGATATATGGAGGAGGCATTTCCTTTAAAGTCAAAGCCCTGGCTATGGAATACTAGACAAGGGTTTGAAGTAAAAAACCACAATCACAGTGCTATATAAATTGTTGCTGCTATATGTATGTCAATATTACTGTTTGTGCCATTATTGGAATTTGGGAGTCACGACAATGGCTGCTGCCACTTAAAAGACTAAAGGTGCCTTTACATCTTAGTCTATAATCGGCCAAACCCATTGCCTGTCTAAGGTGTATGGCTGCCTCTTGACCTTCCATCGAAAGATGATGTTAGTGGGAGAAGGATCAGATTTGTTGAATTTTTATTGCTCAACCCTATTGTTCTGGGAGGGCTAAGTCATAGCCAGATAAGTAATGATGTTAAAAGAGCAATAAACAACAAAAAAACAACAACAAAAATAGCCTTCAAAAAATTAAAATCTGATGGTTCAGCTATAACATTTAAACAGTACAAGGAGCTTAATAAAATCTGTAAAAATGTAATAAAAACAGCAAAAATTCAAAATGAGAGACAGGTGGCCAAAGAAAGCAAAAATAATCCTAAATATTTTTTTAGATATATAAATACAAAAAAACCAAGGACAGAGCATGTAGGACCCCTTAATAATGATAATGGGGAGGTTGTCACGGGTGATCAAGAGAAGGCGGAGCTACTGAATGGGTTCTTTAGTTCTGTATACACTATGGAAAAAGGAGCTGACATTGGCCAGGTCAGTGCTGGTAACACATCATGTAATGTACTGAACTGGCTTAATGTAGAGATGGTACAAGGTAAGTTAAGTAAAGTAAATGTAAGCAAATCTCCAGGGCCGGATGGACTACACCCAAGAGTTCTTAGAGAGGTAAGTTCAGTAATATCTGTACCCTTGTTCATGATATTTAGAGATTCTCTGGTGTCTGGTATTGTGCCAAGGGACTGGCGCAAGGCTAATGTGGTACCGATCTTCAAGAAGGGCTCTAGGTCTTCGCCAGGCAATTATAGACCGGTAAGTCTAACGTGCATTGTGGGTAAATTGTTTGAAGGACTTATAAGGGATTACATACAGGAATACATAGGGGATACTAATATTATAAGTGATAGCCAGCATGGGTTTACTAAGGACAGAAGTTGTCAAACCAATCTAATTTGCTTTTATGAAGAGGTGAGTAGAAGCCTTGACAGAGGAATGGCTGTAGATATAGTGTTTCTGGATTTTGCCAAAGCGTTTGATACTGTCCCTCACAGACGTCTGACAGGTAAGTTAAGGTCTTTGGGCTTGGAAACTTTAGTTTGTAACTGGATTGAACACTGGCTCATGGATCGTACCCAGAGAGTGGTGGTCAATGATTCGTACTCTGATTGGTCCCCGGTAATTAGTGGTGTACCCCAAGGTTCAGTACTGGGCCCGCTGTTAATTTATTTATCAATGATATAGAGGATGGTATTAACAGCTCTGTTTCTATCTTTGCAGATGACACCAAGCTTTGTAGCACGGTACAGTCTATAGAGGATGTGCATAAGTTACAAGATGACTTGGATAGACTAAGTGTCTGGGCATCCACTTGGCAAATGAGGTTCAATGTGGATAAATGTAAAGTTATGCATCTGGGTACTAATAACCTGCATGCGTCGTATGTCTTAGGGGGGATTAAACTGGCAGAGTCACTGGTAGAGAAGGATCTGGGTGTACTTGTAGATCACAGACTACAGAATAGCATGCAATGTCAGGCTGCTGCTTCCAAAGCCGACAGGATATTGTCATGTATAAAAAGAGGTATGGACTCAAGGGACAGGGACATAATACTCCCCCTTTATAAAGCATTGGTACGGCCTCACCTGGAATATTCTGTTCAGTTTTGGTCGCCTGTTCATAAAAGGGACACTGCGGAGTTGGAAAGGGTGCAGAGACGCGCGACTAAACTAATATGGGGCATGGAACATCTTAGCTATGAGGAGCGATTAAAGGAGTTACAATTGTTTAGTCTTGAGAAGAGACGTTTAAGGGGGGATATGACAAAACGTAAATAAGTATATAAATGGCCCATACAAAAAATATGGAGAAAAACTGTTCCAGGTTAAACCCCCCCAAAGGACGAGGGGGCACCACCTCCGTCTGGAGAAGAAAAGGTTTAGTCTAAAGGGGCGACACGCCTTGTTTACCGTGAAGACTGTGAATTTATGGAACGGTCTACCTCAGGAACTGGTCACAGCAGGAACAATTAACAGCTTTAAAACAGGGTTAGATACATTCCTGGAACAAAATAACATTAATGCTTATGCAGAATTATAAAACTACATCCCTTTCCCTTATCCCCTTACACCCTTCACTTCAATTCCCTGGTTGGACTTGATGGACGTATGTCTTTTTTCAACCATACTAACTATATGTAACTATGTAACTAAGTGGAGTACCTCTTTTATTATCTTCCAGACAGGATCATTTGGGCGACTCATTAACCCCTTCCCGCAAATGGACGTGTATACACGTCCATTTTTCCTGTGACTTAACGCAAATGGACGTGTATACATGTCCAATACATTTTCTATCACCATGTCCGTTGGCATGGTGATAGAAACGTCATCTCAGCTGTTCTGGACAGCTGACCGATGACACTAAGCAGCTGGGGACCAATCAGACTGGTCCCGTGCTGCTGATCGTTGTCATTAGTCAGTCAGTAAGTGACTGACTAATGACAAGTACTTGCGGGGTTCCGGGTTGATTGGGTCTCTGGTGACCCTATCGGCCGGAAAATAGGGATGATCGGAGCTGTCAGAGACAGGCCCGATCATCCTAAGGGATAGGATCGAGGTGGCAACTACCACCTCGCTCCTAAACCCCTGCCATTGGTCGTTAGGACTAGCAACCAATGGCTGGAGGGGGGCGGGAGGTTAAAGGTGAAATCCCCGCTCTGCCCGCCTCTGGATGTCGGGGAAGAGCGGGGGGGGGAAGATGGCGGAGGGTCCCGGGACCGGCGATCGCGGCGGGACACGCAGCGGTATCGTGACAGGCGCGGGACCGGCGGAGGCAGTGGCGGACGCAGCAGTAAAGATCAGCGGTAAGCGATCCTCACTGCTGCGTTCCAGGAATTGCCAAACTACAACTGTGCAGTGGTGTCCAAACTGTAGCCCTTCCAGATGTTACAAAGCTACAACTCCCAGCATGCCCAGACAGTTCAGGCATGCTGGGAGTTGTAGTTCTGTAACCTCTGGCCCTTCAGATGTTGCAGAACTACAACTCCCAGCATGCCTGGACAGTCTGGGCATGCTTGGAGTTGAAGTTTTGCAACATCTGGAAGGGCTACAGTTTGAACACCACTGCACAATGGTCTCCAAACTGTGGGCCTCCCGATGTTGCAAAACTAACTCCCAACATGTCTTTTGGCGCTCTGGGCATGCTGGCAGTTGTAGTTTTGCAACAGCTGGAGGCACACTGGTTGCGAAACACTGAGTTAAGTAACAAACTCTGTGTTTTGCAACCAGTGTGCCTACAGCTGTTGCATAACTTCAACCCCCAGCATGCACGGATAGCCAAAGGGCATGCTGGTAGTGGTAGTTTTGCAACAGCTGGAGGTTGGCCCACAATGTGAATGTACAGGGCACATTCACACGGGCGGGGTCTACAGCGAGCTTCTTGCTACAAGTTTGAGATGCAGCAAGTTTTCCGCCGCAGCTCAAACTCCCGGCCGTGTGAGTGTACCCTAAAAACACTACACTATACTACATTACACAAAATAAAAAGTAAAACGCTACATATACACATACCCCTACACAGCCCCCCTACACCCCCCCCCCCCAATGAAAAAAAAAATTCTTGCATGACACCGTTTCCAAAATGGAGCCTTCAGCTGTTGCAAGACAACACCCAGTATTGCCGGACAGCGATTGACTTTCCAGGCATGCTGGAAGTTTTGCAACAGCTGGAGGCACCCTGTTTGTGAAACACTGCCATAGGGTATTTTTGGTATCGGAGGCAAGTGTAAATCTTGCATCCGGGTCCGTCCTTATGCAAAACCCTTATTTAGTCCTCAAATGCACATGGCGCTCTCTCACTTCGGAGCCCTGTCGTATTTCAAGGCAACAGTTTAGGGCCACAGAGTATTTTCGTACTCAGGAGACATTGCCTAACAAATTTTGGGGGGCTTTTTCTCCTTTTACCCCTTATGAAAAGGCGTAGTTGGGGTCTATTCCAGCATGTCTTTGTAAAAATTTTTACATTTTTTACACTACATGCTGATGTTGCCCCATACTTTTCATTTTCACAAGAGGTAAAAGAAAAAAAGACCCCCAAAATTTGGAACACAATTTCTCCTGAGTACGGAAATACCCCATATGTGGGCGTAAAATGCAGCGCGGGCGCACAGCAAGGCTCAGGAGTGAAAGCGCCATGTACATTTGAGGTGATTTGCACAGGGGTGGCTGATCGTTACAGCGGCTCTGATATAAACAAAAAAAAAAAAAACACCCACATGTGACCCCATTTTGGAGACTACACCCCTCACGGAATGTAACAAGGGGTATAGTGAGCCTTAACACCCCACAGGTGTTTGACGAATTTTCGTTAAAGTTGGATGTGAAAATGAAAATTTTGCATTTTTTCACTAAAATGCTGGTGTCATCCCAAATTCTTCATTTTTACAAGGGGTAATACATTTTTACAGGTGTCTGACAGATATTTGGAACAGTGGTCCGTGAAAATGAAAAATTAAATTTTTCATTTGCACAGCCCACTGTTCCAAAGATCTGTCAAAGGCCAGTGGGGTGTAAATGCTCACTGCACCCCTTATTACATTCCTTGAGGGGTTTAGTTTCCAAAATAGGGTCACATGTGGGGGGGTCCAGTGTTCTGGCACCATGGGGGGCTTTGTAAAGCACATGACCCCCGACCTTCATTCCAAACAAATTCTCTCTCCAAAATCCCAATGGCGCTCCTTCTCTTTTGTACATTGTAGTTCGCCCACAGACCACTTTACATCCACATACTGGGTATTTCCATACTCGGAAGAAAGAGGGTTACAAATTTTGAGGGGCATTTTCTCCTATTACCCCTTGTAAAAATGGTAAGTTTGGGGAAAAAAAACTGCATTTCATTGGAAAAAAATAATAATTTTCATTTACACATCCGACTTTAACGAAAAGTCGGCAAACACCTGTGGGGTGTTAAGGCTCACTGTACCCCTTGTTACATTCCTTTAGGGGTGCAGTTTCCAAAATAGTATGCCATGTGAGGTTTTTTTTTGCTGTTCTGGCACCATAGGGGCTTCCTAAATGTGACATGCCCCCCAAAAACCATTTCAGAAAAATTCACTCTCCAAAATCCCATTGTCGCTCCTTCTCTTCTGAGCCCTCTAGTGCACCCGCCGAACACTTTACATCCACATATGAGGTATCTCTTTACTCGAGAGAAATTGGGTTACAAATTTTGGGGGGATTTCTCTCCTTTTCTCCTTAAAGTCACTTAAAGAAGATTTTTAGCTTGTACAAAAGATCCAATCAGCCTATAAACAAGAATTTTTTTGGCTTGTCAGTTGACCGCTGGTCCTAAAATAAGGCCTAGCTGACATATGACAGTGGCCCACACATGCATTTAGTAACTGCATTCAGTAATTGCATTTCTAAGCAAATGAACTGCTTGCGATCAGAGATGCAGACTCACTACACACATCTCAATAGCAAGCTTAGTATATACTGTATGTACACACATACACTTGTACATGCACATACCTGCTAACATTTCAAGTGACATATAACATTCTTGCATAGAGGTCCTCTGTGGTTAATGTTTACACCTGTCTAAGCAAATGTGATATCATAACTGTGTTTGTGTCAGTTGTCAGTCTGTGACATCACAAGCAAGCTGCTCTATCATCACAACTGTGCTTCTGTCAAGTAAGCTGCTGTGACATTATAAGGGGCTTTTAGTCAGATAACTGCTTTGAGATTACAAGTGACATCACAAATGGATTTCAGTGAGCTGCCATGAAATGTGTATTTTTGTCAGGTGAGCTGCTGTGACATCACAAGTGTGATACTGTCAGATAAGCTGCTGTGACATCACAAGTGTGTTACTTTCAGATAAGCTGATGTGACATCACAAGTGTGTTACTGTCAGATGAGCTGATGTGACATAACAAATGTGTTACTGTCAGATGAGCTGATGTGACATAACAAATGTGTTACTGTCAGATGAGCTGATGTGACATAACAAATGTGTTACTGTCAGATGAGCTGATGTGACATCACAAATGTGTTACTGTCAGATGAGCTGATGTGACATCACAAATGTGTTACTGTCAGATGAGCTGATGTGACATCACAAATGTGTTACTGTCAGATAAGCTGATGTGACATCACAAATGTGTTACTGTCAGATGAGCTGATGTGACATCACAAATGTGTTACTGTCAGATGAGCTGATGTGACATTACAAATGTGTTACTGTCAGATGAGCTGATGTGACATCACAAGTGTGTTACTGTCAGATAAGCTGCTGTGACATCACAAGTGTGTTACTGTCAGATAAGCTGCTGTGACATCACAAGTGTGTTACTGTCAGATAAGCTGATGTGACATCACAAGTGTGTTACTGTCAGATAAGCTGCTGTGACATCACAAGTGTGCTACTTTCAGATGAGCTGATGTGACATCACAAGTGTGTTACTGTCAGATGAGCTGATGTGACATCACAAGTGTGTTACTGTCAGATGAGCTGATGTGACGTCACAAGTGTGTTACTGTCAGATAAGCTGATGTGACATCACAAGTGTGTTACTTTCAGATGAGCTGATGTGACATCACAAGTGTGTTATTGTCAGATAAGCTGATGTGACATCACAAATGTGTTACTGTCAGATGAGCTGATGTGACATCACAAGTGTGTTACTGTCAGATAAGCTGCTGTGACATCACAAGTGTGTTACTGTCAGATAAGCTGCTGTGCCATCACAAGTGTGTTACTGTCAGATGAGCTGATGTGACATCAAAAGTGTGTTACTGTCAGATAAGCTGATGTGACATCACAAATGTGTTACTGTCAGATGAGCTGATGTGACATCACAAGTGTGTTACTGTCAGATAAGCTGATGTGACATCACAAGTGTGTTATTGTCAGATGAGCTGATGTGACATCACAAGTGTGTTACTGTCAGATAAGCTGCTGTGACATCACAAGTGTGCTACTTTCAGATGAGCTGATGTGACATCACAAGTGTGTTACTGTCAGATAAGCTGCTGTGACATCACAAGTGTGCTACTTTCAGATGAGCTGATGTGACATCACAAGTGTGCTACTTTCAGATAAGCTGATGTGACATCACAAGTGTGTTACTGTCAGATGAGCTGATGTGACATCACAAGTGTGTTATTGTCAGATAAGCTGATGTGACATCACAAGTGTGTTATTGTCAGATGAGCTGATGTGACATCACAAGTGTGTTACTGTCAGATAAGCTGCTGCGACATCACAAGTGTGCTACTTTCAGATGAGCTGATGTGACATCACAAGTGTGTTACTGTCAGATGAGCTGATGTGACGTCACAAGTGTGTTACTGTCAGATAAGCTGATGTGACATCACAAGTGTGTTACTTTCAGATGAGCTGATGTGACATCACAAGTGTGTTATTGTCAGATAAGCTGATGTGAAATCACAAATGTGTTACTGTCAGATGAGCTGATGTGACATCACAAGTGTGTTACTGTCAGATAAGCTGCTGTGACATCACAAGTGTGTTACTGTCAGATAAGCTGCTGTGACATCACAAGTGTGCTACTTTCAGATGAGCTGATGTGACATCACAAGTGTGTTACTGTCAGATGAGCTGATGTGACATCACAAGTGTGTTACTGTCAGATAAGCTGATGTGACATCACAAATGTGTTACTGTCAGATGAGCTGATGTGACATCACAAGTGTGTTACTGTCAGATAAGCTGATGTGACATCACAAGTGTGTTATTGTCAGATGAGCTGATGTGACATCACAAGTGTGTTACTGTCAGATAAGCTGCTGTGATATCACAAGTGTGTTATTGTCAGATAAGCTGATGTGACATCACAAATGTGTTACTGTCAGATAAGCTGATGTGACATCACAAGTGTGTTACTGTCAGATAAGCTGCTGTGCCATCACAAGTGTGTTACTGTCAGATGAGCTGATGTGACATCAAAAGTGTGTTACTGTCAGATAAGCTGATGTGACATCACAAATGTGTTACTGTCAGATGAGCTGATGTGACATCACAAGTGTGTTACTGTCAGATAAGCTGATGTGACATCACAAGTGTGTTATTGTCAGATGAGCTGATGTGACATCACAAGTGTGTTACTGTCAGATAAGCTGCTGTGACATCACAAGTGTGCTACTTTCAGATGAGCTGATGTGACATCACAAGTGTGTTACTGTCAGATAAGCTGCTGTGACATCACAAGTGTGCTACTTTCAGATGAGCTGATGTGACATCACAAGTGTGCTACTTTCAGATAAGCTGATGTGACATCACAAATGTGTTACTGTCAGATGAGCTGATGTGACATCACAAGTGTGTTATTGTCAGATAAGCTGATGTGACATCACAAGTGTGTTATTGTCAGATGAGCTGATGTGACATCACAAGTGTGTTACTGTCAGATAAGCTGCTGCGACATCACAAGTGTGTTACTGTCAGATAAGCTGCTGTGACATCACAAGTGTGCTACTTTCAGATGAGCTGATGTGACATCACAAGTGTGTTACTGTCAGATGAGCTGATGTGACGTCACAAGTGTGTTACTGTCAGATAAGCTGATGTGACATCACAAGTGTGTTACTTTCAGATGAGCTGATGTGACATCACAAGTGTGTTATTGTCAGATAAGCTGATGTGAAATCACAAATGTGTTACTGTCAGATGAGCTGATGTGACATCACAAGTGTGTTACTGTCAGATGAGCTGATGTGACGTCACAAGTGTGTTACTGTCAGATAAGCTGATGTGACATCACAAGTGTGTTACTTTCAGATGAGCTGATGTGACATCACAAGTGTGTTATTGTCAGATAAGCTGATGTGACATCACAAATGTGTTACTGTCAGATGAGCTGATGTGACATCACAAGTGTGTTACTGTCAGATAAGCTGCTGTGACATCACAAGTGTGTTACTGTCAGATAAGCTGCTGTGCCATCACAAGTGTGTTACTGTCAGATGAGCTGATGTGACATCAAAAGTGTGTTACTGTCAGATAAGCTGATGTGACATCACAAATGTGTTACTGTCAGATGAGCTGATGTGACATCACAAGTGTGTTACTGTCAGATAAGCTGATGTGACATCACAAGTGTGTTATTGTCAGATGAGCTGATGTGACATCACAAGTGTGTTACTGTCAGATAAGCTGCTGTGACATCACAAGTGTGCTACTTTCAGATGAGCTGATGTGACATCACAAGTGTGTTACTGTCAGATAAGCTGCTGTGACATCACAAGTGTGCTACTTTCAGATGAGCTGATGTGACATCACAAGTGTGCTACTTTCAGATAAGCTGATGTGACATCACAAGTGTGTTACTGTCAGATGAGCTGATGTGACATCACAAGTGTGTTATTGTCAGATAAGCTGATGTGACATCACAAGTGTGTTATTGTCAGATGAGCTGATGTGACATCACAAGTGTGTTACTGTCAGATAAGCTGCTGCGACATCACAAGTGTGCTACTTTCAGATGAGCTGATGTGACATCACAAGTGTGTTACTGTCAGATGAGCTGATGTGACGTCACAAGTGTGTTACTGTCAGATAAGCTGATGTGACATCACAAGTGTGTTACTTTCAGATGAGCTGATGTGACATCACAAGTGTGTTATTGTCAGATAAGCTGATGTGAAATCACAAATGTGTTACTGTCAGATGAGCTGATGTGACATCACAAGTGTGTTACTGTCAGATAAGCTGCTGTGACATCACAAGTGTGTTACTGTCAGATAAGCTGCTGTGACATCACAAGTGTGCTACTTTCAGATGAGCTGATGTGACATCACAAGTGTGTTACTGTCAGATGAGCTGATGTGACATCACAAGTGTGTTACTGTCAGATAAGCTGATGTGACATCACAAATGTGTTACTGTCAGATGAGCTGATGTGACATCACAAGTGTGTTACTGTCAGATAAGCTGATGTGACATCACAAGTGTGTTATTGTCAGATGAGCTGATGTGACATCACAAGTGTGTTACTGTCAGATAAGCTGCTGTGATATCACAAGTGTGTTATTGTCAGATAAGCTGATGTGACATCACAAATGTGTTACTGTCAGATAAGCTGATGTGACATCACAAGTGTGTTACTGTCAGATAAGCTGCTGTGCCATCACAAGTGTGTTACTGTCAGATGAGCTGATGTGACATCAAAAGTGTGTTACTGTCAGATAAGCTGATGTGACATCACAAATGTGTTACTGTCAGATGAGCTGATGTGACATCACAAGTGTGTTACTGTCAGATAAGCTGATGTGACATCACAAGTGTGTTATTGTCAGATGAGCTGATGTGACATCACAAGTGTGTTACTGTCAGATAAGCTGCTGTGACATCACAAGTGTGCTACTTTCAGATGAGCTGATGTGACATCACAAGTGTGTTACTGTCAGATAAGCTGCTGTGACATCACAAGTGTGCTACTTTCAGATGAGCTGATGTGACATCACAAGTGTGCTACTTTCAGATAAGCTGATGTGACATCACAAATGTGTTACTGTCAGATGAGCTGATGTGACATCACAAGTGTGTTATTGTCAGATAAGCTGATGTGACATCACAAGTGTGTTATTGTCAGATGAGCTGATGTGACATCACAAGTGTGTTACTGTCAGATAAGCTGCTGCGACATCACAAGTGTGTTACTGTCAGATAAGCTGCTGTGACATCACAAGTGTGCTACTTTCAGATGAGCTGATGTGACATCACAAGTGTGTTACTGTCAGATGAGCTGATGTGACGTCACAAGTGTGTTACTGTCAGATAAGCTGATGTGACATCACAAGTGTGTTACTTTCAGATGAGCTGATGTGACATCACAAGTGTGTTATTGTCAGATAAGCTGATGTGAAATCACAAATGTGTTACTGTCAGATGAGCTGATGTGACATCACAAGTGTGTTACTGTCAGATAAGCTGCTGTGACATCACAAGTGTGTTACTGTCAGATAAGCTGCTGTGACATCACAAGTGTGCTACTTTCAGATGAGCTGATGTGACATCACAAGTGTGTTACTGTCAGATGAGCTGATGTGACATCACAAGTGTGTTACTGTCAGATAAGCTGATGTGACATCACAAATGTGTTACTGTCAGATGAGCTGATGTGACATCACAAGTGTGTTACTGTCAGATAAGCTGATGTGACATCACAAGTGTGTTATTGTCAGATGAGCTGATGTGACATCACAAGTGTGTTACTGTCAGATAAGCTGCTGTGACATCACAAGTGTGTTACTGTCAGATAAGCTGCTGTGACATCACAAGTGTGTTACTGTCAGATGAGCTGATGTGACATCACAAGTGTGTTACTGTCAGATAAGCTGATGTGACATCACAAATGTGTTACTGTCAGATGAGCTGATGTGACATCACAAGTGTGTTACTGTCAGATAAGCTGATGTGACATCACAAGTGTGTTATTGTCAGATGAGCTGATGTGACATCACAAGTGTGTTACTGTCAGATAAGCTGCTGTGACATCACAAGTGTGCTACTTTCAGATGAGCTGATGTGACATCACAAGTGTGTTACTGTCAGATAAGCTGCTGTGACATCACAAGTGTGCTACTTTCAGATGAGCTGATGTGACATCACAAGTGTGCTACTTTCAGATAAGCTGATGTGACATCACAAGTGTGTTACTGTCAGATGAGCTGATGTGACATCACAAGTGTGTTATTGTCAGATAAGCTCATGTGACATCACAAGTGTGTTATTGTCAGATGAGCTGATGTGACATCACAAGTGTGTTACTGTCAGATAAGCTTCTGTGACATCACAAGTGTGTTACTGTCAGATAAGCTGCTGCGACATCACAAGTGTGTTACTGTCAGATAAGCTGCTGTGACATCACAAGTGTGTTACTGTCAGATAAGCTGCTGCGACATCACAAGTGTGTTACTGTCAGATAAGCTGCTGTGACATCACAAGTGTGCTACTTTCAGATGAGCTGATGTGACATCACAAGTGTGTTACTGTCAGATGAGCTGATGTGACGTCACAAGTGTGTTACTGTCAGATAAGCTGATGTGACATCACAAGTGTGTTACTTTCAGATGAGCTGATGTGACATCACAAGTGTGCTACTTTCAGATGAGCTGATGTGACATCACAAGTGTGTTACTGTCAGATAAGCTGCTGTGACATCACAAGTGTGCTACTTTCAGATGAGCTGATGTGACATCACAAGTGTGTTACTGTCAGAAGAGCTGATGTGACATCACAAGTGTGTTATTGTCAGATAAGCTGATGTGACATCACAAATGTGTTACTGTCAGATGAGCTGATGTGACATCACAAGTGTGTTACTGTCAGATAAGCTGCTGTGACATCACAAGTGCTGTGACATCACAAGTGTGCTACTTTCAGATGAGCTGATGTGACATCACAAGTGTGTTACTGTCAGATGAGCTGATGTGACATCACAAGTGTGTTACTGTCAGATAAGCTGATGTGACATCACAAATGTGTTACTGTCAGATGAGCTGATGTGACATCACAAGTGTGTTACTGTCAGATAAGCTGATGTGACATCACAAGTGTGTTATTGTCAGATGAGCTGATGTGACATCACAAGTGTGTTACTGTCAGATAAGCTGCTGTGACATCACAAGTGTGCTACTTTCAGATGAGCTGATGTGACATTACAAGTGTGTTACTGTCAGATAAGCTGCTGTGACATCACAAGTGTGCTACTTTCAGATGAGCTGATGTGACATCACAAGTGTGCTACTTTCAGATAAGCTGATGTGACATCACAAGTGTGTTACTGTCAGATGAGCTGATGTGACATCACAAGTGTGTTATTGTCAGATAAGCTGATGTGACATCACAAGTGTGTTATTGTCAGATGAGCTGATGTGACATCACAAGTGTGTTACTGTCAGATAAGCTTCTGTGACATCACAAGTGTGTTACTGTCAGATAAGCTGCTGCGACATCACAAGTGTGTTACTGTCAGATAAGCTGCTGTGACATCACAAGTGTGTTACTGTCAGATAAGCTGCTGCGACATCACAAGTGTGTTACTGTCAGATAAGCTGCTGTGACATCACAAGTGTGCTACTTTCAGATGAGCTGATGTGACATCACAAGTGTGTTACTGTCACATGAGCTGATGTGACATCACAAGTGTGTTACTGTCAGATAAGCTGATGTGACATCACAAATGTGTTACTGTCAGATGAGCTGATGTGACGTCACAAGTGTGTTACTGTCAGATAAGCTGATGTGACATCACAAGTGTGTTACTTTCAGATGAGCTGATGTGACATCACAAGTGTGTTATTGTCAGATAAGCTGATGTGACATCACAAATGTGTTACTGTCAGATGAGCTGATGTGACATCACAAGTGTGTTACTGTCAGATAAGCTGCTGTGACATCACAAGTGTGTTACTGTCAGATAAGCAGCTGTGACATCACAAGTGTGCTACTTTCAGATGAGCTGATGTGACATCACAAGTGTGTTACTGTCAGATGAGCTGATGTGACGTCACAAGTGTGTTACTGTCAGATAAGCTGATGTGACATTACAAGTGTGTTACTTTCAGATGAGCTGATGTAACATCACAAGTGTGTTATTGTCAGATAAGCTGCTGTGACATCACAAGTGTGTTATTGTCAGATGAGCTGATGTGACATCACAAGTGTGTTACTGTCAGATAAGCTTCTGTGACATCACAAGTGTGTTACTGTCAGATAAGCTGCTGCGACATCACAAGTGTGTTACTGTCAGATAAACTGCTGCGACATCACAAGTGTGTTACTGTCAGATAAGCTGCTGCGACATCACAAGTGTGCTACTTTCAGATGAGCTGATGTGACATCACAAGTGTGTTACTGTCAGATAAGCTGCTGTGACATCACAAGTGTGCTACTTTCAGATGAGCTGATGTGACATCACAAGTGTGCTACTTTCAGATAAGCTGATGTGACATCACAAGTGTGTTACTGTCAGATGAGCTGATGTGACATCACAAGTGTGTTACTGTCAGATAAGCTGATGTGACATCACAAGTGTGTTACTGTCAGATAAGCTGATGTGACTTCACAAGTGTGTTATTGTCAGATGAGCTGATGTGACATCACAAGTGTGTTACTGTCAGATAAGCTGCTGCGACATCACAAGTGTGTTACTGTCAGATGAGCTGCTGTGACATCACAAGTGTGTTACTGTCAGATAAGCTGCTGCGACATCACAAGTGTGTTACTGTCAGATAAGCTGCTGTGACATCACAAGTGTGCTACTTTCAGATGAGCTGATGTGACATCACAAGTGTGTTACTGTCAGATGAGCTGATGTGACATCACAAGTGTGTTACTGTCAGATAAGCTGATGTGACATCACAAGTGTGTTACTGTCAGATAAGCTGCTGTGACATCACAAGTGTGTTATTGTCAGATGAGCTGATGTGACATCACAAATGTGTTACTGTCAGATAAGCTGCTGTGACATCACAAGTGTGCTACTTTCAGATGAGCTGATGTGACATCACAAGTGTGTTACTGTCAGATAAGCTGCTGTGACATCACAAGTGTGCTACTTTCCGATAAGCTGATGTGACATCACAAGTGTGTTACTGTCAGATGAGCTGATGTGACATCACAAGTGTGTTATTGTCAGATAAGCTGATGTGACATCACAAGTGTGTTACTGTCAGATAAGCTGCTGTGACATCACAAGTGTGTTACTGTCAGATAAGCTGCTGCGACATCACAAGTGTGTTACTGTCAGATAAGCTGCTGTGACATCACAAGTTTGTTACTGTCAGATGAGCTGATGTGACATCACAAGTGTGTTACTGTCAGATAAGCTGATGTGACATCACAAATGTGTTACTGTCAGATGAGCTGATGTGACGTCACAAGTGTGTTACTGTCAGATGAGCTGATGTGACATCACAAGTGTGTTACTTTCAGATGAGCTGATGTGACATCACAAGTGTGTTACTTTCAGATGAGCTGATGTGACATCACAAGTGTGTTATTGTCAGATAAGCTGATGTGACATCACAAATGTGTTACTGTCAGATGAGCTGATGTGACATCACAAGTGTGTTACTGTCAGATAAGCTGCTGTGACATCACAAGTGTGCTACTTTCCGATAAGCTGATGTGACATCACAAGTGTGTTACTGTCAGATGAGCTGATGTGACATCACAAGTGTGTTATTGTCAGATAAGCTGATGTGACATCACAAGTGTGTTACTGTCAGATAAGCTGCTGTGACATCACAAGTGTGTTACTGTCAGATAAGCTGCTGCGACATCACAAGTGTGTTACTGTCAGATAAGCTGCTGTGACATCACAAGTTTGTTACTGTCAGATGAGCTGATGTGACATCACAAGTGTGTTACTGTCAGATAAGCTGCTGTGACATCACAAGTGTGTTACTGTCAGATAAGCTGCTGCGACATTACAAGTGTGCTACTGTCAGATAAGCTTCTGTGACATCACAAGTGTGTTACTGTCAGATAAGCTGCTGTGACATCACAAGTTTGTTACTGTCAGATGAGCTGATGTGACATCACAATTGTGTTATTGTCAGATGAGCTGATGTGACATCACAAGTTTGTTACTGTCAGATGAGCTGATGTGACATCACAAGTGTGTTACTGTCAGATAAGCTGATGTGACATCACAAGTGTGTTACTGTCAGATAAGCTGCTGCGACATTACAAGTGTGTTATTGTCAGATAAGCTGATGTGACATCACAAATGGGTTCCTATCAGGTAACTGCTGTGACATAACAACTGTTTCATTCAGGTAAGCTTTTTTGGTAGCAAGGGAGGATTTTCACTCCTTAAACCCCTTAATGACCAAGTCCATTTTCACCTTAAGGACCAGGCCAATTTTATTTTTGCGTTTTCGTTTTTTCCTCCTCGCCTTCTAAAATCCATAACTCTTTTATTTTTCCATCTACAGATCCATATAAGGGCTTGTTTTTTGCGTGACCAATTGTACTTTGTAATGAAACCTCTTATTTTACCATAAAATGTACGGCGAACCAAAAAACCAGGAAATTTAAATGAAGAGCAAAATTTTGCACATTTTGGAGGGTTTTGTTTTCACACTGTACACTTTACAGTAAAAATGACATGTGTTCTTTATTCTGTGGGTCAATACAATTAAAATCATACCCATGGCTAGATACTTTTATATTTTTGTACCGCTTCAAAAAAATATAAAACTTTTTGTAAAAAATCAGTAATCTAAAATCGCCCTATTTTGACCACCTATAACCTTTTAATTTTTCCGTATATAGGGCGGTATGGGGCTAATTTTTTGCGCCGTCATCTGTACTTTTTTTCAATACCACATTTGCATATATAAAACTTTTACATCATTTTTTAGTAATTTTTTTAAAATAAAATGTGACAAAAAAGCAGCATTTTTGGACTTTAATTTTTTACTTTTACGCCATTCACCGTACGGGATCATTAACATTATATTTTGATAGTTCGGACGCCGCGATACCAAATATGTTTATAAAATAAAAATGTTTACGCTTTTTGGGGGTAAAATGGGAAAAACGGACAATTTTCATTTTTTACTGTGGGAAGGGATTTTTCATCTATAGCAATCCTTTGATTGATAATACTGTGCAGTGCTATGTATAGGACACAGCACTGCTCAGTATTATCAGTGATCTTCTGCTCTGGTCTGCTCGATCGCAGACCAGAGCAGAAGACCCCGGGAGACGGCCGGAGCCAGGTGAGGGGACCTCCGGCCGCCATGTTGGAAGATCGGATCCCCGCGACAGCGCTGCGGGCGATCCGATCATCCAATCAAAGTGCCGCAATGCCGCAGATGCTGTGATCTGTATTGATCACGGCATCGGAGGGGTTAATGGCGGACATCCGTGGGATCGCAGATGTCGGCCATTACGGGCAAGTCCCCGTCTGCGGCTAGCAGCCGGAACCTGCCGTCTATGACGCCAGCACCCTTCCGATGCTCGCGGTCATACACATGACGTAAATGTACGTCCTGGTGCGGGAAGTCCCGCCAACCCAGGACGTACATTTACGTCCGTGGTCGTTAAGGGGTTAAAGGGGTACTCCGTCCCTAGACATCTTATCCCCTATCCAAAGGATAGGGGATAAGATGTCTGATCGCAGACCGCCGTCAGACATGAATTGAGGGGGCATGGCTGTAACGTCACAAGCCTCTGCCCAGCATCGTCATTCATCCGGCACGGAGCGAAGTTCGCTCCGTGCACCGGATGTCTAGGGTGCCGCAGCAGAGTTTGCGGGTTCCCCAGCGGCGGGACCCCCACGATCAGACATCTTATCCCTGATGCTTTAGATAGGGGAAACGATGTCTAGGGTTGGAGTAGAAAGAATACCCCTTTAGTCTCACGATGATAGGCTTCTGTTCTCTGATGTGAACAGATCCTTAGCGCTGGTTTACATCTATACCACAGCAGTACATTGGTAGATACGTTTATACTACAACAGTACATTGGTAGCAAAATTTAATGTTTTAACCTAAACCTATGCTGTGTTACACCCATAGGCTTCCATTATGTTAAAATTGCCAAAAGACTGTTAGTTTGGACCTGTTTTTTGTCCCCCTGTATGTTTGTGTACAATTTCTTTGTTCTGCATGCACTACTTTTCCTGCATGCACTACTACCCGCAAAAATATGTATATTAGTGACGTATAGTGTGGTACTTTTTATAGACCTTAATAGACCAAATGTAGTCTACTGGTGATTATGATTGGTCTGTTTAAGAAAAGGTTAAGTTTTGTTTGCAGGATTCAATTGTAATAGTAGTAGTCATAATCATAGATTCTATAGTAAGTCTAGAAAGCCCACCTTCTGCAGCGAACCAGGGACAGAAGCACTTAGCCGAGTGCTTCTCTTGGCTCATCTTTTGACATATTTGTGACATGTCAAAAGTTTTCTTTATAGTAACGTATAATAATACCTGTGGTCGCTGAGGGGGGCTAATCACATACCTGTTTATAGTATGGTGATCGGCCTCCCCATTCCAGAGATATAGAGGTTGTTAGCTCATCTAATGGTCTAGCTATATAGTCAGATGGGCAGGGACAGCATTATACAGTGTGCGGCATGTGTGCACTGTACTAGGAAAGGGAGCATGCATACTTAATGGCTAGGGATAACAAGCTCTATATCTGCTATAAGCAGGTACGTGATCAGCCCCCTCCCCCCATTTATCCATATATGTCACTATACTGTATATGACACTATATTTTTTTTACAAAGCTTTATTTTTGGGATATCAGTTCTTGCTGGTTTTCTAGTAAACAAAAATACCTATATGTTTACTAAATGCATATAGCTTTAATAAAGTGTGTTCTTCATTATTCTCTAGATGTCTGTGGTAATGTTTTGAAATATTAATATTTTTAGGCTAGGTTTCCACTTCTTTTGTTTTTTTTTTACACCTAAAAAACCCTCAGCAAAAACGCGAGAAAAACTGCCACTGATTTTTCCTGCGTTTTGGCAGTTTTTCTGGCGTTTTCCCTGGTGTGTGGAAACAGCCAAATTTGTCCCCTGTTGCAGTTTTCTCACTGCCTTCAGGGTACCACTCTGGGGGTCGGATGCTGAGCACCAGGTCCACAGAGTGTAAGGATATGAGGAGTGATGTATAGCATCACTACTCACCTCCCCCGGCCATATAGTATACAGGGGGCATAGTGTACCAGTGTATACTATACATGAACCAGGAATCCTGTCACTACACTGACAGGACTCCCTGCTCCTATAGCCCCTTTGGGTGGTATACACTATATACAGCTATCTATAGATAGTATGTATATAGGGGGACATTTATCAAAACCTGTGTAGAGGAAGAGTGGTGCAGTTACCCATAGCAACCAATCAGATTCCTTCCTTCTTTTTTCAGAAAGACGCGATCTAATTGGATGCTATAGGCAACTACTCTACTTTCCCTGTGCACAGGATTTGATAAATCTCCCCCGTAGTGTATACAGAAGTGGAGATCACCTTACCTCCCTCGCTCCCTGTCCCTGCCGTGTCCATGTAGCTCCACCCCTAGTGATGACGTCATCGGGGTGGAGCTACAGACGGGAGGCAGAGTGGTAAGTATGAGGCTCTGTTCACATGTGAACAGACCCTTCTGCCAGTGTCTTCCCAGACAGGGAGATTCCAGCTGTTGGTAAACTACAACTCCCAGCATGCCCAGACAGCCAAAAGGTTGTCTGGTCATGCTGGGAGTTGTAGTTTTGCAACAATTGGAGGCTCTCTGTTTGGGAAGACATTGCTTTTTGGGCGCTCTCCCAAGCGGAGAGTGCCAAAAATGTCCTAACCCATTTTTTGTGTTTCTTTTTTCCTCTCTTGTTTCAGATCCGTGTATGCAGAGGATTGCGGCGGATTCTGTGGATTACTGCGATGAACTAGATTTTTTTTCCCTTTAATAAAATGGTTAAAGAGGGCTCTGGGGGAGTGTTTTTTTAAATAAAATAATTTTTCCAATGTGTCGTGTTTTTTTTAAATTTAATTTTCAGGCTTAGTAGTGGAAACCATCTTATTGACAGAATCCATTACTAAGCAGGGGCTTAGAGTTAGCCCCAAAAACAGCTAGTGCTAGCCCCCAAATATAACCCCGGTACCCACCGCCACAGGGGTGACGGGAAGAGACGGTACCAACAGGCCTAGAGCGTCAAATATGGCGCTCCTGGGCCTAGGTGGCAACACACTGGCGTTATTTAGGCTGGGGAGGACAAGTAACAATGGTGCTTGCCCACCCTGGTAACGTAAGGCTGTTGCTGGTTGATTGGTATCTGGCTGAGAATAAAAATACGGACCCTATGCGTTTTTTTAAATTTATTTATGAAAAAAAGAAAAATGAATAGGGTTCCCCATATTTTTATTCTCAGCCAGATACAAACCAAGCAGCAACAGCCTAACGTTACCAGGGTGGACCATTGTTATTGGCCCTCTCCAGCCTAAATAACGCCAGCCTGTTACCTAGGCCCAGAGTGCCATTTTTGATGCCCCGGAACTGTTGGTAACGGCTCTTACCTGCACCCGTGCAGCAGTGGGTACCGGGGTAATAATTGAGGGTTAGTGCTAGCTGTTTATTGGGCTAACGCTAAGCCCCGGCTTAGTTATGGATTCTGTCAATAAGATGGCTTCCACTACAAAGTCTGAAAATTCAATTTAAAAAAACACGACACATAATTCATCCAATGTGTCATGTTTTTTTTTAATTGAATTTGCAGGCTTAGTAGTGGAAGCCATCTTATTGACGGAATCCATTGCTAAGCAGGGGCTTAGTGTCACCCCCAAAAACCGCTAGCGCTAACCCCCAATTATTACCCCGGTAACCACCGCCACAGGGGTACCAGGAAGAGACGGTATCAACAGGCCCGGAGTGTCAAAAATGGCGCTCCTGGGCCCAGGCGGTAACAGGCTGGCGTTATTTACGCTGGGGAGGGCCAGTAACAATGGTGCTTGCCCACCCAGGTAACGTCAGGCTGTTGCTGCTTGGTTGGTATCTGGCTGAGAATAAAAATACGGACTCATTGCCTTTTTTTATTGATTTATTTATTTATTTATGAAAAAAGCACATAGGGTTCCCCGTATTTTTACTCTCAGCCAGATACCAACCAAGCAGCAACAGTCTAACGTTACCAGGGTGTGCGAGGACCATTGTTATTGGCTCTCCCCAGACTTAATAATGTCAGCCTGTTACCTAGGTCCAGAGCGCCATTTTTTTATGCCCTGCACCTGTTGGTACCGGCTCTTACTGGCACCCCTGTGGCGGTGGGTACTGGGGTAATAATTGAGGGTTAGCACTAGCTGTTTTTGGGGCTAAGGCTAAGCCCCGGCTTAGTTATGGATTCTGTCAAAAAGATGGCTTCCATTACTAAGCTCGAAAATTTGTTTAAAAAAAAAAAAAACATGACACATTGAAAAAATTATTTTATTTTAAAAAACACTCCACCACAGCACTTGCTAGCCATTTTATTAAAAGAAAAATAATCTAGTTTATCGCAGTAATCCACCGAATCCGCTGCCATTCTCTGCATACACGGATCTGAAACGAGAAGAAAAAAAAAAAAACACAAAAAATGGGTTAGGACATTTTTGGTGCTCTCTGCTGGGGAGAGCGCCCAAAATGCAATGTCTTCCCAAACAGAGAGCCTCCAATTGTTGCAAAACTACCTGTCTGGGCATGCTGGGAGTTGTAGTTTAGCAACAGCTAAGGGTCTGTTCACATTATACAAAACGTACAATGTGAACAGAGCCACATACTTACCACTCTGCCTCCCGTCTGTAGCCCTGCCCCCTAATTACATAATCTCTAGGGGGCGGAGCTACACTGACCTGACAGGGACAGGGAGCGAGGGAGGTAAGGGGATCTCCTCTTCTGTATACACTATATACAGCTATCTATAGATAGCTGTACTTCTGTATACTGCCCAAAGGGTTAACCTACACTGCCCAGCAGTGTAAGTTAACTCTTTCCTTGCTGGGCTGGCGCATAGCGAACAGCTCAGCTAGGGGTTAAATGAGCCAGCAATGTGTATACTGTATACAAATTGCAGGCTCCCTATAAGTTCTTGCTGGCCAGTATATCTAATGCTCAGCATCAGGTGTTCTCCCGGCTCTGTAGCCGTGAGCCCAGCTGAGTCCCGAAATTCACATTAGGAGGATTGCAACAGGTGTCAGGAGTGACACTTGCTGCAATCTGTCCCTTACTGCAGGTACTACAGCTCCCAGCATGGAGCAGTGTGCTCCATGTTGGGAGCAGTAGTACCTGTAATTAAGAAAATATCACAGCGGGTGTCTCCTCTCACACTCGCTGCCATCGTCCTGTTTAATGTATAGATGTGGGCGGGCTCCCGGTCGCTCTTCTATGGTCCCCTGCACTGACGTATATATACACCTATTCATATTTCCCCCAGAGAGTTGTGATTGGTTGGAACCACAGTATAAGACTACCCCTCTACCGCAATACGGTACCTTACCATTGTTCCCCCACACTAGGTTGTCAGCATAGTTCCCCCACACTAGGTAGGCAGCATAGTTCCCCCCACATTAGGTTGTCAGCATAGTTCCCCCACATTAGGTTGTCAGCATAGTTCCCCCACATTAGGTTGTCAGCATAGTTCCCCCCCTACACTAGGTTGTCAGCAGAGTTCCCCCACACTAGGTAGTCAGCATAGTTCCCCCCACACTAGGTTGTCAGCATAGTTTCCCCACATTAGGTTGTCAGCATAGTTCCACCACATTAGGTTGTCAGCATAGTTCCCCCCACATTAGGTTGTTACCATAGTTCCCCCACATTAGGTTGTCAGCATAGTTCCCCCACATTAGGTTGTCAGCATAGTTCCCCCACATTAGGTTGTCAGCATAGTTCCCCCACATTAGGTTGTCAGCATAGTTCCCCCATATTAAGTTGGCAGTATTGTTCCCCCCACATTAGGTTGTCAGCATAGTTCCCCCGCATTAGGTTGTCAGCATAGTTCCCCCACATTTGGTTGTCAGCATAGTTCTCCCACATTAGGTTGTCAGCATAGTTCCCCCAACATTAGGTTGGCAGTATAGTTCCCCCATATTAGGTTTTAGTTCCCCCACATTAGGTTGGCAGTATAGTTCCCCCTTATTAGGTTGTAGTTCCCCCACATTAGGTTGGCAGTATAGTTCCCCCAGATTAGGCTGGCAGTATAGTTCCCCCCACATTACGTTGTAGTTCCCCCACATTAGGTTGGCAGTATAGTTCCCCCACATTAGGTTGGCAGTATAGTTCCCCCACATTAGGTAGGCAGTATAGTTTTACCCACATTAGGTTGAAGTTCCCCCACATTAGGTTGGCAGTATAGTTTCCCCCACATTAGGTTGTAGTTCCCCCACATCAGGTTGGCAGTATAGTTTCCACCAGATTAGGTTGTAGTTCCTCCACATTAGGTTGGCAGTATAGTTCCCCCACATTAGGATGTAGTTCCCCCACATTAGGTTGGCAGTATAGTTTCCACTACATTAGGATGTAGCTCCCCCACATTAGGTGGGCAGTATAGTTTCCACCAGATTAGGTTGTAGTTCCTCCACATTAGGTTGGCAGTATAGTTCCCCCACATTAGGATGTAGTTCCCCAACATTAGGTTGGCAGTATAGTTCCCCCACAGACATACAGCCTTCAGCCATATAAAGTGTATGGCTGGAGGCTGTATGTCTATGTACTGCCCCACTGCAGTGTTCTGTCCACCGGTCCTCCGGTCAGGGGTCACGACCTACTGCTATGGCCTATAGGCCATAGCAGTAGGTCCCGGGACCGGAGGAGCGGTGATCGGAACACCGAAGCTGACGTGTAGCTGATAATTTACCATGCCGACCAGCGCGCGTCCTCCTCCTCGATGCTCTGCTCCTCCGTTCCTATGGGCGGCCTGTGTTTTTAAAGTTAATGCGGGGCCGCAGAAAGGTAACAGGGACATCTTTGTGTCCCAAATGTGACGGGGGAAGTTAATTTCTGCTGGGACGTCCGGGGTATGGATAATCCATACACCAGGTGTCCTGGCCGAATGCAGCACCCAGCGTATAAGACGACCCCCGACTTTTGAGAACATTTTTCGGGGTTAAAAAGTCGTCTTATATTGACTTGCAGCTAACATCTGGCTGCTGCGTTTAAAAAAAAAAAAAAAAAACGCCATGCGGCAGGATGTGCGTTTTTATTGGCTTTCTTGCAACAAAAAAACAAGTGGAAACCTAGCCTTACAGTAACCTTCAATCTGTTTTTGAGATAATGCTTAAACAATGTGAAATTCAGATCTATGCACAGTGATGTGAACAAGACGAATAGTGTTCATTAAGTGGCTAATGTAGTGCTCTTGTGTACAGGCATTAGAGCTAAGAATAGTACATATTATGTTAATGAAAGTGTGAAGAGGGTAAAAACAAAAGACCATGCTATTTAAAGAAGCCTCCAATTCTAGGGACCAGACTCATAGAAAAAAACTGTACTTGCAGATAAAACTTGAGGAAGTGACAAAATTATAAATGAAGGTGCACATTATCTCAAAAGATGAGTCTGGAAATCCCCTTTTAAAGAGAACTGTATACAACACAGGTTCAATGCTTGCTGGATGACAATGATTCTGATCTCCAGAATACTCTGGTACTGAACATTGTTTTACAAAGTAAATGTCCTAAGCCTGATTTCTCTTTATTATTTAGGGTGCATTCACACCACGTTTTTTGCAATACAGTTTCTGTATCAGGTTTTTGATGAAAAACTTATTCCTCAAAACCTGACTAAACTGTATCAAAACGTGTGTACAAATTTCAACCCGTATACAGTTAAAAACCGTATACGGTTTGAAAAATGATGTCCGGTTGCATCCGTTTTTTAAGAAAAAAAACTTCTAAGTTTTTAACTTTTCACTCCATTTTAAATAAAGTTTCACTTGTTTGATTGAAATTCCAAGAAAAAAAAACTGTGCAAAGTCAAAAAACGTATGGTGAAAACCGGATGGAACAGTATGCACATACAGTTCTGTACGGTTCCCATTGACTCCCATGTAAAAAAAAAAAAACGTATACGGTTTAATACAGTTTTTCACCCGGACCAAAAACCGTGGTAGACTACGGTTTTGGGTACGTGAAAAAAACTGACAAAACCGTACAGGATGCAAAACGGACACAACCTGATGCATCTTTTGGCATACTGTTTTCAATGGAGAGTCAATGCATACGGTTTTCAATACGGTTCCATGCGGTTTTCACATTGAAAAGTATACGGGAACTGTATTGCAAAAATGTGGTGTGAATGCACCCTTATACGTTTGCACTTTGGCGCTGTGTGAGGACTTTAATTGTGATATACTAATGCAAATGACTAATAAAAAGAGATAAAAGCAGAGCTGAAGTCAACTTACTTATTCTCTGTAAAATCTCCAGTATAGCGAGCTCCATTGGGAAATGTGTAAGTACCTTTCCCATGAAACTTGTTGTCAATGAATTCCCCTTCATATATTGCTCCTGAAGGATGTTCCAGCTTTCCAAGCCCATGCATCTGTGTTAAAGCACGAGATACAAGTGAATTTATATATAATGCTCAATAATATTTAGGTAGGAGAAATCTATCTAATAATGCTTCCTCACAGGGTTGAACAAGGAGATGTGGTAGTCAGAAAGCCATGACAACATCCACGGCCTTGACTATTGTCTGGATTGCATAATTTAGCTGCTAGTATTATTGTATATAAGAAATAATTCTGCCATCAAAATAAAGGTGACTGGAAACTATTCAGAGCAAACTACCATGTCATTTTTCCAAGAACCAGTATACGTCACACCATTTGGACTCCTGTTTACTCCCATTCCACTCCTCTCCAGTGCTCCTGCTTCTGATCTTCTGCATTCACCATCTAAAATAAAAATAGTACAAGTTGTATCTGAGACACAGACTCAAACCAGAGTTTGGTACAGAGAAGTAATACAGTCCTTCCCCTATGAGCTTCCAATTTGTAAGCAATAAATGCAAGGAAGAAAGGTAGGAGCGGTAGACATGGCAAATAAAGGCAGAGTTGGATACCAAGTTGTGGACCTTATGGATGGTTAAAGGTTTGTCATAGGAGGTAAGTTTTAAAGGGGTACTGCAGCCAGAATTCACTGATCCCCAATCTACAGGATAGGGGATAAGTAGCTGATCATGGGGGTCCCACCGCTGGGGGCCCCTGAGACCTCCTGAACGGGATCCTGTCCTGCACAGTCAGGAGTGTGTCGTCTACTTCTAGACGGCACACAATCCATTGACATTCTGGCTGCAGTACCTCTAAAAGTGAGCATTTGAAGGTTTAAAATAGTAAATAGTGTTGGATAGAATGAAGGAAGGAATTCAGGTAGAGAAGGGAAGCATGAGAAAAGTCTGAGAAAGTAATTAGAGTAAAGAAGAGAGGAGGCTGTCATTGGCAATGTGCAAGTGAATGATCTTCTGCATTCACCATCTAAAATAAAAATAGTACAAGTTGTATCTGAGACACAGACTCAAACAAGAAGTAATACAGTCTTAATACAGTCCTTCCCCTATGAGTTTCCAATTTGTAAGCAATAAATAAATGTATTGCATTCAAACAAATATACATACATATCTTTCATACTTTAGCCACGAGTTTCTCCCTAAAGATTGCTTAAAGGGGGCACTTGTGGTATGTGCCTCCATTTTGAAGTACTCTGTGTCAGCATTTTCTGAATGATTTTTGATGGACAGTCAATCTGAATTTTTCAGCTCCTATACATGTTATAATTGGGAAGCATTCTAGCACACTAAAAATTTTCATCCATAAGTGGGTCATGCATGTGAATTATCCCCTTGGGGACTGAGCCCATTTTGACCGTAGGGATTTTTTACAATTCTGACCACTGTCACTTTAAGCATTAATAACTCTGGTATGCTTATACTTATGAATTTGATTCCAAGACTGTTTTTTCGTGACATATTCTACTTTATGTTAGTGGTAAATTTTTGTCAATACTTGCATCATTTCTTGGTGAAAAATTCCAAAATTTCATGAAAATTTTTAAAATGTTGCATTTTTATAACTTTGAAGCACTCTGCTTGTAAGGAAAATAGACATTCCAAATAAATTATATATTGATTCACATATACAATATGTCTACTTTATGTTTGCATCATAAAGTTGACATGTTTTTACTTTTTGAAGACATCAGAGGCTTTAACCTCCTGAGCGGTATTCCCGAGCGTGACTCGGGGTTAATTTTCCCAGCCAGGATCGGTAACCCCGAGTCACGCTCGGGGTAGAATTACAGAGTTCCCGGCCGGGCTGCACGATATATCACAAAAGCAATGCGATATAGCGATGCGGCCCCCGGGAAAACATGCGATTATCTGCTCTGGTCGGCTCCCGTTGCGGGGGGCCGGCCAAAGCAGGTAAAGAAAAATACTAAAAGTCAGTGTTTCCCTACCAGGGGGCCTCCAGCTGTTGCAAAACTACAACTCTCAGCATGCCCGAACAGCCAAAGGCTGTCCGGGCATGCTGGGAGTAGTAGTTTCACAACAGCTGGAGGCACCCTGTTAGAAAAACACTGAGCTAAGTGTAAAAGGAAGAAGTAGTAAAATAAAAAAACTTTTGCTCACCTAATCCCGGTCCCTGCAGATGCCGTTCCCCTCCGTGCGGTCCGGGGTGTCCTCTCTTCACTATTCATCTTCTAGGACCTTTCCCTTTTCAGCCAATCACAGGCCGCAGTGGTGTAAAGCCTGTGATTGGCTGAAGGGGAAAGGACTTGTTCTGCAGCAAATACACTAGGTTTGAAATCTGCCCGGCAAACCTAGTGTATTTGCTGCAGGACAAGGTGAGAAGGGGGGGGGGGGGATGAATGTGACAAAGGGGGGAATGTGACAAAGGGGGGGGGAATGTGAAAGGGGGGGGAATGTGTGACAAGGGGGGGAATGTGACAGGGGGGGGAGAATGTGACAAGGGGGAAGAATGTGACAAAGAGGGGGGAGAATGTGACAAGGAGGGGGGAGAATGTGACGGGGGATGTGACAAGGGAGGGGGAATGTGACAGGGGAGATGTGAAATGGGCGGAGGGAGATGTGAAATTCAGTTAAAAAAATTGTACCACTTTTGGTACAAATTTCCAGACAGAATCATACCGCCAGGGAGGTTAAAGTATAGCAGCAATTTCAAAATCTTAATTTTTCAGGGACCAGTTCAGTTTTGAAGTGAATTTGAGGGTCTTTATGTTAGAAATACCCCATTATGGACCCCATTATGAAAACTGCACCCCGCAACGTATTCAAAATGAGATTCAGAAAGTTTGTTAACCCTTTAGGTGTTTCACAGGAATAGCAGAAAAAATGGAGGCAAAAAATTCAAAATCAGCATTTTTTACACTAACATGTTCTTGTAGACCCATATTTTTTATTTTTACAAGGGGTAAAAGGAGAAAAAGCCCCCCAAAATTTGTAACCCAATTTTTCTCGAGTAAGTAAATACTTCATATGTGGATGTAAAGTGCTCTGTGGGTGCACTAGAGGACTCAGAAGAGACGGAGCGACAATGGGATTTTGGACAGCGAATTTCGTTTTTTGCGGGGTATGTCGCATTTAGGAAGCCCCCATGGTGCCAGAACAGCAAAAAACACCCCACATGGCATACTATTTGGGAAACTAAACCCCTCAAGGAATGTAACAAGTGGTACAGTGAGCCTTAACACCCCACAGGTGTTTGACACATTTTCAATAAAGTTGGACGAAAATTAAAAACATTTTTACTAAAATGTTGATTTTACCCCAAATTTTTCATTTTTACATGGGGTAATAGGTGAAAATGTCCTCCAAAATTTGAAACCCCATTTCTCTCGAGTAAGGAAATATCTCATATGTGGATGTAAAGTGCTCTGTGGGTGCACTACAATGCTGGATGGAATGGAATGGAAGGAGCAACAATGGAATTTTGGAGACAGTATTTTGTTGGAATAGAAGTCTGGGGCCATGTGCGTTTACAAAGCCCACATGGTGCCAGAACAGTGCCCCCCCACATGTGACCTCCTTACGGAAACTACACCCCTCATGGAACATTACAAGGGGTGCAGTGAACATTTACACCCCACTGGCGTTTGACAGATCTTTGTAACAGTGGGCTGTGCAAATGAAAAATTACATTTTTCATTTTCACGAACCACTGTTCAAAAATTTGTCGGACACCTGTGGGGCGTAAATGCTCACTATACCCCTTGTTACGTTTCATGAGGGGTGTAGTTTCCGAAATGGGGTCACATGTGGGTATTTATTTTTTTGTGTTTACGTCAGAACCTCTGTAACCAGCAGCCACCCCTGTGCAAATCACCAGTTTAGGCCTCAAATGTACATAGTGCGCTCTCACTCCTGAGCCATGTTGTGCGCCCGCAGAGCCCCTTACCTCCATATATGGAGTATTTCGGTACTCAGGAGAAATTGTGTTATACATTTTGTGGGTCTTTTTTTTCCTTTTACCTCTAATGAAAATGAAAAGTATGGGGCAACACCAGAATGTTAGTGTAAGAAATAAAACATTTTTATGCTAACATGCTGGTGTAGACCCCAACTTTACATTTTCAAAAGAGGTAAAAGGAGAAAAAGCCCCCCAAAATTTGTAGCGCAATTTCTCCAGAGTACAGAGATTCACCATATGTGGCCCTAAATTGTTGCCTTGAAATACGACAGGGCTCCGAAGTGAGAGAGCGTCATGTGCACTTGAGGCCTAAATTAGGGATTTTCATAGGGGTGTACCCAGTTACACTTGCCTCCTCCACCAAAAATACTGTACATCAGTTTTCCCCAAACAGGGTGCCTCCTGCTGCTGCAAAACTCCCAACATCCCTGGACAGTCAATGGCTGTCCGGCAATAATGGGAGTTGTTATTTTGCATCAGCTGGAGGCTCCGTTTTGGAAAAACTGACGTACAAGACGTTTTAAATTTTTATGGGGGGGGGGGGGGAGGGGGGCGGGCGCGACAGTGTAAGGGTTTGGTGTATATGTAGTGATTTGCTCTTTAGTGTTAGTGGAGTGAAGTGTTTCTAGGGTACATTCACACGGGCGGGGGTTTACAGAGAGTTTCCCACTGCAGCGGAAAATTTGCTGAATCTCTAACTTGAAAAGGGAAACTTGCTGTAAACCCCCAACCATGTGAATGCACCCTGTATATTCACATGGAGGGGGGGGGGGGGGACAGACAGTGCATGCTGGGAGTTGTAGTTACAGTCATGGCCATAAATGTTGGTACCCCTGACATTTTTCAAGAAAGTAAAGTATTTATCACAGAAAAGGATTGAAGTAACACATGTTTTGCTGTACACATGTTTATTCCCTTTTTGTGTATTGGAACTAAACCAAAAAAAGGGAGGAAAAAAGCTAATTGGACATAATGTCCCATCAAACTCCAAAAATGGTCTGGACAAAATTACTGGCACCCTTAACTTAATATTTGGCAGCACACCCTTTGGAAAAAAACTGAAATTAGTCACTTCCTATAACCATCAACAAGCTTCTTACACCTCTCATCTGGAATGTTGGACCATTCTTCCTTTGCAAACTGCTCCAGGTCTCTCTTATTGGAAGGGCGCCTTTTCCCAACAGCAATTTTAAGATCTCTCCACAGGTGTTCAATGGGATTTAGATCTGAACTCATTGTTGGCCACTTTAGAACTCTCCAGCTCTTTGTTGCCATCCCTTTCTGGGTGCTTTTTGATATATGTTTGGGGCCATTGTCCTGCTGGAAGACCCAAGATCTCGGCCGCAAACCCAGCTTTCTGACACTGGGCTGTACAGTGCAACCCAAAATCCGTTGGTAATCCTCAGATTTCATGATGTCTTGCACACATTTAAGGCACCCAGTGCCAGAAGCAGCAAAACAACCCCAAAACAACATCATTGTTCAACATCACAGTGGTCTCCATCATTGTTCAACATCACAGTGGTCTTCAAACTGTGGCCCTCCAGATGTTGCAAAACTACAACTCCCAGCATGCCCAGACAGACAAAGGCTGTAGTTTTGAAACTCCTAGAAGCAGCCTCTGACGCTGCCTCCACTTGCCTCCCTGTCCTCCCTTGCTGGTCCCCGTGTGCCCAAGGTACCTGCCACCAACTTCCCCAGCTCTGTCCCGGCTTCCAGGGGGGGGGGGGGGGATCAGAGCGGGGGATCTCAACTGTCACCCCCCGCCCCTGCCCTGCGGTCAGTCATGATTGGCCAATTGCAGGGGATAGGAGGAGGTGGCACCCCTGCCACCTCACTTCTATCCTTCAGGATGATCGGACAGCTCTGATCATCCCTATTTTCCGGGCAATGGGGTCACCAGAGACCCGATCAGCCCGGAATCGCCACAAATCGCCGATCTGAATTGATTGTCGATTTGTGACGATCGCCGACATGGGGGGGGGGGGGAGGGTTCTCAGGACCCCCCAGGCATTGTCACGAGATGCCTGCTGAATGATTTCAGCAGGCATCCTGGTCCCCACCCGGCACGGCGGGGACCGAAATTCCCACGGGCGTACCACGCCCTTGGTCCTTAAGTACCGTGTTTCCCTGAAAATAAACCCTACCCCGAAAGTAAGCCCTAGCAGTATTTTCAGGGTGGGCTGCAATATAAGCCCTACCCCGAAAGTAAGACCTAGACCAGGGGTAATCAACTGGTGGTCCATGGTCCAGATCCGGACAGTGGCCGCCAGTAATGCCCGCAGTACCCGACCCCCCCCCCCCCTCCTTTGGCTGGTCCCATATCTCAGTGTTTTCCAACCAGGATGCCTCCAGCTGTGGCCAAACTACAACTCCCAGCATGCCTGGACAGCCTTTGGCTACCGTACGGAAGCTGCAGCGGGACCTCCTTCTGTTGCTTAGCAGCCGGAGCAGGGACAATGTCACTTTAAAACGTCGGCGCGTATGCACGGCCGAGGTCATGGACGTGTCCCTGCCCCCGGCTGCTAAGCAACAGAAGGAGGTCCCGCCGCCGCCGAGAGCTGCAGCTTCCGTACGGTATGAAGGTGTAAGGTACGGTAGTTTATTATGGCAGAGGGGTGGGGGGCACTGTAGGAGTGTGGAGGACGATGGGGGAAGGGGGATGTGGGGCTGTAGCAGTGAGGAGGATGGTGGGCTGTAGCAGTGAGGAGGATGGGGGGGCTGTAGCAGTGAGGAGGATGGGGGGGCTGTAGCAGTGAGGAGGATGGGGGGGCTGTAGCAGTGAGGAGGATGCGGGGGCTGTAGCAGTAAGGAGGATGGGGGGCTGTAGCAGTGTGGAGGATGGGGGGCTGTAGCAGTGTGGAGGATGGGGGGGGCTGTAGCAGTGTGGAGGATGGGGGGCTGTGGAAGGATGGGGGGGCTGTAGCAGTGTGGAGGATGGAGGGCTGTAGCAGTGTGGAGGATGGAGGGCTGTAGCAGTGAGGAGGATGCGGGGGCTGTAGCAGTAAGGAGGATGGGGGGCTGTAGCAGTGTGGAGGATGGGGGGCTGTAGCAGTATGGAGGATGGGGGGGCTGTAGCAGTGTGGAGGATGGGGGGCTGTGGGAGGATGGGGGGGCTGTAGCAGTGTGGAGGATGGGGGGCTGTAGCAGTGTGGAGGATGGAGGGCTGTAGCAGTGTGGAGGATGGAGGGCTGTAGCAGTGTGGAGGATGGAGGGCTGTAGCAGTGTGGAGGATGGGGGGCTGTAGCAGTGTGGCGGATGGGGGGCTGTAGCAGTGTGGAAGATGGGGGGGGGGTGCGGCATCCTCCACACTGCTACAGCCCCCCATCCTCCACACTGCTACAGCCCCCCATCCTCCACACTGCTACAGCCCCCCATCCTCCACACTGCTACAGCCCCCATCCTCCACACTGCTACAGCCCCCCCCCATCCTCCACACTCCTGCAGCCCCCCCCCATAAATAGATAAGCCCTACCCTGAAAATAAGCCCTAGTGTTTTTTTTGGGACTAAAATTAATATAAGACCCGGGCTTATTTTCAGAGAAACACGGTACCAGGGACCAAGGGCGTACCTGTAAGCCCTTCGTGCCCAACAGGTTAAAGTAACTGTTAAATTTTATTATGATTTAATAAATTATTTATTAGAGCCTGGTATAGAAAGGCTGGGTCTTCAGTGGCTCTATGATTCCAATTTAGAAATTCTATATTGATATCCATAGTCCAGTATAAATACATAATGTCTTACTTTAGATGCGATTTACTTAATAGGGAAAATGTGATGGAAAGAGGGAGAGAGGTCATCTCTGCCTTGTTCCCCCAATAGAGAAAAACCTTGTGTTAACAAATAAAGGGGTAGCTTCTGTTAACTTATTACAGGGGCATTCTCGTTTTATTAAATGATGGTGTTTCTTTATACAGAACTTCTATCCAATTAATGAGCTTTGTACCCGAATGATATTTACCAGCTATTTGCCATAGCAAGGGTTAATCCACCCTGAATATAAGTGTCCACTGCCAGTCCCAATCCAAGCTTACAGAGCTTGAGAGGATCTGCAGAGAAGAATGGCAGAAAATGCCCAAATCCAGGTGTGTAAACTTTGTGGTATCATCCCCAAGAAGACTGGAGGCTGTAATAGCTGCCAAAGGTGCTTTAAATAAGTACTATGTGAAGGGTCTGAATACTTATGTACCATTTTTTCTTCAGTTTTTTTTTTCCTTCTCAGTATCAAAGTTTTCTAACATTTTGTTTTCACTTTTTTTCATTATGTAGCATTAAAGGGGTACTCCGGCGAAAAAAAATTTTTTTTATCAACTGGTGCCAGAAAGTTTAACAGATTTGTAAATTATCTACACACATAAGAAAAAAGAAATTGCGGAGCAGCTCACCAGTTCCAAGGGATCAGGTTTGTGACATCGCGGTCAAGCGACAGAAGGACGGGGAGGCTGAGATGTTACGGGGGGAATCAGACGTCAGGGCCACAGCCGTATCGCACCCTTTGGTGCTTCATCAGGCCCCTGTAACGACTGTCGTTAAAATATTTTAAAAATATTAAATCCTTCCAGTACTTATTAGCTGCTGAATACTACAGAGAAAATGATTTTCTTTTTGGAACACAGTGCTCTCTGCTGACATCATGACCACAGTGCTCTCTGCTGACATCTCTGTCCATTTTTGAAACTGTCCAGAGCAGCATATGTTTGCTATGGGAATTTTTTCCTACTCTGGACAGTTCTTAAAATGGACAGAGATGTCAGCAGAGAGCACTGTGGTCATGATGTCAGCAGAGAGCTCTGTGTTCCAAAATGAAAATAATTTCCTCTGTAGTATTCAGCAGCTAATAAGTACTGAAAGGATTAAGATTGTGTAATAGAAGTAATTTACAAATCTGTTTAACTTTGTGGACCCAGTTGGAAAAAAAAAAAAAAATTTCCACCGGAGTACCCCTTTAAGTGCAGAATGATGGGGAAAACAAGCAAAAGGCCGCAACATAAAAAAAAATTAGAAAATTCTTTAATAGGCAGTGAGCTGATTCTTTCGTCATTCCTCTATAAGTATATTCTGGACAGAAACCTGCCTTGTATGCCATTTAACATACCACTGTTGATCCCCTTTCTGCGTCCACACCGCCTCAGTTCCTACCTGCATTCTCCCAATGAGTCATTAAGGATAAAACATTCCTCAAAAGAAATAGCAACTCAGCCTTTTGCTTTATTGCATCGCATGCTATGTCTATTGAGGCCGCTGGTCAATAGGGGAATAGATGGGCAATTTCCAGGTAATTAAAATAAGGAAGTGGTCAGAAATAGATCTGGGTTTGCGGATATATTTTGTATAAGTAAAAGCAAGGTAAGCAATTTTACAATTATATTAATCTGCAACTTTATTTTCCAGGCTGATGACAAAGATGCTTGCTACAAACTTGCCCCTTTGTTTTCTGTAAATGTAGATTTTAAAAAAAGACGTTCACTGGGTTTATACTGCTGAGCACCACCCTGTGCACCATAAGTCTACATTGTCATTTGCATCTGTCCCATTCAGGGTCTGTTTTTTTTTTTTTTTTCTCTCTCTCTTGCGCACGGACTGGACCCTGAAACAGTTCGGAGCACAATGGACACTGCCAGGTTCCCGACAGACCCCATTCACTTGAATGGGGTCCGTTGGGGATACCGTAGTTTACTGAAGTTTAGCAGAGAAAAATAAATGTACATGCACTATTTTTTTCTCCGTTAAACTTCTGTCGTTCTGATGGAATCCAATGGAGATTTAAAAAAAAAAAAAAGCCAACAGGAATGAATGGGATATGTTACCTTCATTCGCATCTCCAGAGTTGAGTAACTGAAATAAAAAACGCTGATGTGAACTAACTAATAATAATACTTACAATAATATTACATTTTAACCTCTTAATGACATAGGACATTGATGTACCTCCTGTACATGAAGTGAGCACAGTAGCTGCGCCCGCTTCATGCACTGCAGGTCCCTGCAGCCGGGGACCCACCCGTAAGGCCAGACATCAGCGATTGCACTGATGTCCGCCATTAACCCCTAAGATGTTCAATATTTCTTGATCACCTCTGGCAGCCGCAAACAGGCCTGAGAAGGATGGGAATAAAAATTTATGAGAGGAGAATAACCCTTTAAGAATTAGGCTGTCCTAAATCCTGCCAAGCAATACAACCCATTAGTTTGTATTAACAAAAATAGAAGAAAAAAAAAAAAACCTTAAAGGGGTACTCCGGTGAGAAAGTTTTTTTTTTTAAATCAACTGGTTCCAGAAAGTTAAACAGAATTGTAAAATACTTCTATTAAAAAAATCTTAATCCTTCCAGTGCTTATCAGCTGTTGTATATTACAGAGGAAGTTCTTTTCTCTTTGAATTTCCTTTCTGTCTGACCCCAATGCCAGGAACTGTCCAGATCAGGATCGATTTGCTATGGGGATTTGCTCCTGCTCTGGACAGTTCCTGACATGGTGTCAGCAGAGATCACTGTGGTCAGACACTAAAGAAATTCAAAAAGAAAATAACTTCCCCTGGAGCATACAGCAGCTGACAAGTTCTGGAAGGATTACATTTTTTTTAATAGAAGTAATTTACAAATCTGTTTAACTTTCTGGCACCAGTTGATTTGAAAAAAATAGTTTTCCACCAGAGTACCCCTTTAACCTCCCTTCTCCGAAGCCGCCTTTATCAGCATCCTCTGGTGGGTGTCTTTTTAATTTGGATTTTTAAAACAGTATAGAGCATTTGATTTGCTCACAACATTGTGCTATGCACTAATGGATCATCTCATTTCAGCTGAACAACATCTGGTAATGGTGATTACAGCGTTCTTAGCGTGTCAGAAGGCATTGAACTAACGCGCTACCCTATACAGTGGCTTTCCAAATGAGCACTTTTCTGGTCTCTCCAGATGCTCAGCTACATTGGTAAAGCTGCTCTGGCAACTTTTGCTGCTCATGTTCGACTTAACAGCATCTCGCCAATGTAATGATAAGCAGTAGTGTGTCTTGCCTTGTAATTTCTACAACTACAGTGCAGTACACAGCTTTTACAGGACATTAAGTTTACAAGACACTAAATAGTTAAAATGAGATTAGCAAATTAGAGTAAGATTTTAATATTTCCCTTATGGGAAAAATATAAAAGGCCACCAAAGATCGGAAACATTTGTCAAACTTTAATTCCTTTGTGAAGTAGTGAAGTTACATGTGAGCTGCGGTAATATTAGCTTTTTGAGACCAAATGTCACCATAGAGCCCTAGCCTAAACTTCAGAGTTTATATATAAAATTGTCACTTTGTTGTGTGATGTAAAAAGGAATCGGTCATCAATGTCACCTGCACTGACATGTTGGTACAGGAGTGTAGTGCGGTTGACCCTGATGATAATGATACTTATCTATTCCCAATCCGTGGCCCTGTCCAAACGTTACCTTCCTTATTTGGACGGCACAATAATAACTCCTTCTCCTGGGCACCACCATTATAAATATTTAAAAACAATTAAAATGGTCTTCAACCAAAGTATAGTTAAAAGGTGCTTTCCTATACAGTGATCCCTCAACTTACAATGGCCTCAAGATACAATAGTTTCAACATACAATGGTCTTTTCTGGACCATTGTAACTTGAAACCAGACTCAACATACAATGCTACAGACAGTCCAGATCTGTGAGACATGTCAATGGCTGGAAGAACTAACCAATCAGAATGGGCATTCACTGGTGAAAGGCCTGTATTACTGAAGCGTATGCACTGAATTCCTGTCTGGTAGCGCCCCCTACAGTACAGGGAGGTACTACATGTTCTGTACTACTCTTTAACTGTGCCAGGGATAGCTGCTCCAGATGGGGGCAGCTCCATTTTTACTTATTTGGGACACTCTGTGTACTGTACGGGACCCTGATGAAGCTCCTGTCCTCTACATAGACAGTGATTACAGCTCCCAGCAGGGTGTGTGCGGGTGTGTCTCCTGAGACTTCCAGCAGAGCAGAAGCAAGCAGAGATTTCTAACAAGCCTTCCCCAGGTTTGTGGCAGATTCCTGGGGAAGAAGCTCCTGCAATGGAGCCTCGTGGCTCCACTCCCCGTTCCAGGCTGGCGGGAAGTGGAGTGAAAACTTCGACAGCCATTGTTCCGGCCGGGAGAAGATCGGGCAGAGTCTGCAGCAATGCAGGCTCTGCTACCCAGGCTACGGGTGCCAGCCAGAGATCCACTGGTGGAAGAAAGGCACGGAAAAGCAGTGTGGAGATGTGGTCGGAGAGTGGGCCCGGCGAGTCCAGTTCCACGTACTGCTCCCGCATGGCCGCAAGGTTTGCGGAGTACGAGCAGCGCGGCAAGGAGCTGAGGATGGCCAGAGAGGATCTGCGTGCGACCCAGAGTCTGATGAGTACAGGATCCAGAAAGAGCAAGCCGGAACTGAAGAAGAGGATAACATCGCTGAAGGGCGAGATTGTGAAGCTGGAGGCGAGGAGAGCGGAGATACTGGAGGGGAGCGGTCTCTTCAAGGAGAAGCTGATCAACAGCAATCGGTTTGCCGCCACGAAATCCCCAGGTAAGGTGGAGGTGGATGATGGGGAGAGTAGTGGCGGCGAAGATAGTGAGGATGGTGGTGAAGAGGAGAAGATGGAGGAAAGTGTGGGAGTTGTAGCTACTCCAGGTGACACCCAGACCCAGGACAGCTACATTGAGGCTGGACAGGTGGCACTTCCGCCAAGCGAGAGTGAGGAGGATGACGTGGAGGGTGAGGCTGGGGGTCTGCTGAGGGCAATTGTGATGCAGGAGTCCCCAGCCCACCTCCAGAATTTCACCTTTGGGGACGAGGAGTGTGAAGATGTGGTGGTCAAGCAGAGGTCCAAGAAAAGGAAGACAAAGGAGACGGTACAATATGTATTTGTCCCCTTCCAGCAGTCTGGGCCAGCTGCAAAGCTGGTTCAGGCTGCGGGCTCCCCCAAACTGCCAGACCCCGTTCCTGTGGTGGAGCGGGGCCAGCACGGGGAGTACAGTAAGGCGTCAGCAACGGCTAAGGGCGCAATAGTTATGAAGCCCACCCATCCTGTCGGTAGGGAAGGGCAGGATGGGCACATGCCGGGCAGCTCTGGCACTGCAGGACCGCCCCAGGGTGGCAGGGGGCGTGTCCAAGTGCCAGAGGCAAGTTATGCTGCCGTGTGCTCGGGGGGCGGTTCCCCGAGTACTGTGGGCACTACTGGCGCCGCGGGGCACTCCCCTGTGAGGGGGGGGGAGTGTCCGGGCGCCAGAGAGCGTTGTGTCTGTGTGCTCGGGGGGCGGTCCCCCGAGTACAGTGTGTTCTGCGGGCACTGCAGGGCACTCCCCTGTGAGGGGGGGGAGTGTCCCGGTGTCGGGATCAGTGTCCGGCAATGGCGCCGTGGGAGGAGCTGGGGTGCGCTCGGTGGGGCAGCCCCAAACTCAGGAGGCACCATTGATCATTCAGAAGGAGGAGCCATCATCATCATCAGCAGCAGCAGCAGCCAAGCCGGAAATTAAGCCAGCGGTACTACAAATCCCAGCCAGCCCAGAATCAGTTAGGCAGGGTATGAGTGAGAATGCTGAGTGTAGTAGTGTTGTGGATGAGAGGAGTGTCAGTGGAGTGAATGTTGGTGGGAGTAGTGGTATGAATGGGAAAAAGGATGATGTGAGTGGTGGTGTGAATGGTGGTTCTGGGTCTGGGTCTGGCCCGGCTGCCCCCCCGGCAGTGACTGCTCCTAGGAGCTATGCTAATGTCGCTGCCGGGGGTCCAGGGGGGTCCCCGTCTCCGTCCGTCCCCGGGGGTTACTTGCAACAGCGCCTCCTGGAGGCTCTGCGTAGGGGAGACAGGTCGATCCAGGTAGAGGGAAGGGGTGAGGTCGACCTGTCTTTCTGGATAGAGAGGCACGGTTTGGGGGCTTTCCGAGAGCAGAATGGGGAGGTGGTCTGGTCCCTCCCGACAACCGGGCAGGACAATAACCGCAGGAATGTGGTCCGTCTGATTTGGAGGGGTGAGGATGCGTGCCCACCTCACGCTAAAGTGGTTGAGCTCCTCCTCCAGATGGAATTCAGGGCGAGTGACATCTTTGCCCTGATCCACCCCTATGGTACGTCCGAGTTTGACGTCAGTTTCGTTCGGCCAGAGGGTCTCGAACTCTTCTGGTCAAACTACGAGGTGGCGAAGAACGAGCCCGGCTGGCGGGATTTTGCCGTAAAGGCAATTTCCCGTCAGAACTCGGTCAAGAAGGTGACCGTTTTGACCCGTAACGAGTCACTTTCTTGTTACGACATCATGACCTGGCTCGGTCGGTATGGGGATGTGACGGACATGCCCAAGAAAAACATTGATGAGCACGGGATCTGGTCCGGGGCCTGGACGTTTTCCGTCAAACTCAGGCGTTCAGGGAGTACGGTTGCCCACATTCCGTCAGCCGCCTTCCTTGGACGTGACAGGATCCAGGTCTTCTACCAGGGGCAGCCTAAGGTCTGTCACAGGTGCGGTAGCCCCACCCATTTTAGCGCAGCCTGTACTGTACAGGTCTGTGCTTTGTGTGGTGGGGTGGGTCATCTGGCCGCATCCTGTAGGCAGATCCGCTGCCATCTGTGTGGTGTCCTCGGGCACCCTTTCAGCCGTTGTCCTAGCGCCTTCGCCCGTGCGGCGGCCGCTCCGGCTGGGGAGAGCTGTGAGGTTGCCTCGGCTGGAGAGGGTACGAGCAGGGATTGGGGCGCACCAGGGCTAGTGAGGAAGAAGGGCCCCGCCAAACTAAGGCGGGAGGAAAATCGGAGGAGGAGGAGGGAGCAGGAGAGTGCCCAAGTGACGGGGGTAGCTCCGGCCCCTGCTCCTGAAGCTGGCCCTGAAATGACTGAAGCCCTGGAGGAGGACGTGCTGGATGAGGAGGTCAGGAGACTGGGCGAAGAGGAAGGCAATATGGCCGACTCTTCCGATTCCTCCCACTATGAAAGTGTGGATGAGGAGAGTGTAGAGAAGGCCAAAAAGAAAGACAAGGGCAAAAGGATAGGGAGAAAGAAGAGGTCCAAGCCCTCTCTCCCTCGTACTGCGGGCCGGGTCCAAAGCGGAAGCCTGACTGCCCCCCCTCTGGTTGACCTGTCAAACCGGTACCTCGTCCTTGATAACATCTCCTCCCCCTCCTTGGAGGGGGAAGGTGAGGGCGGGGTGCCTAGGGAGAGAGAGCCTCTGGGGGGAACTGGGCCCTGTCCTGTTGAGGCACCTTCCTCGGAGGGCAGGGCTAGACCGGGGTCGGACGGAGACGGGGACCATATGGATCAGAGCGAATCCAAAAAAAGGGTTAAAAGTGGTCCTGCCCTTTCTTCTTCTTCTGGGGATGAGGGCACGAAGAAGAAGGGGAAGAAGAAATAAAGGTGAGGCCGTCTAACTTAATCACCCATGATGGCGGCACTCACCCCATTGACGCTGGCATCCATTAACTGTGCCAGCATAAAGTCGGATACGGCTAGATTCGCAGCCTTTGATTTTCTCGGCCGTGTTGAAACCGACATTTTGTATCTGCAAGAGACCAGGTTGTCAGATCTAGCCTCCCTGGTAAAAGCCAGAAGAGAGTGGAGGCGCGGGCCCTCCCACTGGTCTCTTGCGGCTGAGCCGTATAGTGGGGTGGCGGTCCTTTTTACCGCTCCGGTTGAATGCCGACGGGTTATTGAGTTAGAAATGGGGAGGTGTCTGATCTTAGATGTCCTCATGAAGGGGCAAGAGCTCCGGCTCATTAACATCTACGCCCCACAAACCAAGTGGGGCCGCAAAGATCTCTTTATGAGGATTAAGCCCTTCCTTTTTACTAGCCGGCAAGTGATTTTTGGAGGGGACTTCAATAATGTCACGAGGTCCCAAGATAGGAGAGGTTCCAATGGTCCGCTGGCTTACGATAGCGTGGCCCTCAATAATATAGTTAGGGAAGCTCGCCTAGAGGATGCCCACATCCGGAGCCCCTCAGGCCACGTGGGTTTCACCTATCATCGAGGTAGCTGCAGGTCTAGGATAGACAGGTTTTATTTAAAGGAGGAAGCCGTCTCTTCCGCAGTGTCCGTGGTTGAGGTGGAATTCTCCGATCACTGTATGATTTTGTTTTCCTTGAATGTTTCAGAGACCCCCCGGATGGGTAAAGGTTATTGGAAGCTGAATTCGTCCCTCCTGGAGGAAGCGGAGATAAGACAGTCCTTTGAGGACTTTCTTCAGAGTCAGGTACCTTTACTGGACTTTTGTAGTAGTAAGTCAGAGTGGTGGGAGATATTCAAGAAGCGGGTTGCGGGGTTCTTCCGCCAGCTCTCGAGCCTCAGGTCCCTGAATAGGTACCGCCTGTATCGGGGTCTGAGGAGGAAACTCGAGCTCCTTGTCTCGACTGGAGGTAGCCGGGAGGATATCTCCAGAGTGAAATCCTTGCTGATGAGGTGTCAGTACGATAGGCACGCATCTTTGGTTTTTGAGAGGGATTACGGGAGGTACCGCTCGCCCGACCCTTACAAGAACTGTAAGATGTCAGTGAGTAGTAAAGTGGTCTCAGGACTGATTGATAGTACGGGATCTCTGAATCGGTCCAGATCAGGGATCCTGGAGGTCGTCAGATCCTTCTACTCGCACCTCTTGGGAAGGAAGGATCTAAATCGAGACGGGATGTCGGCTTTCCTGGCTGAAACTATTCCTGAGCCAGGGGTAGACCCCTCTCTTGATGTTTTGGCAGAAGAAATCAGGGAAGAGGAAGTGAGACTGGCGATCGAGGGGCTCGCCCCCAAGAAGTCGCCAGGCCCGGATGGCTTAACATCCGAGTGGTACAGGACCTTTAAGGAGTCTTTAGCTCCCCTCTTGACTGAGGTATTCAATGAGTGTCTCTCCTCGGGCACTCTACCAAAGTCAATGAGGAGGTCAGCCCTGATTCTTCTGTCAAAGGGTAAAGATCCTAGCCGGATTGAGAATTGGAGGCCCATAGCTCTTCTCAATACGGACAGGAAGCTTCTGGCCAAGATACTGTTTAATCGGTTGGTGAAGTTTGCACCCCGGCTCCTTTCGGGGGCCCAGCACTGCTCTGTTCCGGGCCGAAGCACCTTAAGTGCTGTCCTCAGTGTCAGGGAGGCAGTGGAGCGGAGTAGTGCGGGTCTCTGGAAGGGGTACATGCTGTCCTTGGATCAGGCCAAAGCATTTGATCGGGTGAACCACGAGTACCTCTGGTCCGTCCTCCTGAGATATGGCTTACCGAGTACTTTTGTGAATTGGCTTGTCACCTTATATGCAGGGGCAGAGAGTTTCCCGCTGGTGAACGGTTGGTCTGGCCGCTCTTTTGAGGTGGGGTCCGGAGTCCGTCAGGGTTGTCCTTTGAGCCCGCTGTTATACGTGTTCGCAATCGATCCCTTCGTCCGGAGGGTAGATTGTGGGCCGTTGGCGGGAGTCGGGATGACTCTGGCGGAGCCGGATGTCGCCCAGAGAGTGGTGGCGTACGCTGATGATGTCACTATTTTCGTCTCCTCACGGGAGGAGGTCGATGTGGTGATGTCAGAGGTGGACCGCTACTCGGAGGCATCCGGGTCCAAGATCAACCGGGATAAGTGTGAAAGTCTCTGGCTGGGAGGGGGAGATCCCACGTTTGATCTCCCTGACACCCTTCCAGGGCTCCAAGAGTCAGCAAAAATTCTGGGCATCACATTCGGCCAGGATGATTATCCCACCAAAAACTGGGATGGTAAGCTCCAGGATGCCACTCAGAGGGTGAACCAGTGGAAGGGTTGGTCTATGACCCTCAGGGAAAGGGTACACCTGATCAAATCGTACCTGCTCCCCTTGTTTATCTATCTGGGCAGTGTATGTATCTTACCAGAGGCTTACTACACTAGGGTCTACAGCCTGTTTTTCCAACTGTTATGGGGGAACAGGTTGAACCTAGTCAAGAGGGAGGTTACGTACCGCACGAGGAGACTAGGGGGTTTATCTATGGTAAACCCCGTGGTGTTCTTAACGAACACCTTCTTGAAAGCCAACATTGCAAACCTCTGGAAAGAGAGGGCTCCTCCGTGGGTACTCTCCTGCAAGGAGTGGTTTCGGCCTTTCTTCCAGGAATGGGAGACAGGAGGGCAAGTGAAGGACCTCCGTACACCACATGGATATCTTCCGGCTTACGCTACCCCGACTCTGAAGGCGATACGTCGGTGGGGTCTGGGAGTGTGGGAGATCAGGACCCAGTCAAGGCAGTTCCTTGACAAACGGGTTCTGTTGACCCACTTCCAGAAGCCTCTGGCGCTCAGGGACTGCCCAGGTCGGGATCTGAGGGTGGGGTTGTATCTTTTAAACATGAAAAGGATCCCCCAGAAGTTTTGGGACTTGGCCTGGCGCTGCTTTCAGGGGAAGCTATGTGTAAAGGACAACCTGAAGTACAGGAACTCTGATGACCGGGGATGTCCCCGAGAAGAGTGCGGGGACACGCTGGAAAGCATGGACCACTTCCTGCTTCATTGTCCCTTTAACATAGGGGTCTATAACAGGGTGGGCGCTTCCATCGGCTGGAGTCAACTTGCCGGCCTTGCCTATCCGGAGTGGGCTTATGGGGCATTCAGGAACCTGGGTGGCCGAGATCGGGGCACTTTATTCTTAGTCAGTTTAGTGGTTAGGTACTACACGTGGAACGCACGGTGCTTAGTGTCGACCCAACAGAAAATCCTCTCCGAGCTGGAGGTATGTAGGAACATCACTGGTGACCTCGGGAAGATCAGGTCTTTGGAGTATGGCAGTCTTGGTACCAGTAGGGCTTCTCTCCTGTGGAGAGGTTTCTCATTTCATGTGCCCTAGGTACTAAACCTTTTGGGTAGAGTACCTTTTATTTTTGGTTAGGGGTTGTTATAGGGGTAGAGATAGGGTGAGGGCAGGGTCAGATTTCTTGTAGGGATAGAATTAGGGAGAATTGTAGGGGGAGTTAGGGAAAGAGTATAAAATGATTTATGTATCAGGTCTGCCATCCTTCTCCCTGGTGGTGGGCTGATGCATGTGCACATTAGCTTTTTGTTTTGTTTTCAATTACATGGTATGAAGGGCTTACAGGCAACCAAACTTGGGCCTAAAAGGGGTGGTGGTTCAGAATGTATAAGTTTGTATATAAGTTGGTTGGGAGGAGTGTTAGGTGGGGAGGGTGTATTTGTGGGTGGTGGTTTTGTGGTGTTTTGGGGTCCTGACATGGGTCAGTGAAGGACTGGACTTTGAGAACGGTATGGACGGTATGGACTCTGACCCATGTACAGGAGGGGTGGTGTGGGTGAGGGGACAGTTTTAGTGTAGGTGCTTTCCGTTATTTTCTGTAGTATATTTTTGTGTATTTTCAGTGATTTTTGTATATATTGTGTTTTGTATTTATATTGTTTTATATTATTTTATATTATATAGTGTATAGTGGCAGTCGGGTCAGTAGTTAAGTGGTGTCATATGTGTTTATGTGTATATATATGTGTGCGTTTATGTGTATATACATGTGTATGTGTATATATATATATATATATATATGTGTGTATGTGTATGCTTGCGTATATGCATGTTAAATACATGTTTGTGTATAAAATTTTATATTTAATTTTTTCCTCCTTGGGGGGGCTGCTCCCCTCTGGTGTCTCTGCTCTCCTCGCCTCCGGCTTCGCGGTCTCGCTTTTCGGCGGTGTTGTCCTCTTCTTTGCTTCTGGCTTGCTCTTTTTGGGTCCGGCGCTCGCCGGTTTCTGGGCCGTGCGCGGGTCCTCTCTGGCCGTCCTCGGCTTCTTGCCGTGCTGGGCGTGCTTCGCGGGCCTTGCGGCCGTGCGGGGGCGGTACGTGGGGCTGGGCTCTTTGGGCCCTCTCTCCGGCCGCGTCTCCGCGCTGTTTTTCCCTGCCCTTCTTTCACCGGTGGATCTCTGGCTGGGAGGCAGAGTGTTATTTAGTAGCAAGTTGTGCCGAAATATTATAAAATAATTTTTTTTTTTTTTCCCTGGGTAAGGGTAATTTTTGAGTTACAGCCAAGTTGTGCTACTTTTATGTTCCTTTTCTTTTGTTTTATAGCCAAGTCGTGCTTTATTTTATGTTTTATAAATTTTTTTTTTTTAAGCCAAGTTGGGCTATTTTTATGTTCTTTTTTTTTTGGAATGAGTGTTTGTGTGTGTTTTTTGTCTTTTGGTATGAGGAAAAAAGTAAAAGTATATTTTAGTAAATTTGGGCTGGCCGGTTAGGCAGATTTTGTTTTTGTAATTTTATTTATGTTATGTTTGTTATAGCTGGTTGAGCTTGTTTTTGTTTTATGTTTTGTATCAGATTTGTTTTTCATTTTTATAATAAAAAGAGTTACAGCTCCCAGCAGATTTTTCTTACTTTTATATATAAGGACTTGTTGTATCTGTATTAGTTATCTACTTAGTTTTCTTTAATCCTCACTTTTTCCTATTTTTGGATGACATTTTGGTGGCTTCAGAACCAATTACCAGGTTTCCATAGTTATGGTCTCAACATACAATGGTTTCAACATACAATGGTCGTCCTGGAACCAATTGATATTGTAACTTGAGGGACCACTGTATTTATTTGTATGATGCGTTTCAAGGCAGTGCCAGCCTCTTCCTCAGGTACATACTTAATACTAAAAGTCCCTATCACATGACCGGAAACACCTCAAAAATAATTTACATATCACATAAATTCTACCATAATGATATATATATATATATATATATATATATATATATATAAACATAACACAACATATGACTCAGGAAATAACAAAGAAACAAAAATTTGACATAAAGGAATAACAAAAAAACAGAGAAACACCCCTACACATGGTACGTCCAATGACATAATTTAAACTCTCAGGTGCAAATGTGTTAAATCTGTCTGCACAGTGCGTCCGATGTATTGTACACCGCAACAACATGTCAAAAGATAAACCACAAATTGAGATGCACATGAAAAGGAATTATTAAATGTAAAACATTCACTCATAGATGTGGAGCAAAGAACCGGGCAAAGGGGGCCACAAATTGGCCCATGGTAAGTATGCTTTTCATCAGTGTCACCCGCCCTACAATCTTGTACCAACAGGTTAGTGCGGGTGACACTGATAACAGTTTTACTTTAAAGGAAAAATCTGGCAATCCTTTAGAATATCTATCTTTATTGTTTATGTTTTGAGTACTTGTTATGAACCTTGTACAGTGCAAAATAAAATAAAAAAAAAAAAAAAAAAAAAAAAAGAGACTTAAACAAGTGTGGGAAAATGAAAACAAAAATATTGTTACAGAGGTAATCGGACAGTGTAATTTTGTTTCCATTCTTGTTATGGCATTTGTATAACTTTACTGTATGATATGTATTCTTTAAGCCCTTTGATAAAAATAAATTTTTGATTTTCTTACTGTAAAAAAAAAATAAAATAAAAAAAATGAAGAATATCTAATGAAGGCATGTTTTCTACACATATAATATCACATAGAACAGAATCCTGGAGATCAGCTCATCATCAGGTCATCTGGGGAGCTGCTATAGAGAAGAGAGCTGTCCTGAAGAGAGAACCCTTTATTTAATAGTCACTGTTGTTTCAAACAACCCCCCCCCCCCCCCCATTCAACAGCCAATGTTTATTTACCAAAAGTGACTTTACTTCAGAAAATAAAAGCTGTAAAGTCTTGGTCACTAGGTGTCTACCTTCCCTGCAATCTGCTATTTACTACCTGATGGTAGGGGAAATCTGTCTCTGGTAACAGTCACAGCGACAAAGAGCACAGTGTTCTACACAGACAAAAGGTCGGATTAGGCTGGGTTCACACTATGTTTTCTCCCATACGGGAGCGCATACGGCAGGGGGGAGCTAAAACCTTGCGCTCCCGTATGCCTTCGTATGCGCTCCCATATGTCATTCATTTCAATGAGCCGGCCGGAGTGAAACGTTCGGTCCGGTCGGCTCATTTTTGCGCCGTATGCGCTTTTACGACCGGACCTCAAACCGTGGTTGACCACAGTTTTAGGTCCGGGGGAAAAGCGCATACGGCGCAAAAATGAGCCGACCGAATGTTTCACTCCGGCCGGCTCATTGAAATGAATTACATACGGGAGCACATAGAAAGGCATACGGGAGCGTGAGGTTTTAGCTCCCCCCTGCCGTATGCGCTCCCGTATGGGAGAAAACGTAGTGTGAACCCAGCCTCAGCTGGTCGGGGAGTAGAGTGCTATGCTGCCCGCTTCCCTTGCCTTATATTTTACGATCAAAGCTAATCTCAGGAGTGAGATCGTGCGATCAACAACCTTTGACATGTCTGAATGACATTCCAAAAAGTTGTTTTTCACAAAAGTAACATTTTAAAGTTTGAATGATGTCATGGGGCTGAATTTTTTATGTCACACATTCTCATAGATAATGATGTCATCATACATTCTTTTAGATAATGATGTCTCAATCTTACTAGATCATTTGAATATCCATTATTGTCATTGGGGAATTGTATAATAAATATGCTGCAGATTTCTGTTAGGCTAAACAAATGAGTTGAAATTTAATTTTTTTTGTACTATGCTGTTGCAATAAAGACAAGACTATCTGAATGATGGAGTGCCTTTGTTTCCTAGAATATAATGCAACACTGTGACATCACAATGCCCCACTGAGGCATCAAAATGTCAGACAGTAACATAACAATGTAAAAATGCGATATCACAATGCCCCAATATCACAATATATCACCGTAACGTTATAATGCCAAACAGTGGTGTTACAATGCCCCACTTTGATATCACAATGCCACACTGTCACATCAAAATTTTTAAATGTGGCATAACAATAGCCCACTGCGACAAAACAGTATTTCAATGTGATATCAAAATGCCCAACTATGACTTTACAAAACTTAAATATGATATCCCAATGCTCAACTGTAACAATACAATGCCCAACTGTACTATCAAAGAGAATAAAAGTGTGGCACTCCCCCAGATCTCAGTGATGCCCACTCCAATTGGTTGATGCTATCATTGTTTGTATTAGTGGATATTGTTGGATTAGCTGGGGAGAGTCCTGGCTGAGTGTGCCTGCATATTTTGTGCTGCTCTACTCCTTTGCACCACAATGCCCCATTGTGACATCACATTGGCCAAATGGTACACCACAATGCTCCAATGTTGAAGTATAGAAAAAATCAGTGTGGCACTCACTGGGTTTGCGTGACACTTATTCAGGGTTCATTACATGTGAGGAAGGGGAGAAAAAGGACAGAGCTCTGAGGAGCTGCAGAGTGTTAGGGCATGGTCATGCCTTCAGTTATGTACATGGCTCCAAAGAGACATCCCGATTCCCAGCAGTGACATCACAATGCTCCCTGGGATGTCACTCTCAAATCTTATATCCTAATGATCACCTGTGACATCACAATGTCCCAATGTGACATCTCAGTGCCCCACTGTCATATGAAAATGTCCAAATTTGACATCAAAATGTAACAACTTCCCACTGTGTTGTCATTATGCCCAAAAGGTGACATTAAAATGCCCATTTTTTAAGTCATAATGCCCCACTGTGAAGTTACAATGCCCATATGTGACCTCATAATGCCCACTGTCATCTGACATCACAATGCTCCACTGGGACCGCACCACTTCTTGATTAGACATAATGGGGGAGATTCATCAAAACTTGTGCAGAGGAAAAGTTGACCAGTTGCCCATAACAACCAATCAGATCGCTTCTTTTATTTTTGAAAAGGTCTAGGAAAAATGAAAGAAGCGATCTGATTGGTTGCTTTAGGCAACTGGTCAACTTTTCCTCAGCACAGGTCTTGATGAATTTCCCTCAATATAAAAATGAAAAACAGAAACAAGGATACAGTTCACCCTTTAAAATATGACCCACCAGGTGCACAGAAAACTTACAGCCATCTTGTAAGGATGAGCATGGAACAACAAGTGAATCTCCAGATGGAGGACCTTCCAGAACAATATACATAAAATGTTCACACTTTACTGGAGAAACGACAGCATACTACAAATCCCAATTGAGAGTTGAAGTCTGCGCGATTTCTCATGTACCTGCACTTTGTTGAGCAAACATCCACCGCTTCTCCTCCCTCATCTGTCCTGCTCCTCCAACAGAGATGTTTTAGCGTCTAGTCACATGTACAGTATCCTGCACATATTTGATATGCAGGATTTGAAGCTGCAGAATTGAAGCTGTGTTCAGCCATTATGTTTACATTCAAATCTGCAGCATAAATTCAAATATGCGAAGGACACTTTACATGTGATTACACCCTTAGGGTACGTTCACACCTACAGGTCCTGTTGTTTTGCTGCATATTTTGTGCAGCTGATTTTGCTACTTATTAACTTCTCTGAATAGTAAAATTAGCTGGAGAAAATAAAGTAGCAAAAAAAAAAAAAAATGCAGCAGATTCTTTATGTGTGAACGTACCCTTAATATGGATTTCTCATAAAGGATTCTGTTTTAACCAAGATGCTGTTGAGTGCTGCTTCTTCCTATCTATTTTTGAAATGCCCCACAGTGACATCAAATTCCTGTATGTGACATCCCAAAGACCCGCCGTGACATCACAGTGCCCAAACGTTCTATTTCTTAAAGGATACTGTCAGCTTGTTCCCCCCGCACTAACCAGTGGTACTGGCTGGTAGTGTGGGGGACGCTGATCAGTTTGATGCCTACCATGCCCTGATCTTTGCCCCGCCGTTTGGCCGAAATCTTCCTTTTTCTGTATATGCTAATTAGGTGCTAACTGGCAAAGGTGGCGTAACTGGCACTCTGACGTCAGCACCACTCGTCCGCAGCGTGGCCCAGCTCATCAATATTCTTCCCCTCTCTCGTCTCCCTGCTCTGGTTAGTGCGGGGGGAGCAAGCTGACAGTTTCCCTTTAATGCCCTAATGAATGTGACATCATAAAGCCTAACCGTCAACTCAAAGTCTCTGAATGTGACATCACAATGAACCACTGTAACACACATGTATAGAAGAGAAAAATGAAAAGCAGAGCTGAAGCAGCAATCACCACAATCCACCCTTGCTCCCTGTGTTGGATTGTGTTAAGGCTTGGACGTTTCCCAGTACTAAACATGTAAAAAAAGAAAATGGCAGCAGCACACATTGGTCAACAAAATGGAGGCTCTTAGCGCACTTTTTGATCAAAACGTGTCCCCCCATCCACCACGCGGAGGTGGCCTCTTATCGGATGGGTCCCTAAACACTCACCTACCTCAGGCTGGGTGACATGTTGGATCCACTAACGATCCCAACCACCTCCTGTGAAAATAGGGGAGGGGATGCACGGCTACAGAGGGAGCCACTCCCCCCAAAATTGCACAGCAATGGAAAAAAAAACAACTGAAAATGTAGCCAGCACCTAAACCCAATACACGGGTGCACGCTGCTGTGGCAAGTACAAAACATGTAAAAAAAGAAAATGGCAGCAGCACACATTGGTCAACAAAATGGAGGCTCTTAGCCGTGCATCCCCTCCCCTATTTTCACAGGAGGTGGTTGGGATCGTTAGTGGATCCAACATGTCACCCAGCCTGAGGTAGGTGAGTGTTTAGGGACCCATCCGATAAGAGGCCACCTCCGCGTGGTGGATGGGGGGACACGTTTTGATCAAAAAGTGCGCTAAGAGCCTCCATTTTGTTGACCAATGTGTGCTGCTGCCATTTTCTTTTTTTACATGTTTTGTACTTGCCACAGCAGCGTGCACCCGTGTATTGGGTTTAGGTGCTGGCTACATTTTCAGTTTCCCAGTACTGCCAACTTCCTCCCTGCTTGCTTAATTGCAATGACCCACTGAGACATCTCAATGCCTGATTTTGACACCAAAATGCCCCACTGTAACATCACACGTCCACACTGTGACATCACTGTACCCCAACGTGACAGCAAAAGGCACAACTGGGACATTGCAATGTAACAAAGCTAATAGAAACAGAGTATAGGATGCACTCACAGATTAAAAGCTTCCATCTTTATTCAGATCCTTTTAAAATCATGGCTGGGACAGGTGGAGAGAGAATCTGTGGTCAGCGAGATGCTGAGTTAAAAAAAAAGCCTGAGTCTTTTTTCATTCAGCATCTTGCTGACCACAGATTCTCTCTCCACCCGTCCCGGCCATGATTTTAAAAGGATCTGAATAAAGATGGAAACTTTTAACCGGTGAGTGCATCCTATACTCTGTTTCTATTAGCTTTGTTATATTGGACTGTCTGGATATTTAGGTTTATGCACCACCACCATTGACCTCCCTCTGGACTATACAGGTATTCCTCACAATTGTTTTTTCAGGGTTGTTCATAGCAATAGTGCCGGTCCAGTTTTCTCTCAGCTTAGTGTGATACTACAATGCCCAACTGTGATATTACAATGCCAGAATGTTAGAACATGCCCCAATGTGACATCTAAATACCTGAAAGGGGAAACCTAATGCTTGAATGTAACATTACAATGCCCCAATGTGGCATCACTATTCCCAAATGTGAAATCACTATGCCCAAATGTGACATTACACCGCCTTATAGAAGACAGGAAAATGCCCAAATGAGACACAACACTGCCTTACAATACCCCACTGTAGGTATGGACTGTGTAGTATATCTTACCATAACTGTCTCCATTTGGGAACACAAACGAAATCTGAAAAACATCAGGAGCACCTAGGAAAAAAACGGACAGCTGTATATTACCTTGGGTCTTTTCAGAAGATCAGTAGGCACAAAGAAGCTGCATACATAGAAATGCATTCAATAAAGGGTTTTTCTCACCATACCAATTTCACTTCCAACCGTTTTGACCACCCAGCTGAAGCCTGGGTTCTAATAACCGTGTAGGTTACAATATATTTTGTATAGATTATTTACCAGCGGATAAGTAGCTGATCTACGAAAGGGGAAATCTACAACTCACGTGATTTGTTCCATGGATGAGCAGCTGATAAACCACAAACTGCTCTGTCATTTTGCACTCTCAAGATGCAGTTTTTTGGGTGTTTTTTCCCCCCCAATAAATAGTAAGTTTGTGATTCTTTCATCATGTGCATCAAGGAATTCTATTGCAGAAATGGTGAAAAAAAAGGCAGAAAAAATGCCAATGCCAATGGTGTTCTTTATGGCTTTTTTATTTTTATTTTGCTTCTATAGACTTCTATGGGGAAAAAGGCTAAGACTGTAAAAAAATAAATAAATAAAAAAAAATAAAAAAAACATAGTATCAACATGCTGAAATTTTGAAAAACTGTCACTGAGCCCAAAAACGCTAAAAAACGCTAAAGAGCTAACATCCAGCTGCAGACAAAAAAAAAAACAAAAAACAATGTGCGCCATTTGCGGTGTATAAAAAAAAAAAAAAAATGATAAAAAAGTGAAAACTTAGCCAGAGACAAAAGCGCAGTGTGAACTCGGCCTAACTTGATTTTATGTGTTGTGGGGCATGTGAACGGGTGAAATAGTTCCTCTTTAGGGTACGTTCACGCATACGCAGGTTTGATGCCCAGGATTTTCTGCTGCAGAATTCAATGAAAACTAAATGACTGAGCACAGCTTCTAATCTGCAGTTACAAACCCTGTGCATCAAATCTACGTGGATCCTGTACGCGTAAACGTACTGGGTTCACACCATGTTTTTGCAATACAGTTCCCGTATACATTTTTAATTTGAAATTCCTACGGAACCGTATTGAAAACCGCATGCATTGACTCTCCTATGAAAACCGTTTGCCAAAAGATGCATCAGATTGTGTACTTTTTGCATCCTGTACGGTTTTGTCTTTTTTTTCCCATACCCGAAACGGTAGCCTACCACCGGGTGAAAAAACATATTGAAACGTAACATGGGAGTCAATGGGAACCGTACAGAACCATATATGCTTACGGTTCCATCTGGTTTTCACCATACAGTTTTTGACTTTGCAGTTTTTTTCTTGGAATTTCAATCAAACAAGTGAAACTTTATTCAAAATGGAGTGAAAAGTTAAAAACTTATACTTTTTTTCTTAAAAAACGGATGCAACGGACATCATTTTTCAAACCATATACAGTTTTTAACTGTATACAGGTTGAAATATCTACACACGTTTTGATACAGTTTAGTCCGGTTTTGAGGAATCCGTTTTTCATCAAAAAACTGATACGGGAACTGTAATGCAAAAACGTGGTGTGAATGCACCCTAAGTTTCATCAAAACATGTGCAAAGGAAAAGTAGCCCAGTTCCCCCACAGCAACCAATCAGATCGTTTCTTTCATTTTTAAAAAGGACTCTGAAAAATAAAAGAACATCAATTAATCTAATTGGTTGTCATGTGCAACTGGTCATCTTTTCCTCAGTACAGGTCTTGATGAATTCCTAATTGAAGAGAAAAGTATACCGTTTCTAGCAGTGGTGACATCATATCTCATCGTTTATAGGGTTATTATTGACAATGACAATCCGCCCTATCATACCGTATAACCGCATTCTTACCGCCAGCTTCCACTGTCCCCTGTTCCATAGTTGCTTCCGGGTAAAGCACACAAACCAAGCTACTGCGTTACCATGGCAAAGCGCCCCTCACTGAGGAGGCGGGAAAAATGTGGCGTAAAGTATAACAGACCAATAGGGTGGCAGGGGCCGGTCTGGGATGCCGGCTGCGCGTGCGTCACGTGACTCTACAGGAAGTTGCCCCTCCGTCCTGTGGTAGAAGTGAGTAAATGTGTGTATTGTTGTAGTGATGTTGTCTCTGATTTGTACAGATAGACCAATCTTTATTGTACACGATAAACGGTGACAATAAACAAAGAAAGGGGGTCTTAGGGGCATGTCATTTAATTTAGGGCTGGAAAAGTGTCTACAGCTGGACAGAGCATGCTGATGTTAGTAGTACTACAATAGCTGGGGGGGGGGTCACAACAGGTTACAATGTATTGATCTGTGGATTATTATTGTTTAAAGAGTAGCTCCCACCATCCTATTTTTTTTACCTGTCCCTGCCTATTGCACATCTATCCCTAACCTTATCCCTGCTTTTAATTTTTATTTTTACTATATTAAAAATGCCTTTTGTCTGCCTGACAGTGTGCTCACTACCAGGCAGACTTCCCCAGCAGGCACCACGTCACTGATGCCTGCTGGGGGGGGGGGGACTTCTGCCCTTAGTTCATCTACACAGGGTGCCTCCAGCTGTTTCACCACTACAACTCCCAGCTTGCCCTGACATCTATTGGCCGTCAGGGCATGCTGGGAGTTGTAGTATTGAAACAGCTGGAGGAACCCTGTGTAGATAAACTATTAGTTAGTTACATGCGGCGCTAGCCTGTCCCGTCCCCTCCATCTCCCACCCCCCGCGCCATTCCCTCCATCACAAACCCCACCTCCCGCATACCCCGTTCCCTCATTACACTTACTGCAGCGTCCGGCAGTGGGCGTGCAGGGACAGCGGCAATGTGCGGTAGGAGTGGCCTCCCAGCTATTGGCCGGGGAGACAATGCGCTCGCTCCCTGCCTGTCTGATTGACATGCAGGGAGCAAGCGCAGGCGGAATGAAAAAGGACCCATGCCCGGCCGCATCAGTCCTTTTTCAGGCCTCTGTACCAGCGTTCACGAGCCTGTGGCTCTCCAGCTGTAGCAAAACTACAACTCCCATCATGCCTGGACAGCCTATGGCTGTCCAGGCACGATGGGAGTTGTAGTTTTGCAACAGATGGAGAGTTAAAATTTCTGCTATCAGGGTAATGATGAGAGTTGTAGTTTTGCAACAGTTTGATGGTCACACTTTTGCCTGTCTGGCCATGATGAGAGTTGTAGTTTTGCAATAGAGAATCAAAATTTCTGCTACCAGGGCATGATGGGAGTTGTAGTTTTTTTTTTTTTATTATGAGAGAGAGAGTCACAAGTTGGGGACCTGTTCTATTCTGTCTCACTCCAGCATTCCCAAATAGAAAGTTGGTACATAAGGGGAGATTCATCAAAACCTGTGCAGAGGAAAAGTCGACCTTTTCAGTTTGGAAAAGGTCTCTGAAAAAGGAAAGAAGTGATCTGATTGGTTGCTATGGGCAACTGGTCAACTTTTCCTAAGCACAGGTGTGGATGAATCCGCGCAAAGAATGAACATGTTCTTTCTTTGCGCGGAACAATTTCAGCGGTGGAATTGTCCGCCGCTTAAATTCCACAGTGTGAACGGATCTTGCGGAGACCCATTCACACTAATGTTAAGTTCACACCACGGAATTCTGCTCGCGTAATTCCGCTCATGGAATTCCGTAGTGTGAACGCACCTTAATGCATTATGTATTGCCTTCTATAAAGCTACTTAGACAATTTGGTTTAAATTTCACCCCTTAGTTTTTCTATACAGTATATTAATGTAGTAGTATTTTCTAGCGACTTTTGTGCCAGTTTTATAGCTACAACTTTAAAATGTTTTCCACTTTTTCGATCATGACGATTGAATGAGTCTTACGCATTGGGGGTTGCAGAGACTTCAGTCTCCTCACAGCTGCCATATAAATCAGTCAGCAGAAGACAGGCTCTGGTTACAGCAGTCTATATTCTGCTGCAGACATAAAATGTTATGAAACAGTTGGCGGGAAGTCCAGGTATGATATATGAAGTGTGGGATATATGTATAATGTGATGTGATATTGTGTATCCACAGATGGATTTTCCTACAAGGAGGAAAGGCAAACCAAACAAAGGCGGTGGCAAAGGACGTGGTTCCGGTAGAGGGGGCAGAAGAGGAGGTGGCAGTGGCCGTGGAGGTGGCAGTGGCCGAGGAGGTGGCAGTGGCCGAGGAGGTGGCAGTGGCCGAGGAGGGAGTAGAGGCGGAAGATTCGGGGCTGAACCTGGAGGAGGAGGTGGTGGAATAGGAGGCAAGAAAAGCTCTAGTAAAGCATGGGATGATGGAGATGACATATGCTTCTCTAGAAAACCAGAGAGACTGCCAAGGTAAATAGTGTCACTGACATTACCTCTGTTTGGCTGGGTTCACAGTGCAGTTTTTTATTGAATATTTGAGTCTTCTCGTTCTGCATGTTGGCCCTTTAGGATAACTTTTTTTTTTTCTTTGTGGCTGAAAAATATATTAAAAAAACTGCACCAAATTATACTTTGTGATCCTAGCCTAAAGCAATAGAATGGGCAGAAGATACCTATGTCAGTCTGCTAAACTGCTCTCTTCTCTATATTATTATACTGGTAGATCAGATTGCATGTTTAATGTGACACATTCCCTTTAAAGAAGACCTGTGGCAAAGTTCCCCAAAGTCTCCCGCAAAAAAAAGAGATTTTACTATCATTAAAGTGTAACTGTCATTTGGGTGTAAAAATCCTGGCATGTCCCTGCAGCTATCGCCTGTGTGTCTCTGTGCAGAGACAAAATATAGGAATGGGTGGGACGAGCAGGGCTCTGTGCAGTGGGGACGAGCGGGGCTCTGTGCAGTGGGGACGAGCGGGGCTCTGTGCAGTGGGGACGAGCGGGGCTCTGTGCAGTGGGGACGAGCGGGGCTCTGTGCAGTGGGGACGAGCGGGGCTCTGTGCAGTGGGGACGAGCGGGGCTCTGTGCAGTGGGGACGAGCGGGGCTCTGTGCAGTGGGGACGAGCGGGGCTCTGTGCAGTGGGGACGAGCGGGGCTCTGTGCAGTGGGGACGAGCGGGGCTCTGTGCAGTGGGGACGAGCGGGGCTCTGTGCAGTGGGGACGAGCGGGGCTCTGTGCAGTGGGGACGAGCGGGGCTCTGTGCAGTGGGGACGAGCGGGGCTCTGTGCAGTGGGGACGAGCGGGGCTCTGTGCAGTGGGGACGAGCGGGGCTCTGTGCAGTGGGGACGAGCGGGGCTCTGTGCAGTGGGGACGAGCGGGGCTCTGTGCAGTGGGGACAAGCGGGGCTCTGTGCAGTGGGGACAAGCGGGGCTCTGTGCAGTGGGGACAAGCGGGGCCCTGTGCAGTGGGGACAAGCGGGGCCCTGTGCAGTGGGGACAAGCGGGGCCCTGTGCAGTGAGGCTGATTGGCAAGCCAGTTACTGTGCAGTGGAATCCCATTGCCAGCAATGGGACTCTGTGGCACCGAAATTTTCAAGTGGAATTTAAAAAAAGAATTCAGCTCGGAAATTCCGTAGTGTGAAACCGGCCTAAGAGACTAGAGACCGATAGCTCTAGCCAAAAGCCATAATATTTTTATGGTGGTAGAAGTTTCTTTCTTTAACAAAAAAGTTTCTTGCTATTAATGTGCACATGTTCTCCTTTTTGTATATCACGCCTTCTATTTTTTAGTTTTAGTCATTGTAACCGACGTGCCCAGCGGTCCCGTGGTGGCAATACCCACAGCACTCCTCTTCAGACTCTGCACATGACCACTGAGAACCAAGAACGTGTCAAAGCTCTTTTGCGTGATCTTCAAGAGCCAGATCTAGACACGGTTGTTGAGTAAGTAGATATAATCCTGAAGAGTGTATTTTCTTTTTCATTCTGTGTGATTTGTAAAGAGTACTTCTAAATAGAGGTTGTGCAATACATACATGTATGTTATAGTCAAGATTACATAAATAACACTAAAGCAGAAATATACTATCATACACAGTGATGTGGGGTCAGACTTGGAGGAAGATTATGAGTACAGCAGCTCCCAAGATGGGGAAGAAGAGGATGAAGATGAACACTGTGAGGCTGATTTGGGATTTGATCTTTGGTCTTCTCCACAAGAAGCACTGGGAGTAGCTGGGAAGCTTTCCCCAGAGGCACCTACCAAGATGTTACCTGAGGCAGTCATATCACCTTTTGCTATAGGGAAACTATCTCGGTAGGTCAATCAGTGTGCTAGACAGCCTTCCCTGAGAATCATCTTCAGAAATAAATGCCATTTGCCTTTTGTGTATTTATAGAGGGTGATAACAGTATACTTTTGCATTTCTGCAGTTACGGTTTTGACCGTGAGAGATGTTTGACCGCCTTGAGGACCCATGATGGAGATGTTGGATCATCCCTCGAATACTTGTTGCTGCAGTGTTTTTCAGAAGCATTTGGCATCCAGACTAAAATGCCACGGACTGCTGATCAAATCAGCATGGAAGACATCTTGGCCTTGCGTCAGGAGGAAGCCTTTGTCCTCAGCTCGATTTGTGGGGAGAAGTTTATTGAGAGGATCCCAAACAGTGTATGGACTGTGGGACTTGAGCTTGGTTACCTAACAGACAGGCTTCAGAAACCCAGAAATCCGGACCGTGCCAAAAATTTTGTAAAACCAACACCTAATAATATCTGCAAGTTTTTTTTGAAAGGAGAAAATTGCCATTTTGGGTCTAAATGTAGATTTAGGCATGAATCCCCAAAGCAGAATATGAAGGATGACTCTCACCTAAGTGCTAATGACACCGGCTACCTGTACGAACTGGAAATCCGGTTCCCAAAAGACAATAAATACCCTTATCAAGCACCACTCATAGCATTTCATTCACTTAATGAGAATCTTCCAATGGGTTGTCGCCTACACATGGCAGAGTACTTGTATGAAAAAGCATTAACTGTTGCTCAAACCGGCGAACCTGTCGTCTTTTCCCTTGTCAGCTGCTTGGAGGATGAAGATGATATTTTACAGTTACTTGCCAATACACATCATCGCTACAGTGTCCCACCACCTGTCATACGGCCTATATCAGAAATCAAGAAACCACCCATAATTGTTAATAAACCATTGAGCTCTGAAAAACCAACTCGTGCTCCCGAAGGTATTGAAATGCTTTTATCAGGTCACGTCCAGGGTATTTGAGGCCTTTTAATTTCATTTTTGTTGTTTTTTTATTTGGTGTGTACCGCAAAGATCAAACAACACTGCTGGGGGCATTCATTATCTTATATAATTTTTTGACATTATACTTTGCTAGTGCTGTACAGGAAATTAACACTAGAAATGAAGGAAGTAAACTCCAGCTCGGTTCATGAACATGTGGCTTTATTCACATCAACGAGGCAACAGGTACAGGGAGGAAGTGCATTTCGGCCAGGTGCTGGCCTTAGTGGTACGACTAAGGCCAGCACCTGGCCGAAATGAGTCACTTCCTCCCTGTACCTGTTGCCTCGTTGATGTGAATAAAGCCACATGTTCATGAACCGAGCTGGAGTTTACTTCCTTCATTTCTATTGTTCTGGGTGAGGTACACACCTTCTCCCTGCTCGAGATCCAGACCAGGGATAGAGCCGGAATACTTCTATTTTTTCACATAGGAAATTAACGCTGTTCTATTTACTTGATAAAGGCAAAAGACGAGTGCACTCACTGGATTCATCCAAACTTCTGCTTGCTTTATTCATGAAGTGAGATTAACATTACATTAGCAAAGGCCAGCATTTCTCCCCCGTGTGCAGAGCAGATTTTGCAAGGACATCTCTCCTGGGTGACGGCGGCTGTTTTACCCCTGTCGGGGTTTCCTCAGGCTCCCTCGTGACCCCCAATGACAGCTATCCTCTGCACAGTCATATAGGAAAGGATATCCTTAAAGTTACAGAATGACACCCCTTGGACTGCACTACTGGGGCATTCTGATGACATGTCTCCTTCCTGTGTCTGTAAGGTGCAGGGTTTTTCTAGAGATTTAGTACGGGTCTATATAAGAAAAATACAAAATCCATCCCTTCCTAAGTGAATAGTAGTAGCTATAGTTAAATATGTTGTGGGAATTTGTATTTCTACTGATTTGAATCCGCACAAAATCTCCATGACAGCCAGCAGAGATCTTAAGTACAGAAACATAAAGTATATAAGAAAGTTGAACAACTTTTCTTTATACACTGATTTAGTTTTTTTTATACAAAACAGAAAAGCCCTAATTAAGCACATGGGGCTTATAAATTCATATGGGTTAAAAAAAATCTATTGAACTGGCTGTTGATCCATGGACAAAAAAAAGTAATTTCACTATCCATGCTCTGGCTTCCTGGAGAAGTAGGAGACATTCAGACCTCAGTCTCTGTGGAACGACTTCTTTAAAGGGGTTATTCAGGGTTAGGAACACAGAGCTAATTTCATCCAAAATGAGCAGCACCCATTTCCTCAGATTGTGTGTGGTATTACAACTTAGCTCCCTTCACTTCAATGGAACTGAGCTGCAATGCCACAAACAACCTGGGGCCATATGCGGTGCTGTTTTTTTTTTTTAAAAGAAATTAGTTCTGTGTTTTTATTGCTAGATAACCTCTTTTAGGACTAAATGAATTGATGCCTAATTCATTAGATTCGGATTTGGAGAATCTGTAGATTAACTCCTCTATAATAATTTATTTTTCATGGTAACAAACATGCTATCAATTCATTAAATTAGCAGAAGGTGCCTATTGTGTTGCTATGTGATTGTCTTAATAATTTTACCAGTATGCCTTGTCTTTATATTCGTATCAGTAATTCTATGCCTGTCGTGTTTCCGTTACTAGGTAAGAAGGAGGTGACTATTGTGAGGGAAGAGTTTAATAAACTTATCCAGACAGAAGACGATGAACTGGACAATTTGGCTGTGGTGGTAGAAAATGAAAGTTATGCCAATCTTAAGAAAACACAAGCCAAAAAATACTTGAACCCCAAAGCTTTTCTTACAGAGAATGCCAAGATCTGTAAGCATTTCAAGACCAAACAGGTATATTGACCATATTGTACAGAGCAGCCACTCCTTGCATCACTATATACATATAAATGAATGGCTGCCAATGTTATACATAAAATACAATGAAAGAGGAATGATGGGTGGCACTCGCCAGTATCTTGTGAGGTAGACAGCTTTATTAAGGGGTGTGTGCAATACATGCAAATTTAGGGGAGCTCAGATGCCGCAGACACGCACCAAGAGATGACATTAACTTGAATTATCTTCCTAGGCTACCAAACGTTACCAGTCTATGCTTCAAGAGAGGATGAAGCTACCAGCATGGGAGCAACAAGATGCCATACTGAAAAACCTGGCTAGGCATCAGGTCCTGGTTGTTTGTGGAATGACAGGGTAAGTGTATTGTACTTGGCTTTTACAGGTATGTCTTTTACCCATGGCACATTTTAATACAGGAGACTATTGCATCATGTCTTAACCCCTTAACGACGCAGGACGTAAATGTACGTCCTGGTGATGTGGTACTTAACGCACCAGGATGTACATTTACGTCCTAACCATAACCGCGGGCATCGGAGCGATGCCGGCATCATGCGCCGCAGGTCCCGGCTGTGGATCACAGCCAGGGACCCGCCGGTAATGGCGGACACCCACGATCCTGCGGATGTCCGCCATTAACCCCTCAGATGCCGTGATCAATACCGATCACGGCATCTGCAGCATCGCGGTCACTTAACAGGATGATCAGATCGCCCGCAGCGCTGCCGCGGCGATCCGATCATCCTGCACGGCAGACGGAGGTCCCCTCACCTGGCTCCGCTGCCTTCCGGGAGTCTTCTGCTCCGCAGACCAGAGCAGAAGATGACCGATAACCCTGATCAGTGCTTTGTCCTATACATAGCACTGAACAGGATTAGCAATCGAGTGATTGCTTTAAATAGTCCCCTATGGGGACTATTAAAGTGTAAAAATAAAAGTAAAAAAATAAAGTAAAAAAAATGTGAAAAACCCCCTCCCCCAATAAAAACGTAAATTGTCCCATTTTCCCTATTTTTCCCCCAAAAAGTGTAAAAAAAATAAAATAAAAAAAATTATATACATATTTGGTATCGCCGCGTGCGTAAATATCCGAACTATTAAAATAAAATGTAAATGATCCCGTACGGTGAACGGCGTGAACGTAAAAAAAAAAAAAAAGTCCAAAATAGCTGCTTTTTTTTATAACATTTTATTCCAAAAAAAATTAATAAAAAATTTAAAAAAAGTTTTGTATAAGCCAATATGGTATTAATAAAAAGTACAGATCACGGCTCAAAAAATTAGCCCTCATACCACCGCTTATACGGAAAAATGAAAAAGGTCTTCTAAATAGGGGGATTTTAAACGTACTAATTTGGTTAAAAAGTTTGCGATTTTTTTTTTTTAAGCGCAACAGTAATAGAAAAGTGTATAATCATGGGTATCATTTTAATCATATTGACCCAGAGAATAAAAAACAGATGTCATTTTTACCATAAATTGTACGGCGTGAAAACAAAACCTTCCAAAATTTGCAAAATTGCGGTTTTCTTTTTAATTTCCCCACACAAATAGTATTTTTTTGGTTGCGCCATACATTTTATGATAAAGTGAGTGATGGCATTACAACTGACAGTTGCTCGCGCAAAAAACAAGCCCTCATACTAGTCTGTGGATGAAAATATAAAAGAGTTATGATTTTTTGAAGGTTAGGAGGAAAAAACGAAAACGTAAAAATAAAATTGTCTGAGTCCTTAAGGTCCAAATGGGCTGAGTCCTTAAGGGATTAATGGGGTACTCCGGTGGAAAACATTTTTATTTTTTTTTGCTCTGGACAGTTCCTGACATGGACAGAGGTGTCAGCAGAGAGCACTGTGGGCAGACAGAAAAGAAATTCAAAAAGAAAAGAACTTCCTCTGTACTATACAGCAGCTGATAAGTATTGGAAGGATTAGGATTTTTAAATAGAAGTAATTTACCTTTCTGGCACCAGTTGATTTAAAAAAAAAAAAAAAAAATTTTTCCACTGGAGTACCCCTTTAAAACATTTTCATGTATTTTACAATGCATTTATTTTTATTTCCTGCTTAGTCTTGAGACTTAATATCTTGGCTGGGAACACACGTGGCTTGGAGGCTCAATCAAAGGTTCTATCAAAAATAATAAAAAATACAGGGCAAAATAGAGCAGTATGCTACGCTGTTTTGTGCAGTGAAATGTTGGACAATACAGCCGAAACCTGAAAAATCCCATTAACATCCCTGTGATCCCATAGGTGCTGTTGGTGCCCGTCTTGTAAAGAATCTACTGGCACTGTGTTGTGTTTTGCTCCTTTTACCTAATACAATGCAGGTCTGAATCCAGCCTTAACTTGCTCTGGCAGTGCTACAACAACTATTTTGATTGAAAATAACTTTATTATGAAACAATCCTATTAGACATACGTACAGTGTACTGCGACACAGCATAGGTGAGGTAACAATACACAAAATATTACTGTACATAGTACAGCATGCATCATGGGTCTCTCTGCGCAATTCATCATACCACATGCTACACTAACATCCCTGCACACATTATAAAACCAAATCAAACAGTGATAGGGGACAACAAGTCCCCTCAAATTATCTGATTTTGACCAGGCATCCATAGTCTTAAGAATCTGTTCAATCCAGACAAATCAAGGGAACCTGTCATCACTTGCCACCTGAACCACAGTTTCCAGCCCCAGCAGTCTTAATTGATTGAAGGACAGTGGAGTAGGCAGAAGCCACCAGGATCACCCTCCTAGACCAGGTGGCATAAAAGTGATTACAGGTTCACTTTAAGTATACCAAAATATTCAAAGCACTTTTGGATAGTTCTGTCACCTAAAAACATTAGAAATTACTATGCATGTTAATTCAGTATTTAAATGGTTAAAACAATCTTGTAAAGTGTTAGTATATTACTGGAATATGCTATAGCTTTACATTGGCTGTAGATCGGACATATAAAAATGAAGGGGTAACAGTGCTGGTGTAACACTGCATTCTCTTCATATGATTCCACGCAAAGCAGTGGCTGGAGTGGCACTGTACTCTGAAGAGCATGCAGCACAACAGCAAACCTAAAGTGATGACCTATCATAGTGCTATATCTTCACTTCACATAATGTGAATACCTTTTTAACCTGTGTATAACTTGTGCAGCATGCTTCATTCAATGTAATAGCACATACTTATTATTATATGGAACCATCTGTGTGTGCTCATTAGATATTGAACTGATATTCAGGGTCTAGAGCTAAATTCACACTTGCTGTTTACTTTAGGAATGTACTTCTATGAAGTCATTACACTGGGTTCCTAAAGAAACCACCATGTTTTTTATAACCCAGAAGGTCACTTCTCTCATACTCGTCATGTGTTATATTTTTTTCTCTCTAGATGTGGTAAGACAACCCAGATTCCACAATTTATACTGGATGCATCTTTGCAAGGATCTGCCAGCCTTGTTTGCAATATTGTATGTACACAGCCACGAAGGATATCTGCCATTTCTGTGGCAGAAAGAGTGGCTCAGGAGAGAGCTGAGAGAGTTGGCATCTCTGTGGGCTATCAGATTAGACTGGAGAGTGTTAAGGTTAGTGGAGTGTCTGCTTCTTGCATTATAAACTTGGTATAGAAAATCTGACAGCAGTGTGTTTCGGAGCTATGGTCAAAACAATCTATGTCCAGGGACAATCTGAATGCCGCGGTGCTCAAGTACCCCCAACAGGTCATGTTTTCTGGATCTCCTTAGTCTTTTACAGGTGATATGACTGTGGTGATGCCTGATTCACTGACCATAATTATATCACCTGTGAAAGACTAAGGAAATCCAGAAAACATGACCTGTTGGGGGGGTACTTGAGCACCGCGCTTGAGAAACACTGCCATATAGGGCACCATTCACCTGGGCCAAGGGCTCAATTTGGTGCCCCCCACCCAATAAATGTAATTTCACCTATTCTATTGTATTCCACTGTATTCTATTGTTCTAGGCTAGGTGAGGGTCCCAAAAGCAGTTACCCTCCAACAAATAAAACATAAAATTGACAGGCCCCCCAATGTCCATTCCCCTCAATCCAAGCTGCAATTGGGGTATTGTTGTGTTTTTTTATTTATTTATTTTTTTTTTTTGGGACTACTATCTTGCCCACGTTGATGGTTGGGACTTTGAGATTCATACTTGTTTTGTATCAGACTGGGTATTGTCACGGTACACATATCCGGGGAGTTTTATCAAAACATGTGAAAAGGAAAAGTTGCCCAGTTGTCCATAGCAACCAATCAGATCGCTTCTTTCATTTTGCAGAGGCCTTGTTAAAAATGAAAGAAGCGAGCTGATTGTTTGGACAACTTTTCCTGTGGACAGGTTTTGATAAATCTCCCCCATGGTACTTACTGCCTCTTCTCTGTGAGTCTATAAACCTTGTCTATCTAAGACCAGACTTTGAATTTTTGAAGTATATAATCAGATGTGTGCATCTGCCTTCAATAAGGAGTTTGGTCTAATGGAACGTGATTCTCTGCTACTCCTACTCGGGTTGTTTCGTAGGTAAATGATTTATCTAACAAAGCCATGCATATTTTTTAAATATCTTTTCAAACAACCAATACTCTTTAATTCAAAACCTGCTACAGCAGCATTGTCCAAATGTTATTGTATAAAGTGTTTGATGCTTGGTCAAAAAAAAAAAAAAAAAAAAAACCCTGTAACCCTGTCACCCCCCTTCTATTTCCTTTTATTCGCAGTCTTCTTCCACCAGACTTCTGTATTGCACTACAGGTGTCCTGTTGCGGAGGCTTGAAGGTGATGGCACTTTGCATGGCGTCACTCACGTCATTGTGGATGAAGTCCATGAGAGAACAGAGGAGAGGTAACCTTGAAAACTGTTTTTTCGGGCCAGTAATATTAAACCTATTCCCCTGTGCCAACAACAGAAAGCCTTACCTTCTTTTTTTGAAGGGGGTTATTGCACAGAAATACTTGTCACCTAGCCATACGTGTTTAATGTATGATTGCCGGGTGCCCCATGATCTCTGCAACAGAGGTCCAGAGCCTTCTGTGTGTCCTCACTGCACATCTGCGCATTGAGAAGGAATTTAAATGGAACACATGCACCTTGCCGATCCATTCATTGTTGACTGAAAAACATCGAAGTACAGAACTTCCTTTGGCTGTTTCCCTTTATCTTTAAAAAAACAAAAAACAAAAGGCAGGGCATATGTGTGACCACCACTCCATTCTATATTCCTTCTTGCTGTGTTTGTGCAAAGGGGAGTAGAAGAGTGCTTGGTGGGGCACCCAGTGATTATACATTTATTAACTATCCTGTGGATAAGTGATAAATATTTTTCATGGGATAACCACTTTAGAATGAAACGTAAAGTGCACTATAATCCTTTTTTGAAATAATGTGCATTGCAGTTTCTGTCTATAAATAGCAGCACTGTAAGATCTAATGTGATTCTATAGCACTAACTCCCGTACTGGATAGAGGATGCAGGACCCTCTGTCTCTTGGCACAAACATTTGAAGAGTCCACAGCTCTGACCACAGCTGGTGTTTGCTGCTATTTTTATTTCTTTTTTTGTTAAAGAAAAACAAATGCGCAGTTTCTTGCACTATAACTGTTTTCATATATTAGTGTAGGTGTACTTCATAAAGCTGTGATTTAATGTGTATTTATGTATGTATTTATGTCCTTATTTAGTGACTTTCTGCTCTTGGTGTTGAAAGATGTCATGATTCAGAGACCAGACCTAAAAATCCTGCTCATGAGCGCCACAGTGAATGCTGAGCTCTTTTCCCAATACTTTTCTGGTTGTCCAGTTATACACATACCTGGTAAGAGTTGAGGGTATTCTAAATCCTATTAACATACAAAAAAGCTTCCCGGCGGACCCATTGGGGGAGATTTATCAAAGGATTTAGACTGGTTTTTCCTGTCTAAACTTTTCGCATTGTAAATATGTGCAACTTTTTTGCGACTTTAGCTTTAGAGGATTTTTAGAACATGATGCATTCTAGTCTATATTAGACGGAAAAATGCATTGGTGCTGAATTTATCAAAAGCGACTTTTCGCTGACAAGTCACATCGGCTGAAAGTACGCTGAAATGTCAGACCATGCTTGAGCAGGTTTAAATACCGTCTAAAGCTTAGATCACCAAGTCCGTGTGCAGAATTTATCAAGAGCCGTGTGACTTTTGATAAATAGATCGGCCTAACCCTCTGTAGTTTGGTCTATATTGATGTGGGACATAGACAGCTTTGATAAATCTCCCCCATTGACTTTAAAAGACCTAAGCTAGTCTAATAGTGGCGGCATTTTCTAAATGTGTATCATTTTTGTGCAGGACTCAGACGTGAAGTAGACAATGCTTTTGAGTCCCACACAGATATAATTTTATGTTGAGGAAATGGAGTGAGTGTAGTCACACTTAGACTATATTAATCTTATTAAAGACTATGGTTCCCCGGGAAATTTTTTGAGTCGGGTTGCTAACTTGTGCTGACAATGGCCCTTATTTACTAAGATTGTTGTGTAGGTTTCTTTGTGGGTTTTAATTCCCTACAATTTATTTTCCACGGTATTTACTAAGGTTTCCCTACATTTTCCGCTTTCCCTACATTTTGCTTTTTTCACACATGCTCTGATCTGTCTGGTTTTCCTCAGCTGAAATCCACCACATTTTATGTGGAAACCTTAGTAAATATGTTGGGTTTTTGTGAAAATGTCGGGAACACACCCCTTTTCAGAGACCATACCCCATTTTCCCAGCGGCCACGCCCCCTGCGCCGCACATTCTGGCGCAGACAGATTTGTGGCGCAGATTCTTGCGCAGACAGAATTTCTGGCGCAATGCGACAGAATCTGGCGCACAACCCGACAAAACATGTTGGTTTGCAATAGTAAATGAGGGCCAATGTGTAGCTATAAAAAACAACTTACTTGATGCTATCCCTGCTGGATAAGGTGCAGATCTGCATCAGTCATCAAATGATGAAGCAGTGGGTTTTTCACTTCCTGCATGCATGGTATTACATGGTGCTGTATCGATTTAATGGCTAAGCTTGGAATACATGATCTTAATTCCTCTTCTAGAAAATATAAAATAAAAATATGTAAGAATAATTATATGTGTTATTACACATGGACCCATTGGGAAAAAAACAAACAAAACTTTAAGGGGTATTCTGACTTTATTCATCACATCCCCTATCCAAAGGATAGGGGATAAGATGAATGATTGCAGGGGTCGCGATCCTGGTGCAGCCCCCGGCATTCTTTGCCGGGCGCTGCCTCCAATACGGGGACGTGATGTAATGGCCACGCCCCCTAGTGACGTCATGCCCCTCCATTCATGTCTATGGGAGGGGGCTTGACGGCCATCACGCCCCCTGCCATAGACATGAATGGAGGGGGCGTGGCCATCCATGTCTCGTCCGACATCCCCGTCTCTGTGGCAGCGCCGGACAAAGAATACTGGGGGCTGCACTGAGATCGTGGGGGTCCCCAGCGGCTGGACCTCTGCGATCATACATCTTATCCCCTATCCTTTGGAACTGGAATACCCCTTTTAACACTTCATTGGGATAAGACACTGTGATCATTTATTTTTTCATGAAGTAGTATGTGTGTGTGTAAGTTTCTTGTATGTTATGCTACTTATAGTGTAGCACACCATATGCCAGTTTTGCCCACTTTCCAGGCAAAACTATAAATAAATAAAAAATCCTGTCACTTTTTGTGCAATGGAGCACATTTGACAAAATTTGTGACCGAAAAAAGTAAAAAAAATAAAATAAAAATATAAAACGAAGTTATTAGTTTCCCCATTATAAATATAAGTATAAGTTTCCCCATTATCTTTAAAGGGGTATTCCACACTTTGCTATTTAAGTAATATGCAGCTGGAGTGGAAGAAAGTAGAAAAAAACGACCTAACTCCCACGGCTCCCATTTGCCTCCCTTGCCTCTTTTGTCTTCTTCCTGAATCAATGACGAGTGCTCGGAACAGGACTTGCCCACTCAGCCCATCACCGATGCAGGGGATTTATCTTGCTGTTCCCCCAAACAGCATATTATTATTTTCATTTTTTTAAAAAAAACATTTTTTAATTTTTGTTATTTTGTTTTTAAAGCTGGAATACACCTTCAAAAGTGGTTTCAAAGCATTTTTAGAAATTAGACTTGACTGAATGTTTCATATAATGTAAATTTTTTTTATTTTTTTTTTTACATTTTTATTTTAGGTCGCACTTTTCCAGTGGACCAATATTTTCTTGAAGATGCCATTGCCAAAACAAGGTGAAGCATAAAACAAATAAGAACTGGTCTAAATAAACATTAGTTCTATGATGACCTTGCAAATGTTTTTTCAGATTGCTTCCAAGGAGCTGTATATATGTTAGTATGAGCTTAAAGGAGATATCCAGTGCTGAAAAACTTTCAGATCGTGGGGGGTCCGACCGCTGGGGCCCCCCACGATCTCCTGTACAGGACCCCGGCAGCCTGCGGGAAGGGGGCGTGTTGACCACCGCACGAAGTGGCGGCTGACACGTCCCCTCAATACAACTCTATGGCATAGCCAGAGCTCTGCCTACGGCAATCTCCGGCTCTGCCATAGCGATGTATTGAGGGGGCGTGTCAGCCGCCGCTTCGTGCGGTGGTCAACACCAGCTTTCTGGCCAGCGAGCCGGGGCCCCGTACAGATGATCCCGGGGGGGGACCCCAGTGGTCAGACCCCCCCCGCGATCTGAAACTTATCCCTTATCCTTAGGATAGGGAATAAGTTTTTCAGCACTGGACTACTCCTTTAAAGCTCTAACCTTTTAAAGGGGTTATCCGGCCAAAAAGCAGTACCCACATTCTATGCTGGGCTGCGCCTCCAGTCTCTGAAAGCTCTTGTGACATCACGCCACGCCCCCTCCCATAGACATGAATGGAGGGAAACAAAATATTCCCAATAGTGGACAAAAACACTCCCAATAAGGGACAACCAGGCTTATGTGCCGACCTTATCTTGTACACAGGGTCCCCACTGCACCCCCTATGCAGCAGCCCCAGCACAGAAGCCAGAAGCAGAAGATCGCTGTTTAAACAGTGGTCTCCTACTTCTGTACGTCCTCCAGCCACATCATTCGCCCCCCCCCAACCCCTCTAATTCCACCCTCTTATTACCCCCTGTGCGACATAATTTCCCCTTAATTCCCCCCCCCCCCCGTGCCATTTCATACTTTTTTTATTACTCACTTTTTGTATTACCAAATTCCTCACCCCCTCTTTACCACCCCCTGTGCCTTTTTCTTTCTCCTCTCTTTTTTTTTTTCCAAGTGTCCACTATTGGTAGATTCTACTGTATTTCTATTGTAGGACTATTTAGTAGTCACTTCTATTATCTGTGTCCTTCACCAACTTTCGAGTTAATCTCTCATTAACTGCATTCTCTAATGCCTCCGCATTAAAGGATCATGCTTTGGATATGCCTCATATTTGTTTACCCACAAGTGCTGGTCAGCTTTAGTATATACAGGTACTCTTGATAACTGAATGGAGTTCCTGCTACCACAGCATTCCTAAGATCTCCCCACTCCTCTACGGTCTTGTGTGTATAAATAGGGCACATGTACAGTAGAGGTTTGTTGCCCTTCTGGGACTCTTAGTTCCTCAGAGAGTATCGGTCACAATCTTTTTGCTGCACTGTAATATTTTTTCAGTAAATATTATCCTAAGTAAAAACTGGGCATACATAGATCTGGTAACAAGTAGAAAGATAGAAGGCACTCTGTTCCAATGATGTGCAATATTCTTTATTCAGGGTGCATAAAAACTTTCAGCAGCGGGACACCGGACCAGGGTTAGACAGGTGCCATGGTTATAGCCATTACGTTCCTCTCCTCCAGCTTCTGCATTGTGATTGCTAATGCCTGCGGAATGAGTCTCAGGAGAGCACCAGACCCGTACTGCGCCTGCACGCTGTTCATACACACATGCCCGGAGCGCTCATTTATTGCCCTCCAGTAAATATATTGTATTTTTTTTTGTCTTTGTTTTTTTTTTGTTAATAAATCTTTATCTTTGTTTCTCATAGAATTTGCAAGTCATAGCAAAAATGTGAATCCTCAATGCTTTTGTTATAACATTATGGAGTAGTATAACTTTTTTTTTTTTCTTTAAATGTGAACCTCCATAATATAACTTTTTAACACACGTACCTCTTGCTAGATATGTGCTAGAAGACGGAAGTCCCTACCATCGCTCTTCCAAGCATTCCTATACACAAGAGTCTTTTAAAGGAAAGCAGGGAAAAAGTTATGGAGAAGTTCTTGAAGAATTGGAGCAAGATATCCACTCAAGTCTGAAGTTACAGGACACCAGGGCAGTGAAGGACAGCATACCAGATCAGCAGCTGAGCTTCAGGGAACTCTCAGTCCGTTACAGTGGTAATATACCTAAGTATGATAAAATCTATTAGGATCATATAAGATACAAGGAGGCGATCTGTTTCTAAGCAGCTGACAAGTACTGTTGTTGTGATATCGGTGCAGCCAAAGCACAACACGAAATGGTAAAGTGAATCTGTTATTATACTAAGCTACACTAAGTAATGGCAGAATAGTATAGAGACGCATCCACCTTAGTATTAGCCAATAGGGAACAAAACATTGTGGCATTTACTTATGACAGCTAACAAAAAAATACTGGACTCCTAGCTATGAGTCTGCTGTACTTGTGAGGGGAATGCCCCCATGCCTTAACCTGGGACTGATGGGCTGCTGTATATAAATGCCAATGCAAGCCATCCAGCAGTCACTGGTGAGGGAGGCAGAGGAGCACTTACCTCATATATACAGCAGATTCATACCTATATAACCTAAATATTTACCCATAGCTTGGAATTGTGTTAAAATAAAGAAAGAAGCTGTGTTCAGACATTGCCATAATGTTGCTTGTTTGTAGGGATATCTGATCTTTTTTTTCTTCTAATAATTACAGGTGTTAGTAAATCTGTTATTAAAACGCTGTCTGCTATGGACTTGGATAAAATTAATATCGATTTAATAGAAGCTCTGTTGGAATGGATAGTCAGCGGAGACCACTCTTACCCACCAGGTTAGTAAAACATGAAAAGGTAATTCTTCATTGTTTGGTTTCTTTTCTAAAATGATTTATTTTTTATTAAGGGTAGTCTCACAGATCTTCTCTTAAAGGGGTACTCCGGTGCTCCAGCTTTCTGAACACTTTGTTCAGAACGCCCAGAGCCAGAGGTCGTGACGTCACGGCCACGCCCCTTGTCCATTCAAGTCTATGGGAAGGGACGTGTCGGACGACATGCCCCCTCCCATAGACATGCATGGAGGGGGTGTGGCGTGATGTCACGAGGGGTGTGGCCATTTCGTCAAGACCACTGCCGCAGAAACCCGGCACTTGTTTAAAACGCCGGGTGCTGCGGGAGATTTCGTGAGGGGGGGGGGGGAGCCCAGCAGCAGGACCCCCCGTGATCAGACATCTTATCCCCTAGTCGTAGTACTTCAAAGACAGACCAAGGATGTACAGTCATCTAGGAGTCAGTCGACGAGGGATCAAAGTGGTTCACCCATGGTCCCCAGATACCATCAAACTTCCTGAAAACCTTACGCTTAATATATATCCCTTTCTCCAAGCGCACTATCAGCGTTATTCTTTTGATAAGATCAGCTACTCCCAGAGGAGACGGTCTGATCCAGAACTGCGCTATAAGTTTCCTGGCCTGATATAACATCCGTAGAATTCCCACTTCTCTCAAGGAGGGTTCCTGATCTCATCCAATAAGGCCGAGTAAACACACCTTGGGTGCTCTATTCAATGTCACCCCATAAACAGTCTTAATAAGCCGTATCACATCATTCCAATATGCATGTAAGACAGGGCATGACCACATCATATGTAACAAATGAGCCTCCAACTCGCCACACCTGGGGCAAGTAGAGTCAGACTGAACACCAATGTTATGTAAAAACAGTGGGGTTTTATACACCCTATGCAAAAAGAATAATTGTGATAGTCGATTAGTCTCTGACAAAGACGGAGTAAGGGAAAGCACTATAGACCACTCCTCGTCACTCAACCCACCAAGATCTCTTTCCCACTTAGCGCGAACAGTCAAGGAGAAACGCCCATGGTAGAAGCTTAATAACTCGCCGTAAAGCCAAGAAATAATACCTGCAGACTCCCTTTTCGTATCCACGGATTCTAGGACCCTGTTAGACTGTACCTCCATCAGCCGCATCCGATTCTGAGTTTCATATACATGACGGAGCTGCAGGTATCTGTAAAATGAGGAGCGCGGTAAAGCAAACTCCTCCTGCAAGTCCTCAAAAGATCTAACTACCCCCTGTACAGCTAGCTTCCCCAGTTCACACAATCCCCTCTTTTCCCAATAACCAGCATCCGCAAAGGAGTAAAAAACCTGCAAGCCCGGGTTACGCCACAGCGGTGTATATGATGTAAAATTCATAAGACCCAGTAACTTACGCGTATGGCCCCAGAGCTTGCAGAGGAGCTGGGCAGTGGGAGAAGAATCCGGAGGTCTGGTCAGGGCTCCAATTTCAAAAATATGTAGTGGCACTCTCCCTCCATGTTTAGCCATAAATAAACGACCCGTAGGACCCAATAAAGATGTCTTCGCCCACCCTCTTAACTGATGTAGTTGCAATATAGTACAGCCAGGGATTGGGTAACGCCAGCCCAACCGAAGATTTCCCCCTTTGTAATGTTTAAAGTTTGATCCTAGCAGTCCCTCCCCCCCCCCCCCCCCCATATCAACTGCCTGAAAAGCCGCTGTATTCTGTGAAAGTAAGTCATTGCTATCAACACAGGAGAGTTCTGCAGCACATATAGCAACTGCGACATAAGGATCACCGAAATCGTCAATTTACACCAGACAGCCACCTTTTGAGAACTCTTGTCCAACAGGGGTGTCAGGTTCCGGGGTATAAAATTGTGCAAAAATGGTGTGATGGTAATACCTAAGTATTTAAATTCCTTAACCACCTGTATATTAGAGAGGGCTATCTGAGGAATATTAGGCAGAGCATCTAGGGGCAGCAGAACAGATTTGTCCCAATTAATAAGCAGGTCAGAGTAGGTACCGAACTCCGAAATAATAGACCTAGCAGGGGCCAGGAACCTAGCAGTATCACCCAAAAACAGTAACAGGTCATCTGCATAAAGCGCCACTCTCTCGTCAATGGATCCGTAGCGGAATCCAATCAAATCGGTTGAAGCTCGCAGGAGACAAGCCAGTGGCTCTATGGCTAACGCAAAGAACAGAGGCGACAGGGGACACCCCTGTCGCGTGCCCCTCTGTAGTTCATATGATGGGGACAATCGGCCATTAACCTGGAGACGGGCAGTCGGGCTCTGGTAAAGAAGTTTAACATAAGTAAGGAATTTAGGTCCGAACCCCATAGCCCCCAGTATCTTCCACAGATGGTTCCATTCGACGCTATCAAATGCTTTGGCAGCGTCCAACGAAAATATCGATCTTGCTCCTGCACCCTCCTGAGTCATCTGCAAATTGAGGCACACTCTCCTAATATTGTCAACTGTAGACTTACCCGGCATAAAGCCTGTCTGACCACCATGAACCAGAGACAACACAACCCCAGCTAATCTGTTAGCAGGTACCCGGGCCAGCAGCTTCACATCGGCACACAATAATGAGATCGGTCTGTAAGAACCGGCACATAATGGGTCCTTTCCAGGTTTTGGTATAAGTACTACAATAGCCTCCATCATAGACTGAGGTAAAGAACCATCTAAAGCCGCCGACTCGACCACTCGCATCAGCTGGGGCAGGAGTATCCCAGAGAATTTTTTATATACCTCACTCGGAAGTCCATCCAGACCCGGGGCTTTTTCATTAGCTGCATCTTTCAAAGCTAATTCCAGTTCCTCCAGAGAGATGGGCGAGTCCAGCTCGTCCCGCTGCTCCGGAGAAAGGGAAGGGAGTGATGCCCTGCTCACATAGTCTGCCAAGGCCCCCCAGTACAAGAGATCTTGGTAGAGTACGCATCCTTATAAAAGTCCACCATCACACCCATAATATCCTCATCAGTCATGACCTCTATCCCCCTGCTATCTCTCAAGCAGCCAATGTATGTAACTCCCTGTTGGGCCCGAGCAATGGAAGCCAATAATTTACTTGTACTCTCACCACACTCAAAGTAGCGCTGCTTAGTGAAAAACCTCTTATGCTCAGCCGTCTCCTCTAAATACCTAGCATAAGCACTCTGCGCCCGTAGCCACACTTCCTGCATCTCAGAGGTAGGGTCCAAAACATAGCCAGCTTCAGCGTCAGTAACAGACATTCTCAACTTCTCACCCCTCGCTCTAGTAAAGGACTTGTGAAGACATATGTCCCGAATAAAAAGGCCACGCAGGAACGCCTTTAGCGAATCCCAAACCACGGAGACCGAAGCCGAACCATTATTAAGGGCGATCTAGTCCCTAAGATCTACACCAACAATTTCGGCAGTAGTCAGCAATTGCAACCAGAACGGGTTCAGTCTCCATAGAGGGTGTACCCCTCCAGCGCCTCCCATTAAGTCAAGTCTTAAATGAATCGGGGAATGATCGGACAACCCTCTGGCCAAGAACTCAATTCCCCTAACCAGGCTAGCCATATCCCCATTCCCAACGGCCATGTCTATCCTGGACAGTGTACCATGTGTAGCCGAGTAACAGGAGAACTGTTTAGTACTAGGATTACGAAGACGCCACAGATCCAATAGGCCTATTTCCTTCAACAACTTGGCAAGACCAGTAGGTCTAGAGGAGGGAGGGGCTTGAGATCCCCAAAATTTATCTAGAGAAGTATCCAATACCTGGTTAAAGTCCCCACACATAAGCACAGGGGCCGCTGGAAGTCCCGATACTATGGTTAGAATACGCTGCACTACATTTCCACTGTAAGGGGGAGGGATATATACCCCAACTATAATAAGCATTCGGTGAGACACCTCACAGAGCACACAGACAAATCTGCCATCAGGGTCAACGCTAGAGGAGATAGCCTTAAACGGAATAGAGTTATGAACCAGTATACTAACCCCTCTGGCATGAGAAGAGAAAGTAGAATGATAAGAATGTCCGACCCAAGCCCTATGAAGGACCGAGTTGTTGTCCACTGTCAGATGAGTTTCCGTGAGGCAGAGTATGGCAGGATGAAAGTGTCTCACCGAATTAAATACTGCATAACGCTTTGCCGCATCCCCCAACCCCCTAACGTTCCAACCTATAAAATTAAAGACCGCCATCAGGGACATTTGAGCATAAAAGGGTGATAGTGACACCACTCACACCGAGAGAGACCAACTGTATCCACACAGTCAAAGTATACAGCAACACAGGGAGAGACGGAAAACAAAACAAACACCCCAGAACAACGTACAAAAACAGCCACATAAGTCGCCGCGTCACACGGCACCCAGGGGCGCTAGTATACTCACACCACTCATAGTACTCAAGTAGTAGAACAGGAGATTCTCAGCAAGGCGAGAGCATACAGCATACATACAAACAGCCAACCAAACACAATCAGATATGCGTGCGTATCACTCCTGTAATGAAATCGTGTTGAAGACATCCTATACGGTGACTATTTTTGCATCATCCCTTCCATAGTGCAACAGTCCCTGCCCCCCCACCCCTTCCCCCTAAAAGTTTCACAGTAAATAACAATAGTCAGACATTAAAGGACTATAGTGACCCCATTATGTGGCTAGAAGTGTAACCAAATATCCAAAACCCATTATCAAGCAAGCTTTTAAAAAAGTGTCCAGCAAATCACAATCTAACTGTCTGATCTCTGCGGGGCCAAATAATAAGGAAAAATCAGAAAAGCATGTAGAAATGCAAAAAACCAACTTCATCACCACATACAGTGATTCTGCTAACAAAATTCGGACAGCATTAAAAAAGAATTGGCATATCCTATTAAATGACATCCATCTAAAAGGCAAGATTCCAGAACAACCGAGAATTACTTTCCGTTGAGCCCCCACCTTAAAAAACTTTCTAGCCCCCAGCCAGATCCGGCAACATAAAGAGAAAAATCTAAAAGATAGCTTACCTGTTGGAAGCTTCAGATGTGAGCAAAAAAGATGCAAATGCTGCAGGGAAATACAACATAATGTGAAAGTAATTACATCAAATACAACAAAAGAGAAACACCAACTCAAACACAGACTTACCTGCCAGTCGATGTATATCATCTACCTCATCGACTGTGCGGCCTACAGTATGTGGGTCGAATAATACAACCGCTGCACTGCAGAATGAATAAACATAGACAGAATATAAAGAACAAATTTCAACTGCACGGCCTCTCTAGACATTGTTCTATGGCTCACCCAACCGTATCAGAACCAATCAAGATAACACCCATTGACGTCATATCTGATACTTTTTCAAATCGTTTTGAGACACTCAAAAAACGAGAAGTCTTTTGGATGTATAAGCTAGAAACCATCTCCCCTCGAGGTCTTAATGAAATTGTTGAAACTATAATCTAATTACAAGTTTTTCCTCCCTCCTTCACTCCTCAACCCTCACGGTAGATGAGTAATATGGGCTTCCAGCGCTGTCTAATCCTCATCCAACCCTGGAAGGACCGGACCAGTAATAAAGCATGCAGACCAATGCTCCACACCAAATTATAAATCCAATAGGGACACCCTCAGATGGATAAGAAAACCGTATATCTTGCTAATGTAACTCTCAAGCAACATTCCCACCAGATACAGAAAAAACTTGCCTGCGCTGTCCACATTGTTACCGATCTATGGATACAACATTATCTATGCGCTCCCTACATCACAAACAAATCCTCACCAGATATGGATAATGGCCATTTACACTGGGAAAACCGGAACCGATTTTATCTGCCCCCCCGTCGGATATATTCGGACTTACACTAAGTATGCGCGACATGCGGGCCACACACTAAGGATCTCCAGCGCTGCAAATTTAAAATAAACTCCAACGATGTTAAGAAAATACATTAATATACTATACCTATACAGTAGCTGTAAGTCTACTAATTATACTGGTCTAAAATGATGCCCATACGTCTAATCCGGATCTCCGAAAGAAAGAGATGGACTCCCAATCACGTGACATAATGCTGAAATGCTGCAGCACTATGTCAAACAACGAAGACTCAAGTAAAACTCTCCTAGGTACATGTTCTATTGCACAACATATCAGCATCAATAATTTTATCTTAGTTTTATCTTTTTTCACTGTTATATAAAAAATGTCTATGTTTAACCTTCAGCTGACCGTGACCCGCTGACCCGGTAGCACTCAGCTGATCTGTGTATTTAAAACTGGCGCCTTGTATGTTTGTTATCTTATTGCCTGACGAAGAACGCGGTTCGGGTTCGAAACTTTTAAGTTGCACCCTCAAATAAAACAGCCTTTTTTAATATAGGCAGTTTTTTAAATCTTTATTTCCGAATCACCAAACCAACCACACCGGAGGTGGCACCGTATCTCATCCCATTTTTTTTCTCCCAATTTCTACACGTTTAAACCGGACCTGCCAGTCACGGTTAAGGATGCAGAGGCAGCCACCTACTTAACACCGCCGTACGCTAGGATCTCAAACTTGGGATACCAACGGCTTCATGCGATTCTGAAGGCAGACAAAGGTGTTGTGCCCGCAGCACAACCCGCTACGGTAAGGTGCATTAACTCTCACGTGCCCGCTTTACACCAACGGTATCACACTAGGAGCGCGCCTCTTTTTTCCTTTTCTTTTCAGTTTTAACCACTATAACAGGCTGCCAATCGCGGACCACAATAATTCCCCATGGTAATACAGATTACTATGTTCAATAACGGCAAACATTTTCAACTATCAGCAGCACTCTATAAGCATGAGTCCATGGAGGAACAGTTCAATCCGGATCAGGTCCAAGGGAGCCACCTCTGGCTCTCCGGTGCAGTTGAGTTTCGTGGGAGTCCAGTCATCTCACAGCAGCATCAACCCCCTCAAAGAAGTGGGTGGTACCCAAGGCAACCACCCGCAATCTGTCAGGATGCAGCATGGAGTATTGTATATCCAGGGACCGCAACCTCTTTTTAACATCCAGGAAGGAGGCACGCTTCTTTTACACCTCCGCCGAGAAATCAGGAAAGAAAGATATGATGTGATTGTCCACCGTCACACGTTGTTTCTCTCTAGCCAGTCTAAGAATCAGATCTCTATCTCGGTAATGGAGAAGTTTCACCAGCATAGAGCGGGGTGGGCCACCAGGGGGGGGGGATGGCCTTGTGGGAACCCGATGGGCTCGCTCCACCGCAAACAGGGGAGTCAAGTTATCAGCCCCAAATATCTCCTTAAGCCATGTTTCCATATATTCAGTCGGTGAGCGTCCCTCACATTTTTCAGGCAGTCCCACTATGCGCACATTGTTACGGCGCAAGCGATTCTCCAAGTCATCCGCTTAAGCTTTGAGCTGGGCAATATCCTGACTGTGTCTAGTAGAGTCCTGGACTAAAGGAACAACAGCATCCTCCACATCACTAATCCTCCTCTCTGCAGCAGAGGTACGGTCAGTCACTTTTTGTAGGTCATGTCTCATTAGGGATATATCAGTATGCACAGTACCCACCTGAGCGGTGACCAGAGAGAGGGTAGAATTGCATCTTTGAATTTCCGCAAATACGGCAGCTAAGGTGGGTTCAGTAGAGGGTCCCCTGGGGGTGACAGCCGCCGCACTAAGGAGGGCAGAGGGGGTGTTGGGCAACGACACCAAGGAATCCGCCACAATGTCCTGCATGTCATTTGCATAGTCCTCCAGAGGATCTGGGAGGGTCCCCATATTAGTAATTAGTAGGGGGCCTTCCTTACGGACAGGGGAGTCAGGGGACGGCGACCTCGGCGCAAACCGCTCCAGTTTTGCTGCATTGCCACTATTTTCCTCGATGTACTAGTCCCGCCGGCTCCCTGCTGTGAGGCGCCTGACTTTTCTTTATTCCTCCTGCCCATACCAAGGGCCAGATAATGTAATATAGCAAATTCACAGTGCCCTGAGAAAGTAAATACTGATGGAAGTCCAGTAGTAGTGAAGACAATGAAGTCCAGATGTTAGGGCCGGTAGTGGTGGAGAAGGGAAGAGGGGGGGGGGGGGGGAGTGAGGAGCAGATGGAACGATGGCACAACGAGGGGGAGAAGAGAGTATGGCAGTACCCCCAGATACACACAGGCAGCACACAGTCCAGCACACATTCCTTAGGAAGGTGCAATATAGCAGCCCCCTCTCCACAGGTTCACATGCAGCTCCTCACCCCACAGTACAGGGAGCCTCCAGCTGTTGCAAGTACAGGGACACTGGGGTGCCCCCACCCTCAAAGTACTGTCCAGGAAGTCTCCCCAGCAGGGCTAGCCACTTACTTCTTCCTGTGCAGGGACTCCGGCAAGAGTCCCCGCATGCCCCACAAGAGGACGGCCTCCGCGTCGCAGGACCGCTCCTCCACTTGTGCCACCGAAGTGCTCCTCCTCAGCGACGCAGCCTCCTCCGCTTCACCAGGTCCCCGAGGGTGCTGGAGGAATCCGCCGTCAGTGCGTGTCCCTGCACAGGGTGAGCGGACCCGCCAGCAAGCGGTCGCTAATACAGAAAGCCTGGAGGAGCTTCCCAAGATGGCGCCCGGGACCACGCGGCCGCCCAGATGAGGACCGCCACAGGTCTCCCGCAGCTCCCGGACACCGGACCCACCGGCGCTGGACAGACAGGTAGGTAGGGGGTTCCCTCAGCACTCCAGGGATCTTCGTAGCGGCTATCAGGTGCAGGCAGGGGCCGCCGGAGGCCGCAGGCTTCAAGGCACAGATCACAGCCAGCAGCCGGACAAGCTCCAAGCACTCCCCGAACTCCAAATATCGCCTTCACAGGGATCCCCCAAGCAGTAGGGGCCCTGCAGGACAGGTCAGCACCCTAAAAAGAGCAGGATGGGTAGGATATCTTCAGGATTAGTTTCAGGATGGCAGGAGCTCACTCAGCACACGACCGCTCAGGCAGCCATCCAAACCACGCCCCCCATCCCCTATCCTTTGGCTAGGGGAGAAGATGTCTAGCAGTGGAATATACAAAATAAATTGCATTGCCATGTTTGTCAGAGACACTGTTTACCATACAGCAGGGCTAATATTATGTAAGATGTATACTGCATTATGCAGTAGTAATGAAAGAAAAAAATTGTTGACCCTACTGTATTCCGAAATAGCAGATTTGAGATTTTTTGTTTCAACAAAATTAACAGATATTGCAATACCAGACATTACTTTTCAGTGCAAAACCACCATCTTAAACCCCGTGCAAAGGCATAATTCCCTTCACATACACTTTTCAAAAAGTGCATCTGCAAAACAAGAAAACACAGGGAAGATTTATTAAAGCGCAAATCCCAATGTTTTATGAAAATATTTCATAACACCAATGGTCAAATTTGCACATAAATACCTGAATAAAGCTCTGTTTTTTCTGCTGCTCCCCCGCCGCTTGTATCTGTGCAGAACGAGGCTTCTCCGGAGAGGCCAAAGGTCGTCAAAAGGGGTTTGTATGCAAATGAGGCTTATTTATGTATAATAAAAAAAAAAATGTCAATTACTCTTTTTTTTATTTTTTTTAGGTGCTGTTTTGGTATTTCTCCCTGGTCTTGCAGAAATCAAAATGCTATATGAACATTTACAATCAAACGCCTTGTTTAGTAATAGACGTAGTAAGAGGTAAACTTTCCATAGCATTTTTCCCATATATAAATTAAGCCAGACATCAAAAAAATTGTGATAAATAAATGTTGTCTGATCCCTCTTATAGGTGTGTAATTTACCCCCTACACTCATCCTTATCCAATGACGAACAACAGGCTGTCTTTATAAAACCACCGCAAGGGGTTACAAAGATAATAATCTCCACCAACATTGCTGAAACTTCTATCACTATTGATGATGTTGTGTACGTTATTGACTCGGGCAAGATGAGAGAGAAAAGGTATTGAAAGTCAAATGTTTACTTAAACTGTGAAAATAACAAAGAATACCCAATCAGGTGAACACATGTAATGAACAGTGCATCCTGATATTGTGTAAAGTGACCCTCCAGTTGGAACACCTGATGGTTCTTGCTAATAGCTAAATATATTTGCTTTTTTTCATCTTTCAAAAAATAGAATTACTTCATGTCTAATATTTATCCACAGCAGCAACTATAATTCTGCTAAAATTGGTCATCAGTTTACTCACGTCTTAGGGGCCACACACTATCATAATATGGATCTAAAATACAGCACCCAAAGACTAAGTTCATTAGTGTAATTCAAATTTTATATGGACTCATATGGAATACTTGAAGAAAAGAAAAATAGGGGCTTGCATCAGTGCATAGTGTATTAAGGAGATATTTTAGTACATCACCTTGTAGAACTACTAAAGCAAGGCATGCATAACATGGAAATGTTGGGACTGCCACCTGCACATGGTTTAGCTATGTACTGTGTGCCCTATCAGCTCACCTATGATCCTATGAAAGCATTGCTATGTAGGAGAATTAAAAACTTAAAAAAAAATTTTTTTTAAATATATTTGTTGATCAATAAACCTTAACTAATGTGATGGTGTTATTATTGCTGTCTTTTAGGTATGACCCAGGTAAGAGCATGGAAAGCCTGGAAGACACTTGGGTATCCCGGGCCAATGCTATACAAAGAAAAGGCAGAGCTGGTCGTGTAGCCTCTGGAGTTTGCTTTCATCTCTTCACCAGTCACCATTATGAGTATCAGCTATTAGAGCAGCAGCCACCAGAGATCCATAGAATCCCACTGGAACAGCTCTGTTTGAGGTATTGTTAATGGTCTAATCCGAACTCTTAGTCCACTTACAGACTGCCCCTAGACCTTAAATGGGCAGGTGGTCCTCAGATTACTCTGTGAGAATGTTTCTAAATGTCCTTGCGAAGTCTGCAGTGGCACATATCTTATGCTGCTGTAGGTGAGGAGAGCTGGCTGCCTGTGACAGCCGGGCTCTCCAGAGAGAAGGCAGAGATGGTGTATTACTGCCCCTGCCTTCCTGATCGTTGTACATTCAGCTAAGCAGACAGCCATAAGGCCTTCTGTTTCCTGTCCTGGTAACTGGTAGCTGCTGGGTATTAGCAGCCCAGATCAGCTCAGCAGTGGGTGTCAGAGGGATGTATTTGTAACTTGGAATAATATGTCCACCCCGGGTGTTACTGAACTACGCAACCTAGTGGACAATTGTAGCCAGACTGTGTCAGTGTACCCAGTCCCCTAAACAAGGATACATCTGTTAGTCTTATTCGTATCAGCACTTTAGCAGTCTCATGCTCACATTCCTATGTAACAAATATAACTCCAATTGTACTTCTCAAAGCATTAGTTCCCTTCTTTCTCTAGCATGATTTTTCTTGGAAAATTAGATTTCTTGATAGTCTCAATTGGGGGATGCAAAAACCGTGGATATATGCTGCTGCCACTAGGCAACAAGAAATGTCGTCCCCTCCCAGCAGGATATACCCTGCCTACTGACCCTGAGCTAATCAGTTTTAGCTTCATGTCAGTAGGAGGCAGACGCAGGTCTGAAGTTCTCCTCCAGACATGGTCTTCTTTTTTATTTTATAGTTAGGATCTGTTTAAGGGTTCTTTTCCCCCTTTTTTTTTTTTTTTTTTAGGTGGCGGGTTCAGGAGCATGGCGCTACCTGTTCCCCCATATGCGGCTAAGGGGCACAGGGCATAAATAATGCACTGTTAACCCCTTCCTGCCAACAGCCAGCACCTGGGATTGCACCTTGGGTCCAGGTCCCCCTATCTTCCCTGCTCGTCCCGCTGTCTCACCCTGACGTGATGCAGATGACTATAGCTGGCTGAAGACATCTTAGGTAAGTATGGCTGTTTACAGGGTGAGTATATTGCCCCCCCCCCCCCCCCTTCCACTTTCCCACCACCGTTTTCTATCTGTTATGCCTGGGTACTTGCTTGGGGAGCCCCTTATCCTTGAGGCCTCCTGGGTGGGGGAGGGGGGGGGAATCTTCGCCTTTTATCTGGATTCTCAACCTCTGTAGCCCCCCCCCCCCCTCCCCATTTTGGGCCCACTCCTCTTTATTCATTCTGATGTTGTGTAGGCTTTGTTTCACATTATTCAGCCCTACTGTTCCGGTGCTGTGCTATGCTCATGCAACCGGCATTTTGCTTTCACTTCGGCTGCCTCCACGTGTGAGGTGACCAGAGCACCAGGGATTCTGTTAGCTGTTGGCTGTGCTGCCTGTGCACGGCCGACAGCTTTTTCTCTCCTCCAGCCGCACTTCAGTTGAAGTTGCCGAAGCACAGGGGGCTTTCCTAATGGCCGCAGCCCTCTCACCGCACTTGGCTCCGCCCACTCCCCGCCGGCAGGAATCTTTGCACTATGGCTTTTCAGCACACACACTGGGGGGTCACTGTCTTCCTATCAGTGTGTTTCGCATGCTGCAGGGCGGTCAATTTTCACCAATGAGGTTCAGTCTGGTGTTGGCCCTGCCCCCCTTTCTCCTTAGGTTAACTCTCTCTCACTGCTCTGAGGGACACAGACAACGTGTGAGACTGCTCCATTTCCTCTTGGTCTCACAACACAGACCCGACCCCCCCTGCCAGACAGGTCATTGCAGCCTTGGTCACTTATTATGCTTATGTGGGTTGCAAAATTTAAATGCCTGGTGGTTCTGCGGAACCCAGCTGTCCTGCCTGCACCACTGCGCACCCCGTTCTGTGGTGATTGCATTGGAGAGTTCTTCTTTACGGCAGTCCTCCAGAGAGGCCCTCTCCCACTCCCCTGATCATATGTTTGGGTGATCTCTAAAGTGCCCTAGGTTGGTCTCCTCGGGTTCCTCTCTGGAATCTGGAACTCGGGCCAGGCGCTCTCCTCATAGGTCTTGCTCCTTTTTCCGGAACCGCACCTAATCTCAGGGTCTCTCTCCTGGTCGCTGCCCTAGGTCTCCAGATCAGCGTACCAGGGCCATTTTGCCTTCATCCAAGTCTGCCTCCACCCGTTCCCACTCTCCTGGGGAACTGGAAGACGAGAAGATCAGGTTCTGCCTCTGACTTAGAGGACCGAACCGGCATGTCCAGCATGGTAGACAACTTAGTCTCTGCGATCAGGGACACCTTTCATCTAGAGGACCCAGGAACTTCGGACCCAGGAACTTCGGACCCAGCTCCAGAAGTTTCCTTTCACCGCTCCCATCCTTCTCCTAAGGTTTTCAGCTCTCTTGCTGAATTTGACACCTTACTAGAAACAGCATGGAAGCATCCTGACAAGCGCTTTCAAGGGACTAAGAAGGTTCAGGCACAGTTTCCTTTTGCCCAGAACCTCATTGCAAGATGGACATCTCCACCAACTGTGGATCCTCCAGTTTCTCTGCCTTTGGCAGATGCAGCGTCCTTTAAGGAGCCGGCGGACAAGAGGCAAAATTTGTCTTTGAAGCAGCAGGTTCATCTTTACTTCCTACCCTCGCTTCTGCTTGGGTGTCAAAAGCCCTTTCTGTCTGGGAATCTTAACTCCGCTAGGGCACTTTGTCTGGGGGCCCCTTCTAAAGATTTGGTGGATCTTGCACTTCAACTCTCCAATGCTGGAGGCTGTTTGTGCTCTGCTTCTTGACAGTTGGCCATTGTACGGCTTTTGCCACAGGTAATCTTGTGGCACTTCGTCATTCCATGTGGCTCAAGGCCTGGGTCTTGACTTTTTTGGAAACGCTTGGATGAGATTATCTCAGAGGCGTACTGGAGGTAAGAGCTCCTTATTACCACAGAATTCTCGCCGTACCAACTCCCGAAGGAATTGAACCTCCTTCCGGTCCTATGGCTCGAGTAGGGTGACCAGACTGGCACCCTCACAGGATAAGAAGGCTCCTTCTTTTCAAGACCTGTCCTTCCTGGAAATTGGATAACTGTTCCGACGGTTTTGCTGGCAAGTCGGGCATTCGTAAGCCTCCCTCTGCCTGAAGGGCTATCTTCGCTTCACCGTTCCAGAGGGCCATTTTCAGTTTGTGGCCCTTCCCTTTGGTCTGGCCACGGCTCCAAGGGTCTTCACCAAGGTCCTGGCGGCAGTGATCGCCATCCTGCGGGCTCGGGGTGTGTCCATAATTCCCTACCTGGATGACCTCCTGGTCAAGGCTCCAACCAGGGCCCAGACTCGAGAGTCTCCTTCTCACTCTTCAGACCTTGTCCTGTTTCGGCTGGGTGGTCAATCAGGACAAGTCCGATTTGACTCCCACACAATCTCTAATCTTCCTGGGACTCCAATACAAAACTGCGAGCGGCCAGATTCGGCTTCCGCCGGACAAGCGCCTTGCTCTATTATCAGGAGTTCGGATTCCCTGGCGTCCTGTTCCGGTTTCCATTCGGCTTTGCATGGAAGTCCTGGTTCAGATGGTGGCAGCCATGGAAGCTGTTCCTTTCGCCCAGTTTCATAATCTCCCTCTTCAAATTTCTCTTCTGTCCCGGTGGGACACGTCTCCCCCCTATTCCTTGATCATAGGATCATTCTTCCTTCCAGGACTTGCCAGTCCCTCCTGTGGTGGCTTCGGTCCCCTCTTCTTCGTCAGGGGTGATCCTTTCTGCCCCTCCACAGGCAGGTCATCTCGACTAATGCCAGTCTCAGCGGTTGGGGAGGAGTCTTCAGGGACCGGACGGTCCAGGGCCTTTGGTCCTCCCAGGAAGCTCTTACCTCCATCAACATCCTGGAATTCAGGGCAATCTACCTTTGCCATTGGGAGCACCTTCTCCAAGACCGTCCTATTCGTGTCCAGTCGGACAACTCCACAGCTGTGGCGCAGCTCAGCGGCAATGGTAGAGGTCTTTAAGATCTTTCTCTGGGCAGAGCTCAGAGTTCCCTCCATCTCTGCGATTCACATACCAGGGGTGAAAAATCGGACTTTCTCAGCCACTTCTCAGCCGACCCCAGCGAGTGGTCTCTTCATCCAGAAGCGTTTGCGGAAATCTGCAACCTCTGGGGCTCCAAGCATGTGGACCTGTTTGTTTCCTGTCACAACCAAAAAGTTCCTCACTTTGTGGCGAAGTCCTGGGATCCCTTGGCCATTCTCATCGCTCCGGACTGGCCCAGGTGGGCATGGCACTCCGACGTGGTTTGTCCAGCGGACGAAGTGCCACTGCGCCTCCCAGTTTGTCTCGACCTGCTCTCTCAGGGTCCCCTTTGCCATCCCAATTTAATGTCACTGCATTTGACAACGTGACGGTTGAGACTGCAGTTCTGAGGGCCAGGGGGTTCTCTCCCCAAGTAGTTTGCACTATGATCAAGGGGGGCAAGCCCTCCTCTGCAAGGATTTACCACCGTACGTGGCAGTCTTATTTTCGTTGGTGTGAAGCTCACTCCTTTTCTCCAGTTACTTTCTCTCTCCCATGACTTATTTCCTTTTTACAGTCGGGACTGGAACAACGTTTGGCTCTCTATTCCCTTAAGGAACAAGTTTCTCCTCTCCATCCTCTTTCAGCGTCCCCTGGCGTCCGATCCTCACATCTGGACTTTTCTGCAGGATGTTGCTCATGCAGCTCTGCCTTACAGATCCCCCTACTCCACCTTGGGATCTAAATTTGGCTCTCAGTGCCCTACAGGGTACTCCCTTGGAACCTCTTTGGGATGTTCCTCTTCGTATCCTTTCCTGGACTTCCTCATTGCGGTCACTTCCATTAGGAGAGTTTCGGAGCTGGCAGCTCTCTCCTACCGTTCTCCCTACACGGTCTTACACCAGGACAAGGTCCTGTCCTTTTTGCCCAAGGTGGTCTCCGCCTTTCACCTAAATGAGGACATCATCCTTCCTTCCTTTTGTCCTGCTCCATCTCCTCCCAGGGAACGTTTGCTTCATTGTCTTAATGTGGTACGGGCTGTTCGGATTTACCTTTTCAGTCACTTCCATTCGCCAGAGTGACTCCTTCTTTGTGCTTAAGGGTCCTCTTAAGGGGCTTCCTGCTTCGAAGGTGACCTTTTCACGGCGGATCCGTTCTGCCATTTCGGAAGCTTACCGCTGCAAGGGGAAGACTCCTCCTTTCAGGGTCTCGGATCATTCCACTCATTCTGTTGGGGCCTCCTGGACTTTCCACAAAAGGGCTTCGGCCTTGTAAATTTGTAAGGTGGCCACCTGGTCATCCTTACACAAGTTTTACCAGTTACATACCTTTTGCATCTGCTGATGCTGGTCTGGGCCGCAAGGTGTTGCAGGTGGCTGTGGTCCAGCCTTTCACCTAAAGTTCTTAAATTTTCTGCCTACCCTGGGAACTGCTTTGGTACGTCCCACAGTTTCTGTGTCCCCCCCCCAATGGAGCTGATTGAGAAAAGTAGATTTTTATGCTTAACGTAAAATCTCTTTCTTGAAGGATCCATTGGGGGACACAACACCCACCCATTTGTTCTGGTGTTTCCTGGTTTGGTTACCTGTCCAAGGGTGGTTTCAGTTAATTTTTATTCTGTGTTTCCTCGGACAGTTACTGTTTTTTTTTTTTTTTTTTTCTTTACCTGTCGGTCCTCTTCTTCTGCTCTGGGACTAAATTGATTAGCTCAGGTGCCTGTGGGCAGGCATATCCTGCTGGGAGGGGCCGACTTTTCTTGTTGCCTATTGTCAAGCCTCCTAGTGGCAGCAGCATATACCCACGGTTTCTGTGTCCCCCCCCCCCCAATGGATCCTCCGAGAAAGATTTTACGGTAAGCATAAAAATCTACTTATTTGACTACTACACCAGTCAGTTTTTTTGTTTAGTGTCATTCCATAATTTTTCTCATTGTGTTTATTCCATCTGACAGTTTACAGACGTAATAATTCAATGTATAAAATAGGTAATGGCTAGAGATGTAAAATCTTTGGAAATTTTGAAGCAAATTTTTTCCTGTGTGTGTGTGTTAATTTTTTTTTCCCCAAAAAAAATATTGAAAATCCTTCAATTGAAATTGAAAATCATTTAAATGTTGGCTGTTGGTCTCTCCATTTTACTGAGAGGAGAGTTCAGCTGCCTGCATAAAACAAAAAAAATATGGTCTTACATCCCACCGCTCCCCCAATGCCTCCGGTATCCCACTCCCATCATCCAGTACAGTCCTCTTCCTTGTTGCCGGGGGTCGACTTGTCAGTGTTAGGCTGAACGGCAATGTGATGTTTCAAGACCCTTCCCCGATCTCCGATCTTCTTCCTGGTGCTGGTGCCCAATATGTCACTCTGCTGCTCAGCCCATTCCTGGCCTAGGCGAGACATCGCAGTGGGCAGCAATTGGCTGAGCAGCAGTCTGATGCATTGATCCCCAGGAAGAGGATCTCAAAGAAGAGTGTGGGACAGCGATACCGGAGGCATGGTGGGGGACTGCTGAAGGTAAGTCTTTTAAATTTTTTTTTTATTTTTTCAGTTTTTTTGTTCCTTTTTTTTAATGCAGGCAGCTGGGCAGATTAAAAAAGAAACAGAGTCCAGAGCCAACCAAATTAGCCTCAAACCTTTTTATCCTGCAGTACCTCTAGAAACAGAAATGCTTATTTTGCTCTTCTCAAAAAAAAAAAAATAGCATTCTCAGTATTTGAATTATATTCCAGAATGTGCTTGTCTTCAGATGAGACTGGTGTATGTGTGATTCTCAGATGTCTTTAATAGAATTCTAAATGTTATATAGTCTGAGTACCATGTTATAAACATATTATTTATCATGAACATAAATAAATGAACCTATTCCATACTGCATTTTATTTCCGTAAAAAAAAACAAAAAAAAACTGCTTCGGTGGCAAATAAAAACATTTTTTTTTTCTTTCCAGGCCTTGCTATCTCTAGTTATGACCATATATTTTTTTTTTAACATGTTTTAGGCCACAATACCTACTGTAAAGAATAACCATAGATGCACAATTCTCCCAAATGATGTTATCTTGTGTTAATGTTTTGACTGTGCTTTTCTTTAAGTGTACCGTGAACTTTTACTTTTATCCTTTATTTTTATTGACAGAATAAAAATACTAGAGATGTTTTCTGAGTGTCGTCTGGAAACAGTTCTGTCCAGATTAGTAGAACCCCCTAGAATGGAGTCCCTGCATGCCTCTAAGTTGCGTCTTCTGGATCTCGGTGCACTTACCCAGCAAGAAAAGCTAACACCACTTGGGTACCATTTGGCCTCTCTGCCGGTGGATGTGAGGATTGGTAAACTCATGCTCTTTGGTGCCATATTCCGTTGTCTGGACCCTGCTCTCACTATTGCCGCCAGCCTGGCCTTTAAGTCTCCTTTTGTGAGTATGATGTTTAAAATCTAAATTTCTTATTAGCAACTTTTGGAATTTGATGAATTAAAGGGGATTTCCAATCTCAATAAATAACCCCCCTATCCACAGAATGGATAGATAGATTGTTGGGGTACGACTGCTGGAACCTCTGCCGATCCCAAGAACAGGGACATAATTGTCCCTGGAATAAATTATGCGGACTATTCCTGTGTGGGCCAACACTCCATTCATTCTCTATGAGTGCTCCGAACATTTCTGAGTTCAGCCCTCGGAATGTTTGGCAGCCCAACAGACAATTACCGAGGGTTGGCTATACAGGCACTGTCTGCACCATTCATTTTGGGGACAGTTATGCCCCTGTTCTCGGGTTTGACTGGGTCCCCACCAACCTGCTTGTTTTCCCATGCCGCTTGTTTTGACTCTGCCGCAAAGTTCATGCTTTCCTTTCTAAGAGTAGCACTATTTAATGATGGGACCATGCAGTATAAGCAGTTAGGTTTTAGGGAAAGTGAGTGACAGATACGTCTCTTTAAATGAGCATGGCTGTATAAGGCAGAGGGAAGCCTACTATAGAAAATATCTTATTTCTCATTCATCTCCATTGGGGGACACAGGAACCGTGGGTATATCTTGCTGCCACTAGGCATACAAAAAAAGAAGTCGGCCCCTCCCAGCAGGGTATACCCCACCTACTGCCTTAGAGACACTCAGTTTTAGCTTAGTGTCATAGGAGGCAACACGGGCCTGGATTGCTCCAGGCCTGGTCTTTTATTATTTTTTAGTGTTAGTGTTTAGACTTTTTCTTCTTTTCTATTTTTTCTAGGTAGGGGCGACAGGAGCATGGTGCTACCTGTTTCCCCACATGCGACTGGAGGCGGCTGCCGGCCCTTCCGTGTCGGGGCGGCGGGAACCAGGCCGCTAATTTAGCCCGGTCTCAGCTAGTTCCTGCAGCCGTCCCCGCAAGGGAGGCGGCTGCAGGCTTCTGTCAGGGGGCATGTTGTAGCCGGGAGCCAGGCCGCTGCTTTATCTGCAACTTGGCCTTGTCCCGGCCGAGTGTGGCTCCGCCCTGCTGGGCAGTCTCGTCTGTTCTCCGGCAGCCGTTCCCGCAGAAGGAGACGACTGCCGACTTCACTTAGGACTGTTCGGCCGGGAACCAGGTCGATACTTTAGGCCGCGGCTTCGGCCTGGTCCCGGCCGAATGTAGCTCCGCCCCTTTCCGCGCTCTCTGAGCGCCAAATCTTAGCGCCGGCACGGGGGGGCTGGCTCAGCCTATCAGGGCCAGGCTGTCTCAGCCTCTCCCGTGCTAGCGCGCGCACAGTAACTCCTCCCCTAAGGTCACGTGACTCAGGGAGCCCGAGTAGCTCTCCTGTTCCACCGCAGTTCTTCAGACGCTGCTGCACGCTGCTCCTGTGGGTCTCCCATCCCTGTTTCCAGTCAGCTGTCCTGTATTCCGAGGGTGTGGGGACGTCAGCCAGGAACCTGGGTGAGCTAATTCCAGTTCTTCTGTCACTAATTGGCTGTGCTTGGCAATGTCTACCCCCAGCATTGAACCTTCCTTCAGACCGGCGGCCCCTGCTTTGGTCACTTACTATGCTTGTACAGTGTGTAGGGTAAAATTTTCGGGGGGTTCGGCTGCACCCACTTGTTCTGCCTGCTCTTCCTCACACCCTACTACCCCTGCCCAAGATACTCCTTCGGGGTCTGTGGCCCCTGAACCGGCCCCAGTTTGGGTGACTTCCCTCTCCCAGACTATCTCAGACCTGACACAGGTTTCCAAGGAGGTGGCTACAGCCTTAAGGCAGTCTTCCCTATGTCCCCCTCGGGAAGCAAGTTCAGCGTCTTCGGACCGTCGACGCTCTCACAGACGCCCATGGTTTTTTTCTCCTGACTCCTCTCCTGAAAACAGGCGCCGCTCGCGCTCCAGATCCCCCGCTCCTAGGCGGCGTTCCCGGTCTCGTGACCGCTCTCCTAGGGGCCGTTCCCCGAACCACCATTCTAGATCCCGGTCAAACCAGATCAGGAGCCTCCACTAACCGTTCCTGATCTCCGGGTGAATTGGCGGACTCAGAACCTCATTCGGATTCTGAAGAGCTGTCCTCCATGTCTGACTTGGTGGATGGTCTGGTGTCTGCAGTCAGGGACACTTTCCATCTACAGGACCCTGGACCTTTGGACCCTGCTCCTGAGGTTTCCTTTGCCCATACTCCTCGTTCTCCTAAGTTTTTCCATCCTCATAAGGAGTTTGATGTCCTTCTGGAGACCGCCTGGAAGTTTCCAGAGAAGCGCTTCCAGGCCACTAAAAGGTTAAAGACTTTGTGTCCATTCCCTCAGGACCTTATTTCTAAATGGACTGTTCCACCATCTGTGGACCCCCCCCCCAGTCTCCCATTTATCCAAATCCACCACTCTACCGTTGGCGGATGCCGCTTCCTTTAAGGATCCAGCGGACAAGTCGAGACAAGACGGTCGAGAATTTGGCCAAATATGCATTTGAAGCGGTGGGATCCTCCCTGCTTCCGGCCTTCTCTTCCACCTGGGTTGCAAAGGCCTTAGCGGTGTGGGCTTCTCAGCTTCGTCAAGGTCTGTTGTCCGGGGCCTCCCCGGAAGATCTGGCTGAGATTGCTCGTCAGGTGTCAGACGCAGGCGAATATTTATGCCAGGTTTCGCTGGAGTCTGCTCGCTGTGCTGCTGTCGCGTCTGGCAACCTAGTCGCCATTCATCGCTCCATGTGGCTCAAAGCTTGGAACGCCGATTCGGCTTCCAAGAAATCTCTGACGGCAATGGCCTTTACTGGCGGTCGCCTTTTTGGGAAACGGCTGGACGACATAATCTCTGAGGCTACGGGAGGTAAAAGTTCTTTGCTTCCCCAGAACAAGACTCGCCGCACTGCGGCTCTTGGGGGTTTTCATAAGTCAACCTCCTTTCGATCCTTTCGCCCCCTGGGTAAGGGGCGCCAGGAAAAATCGAGCCCCTCGCAGGGTAGGCAGGGCCCATCCTTCAAATTTCGCTCTTCCTGGAAGCAGGATGATCGTTCCAACCGATTTCCCGCTAAATCAGGAACCCGCAAACCTGCCTCGACCTGAAGGGGCGCCCCCACCTGGGGCTCCGTCTCGGGTGGGCGGTCGCTTACTTCTTTTTTGGAACGTCTGGTTGGTACAAGTCCAGGACTCTTGGGTTCGGGACGTCATCTCCGACGGTTACCGAATCGAGTTCGCTTCTTTTCCCCGGGATAGTTTTTTTCATCCCCAGCCTCCTCGTTCACCTTCTCTGGCCGCAGGTTTTCATTCTGCCATTCGCACTCTGCTGCAACAGGGTGTTATTGTGCCCGTTCCACCTTAGGACCGTTCCAGGGGTTTCTATTCAAACCTGTTCATTGTGCCCAAGAAGGAGGATTCAGCCCGTCCGATTTTGGACCTGAAACTCCTCAACCAGCATCTTCGCCTTCGCCACTTCCGTATGGAGTTACTGCGGTCGATCGTGGCATCCATGGATCAGGGCAAATTCCTGTCTTCAGTGGACATTCGGGATGCGTATCTACCCATCCCGGTTTTTCCTCCTCATCAACGTTTCCTCCGCTTTGCCGTTCCGCAGGGTCACTTTCAATTTGTGGCTCTGCCCTTTGGCCTGGCTACGCCCCCCCGGGTTTTTACCAAGGTCCTGGCGGCTGTCATGGCCATTCTCAGGTCCAGGGGGGTGTCTGTCCTTCCTTATCTGGATGACCTGCTTATCAAGGCCTTATCCCGCATCCAAAACGAGGAGAGTCTCCGCATCACCCTGCTGACTCTGACCAGCTTCGAGTGGCTGATCAATGAGGAGAAATCCAACCTTTCTCCCTCCCGGTCTCTGGTCTTTCTGGGCCTACGGTTCAATACCGGGAGTGCCCGAATCTTCCTCCCTCCGGACAAGCGGAGTGCTCTGCTGTCAGGCATTCTTCTCTTGAGACGCCTGCATCCAGTTTCCATTCGTGCTTGCATGGCAGTGCTGGGCAGAATGGTGGCGGCCATAACGGCGGTTCCGTTTGCACAGCTCCATTGCCGTCCGCTTCAGTGGGCTATTCTGTCTCTGTGGGACAGATCCCCCCTGTCCTTGGATTATCGGATTAGTCTGCCCACCTCGGCTCGCCAGTCTCTTCTTTGGTGGCTACACTCTCCCCTCCTTCAGAGCGGCCGCTTGTTTCTACCGTTGAACTGGCTGGTTCTTACGACTGATGCAAGCCTCCTCGGTTGGGGGGACATTCTCCTGGACCGGAAGGGTCCAGGGCCGGTGGTCACCTCGGGAAGCCAGGCTTCCTATCAATGTCCTGGAAATCCGGGCGATATTCCTTTGTCTCCGACACTGGTCTCTTCTTCAGGGTCGCCCGATTCGCATTCAGTCGGACAACGCCACGGCCGTGGCGTATCTCAACTGCCAAGGGGGCACTCGCAGCAGTGCCGCCATGATCGAGGTGTCCAAGATTTTGACCTGGGCGGAACGCATGGCTCCCTCCATATCACTAATCCACATTCCGGGGGTAGAAAATTGGGAGGCGGACTTTCTAAGTCGCTCCTCTCCCGATCCCCGGGGAGTGGTCCCTTCACCCGGAGGTGTTCGAGTCCATTTGCTGTCGTTGGGGAATTCCGGACGTGGACCTCTTTGCGTCCCGCTTAAACCGGCAGGTTCCAAGCTTCGTGGAAAAGTCCAGAAATCCTCTGGCCGCGGACGCACTCGTCATTCCCTGGTCTCTGTTCACTCTCCCATTACCTGTTTCCGCCAATTCCCCTCCTTCCCCGAGTGCTCAGGAAACTCAAGGCGGAAGGCGTACCGGCCATCCTAGTGGCCCCGGATTGGCTCCGCCGATCTTTGTACGCCGACGTGGTTCGGCTCGTGTCGGTCGTTCCCTTCCGACTGCCAGATCGCCTCGATCTTCTGTCTCAGGGTCCTCTTTGCCACCCCAATTCACACCTCAATTTGACGGCGTGGCGGTTGAAACCGCGGTATTGAAGGCTCGCGGTTTCTCATCTGGGGTTATTCGCACTATGCTCAAGGCGCGTAAGCCGTCCTCGCCTAGGATCTACCATAGGACTTGGCGGGCTTATTTTCGGTGGTGTGAGGCCCGCTCTCTTTCCCCGGTTCATTTTTTTCTATTCTTTTTCAGTGGCCTCTGGCTTCTGACTCATCGGTTCACACCTTCCTCCAAGGAGTGGCTCACGAGATTCCTCCATACAGGTCTCCTACTCCCCCTTGGGACTTGAATTTGATCCTGAGTCCCTTGCAATCGATTCCGTTTGAGCCTATACGCGATATTTCTCTCCATTTCCTTTCCTGGAAGGTCGCCTTTTTGGTAGCTGTGACCTCGATCCATCGGGTGTCGGAATTGGTAGCTCTTTCTTGTCATCCTCCCTTCCTGATTCTTCATCAAGACAAGGCAGTACTTTGGCCGGTTCCTTCGTTTCAACCGAAGGTGGTTTCGTCCTTTCATCTGAACGAAGATATCGTTGTTCCTTCCTTCTGCCCTGCTCCGTCTCATCCTAAGGAGCGTTCTCTCCACAATCTGGATATGGTCTGAGCCTTGCGAGTTTACCTCAAGGCCACCTCTTCTTCTTTCCAACGGTCGGAGTCGCTGTTTGTCCTTACGGAGGGCCGACGCAAAGGTTTGCCGGCTTCTAAGGCCACCATCTCCAGATGGATCCGGTCCGCCATTTCTGAAGCATACTGTTCCAAGGGGAAGGATCCTCCCTTCCGGGTAACAGCTCACTCCACTCGCTCTGTGGGGGCCTCTTGGGCGGTCTTTAACAGGGCTTCGGCCCTACAGGTGTGTAAGGCGGCTACTTGGTCTTCGGTGCACACGTTCACCAAGTTTTACCAAGTGCACACTTCTGCATCTGCCGACGCCTCTTTAGGGCTGAAGGTCTTGCAGGCTGCGGTAGCTCTGCCGTCCGCTTGATTCTGGGTTACTTTGTTTTCCCACCCCCGGGGACTGCTTTGGTATGTCTCATGGTTCCTGTGTCCCCCAATGGAGCTGAATGAGAAAAGGAGATTTTTTACACTTACTGTAAAATCTTTTTCTCAGAGGGTCCATTGGGGAACACAGCTCCCACCCTGTGTTGTTAGTTGTGATCTGAGAGTTGGTCGCCTGTCAGTCTGTTGGTTCGTTGTTTTGACTGGTCGCCCAATGGATTCTGTATTTTTTTTTTTTCCGGTTCCTCCTATTGCTTTGGGACTAAAACTGAGTGTCTCTAAGGCAGTAGGTGGGGTATACCCTGCTGGGAGGGGCCGACTTCTTTTTTGTATGCCTAGTGTCAGCCTCCTAGTGGCAGCAAGATATACCCACGGTTCCTGTGTCCCCCAATGGAGCCTCTGAGAAAAAGATTTTACGGTAAGTGTAAAAAATCTCCTTTTATCCCAGCACTTTACACTGGTTACAATGCTGTATCTATATATATATATATATATATATATATATATATATATATATAATATATATAATATATATATATATATATATATATATATATATATATATAAACTCAATGTGTGTGTGTGGATATGTATGTGTGTATGTTCCAGCATCACGTCCAAACGGCTAAAGATATTAACATGAAACTTGGCACACATGTTACTTATATGTCAACAACAAACATAGTATAGGTGATTTAACCCATACTCACCCCCATTTGCCAGGGGCGGGGTTTATGTTTAAAGTCCCATACAGGTCAATGGGAAATATATGTTACTGCATAACTTCTAAACGGCTTGAGATATTTCGATAATACTTGGTCACATGTTACTTATATGTCCACTTAAAATATAGGATAGTTAATTTAACCCTTAACTACCCCATTTGTGAGGGTCAGGGTTTTTGTCCCATGCAAATCAATGGGAAATGTATGTTCCCACATAACTGGAGATATTTCAATAACTGGTACACATATTAAGGGTCTGGATAGGAGGACGGGATAGGAGGACGGGATATGACAACAATATATGAGGATGGGATATGAAGTCAAAAGCTTCCTCCTTTGTTTATTTTCCTCCCCAACAAGGATTAGGAAGGAAAAACCGGGCAACGCCGGGTACTCAGCTAGTATACAATATAATTTATATGCTTAAAAAAAGACAGGACAGCATAATCTTAGACCTCATTCACATCAGCATTACGAAAAGCCATTAGGGAGCTTCCAAACAGCTGCTGATAACTGGGCTGGACGGATTGTGTCACAAAGTCACCTGACAGGTCCCATTGATTTTGAATGGAATTCTGTCAGGATTCTGTTAATGTCTGTTATTTTGCAGGACTTTAGTGGAGAAAAAAACTTGACATGTAGGAGTTCCATCAGTTTAACTGAATCGGCAAACAGAGCTCTCTAAAGGAGCTGTGAACATAGCCTTAGTGACAAGTTCCCTTCCACCTAGTGTGTAATGACAAATGGCAAACTCATGGTCATTTCCCCTTGAAATAAACTGCATCATTATTAAATATTAGACCCCTACCAGTGTGCCATTGAGTTAACTCCTCTAATATCATTTATTTTTTATTTTTTATTTATTTATTTTTTTAAGGTGTGTCCATGGGATAAAAAGGAAGAAGCAAACAAGAAAAAGCAAGAATTTGCTGTAGCCAACAGTGATCACTTGGCTCTTCTCCAGGCTTATAAGGTAAATGGGGAGTTCTGTATTTTATTTTGTAGTAGCAAGCATCCATTTTTTCCAGTTCTTGACAATACTGAATGAACAACTGTGCATGCGTTGCCAGTGCTCTGTTAATTCTCTATAGGTACTCCAAACATTGCCGAGCTCGGAGCTCAACAATTTTTGTCCCTGTTCTCAGGATTGAATGTGGTCTCATTGGTCAGACTCCACTGATCCCCTTGTTATCCCCTATCCTTTGGCTAGGACATAACTTCTTGAGATGACAATACCTTCTTAAGTACTGTAGCTGTTGGTCCAGCACGATAAGCCAGGAGTAGTCTGTCCCATGGAATCCTATAAATGAGCATGGTTGGGCAGAGATAAAGTATTCTGTGATATTGAGTTAAAATTTGCCCAATCCCTCTTTCTCTATTGGCTCCATTGGGGGACACAGACCTTGGGTATATGCTGCTGTCGCTAGGAGGCTTGACACTATCTATGGTAACAAAAAAGTCGGCCCGCCCAGCAGGATATACCCGCCTACAGGCACCTGAGCTAATCAGTTTTAGCTTAGTGTCTGTAGGAGGCAGACGCTGGTCTGGTGTTCTCCAGACCTGGTCATTTCTTTTTTTCTTTTTTCAGATTATGGTCGTATAGTTAAGAATTTTCTCTCCCTTTTTTTATTTTCCTTGTTTTCAGGTGGGGACTCAGGAACATAGCGTTCACTGTTTCCCCATTTGCGATTGAGGGGGCACATCGTGGATGTACTGTCAACCCCCTCTCACCAACAGACAGCGCCTGGGGCTGTACCTCATGGGTCCGGGTCCCCCATCTTTCCCTGCTCTTCTCTCTGTTACAGCCCAGCATGATGCAGGTGACTAAAAGCTGACTGAAGACTTCATTAGGTAAGTTCCTCAGACTAAGGTGAGTATATCCCCCCCCCCCCCCCTTTTTCTTTCAGGTAAAGAAATTCTCAACCTCTGGAGACCCCCTTCTGGAGCCCAATCCTTTTTTCTGAGGGAGTCCTACCCTAATTTTTTCTATTGGGGAGGGCTTTTTCTCAGTCTGTAATGTAAGCCTGATACATGCAGTGGTGCAGGACAGTTTTTTTTCCCCCCCCTTCCCCTACTCCGGCACTGCCTGTGTGCAGACGCCGGCATTTATCTTGAGCGCAGGTTCCCTCTCTCATAGCGATGTGCTATATAGATGCCGCACAGTCGCTGGAACATAGAAAAGCGCGGCTTTCTTTCATACTGCGGCCGAGCTCTGCTGACAGCCTTCACACCGGCGCCGGCCCTCCTGCTTTGGTCGCGTTTCTACAGAGAGACCGGAGCACAGGGTTCGGCGCTGCCAGCGGGGCTTTCATTGCGGCGGTTCGGCTAGTTATAATGGCTGCAGGCTCCTCTGCTTTGCTCCGCCCACTTGCGGCCGGCGGGACTGTCCTCCCTCTCATACAAGCCTGCGAAAATCGCAGTTTTCTAATCCATTCTGCGCGCGCGGCAGCCGGCCCTTAGGACCAATGGGAGGCGTTCTAGCCTCAAATCCGGCCCCCGATTTTCCTTGGTCCCTAACTCCTTTCTCGTCGGGGCTGGAGCAAAGGTGCTATTCAGATGCAGAAGTTCTCCTTCTGCTGCTACGTTTTGAGGGGACACAGCCACCGGGTGAGATTGTTTCATCTCCCCCCCCCCCCCCTCCTCTAGACAGATACCTGGAGCCCTGGCCACCTATTATACTTGTAAGGGGTGTAATTAAAAAATGTCTGGTTCTGCTGAACCCACTTGTCCCGCCTGCACCCCCTGACCCTCCTGGTATTTCTACTCCATACCAGGAGGGTTGGGGGGTGCAGTGGTGCAGGCGGAACAAGTGGATTCAGCAGAATCAGAAATTTTTTGATTACACCACTTACAAGTATAATAGGTGACCAGGGCTTCTCCCCCAGACCCTGTGGGCTCTGCTATCCCTCCAGTTTGGGTTTCTTCCCAGTCTATCTCCGACTTGGCTCAGGTCTCCCGTTCCGTGGTGACTGCCCTGGAGAGGTCCTCCTTATGCCGACCCCCTAGAGAGGCCCGCTCTCCCTATGCTAAACGCTCTCACAAGCGTAATAATGGTATTTCCTCTGACTCATCTCCAGAGTCTTCTTGCAGACATAGGCGCTCCCATCACAGGTATTGCCCCTCTACTTCAGGTTACTGTAAGTGTCCCTCTTCTATGGGAACGCACCCCTGGTCGCCACTCTGGGTCCCCAGAACCGCGTACCAGGTCAGTGTCTTCCTCTTCCAAGGCTGCCTCTACCTGTTCCTTCTCTCCTGGGGAACTTGTTGATGAGGCTTCTGATTCTGCCTCTGATTCAGAGGACCGAACAGATACGGCCGACACGGTGGACACATTGGTTTCGGCCATAAGAGACACCTTACACCTAGAAGACCCAGGAACTTCGAACGTAGCTCCAGAAGTTTCCTTTCACCGTGCCCGACCGGCACCCAAGGTTTTCAGCTCTCATGCAGAATTTGAAGCCTTGCTGGAGTCTGCCTGGAGGCATCCTGACAAGAAGTTTCAGGAAACAAAGAAGGTTCAAGCGCAATATCCTTTCGCCAAGGACCTCCTAGCTCGAGGGCCTCCCCTCCAACCGTGGATCCACCGGTCTCCCGCCTATCAAAGTCAACTACCCTGCCATTGGCTGATGCAGCCTCCTTCAAGGATCCAGCGGACAAGAAGGTGGACTTTGGCAAAATTTGCCTTTGAAGCAGCAGGTTCATCCCTTCTTCCTGCATTTACTTCAGCCTGGGTATCAAAAGCCCTTTCAGTCTGTGCTTCCCAACTCCGCCAGGGTATCCTTTCTGGATCCCTCGGATGAATTGGCTGACTTAGCTCTCCAACTTTCCAAGGCTGGAGACTTTCAGTGTTCTGCTTCCATGCAGTTGGCCCCCTGTGCTGCCTTTGCCACAGGCAACCTAGTGGCCCTCCGTCGATCCATGTGGCTCAAAGCCTGGGATGCGGATGCCACTTCCAAGAAGTCTGACGGAGCTTCCCTTTACTGGGTCTCGGCTCTTTGGTAAGCGCCTGAATGAGATTATCTCAGAGGCAACGGGCGGAAAAAGTTCCTTATTACCTCAAAATAGTGCTCGCGGTACTACTTCCCACCGGAAGTCTAGCGGTCCTTTCGGACTTTTGGTCCCAATAAGGGGTCCAGGCAGGCGCCTTCGCGGGACAAGAAGGCTCCCTCCTTCCAGACCCGTCCCTCCTGGGAATCGGACAACCGTTCCAGCCAGTTTACGGCCAAAGCAGGCACTTGCAAACTTACCTCTGCCTGAAGGGACCCGCAGATTTTTCTCGGGTGGGAGGTCATCTGTTACTCTTCCCGGGACATCTGGGCCGCGCATGTGCAGGACTCCTGGGTCAGGGATGTGGTATCCAACGATACCGGATAGAGTTTGCCTCCCTTCCAAGGGATTTTATTTTTTACTTTCCCGGGCCCCCCGATCCCCCTCTCTGGCACAGCTAAAACAAAGGAAAGCGCTCCATGGTGTGATAACGTAGATATAAAATGTGGATGAACACAATTTTGGTGCTTACCCTTGATGGTTGTACTAGGCCAAGTACAACAATGGAAAAGCGTGTAGGTGATCTATAGATCATGGAACCAGCAGCCGCTCCTGGGATACAAAAGCAAACACAAAGGAAACCTCCAAAAAAATTCACATATAAAAAAATATATATACATTACATACAAATAATTACATATGATAATATAAAAGCTATATAAAATATACAAAAACTAAATTTTTTATCAAAAAGATGAAGAGAAAATATCAAGACAATATCAAAAAGATATATCAAAACAATATAAAAAAAATCACTACATGATATTTTGCAATCTCAATGGATTCATTGAGACCCCAAGGAAATAATGTATTAAGTGTAAGGATCCAAAAGGATTCTCTGTTGATTAATTTCTGGAACCTGTTATGTGTCTGTAAGGGAATGGTTTTTATAATAACCAAATCTAAAATATCAAAGTTGTTGTTATGATTACGTGTTAGGTGGCGGGATACACTATGTAACATGTAGTGATTTTTTTACATTAGACCTATGTTTGTTCATGCGGGACCGCACTGTCTGAACAGTGCGGCCCACATACTGAAGACCACAAGCACAAGTTAACAGATTAATTGCAAAGCTGCTATCACAGTTATTATAGGAATTGATTGAATAACTTTGTTTAGTACTGTGGGAAGAAAAAAACTAGTAGGATTTTTTATCATAGAACAGCATTTACATTTATTACTGTTGCATGAAAAGGATCCCTTTCGTTATCCACCAGAGGATTCTAAAGAAAGTTTCTTCTTTTTTAATTCGCTTGGGGCAACTAGATAACGTAAATTCATAGGTCTACCAAAAGTGACCCCTGGATGCATGGAGTCTCTCCGTTCGGTCGTGGCGTCTATGGATCAAGGGGAGTTTCTTTCTTCGGTGGACATCAAGGATGCTTACCTCCACCTCCCAATATTCCCAGGTCATCAACTGTTCCTCTGCTTTTGCAGTTCCGGAAGGCCATTTCCAGTTTTTGGCTCTCCCCTTCGGTCTAGCCACTGCTCTTAGGGTCTTCACCAAGGTCCTGGCGCCTGTGATCGCCCTTTTACGGACAAGAGGTGATTCCTTACTTGGACGACCTCCTGATCAAGGCCCCAACCAGGGCCCAGAATCTGAAGAGTCTCAGTCTCACTCTTCAGGTCTTGTCTCATTTTAGCTGGATGGTCAATCAGGACAAGTCCAACATCTCTCCCATCCAGTCCCTCATATTCTTGGGACTCCAGTTTGACACAGCTTCTGCCCGGGTTCGGCTTCTGCCGGACAAGCGTCTGACTATTTTGTCAGGGGTTCGGATACTTCGGAACCCTGCCCCGGTGCCCATTCACTTTTGCATGGAAGTCCTGGGTCGGATGGTAGCGGCCATGGAGGCTGTTCCATTTGCCCAGTTTCATTACCGACCTCTTCAACTGGCGATTCTATCCCAGTGGGACAGATCTCCGTTGTCTCTCGATCGCAGGATCTTTCTTCCTCGGAGGTCTCGCCAGTCCCTTCTGTAGTGGCTTCATTCCCCCCCTACTCCTTTTAGGGGCGCTCCTTCCTGCCCCTCTCCGCTGGCAGGTCGTTGCTCCCCCCGAGAAGCCCTTCTCTCCATCAACATTTTGGAACTGAGGGCAATCTATCTTTGCCTGCTACATTGGGAGATCCTTCTTCACGGCCGCCCTGTTCATGTTCAGTCGGACAACTCCACTGCTGTAGCGTACATCAATCGCCAGGGCAGCACTCGCAGTGATGGCCGAGGTATCCAAAATTCTCCTCTGGGCAGAACTCAGAGTTCCGGCCATCTAAGCAATTCACATTCCGGGAGGGAACAACTGGGAAGCTGACTTTCTCAGCCGGTCCTCCGCCGACCCCGGCAAATGATGCCTTCATCCGGAGGTGTTTGCAGAGATCTGCAGCCTCTAAGGCACTCCCAACATGAACCTCTTTGCGTCCCGCCACAACCAGAAGGTTCCTCGAAGTCCCGGGACCCCTTGGCTCTTGCCGTGGATGCCCTGGTGATCCCTTGGTCGAGCGTTCCAGACTGGCCCTGGAGGGCGTGGTACGCCGACATGGTCCGACTTCTGGACGACGTACCGCTGCGCCTCCTGCTTCGTCCAGACCTCCTCTCTCAAGGTCCTCTGTGCCACCCCACTTTACTGTTGCTGCATTTGATGGCGTGGCGGTTGAGACCGTGGTTCTAAGGGCCCGAGGTTTCTCTCCCCAGGAGATTCACACCATGCTCAAGGCGTGAAAGCCCTCCTCTGCGAAGATTTACCACCGTACCTGGCAGTTTTATTATCGTTGGTGTGAATCTGTTTTTTTTTCTCCAGTTGCGTTCTCCCTCCCCAACTCCTTTCCTTTTTGCAGTCGGGGCTGGAACAACGGTTAGCTCTCAGGTCCCTTAAGGGTCAGGTTTCGGCCCTTTCCATTCTCTTTCAATGTCCTCTAGCGCCCAATTCTCATATTCGGACTTTAGTTCTGGGAGTGGCCCACGCTGCCCCTCCTTATCGGTCCCCTACTCCTCCTTGGGGCTTGAACTTGGTCCTAAGTGCCCTGCAGGGTGCTCCCTTTGAACCTCTCAGGGATGTTTCTCTTCATCTCCTTTCCTGGAAGGAGGCGTTCCTTATTGCAATTACCTCTATTAGGAGGGTTTCAGAGCTGGCATCTTTCTCCTGCCGCTCTCTCTTCCTGGTCATCCACCAGGACAAAGTTGTTTTTCTTCCGGCTCCATCTTTCCACTTTTCACCTCAATGAGGACATCGTCCTCCTGTCCTTTTGCCCAACTCCGTCTCATCCCAAGCAACGTTTGCTCCATAAGCTGGATGTGGTGCGGGCTGTCCGTACCTACCTCTCTATCACTTCTTCCTTTCGTCAGTGTGACTCCTTTTTCTTGTTCTCACAGACGGTCTCCGTAAAGGACACCATTTCGCGGTGGATCAAGTCTGCCATTTCGGAAGCTTACCGGTGCAAGGGGAAGACCCCACCCGTCAGGGTCTCGGCTCATTCCATGCGTTCTGTAAGAACTTCCTGGGCTCTCCGTGACAGGGCTTCGGCCTCCCAGGTCTGTAAGGCAACTACCTGGTCGTATTTACACACTTATACGAAATTCTACCAGGTTCATACCTTTTGCATCCGCAGATGCTAGTCTGGGCCGTAAGGTGTTGCAGGCGGCGGTGGTCCAGCCTTCCATCTAACTGGGTTATTTTGCCCACCCTAGGGACGGCTTTGGTACGTCCCAAGGTCTGTGTCCCCCAATGGAGCCGATAGAGAAAAGGAGATTTTTATGCTTACCGTAAAATCTTTTTCTCAGAGGATCCATTGGGGGACACAGCACCCGCCCTTTCTTTTCTGGTGTTCCTGGTTTGGTTACCTGTCCGAGGTTGTGTTCAGTTAATTTTTATTCTGTGGTTTCCTCTGACAGTTCGTGGGTTTTTTCTCACCTGTCTGTCCACTCCTACTGCTCTGGGACTAAAACTGATTGGCTCAGGTGCCTTTAGGCGGGTATATCCTGCTGGGAGGGGCCGACTTTTTTTGTTACCATAGTGTCAAGCCTCCTAGCGACAGCAGCATATACCCAAGGTCTGTGTCCCCCAATTGATCCTCCAAGAAAAAGATTTTACAGTAAACATAAAAATCTCTCCTTTTCTCCTAAAGACAAATGTTAGAGAACTGTTGGGCTGTCTCAATATACATTAGATTACTTGATAGCTGGTGGGTTTGTATTACATTTGTTTAGGTAGCCTTAGCATTGGCGAACTTATAGTGGTTGCAGAAATAGCAGTCATTGGTGCACTATAAGTTATCAGAACAAAAGTAAATTAATGCCATGCTTGGCAGTTCTATCTCACTATACAGATGAATGTTTTGTTTTTACAATGCCTAGTTCTTACTATACAGTCTTATTTAGATCACATATATGGGACATGTTTGCAGAAAGGTGGAGGCCCCTGGTACTGCTTTGACACAAGGCCCAAATCTTTGACTAGGAAATATTTTAGTTTATGCTAAATGTATTTTGGATTAGTATTTTATTATTAGTATACTCTTTCTTAATCTTTCTCTATTGTGTAGGCATGGAGTACCGTCATGAGAGAGAACACACGGGCTGCATACCAGTATTGTCGAGACAACTTTTTGTCTTCTAGAGTGCTCCAGGTAAATTATTTTAAGTATCCTCTTATTTTGAAATTTTGTTTTCCAAACAACATTATGTCAAAGGGGACCAGAGAAAAACTAATAATTGTGTATTAGTAACTGAAGTAGCAAAAGTAAACATAACTATTTTCAAACAGCACTGCCTGTGCTCAGGATGTATGGGGTATTGCAGATAAAGAGGTAATCAGGTGGAAAACAAGTGAAACAGATTTGTAAATTACTTATGTTAAAAATCCTAATCCTTGCAGTACTTATGAGCTGCTGTATGCTCCAGAGAAAGTTGAGTTGGACTTTTCAGTTTGACCACAGTGCTCACTGCTGACACCTATTTCTGTGTCAGGAACTATCCAGAATAGGAGCGATTGCCCATAGCAAACCTCTGCTCTCCGTACAGTTCCTGACATGAACAGAGGTGTCACCAGAGAGCACTGTGATCAGACTGAAAAGAACTATACAACAACATCTACAGCATACAGCAGCTGTATGATTTTGTTATTGAAGTAATTTACAAATCTAGAGCAGGTAGAAAGAGTATGAGTCCGGCACTGCTATGCAGGTGAAGGCAGTTTACTGGATAATAAGCATCCGCTTTCTCAGGTATGGGTAGAGACTGAACGGTGTGTGCTATGTCGGGGTGCTGGTTAGAGAAGGCACATATCGCTTGACACATCGGGACAATGTAGAGAAAACCTCACTCACCCGATCAACGTGCACAGATTCTTATTCTTTTAACCTGGCGTTCCTGCCGACCATAAGTCCTCCTGTGTTCTATGTTGATGTCCAACGGAATAAAGAATCTGTGCACGTTGATCGGGTGAGTGCGGTTTTCTCTACATTGTCCTAATTTACAAATCTGTTTAACTTTCTGGCACCAGTTAAAGGGGTATTCCAGGAAAAAAACTTTTATATATATATATATATATATCAACTGGCTCCAGAAAGTTAAACAGATTTGTAAATTACTTCTATTAAAAAAATCTTAATCCTTTCAGTACTTATGAGCTACTGAAGTTAAGGTTGTTCTTTTCTGTCTAAATCCTCTCTGATGACACCTGTCTCGGGAAACGCCCAGTTTAGAAGCAAATCCCCATAGCAAACCTCTTCTAAACTGGGCGTTTCCCGAGACAGGTGTCATCAGAGAGGATTTTGACTGAAAAGAACAACCTTAACTTCAGAAGCTCATAAGTACTGAAAGGATTAAGATTTTTTAATAGAAGTAATTTACAAATGTTTTTAACTTTCTGGAGCCAGTTGAGATATATATATATATATATATATATATATATATATATATATATATATAATTATATATATATATATATATATATATATATATATATATATATATATTATATAAATAATAAAAAGTTTTTTCCTGGATAACCCCTTTAATTTTAAAAATGTTTTTTCCACCGGTGTACCCCTTTTAAGTTCTATTGAAGTGAATGGAGCTAAGCTGTAATACCACCCACAACCTGAGGACAGAAGAAATTATCTCTGTTGTTCTGTTCTGGGATAACACTTTTAAAGCCATTGGCTGGTAACAGGTGACGATACCAGCAACACTTGCAACCATGTAACTGGTATTGCTACCTGAAAATATACAAAGCCACCCATACTTGAGATGTGGAGTTAAAGTAATATATAGACCAGATCTATTTTCAGATATCCCATGATGCCTCCATCAATAAGCTATAATGGCAGGTGACTACAAAGAGCATCTCTCGCTGTAGGACTCAGCTTGTCTATGTATCTTACTAACATCTCTTTTGATTTTAGTGGACATCATGCAATAAATAATGGACCCTGTGCTTGCACTGCAGTTGATTTGAATATTTGTTTCCAGGTTCCCCTGTACATTACAGCTTATCAATGGACATCCCAGCAGTGGGAGGATCTGAGATCACCTTGTTCATAGAAGGCCTTTATAACAAAAAAGTATTATAAATATTGGACATTGTGAATTTCAAGTTCGTGTTTCTGTTTAAATTTGAGCACTTCTACTTTTCTACTGTTTTTTTTTATAAAAAATTTGTATTTCTTTTTTTATTTAAGGAAATAACTAGTCTTAAACGACAATTTACAGAACTTCTGTCTGACATTGGCTTTATAAAAGAAGGTCTTAGAGCAAGAGATATTGAGAAGAGATGGGCTCAGAAGGGAGACGGAGTAGCTGAATCTACAGGGGAGGAGGCAAGTGCTCCTTTAGTGATAAACTACACTATAAAGGATCATGCTAGGTTCAAACAGTGTTTTTAGGTGTAGTCTATTTGTAAATATGTGTCCTAAAAATTAACATTTACGTGCTCTATATAAGTGTGTGGAAAAATGATTGCCACTGCACATAATATGTAAAAATACAGACAATTTTTTTACAGCTGTGTAAATACCTTATATACTCGAGTATAAACCGACCCGAATATAAGCCGAGGCCCCTAATTTCACCCCCCAAAAAACAGGAAAACGTTATTGACTCGACTATAAGCCTAGGGTGGGAAATACATCACCCCCCCCCCCATGTCATCATCCAGACCCCCATCATCATCCCCCCCCCCTTCATAATCAATGCCTGTCAATCCCTTCATCAGTGTTCTTCAACCTGCGGACCTCCAGATGTTGCAAAACTACAACTCCCAGCATCGGCTGTCCGGGCATGCTGGGAGTTGTAATTTTGAAACCTCTGGAGGTCCGCAGGTTGAAGACCACTGCGGCCTGAGTCATCATCCAGACCACCCCCTCCCCCTTTTTGTTTTGTACTCACCTCCCCTCGCCAGGGTGAGCTGGTCCGGGCCATCTATGCTGCAGGGACCGTCCGGTGGGGATGGTTAGTCGTTGCGGGCTGTCCATTTTCACCGGGAGGCCCTCTTCTCCGCGCTTCGTGACGTTGCCTTGATGACGACGTACAGGTCACCCTAACTTCCCGCCGAGGGGAGGTGAGTACAAAACAAAAAGGGGAAGGGGGGGGGCTGGATGAGGACTATGGCTGCAGTGGTCTTCAACCTGCGGACCTCCAGAGGTTTCAAAACTACAACACCCAGCATGCCCGGACAGCTTTACAGTTTTGCAGTTTTGCAACATCTGGAGGTCCGCAGGTTGAAGACCACTGACAAGGGATTGACAGGCGGAGAGTTCACTCGAGTATAAGCCGAGGGGGGCTTTTTCTGCACGAAAAAATCATGCTGAAAAACTCTGCTTATACTCGAGTATATACGGTAAGTGGCATAAAATGCAGTCATACCGTTGGTATTTTGAAACACAACTGACTTGGGGATCTTAGGGCTCAGGCACAGTGTTGGGACCCTGACATAAAGTATGGGTCAATCTTACTATACATACACAAAAAGGTCCTCCAGGACATGTATCTTTATCATATGTCAATCTCATATTTGAAATAAATATGTCCTTCTGGCCTTACTCTAAGTACTGAGTACTCTACTTGCATACATTTTACACTGAAAAAATGTAGAGCTTACACCCAAATAGATAAATTAAAATCCAATTTTATTAAGCATAATTATCATAAAACAGAGAGCTCTACAGACAGGATCTACCAATGAAAAACAGTTTGAGCATAGGGTTCAGTACTGTTATAACACAAAGCACTCTATATGGATATTATCAATGTATCACAAGAAAAAATTTCAAAATATCATATGCACCTTATTGATTAATTAATGCAGTTAACAGATTTAAACTGCATTAATTAATTAATAAGGTGCATATGATATTTTGGAAAATTTTCTTGTGATACATTGATAATATCCATATAGAGTGCTTTGTGTTATAACAGTACTGAACCCTATGCTCCAACTGTTTTTCATTGGTAGATCCTGTCTGTAGAGCTCTCTGTTTTATGTTAATTATGCTTAATAAAATAGGATTTTAATTTATCTATTTGGGTGTAAGCTCTACATTTTTTCAGTGTACAATTGGGAATTTTCCTATCCTAGGTGACGGAAAATGTAGATTTTAATAAAGACAAGACGCAAGTATTATGCTAAATAACTTCTTTACTGGATTCAGCAGCAAATATATATTGTATGTATTAAAGAGAAAAAATTATAACATGTACGGTGTATATAAACATGAACCAGGCGTAACCTAGCATGATGTCCACCACAGTAGCCAATCAGGTGACAATGTAGGTGATATCAGTAACTGACAAACAGGTAAATTCCTTCTTCTTTGCGATGGATGTAACCAACAGTAGTAAACAATTGTAGGCAGGAAACTTGGAAGAAAGTTGAATGAAGATAATCCATGATGTCCAATGGCTAGATATCTGGATGAAGATGGGATGGGATGAGATGATCATTGTTGAACTTTAAAGAGAAAAAATGGAGAATTACAGGGATGGGTTAAGAGAGGGATAATACTCGCGTCTTGTCTTTATTAAAATCTAAATTTTCCATCTCTTAGGATAGGAAAATTACCAATTTTAAGGCAAAATAAAACACTTTGTATTATGCTAGTTCAAAGCTAGGCATATAAGTATAAAAAATGTAATTGACAATGTGATAGACAAAAATTGTTAAAAAAATTATAATAACATAGAGACATGAGATTGAGATTCAGGTCTAAAATAAAAAGTTTTGAAAGTAGAGTCGGAAGCTTTTAGTAAATCTGAAAGTGATGCTCCCGATTGAAAAAGTTTAGTGGATACTGCACCTCTGGTAGAGTGTGCGCCAAATTTAGAAATATCAATGCCCACCAGATGCATGGTTTGTCTGACCCATCTAGCAAGAATGGGTGAAGAGACCAGGGCATGAGGTTTGCAAAAAGAGATTAACAATTGAGATGGAGAGGTATTTCTGAGGGATTCTGTCCTGGACTCGTAAGAATGGAAGCAAAGAATTACACACAATTTTTCATGGTGTGGAAAAGAGAGATATAAAAAACGGAATGAAGATTTTGTTTTGGTGCAACGAAAAATGGAAAAAATAACTCCTTGTGGAGTAAATTGTCTGCGAGAAATGTCGAGATCTGACATCTGAAACTCATTTGACTGAGATAAGACATAAGAGAGTGGTAAGTTTGAAAGAAAGGTATTTTAAAGATAGTGAATCATTATCATCCCAAGAAATAAACATATCTAAAATGGAATTAACATCCCAAGTGGAAGTATATTTGGGTAAAGGAGGTCTGCGGAAACGAATGCCTTTAAGTAGTTGGCAAACTAAAGGGTGTTTGCCAATAGGAATGGAATCTATAGGAAAGTGTTTTGAAGAAATAGCGGAGTGGTAGAGATTTATAGTTCTATACGCTTTACCAGCATCGAAAGAGGCTGAGAGGAAATTTTAAGATGTGGGATATAGGTGCTCCTAAGGAATCCAAAGACCGTTGATTGCACCAACGAAGCCAAAGTCCTCAGGCCAATCGGTAAGCTGATTTGGTACCTGGGGCCCAGGCATCTGCAAGGATATCCTGAGTCGATGTAGAAAATTGGTGGTCAGTTCTAGTTGATCTGATATCAACCAAGCAACTAGAGGTAATTGGTTGGATAGAATTAAGGGATGGTAATTCCCTTGGGGTCTAATAGGAGATTCGGGATCGACGGAAGGAGGCGAGGTAAGTCTATGAGGAGGTGTAAGATCTGGGGAAACCAGCATTGGGTTGGCCACAGAGGAGTTATGAGGACCACAGTGGCTTTTTGAATCGAGATCTGAAAAAGAACCCGTGGGATAAGACTGAAGGGTGGAAAGGCGTATAAAGTCTTCTGAGGCCAAAATTGGAGGAAGGCGTCTACACCCGCAGCTTCTGGTTCTGGGCGCCAGCTGAAGAAGACAGGTAATTGATTGTTGAGGGGTGAAGCAAAAAGGTCTATGTGAAGCGGACCCCACAATTGATTGATTGACTGACATATTGGAAGATGAAGTTTCCAATCGCAGGAATCTGTTAGATAACGAGAATACCAGTCTGCTATAGAATTGGAAATCCCTGGGAGATATTCCGCTTTCAGAATGATATTCCTGTCTAGAGAGAAATGCCAAAAATCTTTGACAAAATCTGCAAGAAGTTTGGAATTCGTACCTCCCAAATGATTGATGTATTGGACAGCGGAAATGTTGTCCATGCGAAGGAGAAAACAGTGGGAGGAATCTTTTGCAAAGCTCTTTAATGCAAAAAATCCCGCTAGTAATTCCAAACAATTTATGTGGAGATGAGATTCTGATGGAGACCATTTCCCTCCGGTGGAGAGGGAACCGCAATGGGCGCCCCAACCGGAAAGACTTGCATCCAATTCTATCACAATGTCTGGGTTCGGATGAAAGTTTGCTTTCCCGTTCCAGGATTCTATGTGTTCGAGCCACCAAAGAAGTTCTTCTTTGGCTTCCGGATAAAGGGGAATTTCGTCGGAATAACCGAGACCTTGGCTGAGGTGGCGCATTTTTAAGCGTTGGAGTGCCCTGTAATGTAGAGGAGTGGGAAAAATGGCTTTAATGGAAGCTGAAAGTAGACCCACAACTCGAGCTATCGTCCGTAAAGATATTAACTCTTTGCAGAGAATTTGACGAATCTCCTTCCTGATGGTTTTCAGTTTCCTGGGAGGAAGACTCTGAGAAGTCACTTGAGTATTGATCATAAAGCCCAGGAATTCAAGTTCCTGAGACGGAATCAGAACAGATTTCTTGAAGTTGATCAGAAAACCCGGATGAGTTAGAAGAGAGAGTGTCCACTGTGTGTGGAGAGAAAGTAACTCTTTTGATTGAGCCATAAGAAGAATATCGTCGAGATAAATTATTAGATGAACTCCGTGACTCCGGAGGGGAGCTATAACTGGTTTCAGTAGTTTTGTAAAGCACCAAGGGGCTGAAGATGGTAGGCATGTGAATTTCCATTTCTGATCGTTCCAAAGAAATTGAAGGAAAGTCTGAGAGGATGGGTGAATAGGGACTGTGATGTATGCGTCTTTTGTCTATTTTTACCAGCCAATCGTGTTTTAAAAAGGATATCTTTTAGAAGGTGAATACCCTCCATTTTGAAGTGTCGGTACACTACAAGGTTGTTTGTTTTTCAGGTTGATTACTGGTCTGTGACCTCCATCCTTCTTTTTTACCAGGAACAGATTGCTTAACAATCCTGGAGATTGAAGAGGAATGGGAATAATTGCCTGTTTGGAAATGAGGTCTTTGATTTCGTGGTCTATCAGAATTCTGTCTGATAGGGAAAATTGTATTGGATGGGGTATATGGAGTTGGACAGGAAGGGAGACAAATTCTATCTGGTAGCCTTTGACTGTATTTAGAATCCATGAGTCGGTTGTGATCATGTTCCAATTTTGGGAAAAATGAAGGAGTCTGCCTCCTAGTGGAATATGAGGGGAAAAAGACTGATTGAGTCTTACCTGTGGGAGGTCTGGAACGTTGATATCCTCTTTTTCCTTGTGCACGCCATGGTCTTCCCCTGTATGGGAAAAAGGGAGAGGGTATAAAGGAGGGTGCTGTATATTGTTGTTGGGATTGGGTAAAGGAGCCTTTTGATGGAAATCTGGATTGTGAGGCGCTGCCGGAAAAGCGGCCCCTACCTTTTCCGGCCTTTCCAAAAACTCTCTGAGAAAATACTTTTTTCATGGATACCTGGGCTTTGCTCGATGATGAAAATAGACCAACATGTTTAGTTCTTTTATAAAGTCTTCCCCGAACAGCATAGGGTTAGGGGGTTCAACAGTGGCTAGATTGGTCAATTGGGGATCAATTTTCATGAGTATTGATCTCTTTCTTTGAGTGGAGAGAGAAGCGGTAGCATTCACAAACAAATGGCCCGTTGGGCCCAACCTCTGATGGTTGCCATATCAATTGGTGCATTGGAATTAGTTGCTTCCTCTGTAAGATCTAGAATCTTTTGTGAGGGGGTCCGAGGAGGTCCATGAGCTTGTCCTGGCAAGCCTTGAAGCTCCTATCTACCCCTTTCTTTGGGTTTTTACCCGTTTTAAAAAGAAATTTGTTTAGTAGGGGATCTAACTCTAGGGTAGCAGAGGCATTAAAAGGAAGTGTAGGGCGGGGACATTCTGCTTCTAATTTATTCCTGGATGCCCAATCCAAGGCTTTATTTGCCCATATGGACATGAAATCAGCCACTTTAGTATTAGGTTGCCATTCCCCAGAACGTGGGTGGCAAATTAGAGATGGGTCAAAGAATGGTTCTTCGGATTCACCCATATTAGTTTCCTCCTGAATCTCTGGGTCCTCATGGTCATTACCACTTTCCTCCGAAGCAAAGAGGATTTCCTCAACATCTCCAATATCTGAGTCACTAGACTCATCAGAAGATGAAATTTGGAAGGAGTTAGGTTTTGCTCTAAAAGCAGACTTCTGAGCCCTATTAGGTTGGTCTTCCTCTTGTCAGGTTATAAAGCAAACGCGCTTTATACGGAAAAAGAAGGATCAAATAAAAATATCAACAGGGTTGATCCTAGGAGGTGGACATAAAAAACACCTCAAAAAGAGTACATTTGTAGGTAATTTATGTTGTGCAATAGTAAAACCCACTACTAACGGTTAGATAAAATATAACAATAATTTATTATATTCACAATATTAGAACAGTTGAAATTATTGACACAAAACAATATAATTATATGTAAGCATGCAATATTGAGATTTGGCCACAAGATGGCTCTATACTAAACACCAATCACATAATCGCCTATGCAACACAAGGGGGCAGCAGAGTCACCCTTGATACGGTTAGTAATATATATATATATATATATATATATATATATATATATATATATATATATATATATATATATATATATATATATATATATATATATATATAACTTCAATCAATTATAGCCAAATTTCAGATATCTGGTAGTATTGCAACCAATTTCAGATATCTGGTAGTATAGGATGCCAAATTACCTGGCTTGATATTAACTTCTTAGAATATGGATTCTAGGGCAGAGTGTATAACCTCTGAGTCAATTTTAGATACAAAATTTGGTAATATGCATTTTTACCAAATAGTACTAAATGATGACTTAGCACCACTAAGGCTACACCGCCGCAATACTGCAGGGCACGACTAAATGTCAAACCAGTTAATTATCAATATTTCAGATAATAGAATCTATACATTACCAGATATCTCTGTTTTCGGCCTCCAAGGTACTGGTGTGCTAGGCAGTCCTGTAGGTAAGTAGTATATCCTGTGTGGTGGTGGTGGTGGTGTTCTTGTTGTCTCTTCCTCACCTGGACACAAGTTTTTAACCCATTTCTTATCTCTCCTATCCACCCATAACAAATATGATGTCACTTGGTGGGTGGGCTTATGCAGATTGGGACCTAGTTATGCTTAGGTCACCCATAGAGGGCAGTATAGAACAAGAAATGGACTCTTCTCCAACTGGCTACCTATTCTACAATTGGGACATTTATCATATAAATATCATATAATTTATTTATGTTCCTGTCCAGTGAGATAAGACAACATTTATATATTCATCTCTGTCATCTCCAATGGATGACTGAAAATAGATGATTATAAAATCTTAAATAGAAATGTATCCACAGGTGAGGTCTCATTTGGCATTTAACTACCTAGCTGTATACACCAGTACCATAACTATATATATCAATTGTATAGAGACGACTGCATAGCTACTCATATTAATAATACATTGACTATAGTATAAAATAGACCTCTGATTCACCTTTTATTTCTAAGTTCATATATTTCCCTGAGATTATTGGGGAAATACACTTTGAAACTTCTTGACAGATTTGTTTTTGCAAACCTAAAACTCAGTCCATAGTCTGTATTGTGTTAGGGCAAACATATAAACCTGTTAAAATACACACCGGAGAGCACTTTACACAATAGGGGCTTATTTGTAAGCTCTCATGTTGGGTTTCTAGACCTCTTGACTGGACTTCCATTGTTCTTTTACCATCATTGCAAATAACTTTGCAAATAAGTTTTAGTCTGTCTACCCTTGAACAGATAGCAGGAAGGTGAATCACTAGGCCTAATGGAAAACAGGAAAATTCTAGTTTCAGAGCTTCAGAGAAATATCTTACACCAAATAAAATATCTAGATTATATAAAATCCCAATAATATTGGAAATGCCTGACACTCTTGGGCAGAGGGTAAAACATGGGGATTATGTGAACCACAGGCCGAGTTGGATTCCTGTTTAGAATCTGGTTTATGAGATTTAGAAATAATTTGTTGGACTTTAGAAGATTTTTTTAGAAGAATATGGACCTTCAGAGACATGGCGCCTTTTAAACTTTGCTTTACCTGGGCCTCTAAGACCCTTGACAAGGTCAGAAACTGACTCCTCAGGAGACCAGAACTGGTTAGAGGGAGTGAGGGGAGGTAGGGCCCCAGTCTCCTGGGTAATAAGGGTTTTAGTGCCATAGAAATGGATTTAGAGATAGTCTTGTAAGACTAAAATGGCGGATTGCACCGTAGCGCTGACTGCGAGTCTGAGTGTAATGGCGCAGGGGAAAATAAGAAGGGAAACGGAAGATTAATAGAAATGGGAAAAAGCCTGTAGCGAATAAGGTGAGCTTTGAGGAGTAAAAGAATTGGGAAAAGGAGTGATAATTCCCCTATAGGGGAAAAGGGGAAGGAATAAATCACCGGAAAGTATTACTAGAAGTGCAATAATGCGAAATAAATAAGAAATAGAAGGAGAAATATGAGAATATATGAATCAATAATATATGAGGAATATATCATTAACTAGAAACCTATATCATGAGAGAAACAAATTATAAATGAATGTAAATAGATGAAAATAAATTAATAATAAATGAGAAATTAGTGTAAATAAATCAATTAAAATTAATTTAAAAAAAAATATGAAAAAGGGTTTTTGAGAGAAAAATGTTTTACTTATCTGAACACTCTGCTGAGCAGCAAAGAAGGAATTTACCTGTTTGTCAGTTACTGATATCGCCTACATTGTCACCTGATTGGCTACTGTGGCGGACATCATGCTAGATTACGCCTGGTTCATTTTTATATACACCGTACATGTTGTTATAAATTTTTCTCTTTAATACATACAATATATATTTGCTGCCTAATCCAGTAAATAAGTTATTTAGCATAATACGAAGCTTCTTGTCTTGCCTTAAAATCTAAATTACTGCAGTATCTATAAAATGTAATACAAATTCAGATAATTTCAAGATAATGAACCATGAAGATATTCAGAACTGTTTTCTAAGGCTGGGCCTACAAACATACAGAAACTTATGATATTTTCTATCTTGCTCCATCATTTCACTTTGACACAGCTTAAATAAGAAAAAATGTATTGTAACTGTTGTACACACTGAGTGGTATAGTTTGAATCTGTGCACAATGGCTTCCAGTTGTAATTGCATAAAAATATTGTATGCACTTTTCACTTTCATATCATGCCTTCTACCCTTGAATATATGTGTAGATATTGGCAATGGCATAATGGTATGTGTCATTTGTAATCTCTCACTCGTGCTATAAAAAATAAAACAATTTTTTCTAGGCTTTTAGTGGGAAAAAAAAAACCTGTGTTACAGTGCCATCTCTGTGCACCATAGCTCCTCATGCATGTTATACATATAAACTATAGAAATCTATATTTGTAGTCAACTTCCACTTATCTTATTTCCTCACAGGCAAATACCAATGCAGAGAATATTAAACTTATATCAGCAATGCTGTGTGCAGCTTTGTATCCCAACGTGGTCCAAGTAAGTTCATGGCTATTTATAAAAAAAAATTTAAAAAATATAATCATAAAGGGGTTTTTGATATCACCCCCCCTAGGGCTGGGCGGTATACCGGTTCATACAGAATACAGAAATTTTTTCCCTGCACGATATGAATTTTTCCCATATTGCAATACCGGTCGGGCCCCTCCCCCTCAAATGAATGAATTATCAGCCACAGCGGCTGTCCCCACATCGGGAAAATAATCATCATAATCCTGAGAGCCGCCCGCTCTTTAAATTAATGAGATGCCGGCCGCGGCGCTATAAATGGTTAAGATGCCGGCCGCATGCGCTATAAATGGTTAAGATGCCGGCCGCATGCGCTATAAATGGTTAAGATGCCGGCCGCATTCGCTATAAATGAGTAAGATGCGGCCGCATGTGCTATGAATTAAGATGCGGCCGCATGTGCTATAAATTATTAATATGCGACCGCATGCTCTATAAATGATTAAGATGCCGGCCGCATGCTCTATAAATTATTAAGATGCCGGCCGCGGTGCTATAAATGATTAAGACGCAGCCGCATGCACTATAAATGATTAAGATGCGGCGGCATGTGCTATAAATGATTTAGATGCCGGCCGCATGCGCTATAAATGGTTAAGATGCCGGCTGCATGCGCTATAAATGGTTAAGATGCCGGGCGCATGCGCTATAATTGGTTACGATGCCGGCCGCATGCGCTATAAATGGTTACGATGCTGGCCGCATGCGCTATAAATGGTTAAGATGCCAGCCGCGGTGCTATAAATGGTTAAGATGTGGCCGCAGCAGCTTTCCGCTCAGAACTTAACCCGATAACGACCATGGACGAGTATAGACGTCCAGTTTGGCGGCCGTTCCCGCACCCGGACGTCTATACTCGTCCATTATTCTCGTGGGTGCTGCCCAGTGCACCCACGAGATCGCGGCAGGGACTCGGCTGTATCACACAGCCGGGACCCTGCTGCACTGCCAGGACCGAAGTAAACTTCGGTCCCGGCAGTTTTAACCCTTACAGCCGCGGTCGGGAATGACCGCGGGCTGTAAGTGTTATGACAGAGGGAGGGGGCTCCCTCTGTCTCCTCTGCAGCACCCTGCATCGCGATCGCGAGGTGCTGTGTGTAATACGCGGCTGGCCGGGGCCTGCCGCACTGCCGGGAGTGAAGTTCACTTCACTCCCGACAGTTTAACCCTTACAGCCGCGGTCAGAAGTGACCGCGCGCTGTAAGGAGTTCTGACAGAGGGAGGGGGCTCCCTCTGTCTCTCCTGCAGCACCCCGGAGCATCGCGGGGTGCTGCTGCATACCTGGGCAGCCGGGGGTCCTACAAAGACCCCCAGGTCTGCCCTGGGCATTGCCTGAAAGGACGTCCTGATATGCTGCCTGCTAGTGAAAACTGGCAGGCAGCATATAACTGCAATGCTTTGGAATACTAAGTATTCCAAAGCATTAAAAAGTGTAAAAATAAATAAAATAAAAGTGTAAAAAAAAATAAAATAAATAAAATAAAAGTGTAAAAATAAATAAAAATGTAATAAAAGTGTAAAAAAAAAAAATATATATATATTTAAAATACATTTATTAAATGAATCTAATAAAAAAAAAAAAAGCATAATGTGTAGGATCGCATTGGCGGGCATCCGCAGCATGTAATATGCTGCGGATGTCCACCATGTGATCCTACACATTATGCAGCAGTCACGGTAATGAGCTCCCTGCTGCGGCTGAGTAGCTTCGTGTGTCCACTCATAGCGGCGGATTTCCCGCCAGCAGTCATGAGCGGACACACTGAGCTACCCAGCCGCAGCAGTGATGGATATATTCGCCATGAGCGGGTGCTTATTCCCACAACATGGCGGATATATCCATCAGGAGCCTTAACTGTCACAGACAGACGCGTTATACTGCCAGCTGACCAAGGACCAATCAGAGAGGTCCCTGGTCCAGCCAATAACTTGTAGGGGTGCGGTATATAAATGGGGTCACTTGTGGGGGTGGGGGTACTGTCCTGCCCTGAAAGCCAAATGGCGCTCCTCTCCTTCTGAGTCCTACCACGCGGCCAAGGAACCATATATGGCCAAAGCGGGGGTATTTCCGAACAAGGGACAAGCAGCTAAATAAAATATAGGGTGCATTTCTTTCAATATCAGAAGTGATGTACAAAAAATATGCCCCCCAAATGATGCATTTGTGAAAAATTGCAAATTTCGAATTTTTAACACTGACTTTGTAATAATTCCTGCCAAAAAACTATGGTGTTAAAATACTCACTGTACCCCCTAACGAATACCTTGAGGGGTCTAGTTTTTAAATGGGGTAATTTGGGGGGGGGGGGGGGGTGTTCCTATGTTCTACTACCTTTTAATTTCTGCAAACCTTGCATAGCACATAAAAAAAGATGTACTTTTCAAATTTTCAAAATTTCAAGTTAAATTGTTAGGCTTCTAACTAATTTAAAATGTTAATTAAAAACAAAAAAATTACATCAAAATAAAGTAGACATCTGAAAGTATAAGTTTCATAAACTATTTGGTCAGTAAGTATAAATATATGCAACCTATTAGTGTTAAAATAGCAAAAAATCTAAATTTTTTGTAAAAATCTCATGATTTTTTGCATTGTAAAAAAAAATACAAATGATATCGGCTTACTTTTACTATGTACATGAAGGACAACTTGTGACAAAAAAACAATGGTAACGTTTTGCCAATCACGATAATTCTGACAGAGTTATTCTCTTATAAAGACCGACATCCCCGATTTGAAAAAACAGGCCTGGTCTTTCAGGGGCGTACAGGTTTATTTGCATTGGTCCTTAAGGGGTTAAAGGTAAACTGTCAGATATTTTCTCCCGCACTATCCACAGATACTGATGGTTAAGTGTGGGAGATGCTGATTAAAATGAGCCCTACCTTACCCGGATCCGCCCGGATGTTCACCCGCAATTGTAGTTTTATGTAGCTCTCCCTCTCTTCGCCGCTCCTAACTGAAGGGAGGGGGGATGAATATTCATAAGCGGCAGAAGCCCCGCCCGTGCCAGTTACAGCAAGATATACACATAGAATAAAACTACAATTGCGGGGTGAATGGCCGGGCGGATCCGGGTAAGGTAGGGCTCGTTTTAATCGGCGTCTCCCCCACTATCCTCCAGGATAGTGCGGGAGAAAATATCTGACAGTTTTCCTTTAATCTTATTCATTTAAAGCGCATGCGGCCGGCATCTTAACCATTTATAGCGCATGCAGCCGGCATCTTAACCATTTATAGCGCATGCGGCCGGAATCTTAACCCTTTATAGCGCATAGCACAGCGCCTGGCATCTTGAAGCAGCGCCAGAGTCACACATGATTAGTTCCCCAGGGAGGAGAAGGAGGGGGGGGAATACTGATACCGTGGAACCGTCATAACTTACAAAAATACCGTGATATGCATTTTTGGTCATACTGCCCAGCACTAACCCCTCCCTCCCATCCCCAGCAAATGAATAAACCCTTTTCTAACTAGAGTTGATTTTTTTTTTAGTCATTTTTGACAAGTACCGTATCTGTGGAGGATTGCTTGCATACTGGTAACTCAATATAAATAAATGGTTATAAATAAAATAATAAAAAATCAAATCTCCAGTGGATACAGTATGTGTAAATGTACCCTTAACCTCTTAAGGACTCAGGGCGTACGGGGTCACGCCGTGACCCCGCATCACACCGGGTCGTCGGTCCCGGCTGCTAACGATAGCCGGGACCCTGGGCTAACAGTGTGCGGCACCGATCGTTGTGCCGCGCTGTTAACCCTTCAGACGCGGCGATCAAAGTTGACCGCCACGTCTGAAAACGAAAGTAAACACTGCCCGGCAGCTCAGTCGGGCTGATCGGGACATCGCGATAAAATCGTGATGTTCCGATCAGCTGGGACGCAGGCGGAGGTCTCCTTATCTGCCTCCGGCGTCCGATCGTCGATTGATTGCTCCAAACCTGAGCTACAGGCTTGAGCAATCAAGCCCCTATCTCACTGATCCGTGCAAGGCTATGGCTTTGCAGGGATCAGCATAAGAGATCAGTGTGTGCAGTGCTATAGGTCCCTATGGGGGCTATAGCACTGCAAAAAAAAAAAAAGTTAAGGTCATTTAACCCCTTCCCTAATAAAAGTTTGAATCACGACCCTTTTCCCATAAAAAAAAGTGTAAATAAAAATAAAAATTTACATTATGTGGTATCGCCGTGTGCGTAAATGTCCGAACTATTAAATTATATCATTAATTAAACCACACGGTCAAACGTGTACGCGCAAAAAAATTCCAAAGTCCAAAATAGCGTATTTTTGGTCACTTTTTATATCATAAAAAGCGATCAAAAAGTCCGATCAACACAAAAATGGTACCGATAAAAAAAACTTCAGAACACGGCGCCAAAAATGAGCCTTCATACCGGCCCGTACGGGGAACAATAAAAAAGTTACAGGGGTCAGAAAATGACAATTTTAAACGTATAAATTTTCCTGCATGTAGTTATGATTTTTTTCAGAAGTGCGACAAAATCAAATCCATATGAGTAGGGTATCATTTTAACCGTATGGACGTACAGAATAAAGATAAGGTGTAATTTTGACCAAAAAATGCACTGCGCAGAACGCAAGCCCCCAAAAGTTACAAAATGAAATTTTTTCTTCAATTTTGTCGCACAATGATTTTTTTTTTTCCGTTTCGCCGTGGATTTTTTTGTAAAATGACTATTGTCACTGCAAAGTAGAATTGGTGGCGCAAAAAATAAGCCATCATATGGATTTTTAGGTGCAAAATTGAAAGCGTTATGATTTTTGGAAGGTGATGAGGAAAAAATGAAAATGGTAAAACGCTGAGTCCTTAAGGGGTTAAAGGGGTACTCCGGTAGAACACATATATTTTATTTTTAATTTTTTATCAACTGGTGCCAGAAAGTTAAGCAGATTTGTAAATTACTTCTATTTAAAAATCCTAATCCTTCCAGTACTTATCAGCTGCTGTATGCTCTACAGGAAGTTCTTTTTTAATTAATTTTCTGTCTGACCACAGTGCTCTCTGCTGTCCATATCAGGAACTGTCCAGAGTAGCAGAAAATCCCCATAGCAAACCTATCCTGCTCTGGACAGTTCCTGACATGGACAGAGGTGTCAGCAGAGAGCACTGTAGTCAGACAGAAAAGAAATTCAAAAATAAAAGAACTTCCTGTGGAGCATACAGCAGCTAAGTACTGAAAGGATTAATATTTTCTAATAGAAGTAATTTTCAAATCTGTTTAACATTCTGGCACCAGTTGATTTTAAAAAAAAAAGTTTTTCACCGGAGTACCCCTTTTAAGATCAAAGGCATTTAAGATTTTATGTAATATTGGTAACCAGTTAAACCAATTAATGTGCAGTTTCATCTAAAAGACAAGTAAACATCCCCAATGAGGTAGAAGTCTCCTTTCCTCATCTTAAAGAAAACTCAGAATAAATCACTGGATCAGTGACCCAGCTTCAGTAATCTGGTGCATTAAGCTTCACCCAGCTTTAAAATATTTCAGCATTATTTTTTTTCTTTTGATGGGACAGGAAACGGGCTGTTAATGTGGGTAAATGTTTCCAGCTCATTAAAGGGAATGTGTCATAAAAAACGATCTATTGTTTAAAGGGGTTGGAATACTTTTTTATTATTTTTTTTATCAACTGGTGCCAGAAAGTTAGAAGTAATTTACAAATATGTTTTATTTAAGAATCTTAACCCTTTCAGTCCTTATCAGCTGCTGCATGCTCCACAGGAAGTTCTTTTCTTTTTGAATTTCTGTCTGACCACAGTGCTCTCTGCTGACACCTCTGGGAACTGTCTAGGAACAAATCCCCATAGCAAACCTATCCTGCTCCGGACAGTTCCTAAAATGGACAGACGTGTCAGCAGAGAGCACTGTGGTCAGACAGAAAGGAAATTCAAAAAGAAAAGAACTTCCTGTGGAGCATACAGCAGCTGATAAGTACTGGAATGGTTAAGATTTTTAAGTAGAAGTCATTTATAAATCTGTTTTCACTTTCTGGCACCAGTGGATTAAAAAAAAATATATATATATGTTTTCCCGGGGAGTACCCCTTTTAAAGCAAATTTTTATGTTCAACATAAACATCTGGTGATGTTTTTTGTAATTTTCCTTTTGCAATCTATATTTTAGCGTTTTGCACAGATCACTTTCCAGTAGTCTCCTTTATCACAGACAGGAGTACAGTGAAAGTTGACACCAGTAGGTAGATAAAACAGAAGATTCTGTTCACAGCTTGCAGTAAAGCATGTCTTTAAATTATGTTAAAAAATAAGTTAGGCAAGATGGCTGCTGCCAAAAATAATGTACAAAAAATGTAAAATTACAATCAGAAATCAGCTTAACATAGTGATATATATAGGGTCTCCTACCCTGGGCACAATTTATGCACAGGATACTAGACATATTTGGGGAAATGTATCAAAACCTGTGCAGAGGAAAAGCTCTGCCAGAAGTTGCTGCCCCAAAACTCAGCAGTTCAGTTGCCTGTGCCATGTTTCTGGTATAGTTAGTTAAATGTTTGGAAGTGTTTTGGCCAACAGATATTCTACGTGTATGGCCAGCTTCATACAGACAGCAGTTAGCAGCCTCTTCCTGTGATGTGAACACATGGCCAATAACACCCCCTTGCTATCCACTTGGCTGGGCACTAGAGAGAGCCCACTGAACTAGACATCCCCTTAAAGGGGTATTCCGGCCATAGACATCTTATCCCCTATCCAAAGGATAGGGGAGAAGATGTCTGATCGTGGGGGCCCACCGCTGGGGACACCCTGTGATCTCGTGCAGCACCTGCATTTTATGCCGTGCTGCTGCTCCAGTCTTGGAAACCGTTACGCCCCCTCCCATAGTCATGAATGGAGGGGGCGTGGTATGATGTCACAAGGGGGCGTGACGTCAAGTCTCCAGTCCTGGAAACAGAGGTTTCCTTTGGTTAGGGGATAAGATGTCTATGGCCGGAATACCCCTTTTAATATCTAACTGATGTCTCTTTAAAAATGATTTCAATGTTTATTCTGATTATTTTACAACCAGTAAAACAATCTCACATTTTCTCAGGTGAAATTACCAGAAGGCAAATACCAGGTGACAAGAGCAGGTGCCGTAAAAATGCAGCCAAAAGCCGAGGAGCTGAAGTTTGTTACCAAGAATGATGGATACGTTCACATCCATCCCTCCTCCATCAATTATCAGGTTGGACACTCACCACTGTTGCTTATCATCCCTCTTATATCAATGTTGCTCACAACATTTCTAATGGGTGTATGTTTTAGGTGCGACACTTTGACAGCCCTTACTTAGTCTATCATGAAAAGATCAAGACCAGCCGTGTTTTTGTGCGAGACTGCAGCATGGTGTCTGTATACCCTTTGGTACTGTTCGGTGGTGGACAAGTTAATGTTGAGCTTCGCAAAGGCGAATTTCTCATCTCGCTAGATGATGGGTGGATCCGTTTTGCAGCTGCCTCACATCAGGTAAAAGCACTAAATATTATTTGAGTTACAAAACCAAAATGTAAAATAAAATATATAAAACTTTATGAAAAATTGAAAATGCATTTTTTAGCAGTCTGTCAGAGATATCAGTCGCTGTCTTGCTGAAAACAGGTTTCCATCGTATATTGTAATGGAGAGTAGCAGGCACCATTCATTTTGGTGGCCCGAATGAAGGCCTCTAGAGTGCTTTTAAGTAATTCGTTCATTGAGTTGAAATGAATGGCACCCACTGCTCTCCATTACAGGATACATCGGCAATTTGTTTCTGCGATATGCTGATGGATACCTCTGACAGACTTCTAAAACGCAGTATGAATCTAGCCTAAATTGTACTTTAGGGATCCTGTGTACTTCTTTAAATCTGTCCATATAGAGCAAACTATTAAATCAGCTAATTTTATATGAGGGAAGCCAGGAAATCTTCTGTCTGGTGAAAGACTTTGCATTCAACATGTTTCACCCATTTTCCTCTCAGTGCCAGACTTCTGCCAATGTCTTCATTGACTATATCAGGCCTATAAACCTGACATTTGCAACTTTATGCTATACAGTTTGATATATCTGCCATTACAAAGTTTTTTTTAAAGGGATACTCCGGTGGAAAACTTTTTTTTTTTTTTTGGATCAACTGGTGCCAGTAAATGACTTCTATTAAAAAAGTCTTAATCCTTCCAGTACTTATTAGCTGCTGAATACTACAGATAAAAATTATTTTCTTTTTGGAACACACAGCTCTCTGCTGACATCTCTGTCCATTTTAGGAACTGTCCAGAACAGCATATGTTTGCTATGGGGATTTTCTCCTACTCTGTACAGTTCTTAACCCCTTAAGGACCAAGGACGTATGAGTAAGTCCTTGGTCCCACTCCCGTGATATAACGCGGGGTCCCACGGTGACCCCGCATCATATCACGGCAGGCATCATAGTAAAGCCGGGACCCGCCTCTAATAGCGTGCGGCACTGATCGCTATTAGAGGCACTGACCTCATAGCGCCCTGAACACGGAAAAATAAAAAAGTTATAGGGGTCAGAAGATGACAATTTTAAACGTATACATTTTCCTGCATGTATTCATGATTTTTTTCTGAAATAATACAAAATCAAACCTATATAAGTAGAGTATCATTTTAACCATATGGACCTAGAGAATAAAGATAAGGTGTAATTTTTACCGAAAAATGTACTACGTAGAAATGGAAGCCCCCAAAATTTGCAAAATGGCTGTATTTTTTAAATTTTGTCGCACAATGATTTTTTTTCCCCGTTTCGCCGTAGATTTTTGGGTAAAATGACTGATATCATTACAAAGTAGAATTGGTGGCGCAAAAAATAAGCTGTAATACAGATTTTTAGGTGCAAAATTTTAAGAGTTATGATTTTTTAAAGGTAAGGAGGAAAAAACGAAAGAGCAAAAACCGAAAAACGGTCCTTAAGGGGTTAAGGACGCAGCCCTTTTTCGCAATTCTGACCACTGTCACTTTATGCATTAATAACTCTGAGATGCTTTTACCGATTATTCTGATTCTGAGAGTTTTTTCGTGACATATACTTCTTTCTGTTAGTGGTAAATTTTCGTCGTTACTTGCATCCTTTCTTGTTGAAAAATCCCAACATTTCATGAAAAATTAGCATTTTTCTAACTTTGAAGCTCTCTGCTTGTAAGGAAAATGGACATTCCAAATAAATTATATATTGATTCACAAATAAAATATGTCTACTTTGTGGCATCATAAAATGGACATCTTTTTACTTTTTGGAAAAAATTAGAGGGCTTCAAAGTAGAGCAGCAATTTTCTAAATTTTCATGAAAATTGCTAAATCTGAAGGGACAGATGTTACAGAACTACAACTCCCAGCTTGCCTGGGCAGTCTAGGCATGCTGAGAGTTGTAGTTTGGCAACATCTGGAGGGCTACCGTCTGGGCACCACTGTAATAGTGGTCTCCAAACTGTGACCCTCCAGATATTGCAAAACTACAACTCCCAGCATGCCCAGACAGCCTTTGGCTGTCTGGGCATACTGGGAGTTGCAGTTTGGCAACCACTAGAAGGGCAGCAGTAAATATCGCTTTACTGCCACCTTCCTTCCCCACTCGCTCCTATCCCTCAGGATGATCGGGGCTGTCACTGACAGCTCCGATCATCCCTATTTTCCGGGTGATCGGGTCACCAGAGACCCGATCAGCCCGGAATAGGAGAAAATCACATGTCTGAATTGACATGCGATTTTCTCCGATCGCCAACGTGGGGGGTCTCAGGACCCCCCTCGGCGATGTGCCGGATGCCTGCTGAATGATTTCAGCAGGCATCCCGGTCCGGTCCCCAACCGGCTAGTGGCGGGGACTGGAATTCCCACGGGCGTATGCATACGCCCTACGTCCTTAAGGACTCGGGATGCAGGGCGTATGCATACGCCCTATGTCCTGAACAGGTTAAAATGGACAGAGATGTCAGCAGAGAGCACTGTTCCAGAAAGAAAAGAATTTCCTCTGTAGTATTAAGCAGCTAATAAGTACTAGAAGGATTAAGATTTTTTTTATAGAAGTAATTTACAAATCTGTTTAACGGAGAACTTCAGACTATAGAAATTGACCCCCATAATGCCGGCAGTAAAAAAGAATAAAGATGTACATACCTTCCTTCGCTCTCCCGGGGTCTCTGGTAACCGCCACTATCCTCTTCCTGGTTACCGGTGGTCGGCGAGTCAAACTTTCTGGCACCAGTTGATTTAAAAAGAAAAACGTTTTCCACTGGAGTACCCCTTTTAATAGATAACAGAAATTCCATGCATGCTGAGAACGGTGAAAAACCCTGAACTCGCTGTTGGTCCAGTGATGTCAGAAGTGCTGCAATGATGTGCAGTATACGTGAATGTGATGCAGCAGCCTGTGATCCACCTCATGGTCTCTTCCTGTGTATATGGTATGTGATCACTGAGGCCAATGAGTGGTCGTAGTGTCAGGCGCATGTTGTACAGGACATAATTTTAGCAAGGAACTGCGGAGAGACACCAGAGTGGCAGTGCAGCTGGAACAGCAGTATGCCTAGGGGTGAATAGCCAAAGATGTATTAAAACATTCATGGCTTTCATTACATTTAGTCCGATTGACACGTCGCACTCTACTGTAGTTGCAAGACTACAACTCGCAGCATGCGCGAACAGCCTTTGGATGTCTGGGCATGCTGAGAGTTGTAGTTTTGCAACAGCTAGATGCACCATGCTTGGGAAACTGGTCTATTTAATGAACTAGGCTGTAGGGCATAAAGTTCCACAGCACCTAGTCCTGCAGTGTTGTAGGTTGACAATGCAACAAATAAAGGCTGCACATACGTAATCCTTTGCCAATGTGTTTTACAGGTAGCAGAACTGGTGAAAGAGCTGCGCAGTGAACTTGATCAGTTGCTGCAGGATAAAATCAAGAATCCAACAATGGACCTGTGCACCTGCCCCCGGGGCTCCCGTATTATTGCCATGATAGTAAAACTGGTGACAACGCAGTAACTTTGCCATAGAGAATAGAAATCGAGGCTGTGTAGATTCTTGCGCCCCCCCCCCACCTCTTATGCTGGGTTTATACTAGCATAATATGGCCACAAGTCCCAGCCAACCATGAGTCTGATCACCCAACCTGGCAGGTGTCAGTATAGATACGTGGTCAAGCTAGGACTTAATACGGACACAAAACGCTTCTGTTATATACTAGTGTAAACCCAACCTTGTTCAAAGAGAATGTAAAAAGTGCTTATTTTCTGTAGGGCATGTATGTAATGTATGGGTATGACAAAACATTTAATGCTGGATGGTAGTGAAATTATTCAGATGTTTGTAAAGAAATAATACACTACTCAAAAAAAATAAAGGGAACACTTAAAACACAATTTAACTCCAAGTCAATCACACGTCTGTGAAATCACACTGTCCACTCAGGAAACAACACTGGTTGACTATCAATTTCACATGCTGTTGTGCAAATGGAACAGACAACAGGTGGAAATGATAGGCAATTAGCAAGACACCCGAATAAAGGAGTGGTTGCATGGTGGTGACCACAGACCACTTCTCACTTCCTATGCTTCCTGGCTGATGTTTTGGTCACTTTTGAATGCTGGCAGTGCTTTCACTCTAGTGGTAGCATGAGACTGAGTCTACAACCCACACAAGTGGCTCAGGTAGTGCAGCTCATCCAGGATGGCACATCAGTGCGAGCTGTGGCAAGAAGGTTTGCTGTGCCTGTCAGCATTGTGTCCATAGCATGGAGGCGCTACCAGGAGACAGGCCAGTAAATCAGGAGACGTGGAGTAGGCTGTAAGAGGGCAACAACCCAGCAGCAGGACCGCTACCTCCACCTTTGTGCAAGGAGAAGCAGGAGCACTGCCAGAGCCCTACAAAATTACCTCCAGCAGTCCACAAATGTGCATGTGTCCACTCAAACGGTCAGAAACAGACTCCATGAGGGTGGTATGAGGGCCCGACATCCACAGGTGGGGGGTGTGCTTACAGCCCAACACCGTGCAGGACATTTGGCATTTGCCAGAGAACACCAAGATTGGCAAATTCACCACTGGCACCCTGTGCTCTTCACAGGTAAAAGCAAGTTCAAACTGAGCATATGTGACAGTCTGGAGACATTGTGGAGAACGTTCTACTGTCTGCTACATCCTCCAGCATGACTGGTTTGGCGGGGGGGGTGTTAGTAATGGTGTGGGGTGGCATTTCTTTGGGGGGCCGCACAGCCCTCCATGTGCTTGCCAGAGGTAGCCTGACTGTCATTAGGTACCAAGATGAGATCCTCAGACCCCTTGTGAGACCATATGCTGGTGTGGTTGGCCCTTGGTTCCTCCTAATGCAACACAATGCTAGACTTCATGTGGCTGGAGTGTGTCAGCAGTTCCTGCAAGAGGAAGGCATTGATGCTATGGACTGGCCTGCCTGTTCTCCAGACCTGAATCCGATGGAGCATATCTGGGACATCATGTCTCGCTCCATCCACCAACGCCACATTGCACCACAGACTGTCCAGGATTTGGTGGATGCTTTAGTCCAGAGGTCTGGGAGACCATCCGCCACCTCATCAGGAGCATGCCCAGGCGATGTAGGGAGGTCATATGGGCACGTGGAGGACACACACGGACACACACACACACACACACACACGGACGGACACACACACACACACACACACACACGAGCCTCATTTTGACTTGTTTTAAGGACATTACATCAAAGTTAGATCAGCCTGTAGTGTGGTTTTTCACTTTGATTTTGAGTGTGGCTCCATATCCAGACCTCCATGGGTTGATAAATTTGATTTCCATTGATCATTTTTGTGCGATTTTGTTGTCAGCACATTCAACTATGTAAAGACAAAAGTATGTCATACGATTAGTTCATTCATTCAGATCTAGGATGTGTTCTCTTTATTTTTTTGAGCAGTGAATCGTAGAACCCTTGATCACATACAACACTCTCTGTAGAAAGCAATACAAAAAGAATATGTTCTGAAGCTGTTAAATCATGTAAAAAAAAAAAAAAATTTCAAAATCTTTTCCATTGTCCATATTCCAGTTATCAAAATGTACACCGGTGGAAAATGTTTTAGTGTAATCACCATGTCATGTGTGTATGTGTATGTGTATAACAGCACTGTAAGGCTAGGTTCACAGTACAAAATTTCTAATTGGAATTCCACTGCAGTGTGCACACTACAGCATTTCAATGGCTGATGATCCACCTGCCAAAAAAGGCAGAATCCGCTCCACAGCCATTGTCGTCTATGGGGACAGCAATGTCTACACTGTCCTAGCACCAAGTTATTGTCAGGGCAGGCCGCACTCAGAAGTTCCGGATAGAAATTTTTGGTCTGGAGCTTCCTAAGTTTAAACCTAGCCTAAAGGTACGTTCACACATACAAGATCTGCTACATATTTTCTGAAGTTAATGGGTAGCAAAATCAGCTGCACAAAATATGCAGCATATCCTTTATGTGTGAACATACCCTAAAGCTGACTTCATATGCAGCATCACAAAACTGTAGGAAAAAAATAAACTTGTTGTTTTCCTGGGTTTCACAGGTTAAATATAATGTGACATCCAAACAATTGTGTGTTATGACATGTGACAGTCATATGCTACATAATGCAGTGTCTACATAGATGTAGTTCTTATAACACAAGCAAATGCAATACAGTGGCATCCAATTGAGGTATACTTTGGGGAATCCTGCCAGATTATTTATAAAAAAAAATAAATAAATAAAAAGTGAGTTAGGGTATGTTCACACTACAGAATCTCTGCCCAGAAATTCTTTGGCGCTAGGACTGGGCAGACATGAGCCATCAGCATGGAGGTTCACACTATTTTTTTTCCACTCTTTGTCCCATGTTTTTAATGGGAATCCATGCTGTAGTTTTTATCATAAATTAAGAGCAGATTCCAAAAACCACATTCCATTAGGATGTGTTCAAAGTTTGTGGTTAAATTTATAGATGATCAATTTTCAAAAATAGGTCAATAATATCAGATCGGTGGGGTCCCTGCACCAGGCATTCAGCTGTTTGCCAAGGATGTGACACCTGTATACACAATGAATGGTGCAGGAAGCTGAAACCACTACAACGAGAGCTGCAGTTACCCAGAATGGCTACTACATAATGTATGGAGCCATTTGGTACCTGCTCTTTCTCACTGTCTATGGCAGTGTTTTCCAAACAGTGTGCTTAACTACAACTCCCAGCATGTCTAGACAGCCAAAGGCTGTTCAGCCATGCTGGGAGTTGTAGTCTTGCAACACCTGGAGGCACACTGTTTGGAAAACACTGGTCTATGGACATGCAGAAGCTCTGGCAAGCAGCTGATCAAGTATTGGCATCCCACCAATCTGATAGTGATGACCTAGCATGCGAATAGGTGATCATTGACCCAGAAATGGCTGCCAAATTTGTGATGTCAACCATGTTAAAAGTGTTACACTCATGAGCAATAGTTTATTGCATTTCTTGGTGAACACTGCCTTTCACATGAAAATAAGCTGATTGATTTTTCCATACAAAACTGTAATTTATTTTGGGAAATAGTAGCAAATTGTAAAGTGAAACCAAATAAATATTTCTCTTAAAAAGCTTGTGTACTTATTAAACAACTTGGTCAGAGGTTAACTAGTTTTTCTTGCACCCAGAGCCAATATTCAACTTGGCAGCAGCACCAAATCCCAACAAGAGGAAGTTAGGCAGAGGACTGAGCCACCGCCGCCTGAAGAACCTTGCGACCAAGTCCCGCATCGGCAGATGCAAAAGCGTGCACGGAAAACCAAGTGGAACCTTCCCTTTACAGCAGTACCTCTCCGAAATGGCCGATCGGATCCACTCTGAGATGGTTGCCTTAGAAGCAGGAAGCCCCTTACGCCATCCATCGGGAATCGTAAACAGCCAGTCACAGCGCCGAAAATAAGTGACCAACAAATAGGGCCCGAACTAGGTCCAGCTTATGGAGGGAGTGTTCCGGAGGATGGGAAAGGTTGGGACAAGAGCAGAGGAAAATGATTTCCTCATTCAGGTGGAAGGAGGAAACCACCTTCGGCAGGAAGGAGGGAACCGGACGAAGTACCACCTTATTTATCCCTGTGAAGATTGAGAAAAGGATGCCACCATCCTGCCCAGTACCATCTTGCAGGCTCTGATTGAGACTGGAGTCTTGCTGCGGTGAGACTAACCCCTGCTTTCAACGCATGCCAGAAGCCAAATCTTGGCCGACGTGGTGTCGAAATGGAGTCCCAAGAAAACCAGTGACTGAGAATGAGAGAGATTGGATTTGGTTCGATTGACAATCTAGCTGAAACGCTCCGAAGGTCTGGCGAGATGTGGAGACTTTCCAGGTTCTCTGACAGGGAGAGAGCCTTGACCACCAGGTCGTCCAGGTAAGGAAGCACAGACACGCCCCGGGAGTGGAGGATGGCGATCACTGCCGCAAAGATCTCTGAGAACACCTGAGGAGCCGTGGCCAGCTCGAAGGGCAGAGCCACAAACTGAATATGACCAGCAGGAACCGCAAAGCTTAGGAAACGCTGATGAAACAGGCAGATGGGGACATGCAGGTAAGCATCCTGAATGTCCACAGAGGACAGAAACTCGCCCGGGTCCATGAATGCAATTACGGATCTCAGATTCCATGTGGAAATGTTGCAGGTGGCTATTGAGAAGTTTGAGATCCAGGATAGGACAAACCGTGCCTTCCTTTTTGAGGACCACAAAGATTGGAGTAAAACCCTGAAAAACATTCATGAGGAGGAACTGGCACAATTACACCCTGGGACAGCAGGTTTTTGAGGGCGGACTGAAATGCCACCGCCAGGGCAGGGGACCTTGGAGGCCGGGACTGGCAGACCTGGGAAAGGAGTCTCACCCTGCGGAAGGAGACTTCTGGAACTGCCTCGAAGTTCCAGGGTCCTGCAAGTGAAAGGTGTCTGGCAGCTGACACTAGGCTGTCCTCCATGTCTGACATATGGGACATCTCCTCAGAGAGCGGGTCAGACTGTTATCAAGTTCACCAGGAGACTTGGAACGGAATGTAGGATCCCTGGAGCGGGATGAGGCGGACTGGGAGCCCCGTGGAGGAGACAGCGAGCAGCTCCTGGAAGAACGGCTGCGGGAGAGAGGCCTGCTATGGCCAGCAGGGGAGATGGATAAAGAACGGTGCCTCTGAGAGGAGGCCGAGCACTCCTGTTTCGGGCACTTGTGAGGAGAGCACCTGGATGAGTGGTGCTGGGAAGCCGCCGAAGAATCCTGGAAAGACGGCTGCAAGGAGGAACACTCCAGGGCGATAGCCACCACTTGCAACACCCATGCCAAATCGGAGATGGACTGAGAAAGGGCAAAGGCCCAACCAGGAGTGGGCTCAGGGGCCACACAATAGTGCAGGCAGAACAAGTAGGCTCAGTACAACCGGTAGGCATTTTGGTTCTGCAACAGAACAGAACAGAAATAGTAGGTGACCAAGGCAGGGGCCACCAGCCGGAGAGGGGCATTGGGACTGGGGTCAGGCATGAAAACGCTAGACAGACATAACAAGGAGTGAGTTCACCCAGGTTCCTGTGTCCAGAAACTGTGGAGAATGGCAGCAGATCCAGCAGCAGGGAGAAGTGAGATACCCCCAGAGAAGAAGGACTCAGGAGCACAAGCGGGAGGAGTCAGCTAATACCCCTAGAGTGCGCTGGCTGGAGATAGTGCCAGGAGGGGGGACTATGTGACCCCAGGAACGCATTCTAGGAGGCTTCTCTGACCCCTAGAATGAATGCTGCCGGGGATTGGACAGCGCGGAGGGGGAAGAGTTAGGAACCCCGTTGCAGCCTCCGAGCCTGCTCTAAAAGAATGGCAGTCTGGAGTGGAGCCTGACAGAAGCGCCGGCCGCCTCAAATATACATGCCCCAGTACTAGAAGCTGCGGGGAAGCGCCAGAAAGCGGGGTCGGAGCAGAGAAACAAGAACCCGACGGCCCCGCTTGAAGGTACAAGCAGCTGTGGCTCTGGAGCGAGGGCGCCCGACCGCTGCAGCTGCACAGACTAATAGCCACCGATGCTGAGGAGAAGCCGCAGCTGAACGCTGAAATGAAAGTAAAAAGGTGCGTCTGGAACCCCATTTCGGAACACACCTAACACACTACCCCAGCACCCCAATCACCAAACCCAATCAAGATTCTTCATCCTGTGCCCGGTGCTGCAAGCTAAATAAAGGAATGGTGGATGATGGGAGTGATACTTGCCCTAAGGCGGAAATACTCACCTAAGGTGTCTTCAACCAGTATGGTGCCACGCTGCATCATGCCAGGCCGCAAGAGGCAGGGCGAGCAGGGGCCAGAGGGGGAATTCATACACTGCTGCTTCAAGCAGCTTCATACACTGCTGGCACAAAACTCAGTACTGCTTTGATCAGCTGACAGACATGCTCTGTTTGTGGGGCAGGGGTGGTTTTATGTGTCTGCCCTGCACACAGACCACCTCTGTCAGATTAATAAAGCTGCTAAAGCGACAAGTATCAGTGCACATGCTGTGAAAAAGAATTATGCTGTGTCCCCTCATTATGCCCAGGGCAAACGCTGCCCACCTATGCCCCTGGAGTATACAGTATGTATCCACAGTCCCCTATTATCTTCATTAAGAACTAAAGAGTGTCGTCTGAAAGTTTGGGTGGTTGGTGCATGTTGGGATTTTCTGAATGGAATGGCACAGACTTTGTAGAGTTTATAGTCTATGTTGCAAAGGGGGACCTTTCTACAGTCATTTCAGACTACACAGTTTGCTAGTAGTTATGGAAACACATAAGTCTACATAGGTGCTCTAGGCACAAACAGTACACATTTTTACTTGTAAAGCTTTCATTGTAGATGCACTGGCACAATAACAAAAAATGGATGTAAATGTGGGCATTCTTTTCCTTATATCTGCTATGTAAATACTAAGCAGGACAAGCTGTTGGGACAGACAATACAGCCAAGATGGTTTCCTTTACTGGCTTGTCATATAACCCTGTATTAGTCCTTGTATGCGAGACAATATGATTTCATTAGTGCTGTTACAGTTTTCGGGGCCATAAGGAGGATCAATGGTTAATACACCAGCAACACATAATGTCCTCATAGATTCCCCCTGTTCACTGACTGGAATGTTGTTCTTCTGCAGCCAGCTTTTCAGATTGAGCTTTTTGGCGTCCAGGTCCTGCTTATTGTAGGTTCTACTGCTTTCCTGAAGGTTGAACATATTTATAAGTTTCTGTTTGGTGGCCTCATCTGCTTCTTTCAGTATTTCCACTTTCTGCACTGCATGCCCCATCACTATGCGGACAGACGTCTTATCTTCCAAGTTAACAAGGACAACACTAGAAGAGAGAATACCCAATGAAATACATATTTATCAAACAGAGAAAGGAAAAAAGTCAGTGTGTGTCAGTCCCAATGCAATCTGAATAGTGGAGGTGCTCTTATCCCAGAACTCAAAGGAATCAATAAATGTATTTATGAATAAATGTAAATAAAAGGCCCGAGTACAGGCCAGAGGAAGCGCTGTGTGCGTGAAACTTGTTGCCACCCCTGTGTACACCCCCCCCCGCCTCACCTGTCCACCGCTGCTCCCTGTGTGTCTGTCCGTTTGGATATGTATCTACGTTTGTGTTGAATAAAGCCTGGATTTTATGTCCAACAGTAGGCTCACAATATGTGCAATATCTTTCTTTACTGACTCACAGCAGAAAGATTTCCAAAAGAAAAAACTTTAAGGTGAAACCAAACATTACAGGTAACAGCAGTAGTCAATCATATCTGAGGCCAGGTGATAGTTTTATGTGAAACGCCTCCCTCTTTCTTTGCTCCTCTCACAGAGATACGTATTGTTCATTACTCTCTCGTAGTATATATAAGTCATTGTATTGTGTTTATAATATACATTATTTTGTCCCCTTTTCTTAAATATATTGCCCCTTCATTCTTATATATCCTATACCAGCATACCTTCGTGCATACAAACAGTTTTCTTGTCACTTATCCTCTGTTCATATCCCCCCTTTCTTCCCCCTTCCCTCTCACAGTAACTATCATTTACCTACTTTATACATTTTTTCCGTCCCTCAGTAGATCATCTGTATATGTTCCCTGACTCTGCCGTCATCTCAAATATCGCAAGACTTTACTCAATCTCTAGTTACCTCACGGCTGCAGCGCTAATCTCAGTACCGCTCTGACAGCCGCCCACACGCTACACTCGCTATAACCTGAGTCACTGCTCCTTTCATGACAGGACCCTAATTATATATACAGAGGAAAGTTTTTTCTATTTTTAAATCTAATTACTCATATATATCCCCATATTTATATAATATAATATATATTATATATTTATATATAACCTCAGTCTCGAGTGAAATAGTCATCATCATTATCTTTCTATGTTTCTACTGTAATATCCACAATGTCTGCTGAAAATACTCAAACCAAAATGACAAGGGATGAAATTTCCCCTGCCACCAGTGATGGTGACACTATTGGCCAGAATATGATAAAGAATTTGGTGGACCAGTCTATGTCCAAATCAGTACATCTGGCTTTAAAATCAGCCATGTCTTCTATTTGTGACACCATCTCAGAATCTGTGGCAATGGCTATATCCCGTCGGGGAACCCACACCCTCTAATTCAATCGAACTCTGTCTTTTGTAGCTTGGCTGATCACGGTGTCTGAAGACTTATGAACATAAAACAAACTCTCTCTGTAACAGTTTCTCTTAACTTCATATTTCATACTGCAAACCCCATCTCCCTGTTACTTCCGCTACTCTAGCAAGATAAGTTAGACAGGCTATGTCTGTCTGGAATCGATATTTCCAAATTTGGTGCCCACTCAACTCATGGAGCGATGTCCACCAAAACTATTCAAGCAGGGGGCTCACTTTCTGATCTTCTTAAAGCTGCCAATTGGTCATCTGAATCCACTTTTTAAAGCTTTTATTTCCCAGATTCTCATGTCTCTGTCTATCCTGCGATTTATAAGTTATGATATTTTGTATATTACGGTATATAAGCTTTGAACTTGCACATATTGTGAGCCTCCTGTCGAACATAAAATTAAAGATTTTCCTCGTTTTAATGACGGAAAATACAGATTTTATTAACGACAGGAGGCGAGCAATATCCCTCCCTATATGTTTCAGCCTATTAGATGCTATTGTCTACACCCCAGTTGGTTGACTGTTGATATCTCTTCTTACAAATTCCAAGCAGACTTCCTGTCTACAGACTAAGAGTTTCACCTGGACCTACATCATCTACATTCCAATAGTTCATTTCTTGACTTGATCACATTGGACTATGAATTTTATTCTACAGGTTCTACTTCTTCAGTTCATCGCATCTCAGAAAGAGGGAGGAGTTTCACATAACAGACTATCACCTGGCCTGAGATATGATTGGCTCCTGCTGTTACCTGTAATGTTTGGTTTCACCTTAAAGTTTTTTCTTGCGGTAGTCTTTCATTAACTAATTCGCTGCTGTGAGTCAGTATAGAAACATTTTGCTCGCCTCCTTTCGTTAATAAAATCTATATTTTCCGTCATTAAAACTAGGAATTTATCATTGGGCCTTGTGTGTAATTTGTTTTCTCCACACTTTTTTTTTCCTGCATTGAATTGAAGAAAAATGTATTAAAAGTTTGCACGGTGTGTTAAATTTTGCACAAGTTCATTAAAAAAGTTTTTGAGATGAAAAATGTGTAAGAAAGCCTTTTTATTGAGCTCTGCTTTGGGTGGTGTAGATTTGCCTTGTATATTTGCAAAATTCGTACCTCAAACTTCTGATCACTACAGGAACAACCAAAGAAAACAGACTATCAAGTCAGTTTAGCAAAAATCACTTAAGATGTTTAAAATTTGCAACATTTTCTGCACAAAACATGCAAAATATATAAACCAAAATAAAGACAAATTTATTTCCCCTATATGTACAGGTACAGAGTGCATAGAAAAATTGAAATATATTAGGGGAATCCAATTAGGGATTGTTATAGGCCTGCTTGAAAAATTGTGTTTTACGGATTAAAACTACTTCTACTCAAACTTATAGTTCTGGAGTAAGTCACAAGATCCCTATTGGCTGATTATGTCAGTGAAGCTTTTCATACAGAATCTGTTTTAAACTTTCTCGGACCATTTAGGGAGTACAGGCTAGGTTCACACTAAGGAATTTCCAGACTGAAAAATTCTGTTCGGAGATTCAAGGTGCAGCTGGCGACAACTAAATCAGTCGGCATAAAGGACCACGAGGACATTGCTGTCTCCATAGACGGCAATGTATTCCGCTAAATGTATGATTGTGGAATGGAATTCACAGCATCTGAACTACCAAGCGTAATTTCTAAGTGAAATAGAAATTCCATAATGTGAACCCAGCCTAACACTCCAAATTGATTTGTTAGGGAGATGTATGGATGCCCTTAGTTCCCATATAGTGTCCCATATAGACTTTGAAGGACTGAAGTATGAACTGGAGTGTGGGGGACCACAGCTAAACATGATTTAGTTTTCCTTTATGTACCAGTATACTAAACATAGCACCTATTTAAAGGACTTATGTTACACTGCACAAAAAATAAATAAAGGGAACACTAAGATAACATCCTAGATCTGAATGAATGAACTAAATCGTATGAAATACCTTCGTCTTTACATAGTTGAATGTGCTGACAAAAAAAAAAAATCAAACAAAAAGTATCAAAATGTATCAACCCATGGAGGTCTGGATATGGAGTGACACTCAAAATCAAAGTGGAAAACCACACTACAGGCTGATCCAACTTTGATGTAATGTCCTTAAAACAAGTCAAAATGAGGCTCAGTCGTGTTTGTGGCCTCCACGTGCCCGTATGACCTCTCTTCAATGACTGGGCATGCTCCTGATGAGGTGGTGGATGGTCTCCTGAGGGATGTACTCCCAGACCTGGACTAAAGCATCCGCCAACTCCCGGACAGTCTCATGATGTGCCAGATGTTCTCAATCGGATTCAGGTCTGGGGAATGGGCGGGCCAGTCCATAGCATCAATGCCTTCCTCTTGCAGGAACTGCTGACACACTCCAGCCACATGAGATCTAGCATTGTCTTACATTAGGAGGAACCCAGGCCAACCGCACCAGCATATGGTCTCACAAGGGGTCGGAGGATCTTATCTTGGTACCTAATGGCAGGCTACCTCTGGCAAGCACATGGAGGGCTGTACGGCCCCCCCAAAGAAGTGCCACCCCACACCATTACTGACCCACCGCCAAACCGGTCGTGCTGGAGGATGTTGCAGGCAGCAGAACATTCTCCACGGCATCTCCAGTGTGAACCTGCTTTCATCTGTGAAGAGCACAAGGCGCCAGTGGCGAATTTGCCAATATTGGTGTTCTCTGGCAAATGCCAAACGTCCTGCATGGTATTTGGCTGTAAGCACAACCCCCACCTGTGGACGTTGGGCCCTCATACCACCCTCATGAAGTCTGTCTCTGACTGTTTGAGTGGACACATGCATATTTTTGGCCTGCTGGAGGTCATTTTGCAGGGCTCCTTCTTGCACAAAGGTGGAGGTAGCGGTCCTGCTGCTGTGTATTTTACCCTTCTACAGGTTCCTCCATGTCTCCTGGTAGCGCCTCCATGCTCTGGACACTACGCTGACAAACACAGTAAACCTTCTTGCCACAGCTCGCATTGATGTGCCATCCTGGATGAGCTGCACTACCTGAGCCACATGTGTGGGTTGTAGACTCCGTCTCATGCTACCACTAGAGTGAAAGCACCACCAGCATTAAAAAGTGACCAAAACATCAGCCAGGAAGCGTAGGAACTGCAAAGTGGTCTGCGGTCACTACCTGCAGAACCACTCCTTTATTGGGGTTGTCTTGCCAATTGCCTATAATTTCCACCTGTTGTCTGTTCCATTTGCACAACAGCATGTGAAATTGATTGTCAATCAGTGTTGCTTCCTGAGTGGACAGTGTGATTTCACAGAAGTGGGATTGACTTGGAGTCACATTGTGTTTAAGTGTTCCCTTTATTTTTTTGAGCAGTGTATATTGGCACAGTACCAGGACAACATAGACATCTATGAAAGACATCTTAAAAGAGATTTATCTTGAAGACATATCTTCAGGATATATTTTATATGTCATTTCTAAATGTCCAAGTCATTTTTCTACCTTTTTCTCAGAACCATTTAGTGAATGCTACACTGTGAATTTAGGTGCCCATATAGCCTGCAGTCATGAAGACAACTGTGTTGTTGCAGACTTTATCCTCCTCAGTAGAGTTGCTAATGTGACCTTCCTGTACAAAAGAACAGGAATTTACATACCAAAACATGATCAGCTCTGCACTACAGGTGTCAAGTAAAAAGGAAAAGCGAGTGCCCCACAACAAGTGCCCACGCCCTTCTATTACTTAAAGCGCAACTGTCATGGAAATTATACCCCCCAGACTAATAACATGATAGTATAGATCAATGGTCTTCAAACTGTGGCCCTCCAGATGTTGCAAAACTACAATTCCCAGCATGCCCGGACAGCCTTTGGCTGTCCGGGCATGCTGGGAGCTGTAGTTTTGCAACATCTGGAGGGCCACAGTTTGAAGACCGCTGGTATAGATGATGATACGTGTAATGCAGCTGTACTTTTGGCTGCTGTTTATCAGTCTTTATCAGCAGGAAAATTGTTTTATCGTGCGGTCAGCAACAGACGCATAGGCGTGGCTGGGGATCGTAATGCCCCACCTCCGCCACGCCTATCCCCTGTAAGTGAGCGCTAGACCACTGTGTGATTGACACACAGGTCCCCACCCCCCGATGTCCATGATGTGTGGGCTGGCGTGACTCCACTGAGCCTATACATATAATGTATACCTTTATGATATATGATATACAGTGCCCGTACTCCTCTTCTTTCTTCTCATGGTGCCGGAGACGCGCTGCTTCTGCTTTCACTATAGGCAGAGAGCTCGCTCCCGTTGTCTGCCGCCAGCTCAGTGCGCCTGCGCAGTGCTAGAGGCAGCTCACTGCCTGTAGTGAAAGCAGAAGCAGCGCATCTTCCGGCACCATGAGAAGAAAGAAGAGGAGTACGGGCACTGTATTTCATATAACATAAAGGTGCACATTATATGTATAGGCTCAGTGGAGTCACGCCGGCCCGCACATCATGGACATCGGGGGGTGGGGACCTATGTGTCAATCACACAGTGGTCTAGCGCTCACTTACAGGGGATAGGCATGGCGGAGGTGGGGCATTACGATCCCCAGCCACGTCTATCCGACTGTTGCTGACCGCACGATAAAACTATTTTCCTGCTGATAAAGTGTGATAAACAGCAGCCAAAAGTACAGCTGCATTACACGTATCATCATCTATACTATCATGTTATTAGTCTGGGGGGGGTATAATTTCCTTAACAGTTGCGCTTTAAAACAGGGTACAGGGACCTGCATTATTTAAGTCTCCAGTAGACACACTAGATTTTTCATGGCCAATAACTGCTTTATATACTTGTTGATCTTTGGCCATCACCAGCTATTCACTTGACATTTACCTTGCAGACACTGGATCGATTGTGGCCACCCATCCTTGGTATTTGTTCTTCTCGTCGGCAGTAACTGTGACCTCCTTGTTCACATAAGCTTCCCACTCTGGTGGGCTTCTGTCAGTCCAGTTGGCGATGGGTTTCTCTTCTCCTATAAATTAAATTAGTGAACACAACTATGGTTATTATTATTCATACCAATAAATTATAGAGCCAAACTTAATGTGCATTAAGCCCCTTTCAGGGCTTTTCATTATCCTACTAGTTTTAGTAAACCAGTTAAATATCCGCTTTTTTTGCACATGCCCTTACCATCTCATTATTACCCATCTTGTTTGGTATTTTTTATGATTTTGTTTATGCTATGAAATTATGTATAATTATATATTAAATTTATACAAATATATATACATATATAAATTGTGTCATTTATTTGTATATTTACTTACATGTAGTAGTACATAGTTTCTGTAGGTCTACTATGTAAAACACAAAACTGAGTGGACACTTTTTGTTGTGGTTCTAAAATAAATAAATACTATAATAATATATATATATATATATATATCAATCACTATTTTTCACCATTGTGATTTTAACATTGATATAATTAAAAGGTATTTTTTAGAGGTTCCCTTCTTGGTCTATCAGTTTGTGTAATTATTGGGAGACCTAACATTTAGATATCTATCTATCAGTGCAGATATAATATAATATAATATAATATATAATATAATATATAATATAATATATAATATAATATATAATATAATATATAATATAATATATAATATAATATATAATATAATATATAATATAATATATAATATAATATATAATATAATATATAATATAATATATAATATAATATATAATATAATATATAATATAATATATAATATAATATATAATATAATATATAATATAATATATAATATAATATAATATAATATAATATATAATATAATATAATATATAATATAATATAATATATAATATAATATAATATAATATATAATATAATATAATATATAATATAATATATAATATATAATATAATATATAATATATAATATAATATATAATATAATATATAATATAATATATAATATAATATATAATATAATATATAATATAATATAATATATAATATAATATAATATAATATATAATATAATATAATATATAATATAATATAATATAATATATAATATAATATAATATATAATATAATATATAATATAATATATAATATATAATATAATATATAATATAATATATAATATATAATATAATATATAATATAATATAATATATAATATATAATATATAATATATAATATAATATAATATAATATAATATAATATAATATAATATATAATATAATATATAATATATAATATATAATATATAATATATAATATATAATATATAATATATAATATATAATATATAATATTATAATATAATATAATATAATATAATATAATATAATATAATATAATATAATATAATATAATATATAATATAATATATAATATAATATATAATATAATATAATATAATATAATATAATATAATATAATATAATATAATATAATATAATATAATATAATATAATATAATATAATATAATATAATATAATATAATATAATATAATATAATATAATATAATATAATATAATATAATATAATATAATATAATATAATATAATATAATATAATATAATATAATATAATATAATATAATATAATATAATATAATATAATATAATATAATATAATATAATATAATATAATATAATATAATATAATATAATATAATATAATATAATATAATATAATATAATATAATATAATATAATATAATATAATATAATATAATATAATATAATATAATATAATATAATATAATATAATATAATATAATATAATATAATATAATATAATATAATATAATATAATATAATATAATATAATATAATATAATATAATATAATATAATATAATATAATATAATATAATATAATATAATATAATATAATATAATATAATATAATATAATATAATATAATATAATATAATATAATATAATATAATATAATATAATATAATATAATATAATATAATATAATATAATATAATATAATATAATATAATATAATATAATATAATATAATATAATATAATATAATATAATATAATATAATATAATATAATATAATATAATATAATATAATATAATATAATATAATATAATATAATATAATATAATATAATATAATATAATATAATATAATATAATATAATATAATATAATATAATATAATATAATATAATATAATATAATATAATATAATATAATATAATATAATATAATATAATATAATATAATATAATATAATATAATATAATATAATATAATATAATATAATATAATATAATATAATATAATATAATATAATATAATATAATATAATATAATATAATATAATATAATATAATATAATATAATATAATATAATATAATATAATATAATATAATATAATATAATATAATATAATATAATATAATATAATATAATATAATATAATATAATATAATATAATATAATATAATATAATATAATATAATATAATATAATATAATATAATATAATATAATATAATATAATATAATATAATATAATATAATATAATATAATATAATATAATATAATATAATATAATATAATATAATATAATATAATATAATATAATATAATATAATATAATATAATATAATATAATATAATATAATATAATATAATATAATATAATATAATATAATATAATATAATATAATATAATATAATATAATATAATATAATATAATATAATATAATATAATATAATATAATATAATATAATATAATATAATATAATATAATATAATATAATATAATATAATATAATATAATATAATATAATATAATATAATATAATATAATATAATATAATATAATATAATATAATATAATATAATATAATATAATATAATATAATATAATATAATATAATATAATATAATATAATATAATATAATATAATATAATATAATATAATATAATATATATAATATAATATAATATAATATAATATAATATAATATAATATAATATAATATAATATAATATAATATAATATAATATAATATAATATAATATAATATAATATAATATAATATAATATAATATAATATAATATAATATAATATAATATAATATAATATAATATAATATAATATAATATAATATAATATAATATAATATAATATAATATAATATAATATAATATAATATAATATAATATAATATAATATAATATAATATAATATAATATAATATAATATAATATAATATAATATAATATAATATAATATAATATAATATAATATAATATAATATAATATAATATAATATAATATAATATAATATAATATAATATAATATAATATAATATAATATAATATAATATAATATAATATAATATAATATAATATAATATAATATAATATAATATAATATAATATAATATAATATAATATAATATAATATAATATAATATAATATAATATAATATAATATAATATAATATAATATAATATAATATAATATAATATAATATAATATAATATAATATAATATAATATAATATAATATAATATAATATAATATAATATAATATAATATAATATAATATAATATAATATAATATAATATAATATAATATAATATAATATAATATAATATAATATAATATAATATAATATAATATAATATAATATAATATAATATAATATAATATAATATAATATAATATAATATAATATAATATAATATAATATAATATAATATAATATAATATAATATAATATAATATAATATAATATAATATAATATAATATAATATAATATAATATAATATAATATAATATAATATAATATAATATAATATAATATAATATAATATAATATAATATAATATAATATAATATAATATAATATAATATAATATAATATAATATAATATAATATAATATAATATAATATAATATAATATAATATAATATAATATAATATAATATAATATAATATAATATAATATAATATAATATAATATAATATAATATAATATAATATAATATAATATAATATAATATAATATATATATATATATATATATATATATATATATATATATATATATACACATATATACACACACACACACACACACACACACACACAATTGTATCCTGTTCGGGCTATACTCGTTGTGCCCCAGCAGGAAGGATTTTGTTTAGATCTTCTATTAGGGCCGGTTCACACTACGTTTGTAGTGTACAGGTGCCGTATACGGTTGGGAGGAGCGAAAACCGGCCTCTCCCGTACCCCAGCCGGATCCGGACGGAACTCCATTCATTTCAGTGAGCCGACCAGCGTCAAACGCGGACTCCGGTCAGCTCATTTTTGCCCCGTATGAGTTTGACTCCGGTTAGCTCATTGAAATGAATGGGGTTCTGGCCGGATCCGGCTGGGGTACGGGAGCGGACGGTTTTTGCTACTTCCAACCGGATCCGGCACCCGTACACTACAAACGTAGTGTGAACCCAGCCTTACACATGATAGGTTTCTAATAAAGTGCATGGAAGTACAAATATGGAAATGTTCTCTAGGTTCAGGCATGGCGTATGTGTTGACATCTGGGCTTCCTTTGCAGATTAAAACAAAATGTAAGGTAGGATCTCGCAACTGGATTGTTGTTTCAGATCTAATACAACTAATGCTCTGTTTGAATCTGCATTGGAGGTTCTTTTTCATATTTTACCAAATCTGATAGGAAAAAACTGCAGTGTAGTGCGATTTTTGTCAAGCACCCCAAAACCCAATGTACCTGATTAACCCCCTTAAGGACGCAGTCCATTTGGGCCTTAACCCCTTAAATGGGCACAGTCACCAACTTTATTTTTTGATATGTTGTAGTACTTATGTACTACAACATATCTCTAATATACTTTTATTATTATTTTTTTTTCATTAAAAAGGTTTAATTTACATTTAAAAACCGGCCACTGAAAAAGGACTGATTTTGGAGTGGCAATCAGTCCTTTTTCAGTTAGGCTGCACTCGCTCCCTGCCTGTCAATCAGACAGGCGGGAGCGAGCGCATTGGCTCCCCGGCCACTGGCTGGGAGGCCACTCCTCCCGCACATCGCCACCGCCGCCTCTGTCCCTGCACGCCCGCTGCCGGACTCTGCAGTAACTGCAAGTGTAATGAGGGAACGGGGTATGCGGGGCGGGGGGGGGGGGGGAGGAGGAGACGGGCTAGTGCCGTAGCGGGGGGGGGGGGGGGGGGGGGGAAACGGGCTAGCAAAAAAAAAATAGGATGGTGGGAGCGACCCTTTAAGGACCTTTTAAAAATCATAACCCTTTCAATTTTCCACCTAAAAATCCATATTATGCTTATTTTTCACATCGCCAATTCTACTTTGCAGTGACATTAGTCATTTTACCCAAAAATGCACGGCGAAACGGAAAAAAAAAAATCATTGTGCGACAAAATCGAAGAAAAAACGCCATTTTGTAACTTTTGGGGGCTTCCGTTTCTACGCAGTGCATATTTCGGTAAAAATTATGCCTTATTATTCTGTAGGTCCATACGGTTAAAATGATACCCTACTTATATAGGTTTGATTTTGTCGCACTTCTGGAAAAAATCATAACTACATGCAGGAAAATTTATACGTTTAAAAATGTCATCTTCTGACCCCTATAACTTTTTTATTTTTCCACGTACAGGGCGGTATGAGGACTCATTTTTTGCGCCGTGATCTGAAGTTTTTATCGGTATGATTTTTGTTTTGATCGGACTTTTTTATCACTTTTTATTCATTTTTTAATGGTATAAAAAGTGACCAAAATACGCTTTTTTGGACTTTAGAATTTTTTTGCGCGTACGCCATTGACCGTGCGGTTTAATTAATGATATATTTTTATAGTTCGGACATTTACGCACGCGGCGATACCACATATGTTTATTTTTATTTATTTTTTACACTTATTTTTTTTATGGGAAAAGGGGGGTGATTCAAACTTTTATTAGGGAAGGGGTTAAATGACCTTTATTAACACTTTTTTTTTTTGTAGTGCTACAGGTCCCATAGGGACCTATAACACTGCACACACTGATCTTTTACACAGATCACAGGCGTGTATTAACACGCCTGTGATCAGTGTTATCGGCGCTTGACTGCTCCTGCCTGGATCTCAGGCACGGAGCAGTCATTCGCCGATCGGACACCGAGGAGGCAGGTAAGGGCCCTAACGGTGTCCGGTCAGCTGTTCGGGACGCCGCGATTTCACCGCGGCGGTCCCGAACAGCCCGACTGAGCAGCCGGGTCACTTTCACTTTCGCTTTAGAAACGGCGGTCATCTTTGACCGCCGCTTCTAAAGGGTTAATACCGCACATCGCCATGATCGGCGATGTGTGGTATTAGCCGCGGGTCCCGGCCGTTGATGAGCGCCGGGACCGACGCGATATGATGCGGGATCGCGGCGTGATCCCGCTTCATATCGCGGGAGCCGGCGCAGGACGTAAATATACATCCTGCGTCGTTAAGGGGTTAAAGGGGTATTCCAGGCGAAAACTTTTTTTTATATATCAACTGGCTCCGGAAAGTTAAACAGATTTGTAAATTACTTCTATTAAAAAATCTTAATCCTTCCAATAGTTATTAGCTTCTGAAGTTGAGTTGCTGTTTTCTGATGACTCACGTCCGGGGAGCTGTCCACCTCCTATGGGGATATTCTCCCATCATGCACAGCTCCCGTGATGTGACATCATCATTGAGCAGTTAGACAGAAAACTTCAGAAGCTAATAACTATTGGAAGGATTAAGATTTTTTAATAGAAGTACCGTATTTATCGACGTTTAACACGCACTTTTTAGGCTAAAATTTTTAGCCTAAAGTCTATGTGCGTGTTATACACCGATACACCCCCAGGAAAGGCAGGGGGAGAGAGGCCGTCGCTGCCCGCTTCTCTCCCCCTGCCTTTCCTGGGGTCTAGAGCGCTGCTGCCGGCCCTTCTCTCCCCCTGGCTATCAACGCCGCTGTCCCCCTGACTATCGGTGCCGGCACCCCATTGCCGGTGCCTATAGCCAGGGGGAGAGAAGGGGCAGCGGCACCCATTGCTGGCGCCGCTGCCCCGTTACTTCCCCCCATCCCCGGTGGCATAATTACCTGGGTCGGGTATGACGTCAGTGCGCCGCGCCGTGCATAGCAACGATGCAGGGGATGCGCTCCGGAGGCCTGCAGCAGCGCGGACCCGACCCAGGTAATTATGCCACCGGGGATGGTGGGAGGCAATGGGGCAGCGGCGCCGGCAATGGGTGCCGCTGCCCCTCCTCTCCCCCTGGCTATCGGCGCCGCTTCTCTCCCCCTGGCTATCGGTGCCGACACCGATAGTCAGGGGGACAGAACGGGCAGCGGCGCCGATAGCCAGGGGGGAAAGAAGGGCCGGCAGCAGGGCTCTAGACCGCACCGCACACACGCACCCTCATTTTACCATGGATATTTGGGTAAAAAACTTTTTTTACCCAAATATCCTTGGTAAAATGAGGGTGCGTGTTATAGGCCGGTGCGTGGTATACCCCGATAAATACGGTAATTTACAAATCTGTTTAACTTTCCGGAGCCAGTTGATATATAAAATAAAGTTTTTGCCTGGAATACCCCTTTAAGGACGCAGAATTTTTTTTTTTTTTTACGTTTTCATTTTTTCCTCCTCGCCTTCAAAAAATCATAACTCTTTTATATTGTCATCCACAGACTAGTATGAGGGCTTGTTTTTTGCGCGACCAGTTGTCCGTTGTAATGCCATCACTCACTTTACCATAAAATGTATGGTGCAACCAAAAAAACTACTATTTTTGTGGGGAAATTAAAAAGAAAACCGCAATTTTGCTAATTTTGGAAGGTTTTGCGCCGTACGATTTATGGTAAAAGTGACATGTGTTCTTTTGTTCTTTGGGTCAATACGATTAAAATGATAGCTGTGATAACATACTTTTCTATTACTGTTGCGCTTAAAAAAAAAAAAAAATCTAACTTTTTAACCAAATTAGTACGTTTAAGATCCCCATTTTGAAGACCTATAACTTTTTAATTTTTCCGTATAAGCGGCAGTATGAGGGCTCATTTTTTGCGCCGTGATCTGTACTTTTTATTGATACCATATTTGCTTATATAAAACTTTGAATAAATTTTTTATTAAAATTTTTTGGAATAAAATGTTATAAAAAAGTAGCTATTTTGGACTTTTTTTTGACGTTCACGCCGTTCACCGTACGGTATCATTAACATTTTATTTTAATAGTTCAGATATTTACACATTTGGCGATACCAAATATGTATATAAAATATTTTTAACACTTTTTGGGGTTGAAATAGGGAAAATGGGACAATTTACGTTTTTATTGGGGGAGGGGGTTTTTCAAATTTTTTTTACTTTATTTTTTTACTGAACAGGATTAGCAATCACTCAATTGCTAATCCTGTTCAGTGCTATGTATAGGACATAGCACTGATCAGGGTTATCGGTCATCTTCTGCTCTGGTCTGTGGGAAGGCAGATCAGAGCAGAAGACTCCCGGAAGACAGCGGAGGCAGGTGAGGGGACCTCCGGCTGCCATGCAGGATGATCGGATCGCCGCGGCAGCGCTGCGGGCGATCCGATCATCCACTTATGTGACCGCGATGCTGCAGATGCTGTGATCGATATTGATCACGGCATCTGAGGGGTTAATGGCGGACATCCGCGGGATCGCGGGTGTCTGCCATTACCGGCGTGTCCCTGGCTGCGATCAACAGCCAGGACCTGCCGCGCATGATCCGGGCATCGCTCCGATGCCCGCGGTTATGCTTAGGACGTAAATGTACGTCCTGGTGCGTTATGTACCGCATCACCAGGACGTACATTTACGTCCTATGTCGTTATGGGGTTAAAAGACAATGGGGTCTGACAGGTTCCATTGGTGTCCAGTCTGACTGAACGGTCAATACTTAACCCCTTAAAAGGGAATGTCTCACCATTTTATTTTTTTAATAAATAAAATTAGTCTATTAAGATAAAGCATTTCATTTATGTAATTCGTTTTAGGACAATATAGTTTTAGGGTACATTCACACATACAGGATTCTGTGCAGATTTGATCTAGTTTACATTGAAATCTTCAGCAGAAAATCCTGTGCATCAAATCCTGCTCATCAAATCTGTGTACGTGTGTACGGGGGGCTGCCATTACTGTAGCCTCTTTGTGGTGTGTCACTTCACAACACCTACACAATTGCTTTATGGCAGACGCAGGGCATAAGAAAGTTAAGACAGAGTGGGGGACATTTCCTAATCTAGTGTATTCTGGGTATGCTTATAGACCAGCGTATGTGGTAGTCTCCTGTCTATTGTGCTCCTAATTTATCAAAGGTCTCACAGCCCTTGATAAATTCTGTGCTCAGACTTCAGGATCTACAGCTTAAACTGCATTTAGACCTGCTCCAACATGGTCTGACATTTCAGCGTATTTTGGGCAGATGCGACTTGTCGCACAAAAGTCGCACTTGATAAATTCAGCACCAATGCATTTTCCAATGCATTTCCATCTAAAATAGACTTACATGCATCATGTTCTAAAAATCCTCTACAGAAAAAGTTGCAGAAAAGTCGCACATATTTAGACTGCGACTTTCTGTGCGACAAATTTAGACAGGAAAAAACTGTCTAAATCCTTTGATAAATCTCCCCGAGTGTCTCATAGAAAAGCATGGGCTGCTTAATGCACATGTGCATAGCACAGGCTAGGTGAAATGAAAGGGGGAGCCAGCACCATTTTCTTGAAGTCCCTGAGGAGCAGTGACCTATCAAGAGACACCTAGTCTGTTCTTGACCATTCTTCAGACACCAACAAAATGGTGATGGTGGAATTGAAAAAAAAAACTATAAAACCCCCTAACCCCTCTCCTTTTGCACATAGACAGAGGAGGAAGGTAGACGGGGAGGTCTAATTTGCAGCAAGTTAATTTTCATGTTTTTTTTATAATTTCCCAAAATATAAAAAAAAATGAAAACATTTTTTAAACTAAAAATATAAATAAAATTATAATCACATTTGATGACATATTCCCTTTAACCCCTTAACAACCGAGGTCATTTTGGCCTTAAGGACCAAAGCATTTTTTGCACATCTGACCACTGTCACTTTAAGCATTAATAACTCTGGGATACTTTTACTTATGAATTTGATTCAGAGATTGTTTTTTGTGACATATTCTACTTTATCACAATCATAGTGGTAAATTGTCGTCAATACTTGCATCATTTCTTGGTGAAAAATTCCTAAATTTCATGAAAAGTTTGAACATTTTGCATTTTTCGAACTTTGAAGCTTTCTGCTTGTGAGGAAAATAGATATACCAAATAAATTGTTGATTCACATATACAATATGTCTACTTTATATTTGCATCATAAAGTTGACATGTTTTTAATTTTGGAAGACACCAGAGGGCTTCAAAGTTCAGCAGCAATTTTCCAATTTTTCACAACATTTTCAAAATCAGAATTTTTCAGTGACCAGAAGGGGTCTTCATTTTGGAAATACCCCATAAATAACCCCATTATAAAAACTGCACCCTTCAAAGGATACAAAATGACATTCAGAATGTTTGTTAACCATTTAGGTGTTTCAAAAGTTTGGCAGCAAAGTGAAGGAGAAAATTAAAAATTTCTATTTTTTACACTAACGTTCTTGTAGACCCAGTTTTTGAATTTTTACAAGGGGTAAAAGGAGAAAATGCGACCCCCCCCCCCAAAACGTGTAACCCAATTTCTCTCGAGTAAGGAAATACCTCATATGTGAGCGTAAAGTGCTCTGTGGGTGGCTCAGAAGCGAAGGAGCGACAATGGGATTTTGGAGAGTGAATTTTGCTGAAATGGTTTTTAGGGGGCATGTTGCATTTAGGAAGCCCCTATGGTTCCGTAACAGCAAAAAAAAAAACACACACATGGCATACTAATTTGAAAACTACACCCCTCAAGGCACGTAACAAGGGGTCCAATGAGCCTTAACACCCCACAGGCGTTTGACGACTTTTTGATAAATTCGGATGTGTAAATGACATTTTCTTTTCTTTCACTAAAATGCAGTTTTTTCCCCAAATTTCAATTTTTACAAGAGGTAATAGGAGAAAATGCCCCCCCAAAATTTGCAACCCCATTTCTTCTGAGTATGGAACTACCCCATGTGTGGATGTACAGTGTTCTGAATGCGCACTGCAATGCTTTAAAGAGAAGGAGTCACATTTGGCTTTTTGAAAGCAAATTTTGCTGAAATGGTTTTTGGGGGGCATGTCGCATTTAGGAAGCCCCTATGGTTCCATAACAGCAAAAAATCCCCCACATGGCACACCATTTTGGAAACTACACCCCTCAAGGCATGTAACAAGGGATTCAGTGAGCTTTAACACTTCACAGGTGTTTGACGACTTTTCGTTAAATTCAGATGTGTAAATGAAAAATGGGAGTTGTAGTTTTCAAACTCATAGAAGCAGAGAAGATCACTTTATAGCGATCTTCACTGCTGCCTCTGCGTCCTTCACTTTCCTTCAACCGCTGCCTCCTCCACCTGCCTGCCGCCAATCCACGCTGTCATCGCCGGACCTGCGGTATGTCCCCACTGCAGCTCTTATCTTCCTCTTTTCTGCCCGGACTTCTAGGGGTGGACAGAGCGGGGGAAATTAACTTTAACCCCCCCAGTCAGCTGAGACACTGATTGGCCCACAGGGACCAATCACAGTGATCGCTGACCAGTACCATCCACAGATGGTCCTAGGGGGGCTTGCAGAAGTTGTCTCCCGCTGGTAACAGCGGGACTTCTGCCTGTTAACCCGTGCAATGCCAAGCATCGCCGGGTTAACTGAATTACCTATATAAACATCATGATGCGCGAACTACCAGCAGAACATGACGTTTGTATAAGTCATTTTGTATAACATAACTTACCGCACAGTGCTGTACATTCACGGCACAGCTGTGACGCAAGCGCAGGAGCTGCACTCGCTTCATTCCCAGCGGGTCCCGGCGGCTGTCAGCAGCGGCGAACCCGCCATTCAAGGCAGCCATTAGCGATCGCGCTGATGTCTGCTATTAACCCCTCAGGTGCCGTGATCACTACAGATCACGCCATCTGTTGCAGTGCGGCACTTATAATGGCTGACCTGATCGCTCACAGCACTGCCGCTGGGATCAGATCAGCCAAGATGGCGGATGGAGGTCCCCTCACTTGCCTCTGTCCGTCTCCCAGGTCTTCTGCACTGATCTGCCTTCCAGCAGACCAGAGAAGAAGATCGCCGATAATACTAATCAGCGCTATGCCCTATGCATAGCACTGAACAGTATTAGCAATCTAATGAATGCTATAAATAGTCCCCTATGGAGACTAAAAAAGTGTAAAATAAATGTAAAAAAAAAAAAAAGTTAAAAAAGCCCCTCCCCCAATAAAGTTTTAATTAATATAATTAATACAAAATGTAATAATTAATTAATACAAAAATTAATAATTTCAATGATATTTAAACTATAAATAATAAACATATTTGGTATTGTTGTGTGCGTAAATGTCCGAACTATAAAAATGTAATGTTAAAGATCCCCTACGGGGAACGGCCTAAACGTTAGAAGAAGAAAAAATTCAGCTTTTTTGTCACATCAAACTGCAAAATTTTTTCATAAAAAGCAATCAAAAAGTTACATATATGCAAACATGGTAGCAAAACAAACTACAGATCATGGCGCAAAAAATGAGCCCTCACACATCCCTGAATACAGAAAAAGAAGAAAGTTAGAGTTGGTCAAAATAGGGCAATTATATACTGATTTTGTTAAAAAAAAAGTTTGAGATTTTTTAAGAGCAGTACAATAATAGAAATGTATGTAAGCATGGTTATCATTTTAATCGTATTGTCATTTTTACCGTAAAGTGTACAGCGCGAAAACGAAACCCCCCAAATTAGCAAAATTAGGATTTTCATTTAAATTTCCTTACACAAAAAATTATTTTTGGGGTTTACCATACATTTTAGGGTAAAATTAGTGATGTCATTACAAAGTACAACTGGTCACGGAAAAGATGTGTCTTAGCGCCGGAGTACCTCTTTAAGGGGTACTCCGCCGCTAGACATCTTATCACCTATCCAAAGGATAGGGGATAAGATGTCAGATCGCCACGGTCCCGCTGCTGGGGACCCCCGGGATCCCCGTTGCGGCACTGCGCTGTCATTACTGCACAGAGCGAGTTCACTCTGTGCGTAATGACGGGCGATACAGGGGACGGAGCAGTGTGACGTCATGGCTCCGCCCCTCGTGAGATCACGGCCCGTCCCCTTAATACAAGTCTATGGCAGGGGCATGACGACCTCCACGCCCCCTCCCATAGACTCGTATTGAGGGGGGCGGAGCCGTGACATAACGATGCTCTGGCCCCTGTACTGCCCGTCATTACGTGCAGAGCGAACTCGCTCTGTGCAGTAATGACAGCGGGGTGCCGCAGCGGCAATCCCCGGGATCCCCAGCAGTGGGACTGCGGGGATCTGACATCTTATCCCCTATCCTTTGGATAGGGGATAAGATGTCTAGGGGCAGAGTACCCCTTTAAGGGGTTAAAGTTTTTTTTTCTTTTGATCCATGGTAAAGCGAAGCAGAATTGGTGCTTTTTTTTGGTGCAGAAATTCAAAGTCCTATTGAATTCATAGGATTTTACTCGCAGATTCTGGTGGAAAAATTTACATATCCATTCTTTCGGTGGAATTATGATCCACTTTGGAAATCTCCACACGGAAATGGCTGTGTGTCAATAGATATGTGGAAATCCTATCAATCCTGATCTGACTCTGGCTCAGAAGACTAAATGGAAAAACGGTCACAAAAAAAAAAAAAAAAAAAACACACATGTATTTTTCCAATTATGAAAACTCTGGGCCTAATTGACAGTGACGCAGTAAAACGTTAGACAAGACAATCTAAAAATGTACCAGATGTCTACAGCAACCTGCTGGGGACAGTGAGCCCCATCCCTAGCCACTACAGTGCAGTGCTGGGACATCTCTGACAGATTATGCATGGAAAATTATGCTACAGAACATCCCTTCTTTTAACTGAGCAGCAGAATTTGTGTGTGTAGAATTATACACAGACACACAAATATTTTTTTTCCTTGCAGGACCCTTAGTAATGGTGGTCCAACCCAATGTTTTTTCAGTAATTCCAGTAGGATAGATACACTGTGTGAATACTGCACGTCTTACCCTGTGTAACTACACCAGTGTCCATTGCAGCGTGTGATCAATGGTTACAATCTGAAAGAATGTAAAAGTGACATAAATCAATATAATATCCTCAGAACATGGAAACAGAAAGCTAACAGCCCAACAAAACACCTCCTGTACCTAGAACAAGAACTTGAAAAAGGAAATGCCTTTGGGGTAGGAAAGAAAACCGCTGCAGATTTTGATGCAATACGTGATAGAAAATCCAGATGTAAAACATGTAGATTTATAATTAGTTTAGTTGTTTAGTGGTTGCCATTGCTGAACCAGAGGCCTCTAGAGATGAGCGAACTTACAGTAAATTCGATTCATCACGAACTTCTCGGCTCGGCAGTTGATTACTTTTCCTGCGTAAATTAGTTCAGCCTTCAGGTGCTCCGGTGGGCTGGAAAAGGTGGATACATTCCTAGGAAAGAGTCTCCTAGGACTGTATCCACCTTTTCCAGCCCACCGGAGCACCTGAAAGCTCAACTAATTTATGCAGGAAAAGTCATCAACTGCCGAGCCGAGAAGTTCGTGACGAATCGAATTTACTGTAAGTTCGCTCATCTCTAGAGGCCTCCATAAGAAATCTGATTATCTGATCTGCAACATAGGTGGGTGAGTACAAGACTGGATTTTTTCAGCTAACATTCATATACTGTAGGGGAGATTTCTCAAAACCTGTGCAGAAGAAAAGTGGTGCAATTGCCCAAAGTATTTATTTTGTTAAAGGCCCTTTTACTAATTAAAGAAGCGATCTGACTGGTTGCTATGGGCAACCGCTCCACTTTTCCTCTGCACAGGTTTTGATGAATCTCTCCTTTGTTGTTCTTAGAAAACCTACAGAACGCAATAGGACAATGGCTTTCCGAGCATGCTGGGAGTTGTAGTTTCACAACAACTGTAGAGTTCCAGGTTCAAAATCAATACATTAGTAGTATTTACATAGTACAGCCGGAACTCACTGGCCCTCATTTACTAAGAGTGTTGTGTAGGTTTCTTTGTGGGTTTTAATTCCCTACGGTATTTTCTAAGGTTTCCCTACATTTTTTTTTATTTTTATTTTTTTACACATGCTCTGATCTGTAGGGTTTTCCTCAGCTGAAATCCACCACATTTTCTGTGGAAACTTTAGTAAATATGTTAGGTTTTTGTGAAAATGTCGGGAACCTCCCCTTTTTGATGACCATGCCCCGATTTCCCAACTGCCATGCCCCTTTTTAGGGTTTTCTAAGTAAAATGGAGAGTTAGTCGGGTTTGCATTAGTAAATGAGGGCCACTGTGTATAGTAAAATCGGCAGAGCGTTCATTTCGTACAGAACTGTTCTGATATCCATAACTGGGGAGTAAAATACAGATTCTGACAGGATATAATTGTGACTGAACCCTCAGCATGTGAACATGGCCCAGGGAATCACCCACGCTAACCTGTGGTACAGACTTGTAGTGCGGGTGACAGCGAATAAAATCATACTTAGGGCTCCACTAAAGGAAGCGCCATCAGCCAGTCCGGCAGAAGAACGAGAGTTAAGAGGAAAAAAAACTGCATGTCCTATTTTTCTTTTTCCCGTTCAACTCTTGTAAAATACCGGACGGGTTCTCCGCCACTAGACATCTTATCCCTTATCCTTTGTATATAGGGTATGTCTAGGGGCGGAGTTCCACTTTAAAATGGATCCCATTTAAGTCAATGGGATCCGTGGGGAACCCATCGAGCTATAAGGCCATGTAGCAGGGCTAAGGCCCAGTTACCATTCCCTGATCACCATTGGCCCCAAGAGTTTCTGCAGCAGCAATCAATAGAGCCATATTACGGAGCTGTGGCTGATGTGGGCCTCAGCTGTCCTACATGGTCCTATAGATTGTTCACTGTTGGCCACAAGAGGTTCTGCAGCAGCAGTCAATGGCAACTCTGCACCAGCCTCCGCTCTGCTCCATGCAGCAAGCTCAGCTATATTTATTTATTTAGAAAAAAGAATAAAAAATGTGGGCCCCTTCCTATTTTACGAAACCAGAAAGATGTGATGAAGAAACAAACTTGGCATTACCACAGATGCATAGCCCACAGCTTTTGGGCTTTCCTAACATGATACAAGCCTGATGCCTTCCCAATACTATATACATTATATAGTCACGTACTGGACCATACCTGGCTGTTCCCGGAACCCTTGGTGCTCCGACGCCTGTGTGCGGTAAACACACTATCAGACATAATTGGCTTGAATACACTGCTCTACAGGAACTACCACACATATTAGGCTTAGATACACTGCTCTAGAGGCAGTGTTACAAATAATAGGCTTAGGCCCCTTTTACACTGCCTGTATGCCCTGTCAAATACAAGCGTTAAAGTTTTTTTTATTTTTTGCAGTTTGATGGCCATAACTGTGATGGGTCATAAAGGGTCCCAAAGGACCCCATTATAGGCAATAGGGTCCATCGGGCACCGTTATTTTCGGAGAGAATAGCCGGAGAAAAAGGCGGTGCAGGCATAATTTTCTCTCCGGCTATTCTCAATCCTAAAATAACAAGCTTCACACTGACGGAGACAACTGGCAGTGTGAAGGTATCATCCTGTAAAAAAACTCCCATAGTACTACCGGCAAAAAGTCCTGAAATCGGCCGGTAAAAATCCCATTCATGTCAATGGGATTTTTTGAACATCCTTTTGCATCAGGCATGTCTGTTTTTACTAATGTCTGTTATTTTTGCCGGCACAAAAGACGGTGCATGCACTAATTTTTGGCCCGACAAAAATAAATAAATAAATAAATAAATAAATAAAATTAAAAAACATTTAAATCCGGACGTTCAAATTTAACATTGAAGTCTATGGGAATCAGTCAGTTTTTTTAACATCCGTTTTTTGTACTGCGCATGCTCAGTACAGCTTTACAAAAAAAGGGTTAAAAACCAGATAAAAAAAATATACGTATGCAACTGGTAATAACTGATGAACAAACATCAGGTTTTTTAACCTCTTAAGGATGCAGGGCGTACCTGTACACCCTGCGCCCAGTCCCGCTATATAACGCAGGGTCCCACTCGTCATACCGGGTCGGTCCCGGCGGCTAATGATAGCCGGGACCCTGGGCTAATAGTGTGCGGCACCGATCAACCCTTTAGACGCGGCGATCAAAGTTGATTGCCGCGTCTAAAATGAAAGTAAAGCTTCCCGGCAGCTCAGTTGGCACGCGAGCAGAGGTCCCCTCACTTGTCTGTTGCGTCTGATTGCTCCAAGCCTGAGATTCAGGCTTGAGCAATCCACTGCCTATAACACTGATCAATGCAAAGCTATGGCTTTGCAGGGATCAGTGTAAAAGATCAGTGTGTGCAGTGTACTAGCTCCCTATAGGATAGGGGGGAAAAAAAAGTGAAAAAAGAAAGTTAAAGGTCATTTAAAGGGGTAGTCCAGTGGTGAAAAACATATCCCCTTTCCTAAGGATAGGGGATAAGTTTGAGATCGCGGGGGGTCCGACCGCTGGGGCCCCCTGCGATCTCTCTGTACGGGGGCCAGGCTCTTCGGCCAGATAGCGGGTGTCGACCCCCGCACGAAGCGGCGGCCGACACGCCCCCTCAATACATCTCTATGGTAGAGCCGGAGATTGCCGAAGGCAGCGCTTCGGCTCTGCCCTAGAGTTGTATTGAGGAGGCGTGTTGGCCGCCGCTTCGTGCGGGGGTCGACACGCCCCCTTCCCGTGGGCAGTTGGGAGATCGCTGAGGGCCCAAGCGGTCGGACCCCCCGCGATCTCAAACTTATCCCCTATCCTTAGGATAGGGGATAAGTTGTTCACCACTGGGTTCACCACTGGTCTACTCCTTTAACCCCTTCCCTAAAAAAAAAAGTTTGAATCACCCCCTTTTTCCCATAAAAAAAAAGAAAAAAAAATGGTGTAAATAAAAACAAACATAAGTGGTATCGCCGCGTGCGGAAATGTCCAAATTATAAAAAATATATTGTTAATAAAACCGCATGGTCAATGGCGTACGCGCAAAAAAATTCCAAATTCAAAAATAATGTATTTTGGTCACTTTTTATATCATGAAAAAATTTTATAAAAAAGCGATCAAAAAGTCTGATCAATACAAAAATGGTACTGATAAAAAAAACTTCAGATCACGGCGCAAAAAATTTGCCCTCATACCGGCCCGTACGCAGAAAAATAAAAAAAGTTATAGGGGTCAGAAGATGAGAATTTTTTACGTATAAATTTTCCAGCATGTATTTATGATTTTTTTTCAGAAGTACGACAAAATCCAACCTATATAAGTAGGGTATCATTTTAACCGTATGGACCTACAGAATAATGATAAGGTGTCATTTTTACCGAAAAATGCACTGCATAGAAACGGAAGCCCCCGAAAATGACAAAATGGTATTTTTTCTTCAATTTTGTCGCACAATGAATTGTTTTCCGTTTCGCCGTGGATTTTTTGGTAAAGTGACTGATGTCACTGCAAAGTAGAATTGGTGGCGCAAAAAATAACCCATAATATGGAATTTTATGTAAAAAATTTAAAGCGTTATGATTTTTAAAATGTGATGAGGAAAAAAATGAAAATGCAAAAACGGAAAACCGCTTAGTCCTTAAGGGGTTAAGAAAAAAACATTAAAAATAACGGATGATGGTCATCAGTTATCATCCATTATTACCAGTTATTGCATCCGTTCTTGTTTTTTTCATCCAAATAACGGCAGTAAAAACGCCGGATGATACCTGTAGTGTTTCTTAACAGGCAGTAACGCTCTAGGCCAGCGTTTCCCAACCAGGGTGCCTCCAGTTGTGGCCAAACTACAACTCCCAGCATGCCCGGACAGCCAAAGGCTGTCCGGGCATGCTGGGAGTTGTAGTTTGGCCACAGCTGGAGGCACCCTGGTTGGCCAAGACTGATTTAGGCAGTATTACACTGAATAGGCTTAGATACAGGGCTCTGGGTGGTATCACACTTAATAAGCTTAGATACTTACAGGCAGTACTGCTCTACAGGCAGTACTACACATAATAGGCATGTATATGCTGTTACAGGCAGATATACTGTATCTATACTACAGGCTGTATCACACATTATTAGGCATAGATACATTTATCTACATGCAGTATCCAACATAATAGGTGTAGATACACTAGTAGCATCCTACATAATAGGTGTAGATACACTTGCAGTATCCTACATAATAGGTGTAGATACACTTGCAGTATCCTACATAACAGGTGTAGATACACTTGGAAGTATCCTGTATCCTACATAATAGGTTTAGATACACTTGCAGTATCCTACATAATAGGTGTAGATACACTTGCAGTATCCTACATAATAGGTGTAGATACACTTGCAGTATCCTACATAATAGGTTTAGATACACTTGCAGTATCCTACATAATAGGTGTAGATACACTTGCAGTATCCTACATAATAGGTTTAGATACACTTGCAGTATCCTACATAATAGGTTTAGATACACTTGCAGTATCCTACATAATAGGTTTAGATACACTTGAAGTATCCTACATAATAGGTTTAGATACACTTGAAGTATCCTACATAATAGGTTTAGATACACTTGCAGTATCCTACATAATAGGTGTAGATACACTTGCAGTATCCTACATAATAGGTTTCGATACACTTGCAGTATCCTACATAATAGGTGTAGATACACTTGCAGTATCCTACATAATAGGTTTCGATACACATGCAGTATCCTACATAATAGGTTTCGATACACTTGCAGTATCCTACATAATAGGTGTAGATACACTTGCAGTATCCTACATAATAGGTTTCGATACACTTGCAGTATCCTACATAATAGGTTTAGATACACTTGCAGTATCCTACATAATAGGTTTAGATACACTTGCAGTATCCTACATAATAGGTGTAGATACACTTGCAGTATCCTACATAATAGGTGTAGATACACTTGCAGTATCCTACATAATAGGTGTAGATACACTTGCAGTATCCTACATAATAGGTGTAGATACACTTGCAGTATCCTACATAATAGGTTTAGATACACTTGCAGTATCCTACATAATAGGTTTAGATACACTTGCAGTATCCTACATAATAGGTTTAGATACACTTGCAGTATCCTACATAATAGTAGATACACTTGCAGTATCCTACATAATAGTAGATACACTTGCAGTATCCTACATAATAGGAGTAGATACACTTGCAGTATCCTACATAATAGTAGATACACTTGCAGTATCCTACATAATAGGTTTAGATACACTTGCAGTATCCTACATAATAGGAGTAGATACACTTGCAGTATCCTACATAATAGGTTTAGATACACTTCCAGTATCCTACATAATAGGTTTAGATACACTTGCAGTATCTTACATGACAGGTTTAGATACAAGGCAGTATCTTACATGACAGGTTTAGATACAAGGCAGTATCACACATACTAAGCATGGATATATTTGAAGCGCAGCCGATGAGTCCTCACATACAGACTACTGCTTCCTTCAGAGCTGCTGGGCGGGGCTGAGCACACTGGATTCCCGCTGCCTTCCGTGTTGAGGCAGGGGTGTGGGGGCCTCAGCCAATCACAGCCGATTACTCACGGAAGAGCTCTGGGCTCCCTTCAGAGAGCTGCGGGGCGGAGCAGAGACAGGGTTCTTCAGGGCGCAAAAATCTCCACACAACAGCGTTTGGAGTGAGGAGGAAGAAGCAGCCGCGTGTGCGCGCACCAAGCCTGCGGTAATGCCTCAACCAAGAAGCATATCAAGCGGAAGGGGCCACAGTTCTAGCGACGGTAAGTAACATTGTTATCAGTCTCACCCGCATTACAAGCCTTTACCGGAATTCTCTAGGTAGAACCAATAGAAACAGAGTCCCTAAGGCTGCGTTTACACAGTGCACTTTTACAGCGCGTTTTTTTTTTTCATCCGCTTGATGAGCTCACTTTAAGATATCAAGAACTACGCGTAAACTTTAGATATCCGCTCAGATTCGCACGCAGGAGACAGACGCGGGCTGTGTTTGTCCATGTTTAGACCGGAGCCATGACCGCTACTACTCACAGCGTCCTCCACAGCATCACATCTCTATCTCCATCCTCCTATCACGCTGCTCTCTGCGGCCTACTCCGTGACGCCACATCCCGCCTCGAGACGCGTAATGCGTCTTCTCGCTAACGTCACATCCCGCTTTGCCGACTGACACGCCCCCACTAGTGACGTTATTTAGCCTTTTTTTTTTTTATCAAGTCTAAACGGACAGAAAAGCCGTTGTGCTATGAAAGTACAACAAAGAGCCCGCGCCATCACTGTGTAGATGAGCGCTATGGTCCCGCTGATCCCGCCCCTTACTACAGTTACCGGGTGCCCGCCTGTAAGTGACGTCACCTGCTGCTAGCCAATAGCAGCCTTTTACGACAGCGGGGAGTGTTAGTGTTCTGATAAAGAGCTAGAGGCGCGCGGTTGTGGTCTAGTAACCGGGGAAACGCGGTAACCTGCGTAAATATGTCGCGGTACGGGCGGTATAGTGGAGGTAAGTGTATTCGCACAGCGTCTGTGGAGGTGACGTCGTTGTTGTGGGGCTGAAGATTTCGTTTCTCTTCCCGCTGCAGGCGGCGCGGTTTGTGTGGTGGCCATTTTGCAGTGTGCGCCGGTCACGTGTCTGGGGCTTTGTGTGGCGCGGAGTGATCTGGTAATGGCGGGCCCTTCTCATCGTGATTCTTAAGTGTGATGCACCGAGTGCTGTGGGTGAGCGGTGTAACGACTGGAAGAGCGGCCGGAGTAGCGTGTGTTGTCTGGGTTCTTACTATGGTGGGTGTGTCCGCAGGCCGCGCATGTATTCAAGTCTCCATGATGCCCAACGGAACTAACGACACCTGGAGCGCATTGTCATGACGGGCAGGCTGTGTTGTCGGGACGTCAAGTGCCTCTCTAGGACTACAAGTCCCAGCATGCTTTAACCCCTTAAGGACCCAGCCATTTTACACCTTAGGATCAGAGCGTTTTTTCAACATCTGACCACTGTCACTTTAAACTAGCAATCAACCGATATCGTTTTTTAGGGCCGATACCGATAATCAGTGGAGGTTAGGGCCGATAACTTATACCGGAATATCGATATAAGTTATCGGCTATTTATCCCCCCTCGACACTGCTGCAGGTCATTGATTTAAAGCGGACGCTTTAAATCAATGCACTGCAGTGGCTTTTGCGGTGCCATAGACCGCCGCCACCAACCGCTTCTCTCCCCCTACCTGTCAGGGTGGTCCGGGCCATCCATCCTTCCTGTAATGTCCGGTGGCATTCTGGGTGGAGGGTGAACCGGTCCGGGCTGTCCTTCTTCTCCGGCGGTCATCTTCTCCGCTCCGGCCTAGTACGCTGCATAGACGCAGCGACGCACCTGACGTAGTGGCGTCTATGCAGCGGACCAGTTCCGGTTCACCCACCACCCAGAATGCCGCCGGACATTACAGGAAGGATGGCCCGGACCACCCCCATTATGGGTAAGTTCATTTTATTATTATTTTTTTTTTATTGACTCGGCGGGTGGGGCCCGACCGGTATAGCGGTATGGGCAAAAATCCATATCGGTATACCACCCAGCACTACGGTGGGGGGTGCGACGCGGGGGGCGGTCACGGTGTGGGGGCGGGGCATTATCGACAAGGTAATTGCTGTTAATGCCCAAAATCGTGATTATCGGCCATACCGATAATCGGCCAATCCCTACTTTAAACATTTAATAACTTTTAGTTAACATTCTGATTCTGAGATTTTTTTTTTTTTTCGGGAGATATTCTACTTTAACATAGTGGTGGTTTTTTGTGGTAAATTGCATCCTTTCTTGGTGAAGAAAAATTCCAAAATTTGATGAGAAAATTTTGCATTTTTTTTTTAATTTGAAGCTCACTGCTTGTAAGAAAAATGGATATTCCACATAAATGTTGTTTTTATTCACAAATACAATGGGGAAGATTTATCAAGACCTGTGCAAAGGAAAAGTTTCCCATAGCAACCAATCGATTGCTTCTTTCATTTTGCAGAGGCCTTTTCAAAAATGAAAGAAGCAATCTGGTTGCTATGGGCAACTGGGAAACTTTTCCTCTGGACAGGTTTTGATAAATCTCCCCCAATATGTCTAATTTATGTTTGCATCATAAAACTTGAGTTTCTACTTTTGGAAGACATCAGAGGGCTTCAAAGTTCAGCAGAAATTTTCAAATTTTTCACAATTTTCAAATTCACTTTTTCAGGGACCAGTTCAGTTTTGAAGTGGATTTGAAGGGCCTTCATATTAGAAATACCCCACAAATGACACCATTATAAAAACTACACCCCCCAAAGTATTCAAAATGACATTCAGTCAGCATTTTAACCCTTTAGGTGTTTCACAGGAATAGCAACAAATTGAAGGAGAAGATTCAAAATCTTCATTTTTTTGAATTCTTGCAAGGGGTAAAAAGGGGAGAATTTTTACTGGTATTTGGGAAGGAGCGACAAATGGTTTTTGGGGGCATGTCACCTTTAGGAAGCCCCTATGGTGCCATTTTAGAAACTAGACCCCTCGGGGAACATAAGGGGTAAAGTGAACCTTATAATACCCCACAGGTGATTCATGACTTTTGCATATGTAAAGACTTTTTTTTTTTTTTTTTACCTAAAATGCTTGTTTTCCCAAAAACTTTACATTTTTAAAAAGGCTAATAGCAGAAAATAACTCCCAAAATTTGAAGCGCAATTTCTCCCGATTCAGAAAACACCCCATATGTGGGGTGAAAAGTGCTCTGCTGGTGCACTACAGGTCTCAGAAGAGGAGTAGTCACATTTGGCTTTTTGAAAGCAAATTTTGCTCTGGGGGCATGCCTCATTTAGGAAGCCACTATGGTGCCAGAACAGCAAAAAAAAAAAAACATGGCATACCATTTTGGAAACTAGACCCCCTCGGGGAACATAACAAGGGGTTAAGTGAACCTTAATACCCCACAGGTGTTTCACAACTTTTGCATATGTAAATAAAAAAAATGTACATAAAATGCTTGGTTTCCCAAAAATTGAACACTTTTAAAAAGGGTAAAAGCAGAAAATACCCCCCCCAAAAAAAAAAAATTTGTAACAATTTCTCCCAAGTACGGCGATACCCCATATGTGACCCTAAACTGTTGCCTTGAAATACGACAGGGCTCCAAAGTGAGAGCGCCATGCGCATTTGAGGACTAAATTAGGGATTTGCATAGGGGTATTCTACGCCAGTGATTCCCAAACAGGGTGCCTCCAGCTATTGTAAAACTCCCAGCATGCCTGGACAGTCAGTGGCTGTCTGGCAATTCTGGGAGTAGTTGTGTTGCAACAGCTGGAGGCTCCGTTTTGAAAACAGTGGCGTACCAGACGTTTTCACTTTTATTGGGGAGGGGGGCTGTGTTTTTACTTTTTCTTTTATTTTGTGGTAGTGTAGTGTTTTTAGGGTACAGTCACACGGGCGGGGTTCACAGCTTCTCGCTGGCAGGTTGAGCTGCGGCAGAAAATTTGCCGCAGCTCAAACTTGCAGCCAGATACTTACTGTAAACCTCCGCCCATGTGAGTGTACCCTGTACATTCACATTGGGGGGAACATCCAGCTGTTGCAAAACTACAACTCCCAGCATGTACGGTCTATCAGTGCATGCTGGGAGTTGTAGTTTTGCAACAGCTGGAGGCATACTACTTTGGCTGGGGATTGTAGTTATGCAACAGCTGGAGACACACTGGTTTGCTACTTAACTCGGTGTTTCACAACCAGTGTGCCTCCAACTGTTGCAAAACTACAACTCTCAGCAATCACCGACAGCCAACGGCTTGCTGGGAGTTGTAGTTATGCAACCAGCAGATGCACAACTACAACTCCCAGCATGCACTTTAGCTGATTGTGCAAGCTGGGAGTTGTAGTTATGCAACAGCTGAAGGTACACTTTTCCATAGAAAGTTTTGTAACAGCTGGACCGGATTGGTCAGTCACGTCACTTGTGCTCAGATAGGCCGAATAATCGGCGCATAATGATGCAACGATTTTGACATCACCAACAGAGGGTATAAAAGGGAGAGCGGACCAAACGAACGGCCATTAGCCTCTGTACCTTGATAAAGTTGGTTCATCCAACGAAACGTCGGGCAGCGGAGGGCTATTCATATTTTAACTAGCAGCTTACAGTGCTTCTCTACTTATTTAGCAGCATCCGTAGATTAGTGCTATACAAGCACAATACCACCATCTAAGAAGTTACAGGGTGCCTACACACGATTCAAGCAACTATTAGCTGTGTTTTTAGATCACTATACCGGAGCTCATATATTTTAAATGACTCAATAAAATTTAGTTTTAAGGGGGGTTTCTAGTTTAGGGTTAACCCCTTGGGGGGCGACCCCTAAAGGTTGTTGTCACTTGTAACAGCTGGAGGCACATTTTAAGTCCCAGCATGCCCATAAGGGAATGCTGGGAGTTGTGGTGGTCTGCCTCCTGCTGTTGCATAACTACAGCTCCCAGCATGCCCTTTTTGCATGCTGGGAGCTGTTGCTAAACAGCAGGAGGCTGTCACTCATGTCCAACTGCTGATCCACGCTTCAGGTCAGTCCCTCACCGCTGCCGCTCCTGGGGCCCCAATCCCAACAGGGATCGGGGTCCCCAGCTTCCGGGGTCAACTTCCCGCTCACGTCCTCCGGAAGAGGGGCGTTGCGGGAGTGACACCCGCAGCAGGTGCCCTGATTGGTCGGCCGGTAAACCGGCCGACGAATCGGGGCGTTCGTGAGGTGGCACCAGTGCCACCTCTCCCCTGCTGGCTATGGCTGTGACGGCCCCGATCAGCCAGTAATTCCGGGTCACTGGAGACCCGATTGACTCGGAATCCGCCGCAGATCGCTGGGTCATCATAACCCCCCTGGGCGATATGCCGCGATGCCTGCTGAACGATTTCAGCAGGCATCGGGCAACGGCTCCGCTCCAGATGGCTGCGGGGGGCCGGGGAAGCGCATGACGTTCTCATACGTCATGTGTCCTAAAGGAGACGTATGAGAACATCATGTGTCCTTAAAGGGTACCTCTCATCAAAAAAAACTTTTGATATATTATAGATTAATGTATGCAGAATAACTTTACAATTGCATGTTATTAAAAATATTAAATTTTCCACTTTGAAGAAATGACCACTAGGTGTCTCCCTACCAGTCCTGGCAGCAAGCATTTCAGACTCATGCTGGAGTCCTAAACACTACGAGCTGCCAGTCTGCTTTGTTCACAGCCTGTTTGGCTGTGAACAAAGCAGGCTGGCAGCTCTGAGTGTTTAGGACTCCAGCATGAGTCAGAAATGCTTACTGACAGGACTGATCGGGAAAAATACAATAGAAAGAAGCATATTTTTCATTAACATGCTATTGGAAAGTTATTCAACATTCATTAATCTAAAATATATCAAAAGTTTATTTGAGGTACCATTTAAGGGGGTTAAGGACCAAGCCCATTGTCACCTTAAGGACCAGGCCAATTTTAGATTTGCGTTTTCGTTTTTTTTCTTCCTCGCATTCTAAAATCCATAACTTTTATATTTCCATCTACAGACCCATATAAGGGCTTTTTTTGCCTGACCAATTGTAATTTGTAATGAAACCTCTCATTTTACCATAAATGAGAACCACAATTTTGCACATGGTTTCGTTTTCACACTGCACTTTACGGTAAAAATGACATGTTCTTTATTCCGTGGGTCAATACGATTAGAATGATACCCATGGCTAGATACTTTTTCATAATATTGATAATATTTGATAATTTTGAACTGCTTAAAAAAAAAACTTTTTGTACAAAATCGGTCATCTAAAATTGCTTTTTGACCACCTATAACTTTTCATTTTTCCGTATATCGGGCGGTATGAGGGCAAATTTTTTTCGCCGTCATCTGTACTTTTATCAATACCACATTTGCATATATACAACTTTTTTTTTTAGATAATTTTTTTGGGAATAAAATGTGACCAAAAAAAGCGTCTTTGTTTACGCCATACAGTATAATTAACATATTTTGATCAGACACTTACGCACGCGGCGATATCAAATGTTTATAAACATTTTTACGCTTTTTGGGGGTAAAATGGGAAAAACTGACAATTTTTTGGATTATTTTTTTATTTTAGAGGATAATTTTTTTTTTTTACTTTGTCCCCATAGGGGACAATCTATAGCAATCATAGATTGCTAATACTGTTCAGTGCTATGTATAGGACACAGCACTGATCAGTATCATCGGCTATCTCCTGCTCTGGTCTGCTTTATCTCAGACCAGAGCAGGAGACGGACGGAGGCAGGTGAGGGGTCCTCTTTCCGCCATTACAGATAATCAGATCGCCGCAGGTGATCATGGATGTCGGCCATTACCGGCAGGTCCCCGGCTGCTGATAGCAGCCGGAACCTGCCGTGTATGACACAAGAACCGCTCCGATGCTCGCAGTCATACACAGGACGTTAATGTACGTCCTGATGCGAAGTACCGCCAAGCCAGGACGTACATTTACGTCCGTGGTCGTTAAGGGGTTAATTTTCTTTGTTTATATTAGTGCAAAACTTTACTAGAATACTTAATTTTCTGCCCCAATTCACCTACTTTTGCTTTTCTCTTCTATTCTCTTTCCCTGTATTTGACACACTGGACCCTAAAGGGCAGTGTGTTTCAAACAGTTTGCCTCCAGCAAAACTACAACTCTCAGCATGCTCGTACAGCCTTTGGTCATGCTGAGAATTGTAGTTTTGCAACAGCAGTAGGCTCATGATTTAGAAAACGCTGCCATAGGTAAATGCACGCTAGATGGAAAGTGTATACTGTAAATCTTGGTGCAGGTTTTTATAACCAGGGACAATTCCAAGTAACTGACCTGCTGCCTATATTAAAACTTGCTTTGCTGGTTCTGTAATTTGATGTAAACCAGATTGCTTATTTTATTTTTCACAGGCCTCTTCAAAGATGAATGAAACACTGGTTGCTATGGGCAACTGCACCACTCTTCCTCTGCACAGGTTTTCCTAAATCTTCCCCCTATGGCCATGTTCACACGATGGAATTTCTGTTCAGAGTCCTATTGATTTCAGCGGAATTCTGCAGCACTGTGAACATGGCAGAAAGAATACGTGTCTATTCTTTCTGAAGAGTCCGCATGAAAATGTATTGCAGTCTGAGATGGCACAATTCCGAGCAGTACTACCGCTGGCGTGTTCTGCCGGTGCTCTGCTGTTTTCTGTGCGTGCATTCCACCATGTGAACATGACCTAAAGGGGAGATTTATCAAAACTTGTGTGGAGGAAGAGACAGCCAGTTGCACGTAGCAACCAATCAGAGTGCTGCTTTAAGGTGTTCTTATTTTATTTTATTTTTTTTAATTAAATGACCTAACTGGTTGTTATGCTAACTAGTCATCAGATCGCTACTTTTCCTTTGGATATGTTTTTGATTAATTCTCACCATAAATGAAAGGTACATTTTCATCAGTCAGTGGAAGGGGGATGCTAATGTTCAGACTTTGACCAATAGCTAAAACAAGCTACTAGCGTTCTCCCCCGACGCAGTGTCGCATAAGAGGGGGCTCATAATGTAAGTATGTCCTGACATATGCAGAGAGGAAGAATCCAAAGAATTGAGAAAATTCTGGTACCTTTTTAAGTGGTTGCCATTAGTGCTGGGCAGTAGGGATCGACAGATATTGAGTATTTTATTTAAGGGCCAATAATCTGTGACCTTTCAGGCCGATCATTTATACAGGAATATCAGTATAAGTTATCGGGTGCTTTAAATCAATGAACTGCAGCGGCTTTTGCGGGGCCAGTGACTGCCGCCTGCTTCTCTCCCCCTGCCTGTCCTGGGGTCCTCCCTAGTCCAACTGCCGCTGCCCCATTGCCTGCCCCATCCCTGGTTTTATAATTACCTGTTCCCATGGTCTGCGCTACTCCTGGCTCCAGCGGCGTCCTGAGCTGTCACTGCGCACGGACGGTGATGTCACGTTGAGGACGTCATTGCGCGGCGCACAGCAATAGAGCAGGACGTCGCAGGAGCCAGAAGTAGCGCGAACCCCGGGAACAGGTAATTATAAAACCGGGGATGGGGGAGGCAATGGGGCCACGGCAGTCTCTGGCCGGCGAGGCAGGGCATATCGGCAAGGTAATTGCCAATAATGTCCAAAATCATGAATATCTGCCGATAATATCGGTCAATCCCCACTGGGCGGTATACCGGTTTTGGATTTTTAATTTATTTTCTGTACGATATGAATTTTTCCCAATACCGGTTGGGCCCCTCGAATTAATGAACTATCAGCCGCAGCGCTGTCCCCACATTGGGGAACTAATCATGTTACCCGCAGACGCTGCTCTCCTACTCCTCCTGTGAGCTGCGGCGCTGGAAATGAACGAATTGTGAGCCGCTGTCACTTTCCGCTACAAGCGCAGAAAGCCAGTGGGCCGCAGGCGCTGCATAGCTTCTGATCAGTTCATTCGGTGGGGGGGGGGGGGGAGAGCAGAGCAGCGCCCGTGGGTCAGATGATTAGTTCCCCAGCGCACTGTGGCTGATTATTAATTTAAAGCGGTGGGGGGGGGATATGAGTGAAACAAAAAACACCATGAAAAACTGTGGAACCGCCATGTTTGAAAAATAGTGATACACATTTTTGGTCATACCACCCAGCACTAGTTGCCATGTTAAATTCTTCAATATAACAAGAAGTTCACATTGATGTTAGGCAGGAGCAAAGATTTTTTTTTTTTACTATACTGTGATAATATACCTATACACAGCTCAGTAGAAGAGCGTTTTGGCTTGCACATGCTTGGTAAGCATTTGTGATGGTATTGACCATTTTTTCTTTACACACTTTACCATTCTTTTCCAGAAGCCAAAGTCTATGTTGGTAATCTAGGAACCGGGGCTGGCAAAGGAGAATTGGAGCGTGCGTTTAGTTACTACGGTCCACTGCGTACAGTTTGGATTGCTCGCAACCCTCCTGGCTTTGCTTTTGTAGAGTTTGAAGACACACGGGATGCTGAAGATGCTGTGCGAGGCTTAGATGGAAAGTATGTATCTTCAGTCTTTATCTTACACTCTTACAAAGCAGCTAAACGGTGATCTATGTGATGTTAAATTGGGTTCTAGTGTTAGTACATGTAATAAATGTTCGTTCTTTCTCTGCATACACTGGAATTAGAATTTGTGCGCCAGATGTTTCTGGCACGGAAATTCTATGTTCACAGCGCAGCAGAATCTCACGGAAATCAATGGGACTCTGCTGCTGCAGGATCTGGCTTGTAAACACAGCCTTAGGTTATACAGTGACCCCCATCCCCCCGACATATGATTTCAGCATGCAATGTTGAAGGCAGCATCGACATACAATGCTTTTGTATGTCGGGGCCATCGCATAAACTGCTATCCGGCAGCTGCTTCAACTGCCGCCGGATAGCAGTTTACGGGGCCCTGTAAGCTCCGGTGATGGTTACTTGCCTGTCCGCGGTGCTCCAGGACGTCATCTTCGGGATCCCTTGCATCGCCGTCACTCTCAATCGTCGTCATCACGCCACCGCGCACACGCCATCCAATAGGAGCGTAGTGACGTAAGGGCGGCGATTAGGAACGACTATCCCAGGCAACAGACGTTCTGGAGCGGCGGGGGCATGGCGACAGCGACATCCAGGGCAGCGGGGACAGGTGAGTATAACGTCCTATATTTAACATTGCATGGATCCCTCAACAAAAGATGGTTCATTTGGAACGGATTACAACCATATGTTGAGGGACCACTGTATAGGCAAACTTTCTTTTATGGAGCTGAAATCCTCAACACTTGCTTGAATCCACCTTATCAGTCAAGTTCCCAGCTTTGCAAACCACCTCACTTAGTTTAGTAAAGGGAAGGCTGAAAGGTGGGCGTGAGCAACAAGGCATGCCAGGCTGCGGCACTTGAGCATCCCTGATGGCCTCGCCTCATTGACACTAGGCTGACCAATAAAAGCTGTAGAGGAAATCACAATTGGCTCCAGGAAAAGGAACATATTGCTTTTATACCCTACAGGCTATCAGTGTCTGTAGTTCTTGGCAGAAACTCCCAAAATAAAGAATTAGGGGGAGATTTATAAAAACCTGTACAGAGGAAGTGATGCAGTTTCCCATAACAACCAATCAGATTTCACCTTTTTTTATCTTTTTATAAATTAACCATCTGATTGCTGTTGGCAACTGCATCACTCTTAACAGGTTTTGATAAATCTAAAAGAAAGAGTCCTGGTCCTCAATTACACCAACCAAATATGGATGGGACTCTGTTTGTTTTATATTTTTCTCCCACACCTGTGGATACAGCTGTACCCAGTTAACCTCATACAATTTTTGTTGTTGAGCTGTCCATATGTTTTGGATTTTGATAAATCTCCCCCTTGATGTTTGACATTGATGGAAGGTTTCTCTGTTAACAATATAGCCGGTTAAGACACTGCATTAATTTATTTTATTTTTTTCCCCTTACAGGGTTATCTGTGGGTCAAGAGTAAGAGTAGAACTGTCTACAGGCATGCCACGACGCTCTCGTTATGACAGACCCCCAGCACGGCGTCCTTTTGATCCAAGTGATAGATGTTATGAGTGTGGTGAAAAGGGTCACTATGCTTATGACTGTCAAAGATACAGCAGGCGCAGGAGAAGCAGGTATGTTTATTTTTTGACATTTGTAATCAGATTTTCAGGGATACAAAAAGCTTGCAGTCCTGAAGCAGCAGTCCTTTTTAAGTAGGCAGAATCTGTTTAAAGATGTGGCACCTAGTGCAGCAATTCGAGGGGTGGGGGTGACTGTTGGGGCATATTATAGTACTGTATAGAATAGTATGTCAGGTACAAATGTGTCAAACAAGTCTGCGGGCAGTAGTGGCAGAAGGTCTAAAGCTTAAAAACTACCCTACACAGTGCAATATTCCAAAACATGATCTGAGTCTTGTTTACAGAAACTTATGTTTCACCCAATGATTTCAGTTCGAAAGGCAAACTAATATTTGCATTGATGGTAAAATCTGCAACGTTTATTAACAGAAACATGTCTGTTTTTACCTTACTTTGCCCTAAGGCTATATGTTTGACACATTTGGCGTAAATGTTATTAGAAACATACAGTAAGATGTGCTTACAGGGTACAGGCAGTTTAAAATGCAAGTGAACAGTTAACACAAGTTCTTAATAGCCATTATAACATAAAATAGGTTGCTTCTGATGTAAAAATGGGACTGCTGCTTTTATGTGCATTATGGCATGTGTAATAATTTTAAACTGTTCCTATGTTAATAATCAACCTGGTCAAAACCTTACAGGTTCCTTCGTTTGAGTCAGTCGGCTTGATTCAGAATGTCACGAGCCTTAAGATTTCATGCTGAGGCGCCTTGCAAATCCGACCTTATGATTCTGCTAGACCTTGAGGTGATCAGCATAAGAGGCCAGATCCCCTCAAGCCTTCTACAACTAGATCATCCTTTAAGATTCTGTAGAGGCCTTGAAATCTATGATCTACTGTGATCGCCGTATCAGAGTAATATTGGCATACAATTGGGGCACCCCTCCGGTTTAGAAAAGAACTACAGATTGACCACATTCCCACCTAGAAAAACCTTCATGCGTCAATCAAGCCTCATCTGGCTGTCAGTTTGAACGTCGTTAGATTGAAGACCTACAGTAGATGAAGTGATCGTCTGGTAGATCCTTCTAGACCGTCTAGATCTTCTAGACCTTGGGCCAAAGAGGGTCGACCTGCAGACTTGCAAGGTTTATTTACTACAAATTCTAGTCTTGTTTTTTATTTTATTTTTATTTATTTTTCTTTAGTTGTAATTTTATTGTAAAGTGAAACTCCTTTATTTTTAACCAGTTTCTCCTAGGTAGATCTATTCAAGGCAAATAGGTTTCCTGATATCAGACACTCATTACTGTCTGACTGTAGGCTACATTATTTACTGTGCCTAAATATAAATCAACTTTTATTTTAAATATTCAGATCCAGGTCCCGTTCTTACTCAAGATCCCGGGGAAGGCGTTATTCTCGTTCAAGAAGCAGAAGCCGTGGAAGGAGGTACACTTCTTATTTAAAGGCTTATATCAGAGGGGGAAGTTTTCAAATGAACTGTTGTCAAAGCTTTATACAAATTTGTGAATTTCTTTTATTTAAAAATCTTAATCCTTCCAAAACTTATCAGCTGTTGTATGTTTCAGAGAAAGTTCTACAGGTCTTTCCAGTCAAGACACCTCTGTCCGGAGCAGGAGAGGTTTACTATGTAGATTTGCTCCTGGTCTTGACCATTCCTGACACGGACAGAGGTGCCAAAAGAGAGCACTGATCTCAGACTGGAAAGAACTACAAAATTTCCTCTCAAGCATACAGCAGATATGTAGTAATAGGTTCTAAGATTTTTAAATAAACATAACTTACAAATCTCTCTTGAAAATAATGTAGACTACATATGCAAGTAAATGTTCACACTGTGTAGGGTATCCCTTTTATGGCATGCTCAGAATTACCTGGCTGTGCATTATAATAGCAATATCTAATGAAAAAAAAAAATAATCCAGCAAAATTATAGATCCCTAATAGAGAGGAGTGAAGTTACAGGGATTCGATTTGTCAAGAACCGCTCGGCAGTTGCTAACTTTAGTCTGCCTAAATTAGTTCAGCTTTCAGGTGCTCCGGTGGGCTGGAGACTCTCTCCTAGGACTGCATCCACCTTTTCCAGCCCACTGGAGCACCTGAAAGCTGAACTAATTTATTCAGGCGAAAGTAAGCGACCACGAAGCTCGTGACGAATCTAATCCTATCCTACCACTTTAATTCTTCAAAACTTGTCCAGAATGCCGGCATTTAAAAAAAAAAAAAAAAGTTTTTTTTTTATTTTTTATTTCAGCATCTAGAAGCTGGTTTTCTTTTGTTAGAATATTTTATTTTCTCCCTCATCTGCAGGTCTAGGTCTGGATCCCCTCGTAGATCAAGATCTGGCTCTCCTCGTAGGTCAAGATCTGTCACTCCACGCAGATCCCGATCTCCTTCAGTTAAAAGATCCAGGTAAGTGAACATTAGAGATGAGCGAACTTACAGTAAATTTGATTCGTCACGAACTTCTCAGCTCGGCAGTTGAATACTGCGTAAATTAGCTTAGCCTTCAGGTGCTCCGGTGGGCTGGAAAAGGTGGATACATTCCTAGGAAAGAGTCTCCTAGGACTGTATCCACCTTTTCCAGCCCACCGGAGCACCTGAAAGCTGAACTAATTTATGCAGGAAAAGTCCAACTGCTGAGCTGAGAAGTCCGTGATGAATCGAATTTACTGAAAGTTCGCTCATCTCTAGTGAACATCATAAAAGGAACGATGTATTATGTAAACTGGTACATGTTGAATAACTGTAAACTGTTCACAGGTCTAGGTCTCGCTCAAGGTCCAGGTCTGTGTCACGCCCTCGAAGCAGGTAGGTCTCTGCTCTAACTTGTTTATAATTTGGATGCATTTGAATGCAACAAGACAACTGTATTCAGTTCCATTTACTAAATCTGGCAGTTTCACATTTAAAGGGTACAAAATATAACAATACACGTGTGTGTGTGTGTGTGTGTGTAAATATGTATGTGTGCGCTGAATAGCAAAATCAATAGCTTTAACTAAAAATTGCAGCGAGAAACTGACACTAGCCTCATTTTTATTAAAAAATTTTTTTCCCTCTTAGATCAAAGTCACGATCAGCTTCTCCCAAAAGAAGGTATGTAGTATTTCCTTTTCCTAACCTAGAAATGCCCATATCTGTGGCATTTTAACAGGTTTTGAAAGTTTATTTTGAAAAATATTTTAAATTGGACCTCCCCCAGATATATATAATATTTACACACACACACATATTCTTACTGACTTTGACTCTTGTTTACAGCCGCTCGCCGTCCCGAAGCCCACGAAGGAGCATCAGCCCGGAAAGGAATGGCTAGACACTTTACTTTTTTACAGACTTGCTGTGACAGTCGTTGGTCACAATTTTCATTATTTTTTATTTTTCATCTTGGAGTTCTGTGTTTTTAAACAGTCACTTTGGTAGGCTAGCGTACAATGTATGTTATATCCTGTCATCTGAAAGTGAAACTTTTGTATATTGAAATTTAAAAGTACTTGTTCAATGACTGTGACCGTTCATGACTAGACTTTACTATCCAAAAAGTGCAGGGATACTTAAAAGGGTGCATGAATGATAAAACCTGTGTAATAAAAGCCTGATGCACATGGCTCCTTCAGCACTCTTGAGTAAATGGCTATAATGGTCTTGCCAGACAAAGTTGGGCTACCTTATGTTACAGCTCACAAACTGTAGTATGGTTCATCTGCAACAATTTCTGCAGTCCACCTCAACTTGTTTCATTCTGTATTTCCATTTTGTGACTCTGTTAAGACTTGTTCTGCGCATCTGATGTGAGCAGCTTGTATAAAGACTTTATTTTTTTTATTGTTTTTGGAGATTTAAAACTTCATATTTTAGGACTTCAGCATATGCAATGTTCTAAATAACAACTTTTTTATTTTCAATATCGTTGTTTGCGTTTCATTTTTGTGAAGTGCGAGTGTCTGTATGCGAGTTAACAGATGTCCTAAGAAAGACAGGAGGTATTAATCCAAACTTTGCAAATGGCCGTATACTCAAAGTTTAGAAATTTTGATTTTACAGAAGATTGCAAAGGTTACAACTAGAGATGAGTGAACTTCTTGGCTCGGCATTTTCTGACTTAAGCCTGCATAAATTCAGCTTTCCGGTGGGCTGGAAAAGGTGGTGGATACAGTCCTAGGAGACTCTCTTCTAGGACTGTATCCACCTTTTTCCAGCCCACCGGAGCACCTGAAAGCTAAACTAATTTATGCAGGAAAAGTCAGCAAACTCCTAAGTTCTTGACGAATCGAGTTACTGGAAGTTCACTCATCTCTAGTTACAACTCCAAAAAGGCTTATGGGAAACTGACCACTTAGCTTTGTCCATAATGTGAACACTCCTAAAAGACTGTCCCCTTCCACGTAGCCTCACCATGAACGCTGGATCCACCAATATTTACCTTTTTTGGAGGGTGTGGGGTTTCAGAGGAATGCTGTATCCTGCATTGGAACTGCCTGCCCTGGAGAATGGCTCATGGCAAAGATCTATGTTTCCTGCCATTTAAGTACCACAAATGTTACACTCTGAATCTGCTCAGCCTTTTTGTTCATCTGCTCTAACCACCACTCCTTGTCCAATGAGTAGAGCCTTTGATCCAGATGTCCAGCAGGGCCTTTTTAACTCCTTGGGGACGAAGGGCGCCCTCGCGTCCCGTCACTTAAGGACGGAGGGCGTATCCATACGCCCTCCGTATTTCCGGTCACCGCAGCTCGCAAAAGGCTGTCTGGGCATGCTGGGAGTTGTAGTTTTGCAACACCTGGAGGGTCACAGTTTGGAGACCACTGTGTGGTCTCTAAACTGTGGTCCTCCAGATGTTGCAAAACTACAATTCCCAGCATGGCCAGACAGCCAGGGATGCTGGGCATGTAGTTCTGCAATATATGGCCCTTCAGATGTTGCAGAACTAAAACTCCCAGCCTTGCCTGGACAGTCTAGGCATGCTTGGAGTTGTAGTTTTGCAACATCTGGAGGGCTACAGTTTGGAGGCCACTACTTTGGAGACCGCTAACTGTTCTTCCCCAGTTGTTGCAGACTGTCCAGGCATGCTGGGAGTTTTAGTTCAGATGTTGCAGAAGGGCCAGATATTGCATCCCTGACTGTCTGGCCGTGCTGGGAATTGTAGTTTTGCAACAGCTGTAGGCACACTGGTTGGAAAACACTGAGCTAGAGTCTGTTTCCTAACTCGGTGATTCCAACCCGTGTGCCTCCAGCTGTTGCAAAACTACAACTCCTTGAGTGCACTGACAGACTGTAGATGCTGGGAGTTGTAGTCTTGCAACAGCTGGAGGGCTATAGTTTAGAGACCACTGTATAGTGGTCTCAAACTGTAGCCCTCCAAATGTTGCTAGGAAACTTACTGGCTTCCGTAGGATCCAGGGAGCCAGCTGCACGACATCGTCTCACACCGATCTTTGCCCACAGGGTAAGTGGACTCCGGCGCTGGTCCCCGTCGGTTTCCCCATTCTACCTCTCCTATTGTGGGCGGGCAGAAATAGGAAAACTAAAGTTAACCACCCCGTCCCCGATCTGCTATTGGTCGTCGCGTCTATACGACCAATTGGAGGGGTGGCACCCCTGCCACCTCACTCCTATCCCTTCAGGGGGATCGTGGGTGTCTTGGACAACAACGATCCCTCTTTACATTCCAGGCCACCCCCCCCCCCCCCCCCCCCCCCCCGGGCATTTGCGCGGGGTTACAGCTGATCGATGTCAGTCACCCTGGTTCGGTCCTCACCCGGCGTGCGGCAGGGACCGAAAGTCCCACGTACGTCCTTGGTCCTTAACTACCAGCGTGCTTAGATGAACGCGTATGTCCATGGTCCTTTAAAGAGGTACTCCGGTGATAAACTTTATTTTTTTAAATCAACTGGTGCCAGAAAGTTAAACAGATTTGTAAATTAGCAGAAGATAAGAAAACGATCACTGCACTCACCACTGTGAACATATAACGGCTTCTTTATTCCAATCTTAAAAATGCAAAACGGTGAAACATGGATCTGCGGGGAGCGAGAGATGCCGCTCTCAGGTGCGGGAGGCGTACCACAAGACGACTAGTTTTACGTCATGGATGACGCTTCTTCCGGTCAGGTACGTAGATCTACAGCACCACAGATACTTATATACAGGTGAGGTAAAAACAATATTTAAACAAAGTATCGTGATTAAAACAGTAATCCTATATGACTAAACATATTCTGGACTACAGGCAGTAGATGTGATAGCGATTTCATAAAAAAGATGAAGGGTAATTTCTCTCGTTTAACCCAATCGGGCCGAGAGTGGATAGACGAGCTATCCAGAATGCTTCCCTTCTAAGTGGATATGCTTGTCTTCACCCGGCAGTACACACTCGATGCGTTCGACACCAGCAAAGCGCAATCCTTCTCCGCTATTACCATGCATCTCGTTCATGTGTGACATGAAGCGAAGGAGGAGAATAAATGTATTGACGTATTACATGAGTTAATGGTAGGGGATGAAAGCGATATTACTGGTCAGGACAAGAGTGACATCCCCCCCAGTCAGATTTACAGGGGGCAATCAATCCACCTTTTGCCCTCCTATTGCCCCAGGTGGGTCAGTAGACCTCTTCCAGGAGGCAGTATTGAGGGACACCCGCGTGTTAATCTATCCCGCAGTAACCCATAATATAACTAGAAAAGAACAGGAAATCTTAAAAAGGCTTTGACAACAAGATAATCTGCACATCACTAAAGCAGACAAAGGAGGGGCAGTGGTGATTTGGAGCATGGAGGCCTATAACAAAGGTATATAGGCAACTCAATGATGTAAATACATATATTAAATTAAAAAATAACCCCTCTGCTAAGATTATGGAGGCTTTGCGATCTTTGCTTCGGAGAGAAGTAGAGAATGGTATTCTCACAGACACCACAGCAAATAGGCTACTTCCGAAAAATCCTAAACCCCCGAAGTGGTATGTGCTCCCCAAGGTGCACAAATCCACCACTGCCCCCACAGCATGTCCCATTGTTGCAGGTGTCCAGTCTTTTACCGAACCTTTATCTAGTTATGTAGAATGGCTACTATCCCCACTTTTGAAGGGGATACCCATGCTTCTAAAAGATACAGGAGAGCTCCTCACAGCTTTTGAAGGTTTCCACTGGCAAGATTCTTACCATCTAGTATTGGTGGATGATGCGGGTGTACAGGCTACACTCTTTTGCATAATTTACAAAACCACCTGCCTTTCTTTCTTTTATTTTTGATGCTTTGGATTTTGTATTGAAAAACAATGTGTTCATCCATGATGGACAATGGTACAGGCAAGCCCATGGCACGGCCATTGGCACGCCTGTATCATGCACTTATGCAAATATTTTTTGACAGTTTTTGAACAGACATATTTTTTCATTAAATAATCCCTATATTAGATCCATTAAATATTATCTGTGCTATGTAGACGATATTTTTATAGTATGGGAGGGCATGCAGCAAGCTTTTGATAGTTTTGTACAATACCTCAATGAAGTGAATACCATGAACATGCTTTTTACAAGCATTTTTGGTGATAAAATGCTTGAATTTCTAGATGTGAAGATGGAAATAATTAACAATAACCTTGTAACATCTGGTTTCCGTAAAAGTATAGCTAAAACTTGTTGCTTCATTACGAGAGTTCTCATCTAAGAAGTGTTAAGGATAATATTCCATATAATCAAATGCTAAGACTGAAGAGGGTCAACAGTAACCTTGAGGTCTTTGCTTACCAACTAGATGAATTATGTACAAGATTACAAGAGAGAGGTTATCCTGTTGAAATTATAAGAAAAGCAAAAACTAAAGTAGAAAATACTTCCAGGGATTATCTCCTAAGAAAACCAAAATCTAAAAGAGAAACCAACCGATGTGTTTTTTCTTTTGCGAACACGCCCATGAATGAAATGATAAAAATAAGCATTTACAACAATTTGTTCATTCTGGAGCGTGATCCCGAATTGAAGGGCTTCGCAGAAGAAAGACCTATTGTCAACTTTTGCCGCACTACAACCATTGGTGAAATAATAAAAAAAGAAACACACAAAAGAAAGTTGAGAATTGGCTGACCAGTGCTACATCTAAGGGTAATTACCCTTGCAAAAATTGTAAATATAACCTAACAAAGAGAATTTTTTTTTCTAGGAGGTGAGAGCATTATGGTAAACCAACTTATCACATGCCAGTCCAGCTACGCGGTATATGCAATCCTATGCACATGCAATTTTTTTTACATAGGAAAAACCAAGAGGAAATTATGCACCCGGTTCCGGGAGCACCTCTATTCGCTCCGCACTGGCAAGGGACCCCCCCGCTTCATGTCACACATGAACGAGATGCATGGTAATAGCGGAGAAGGATTGCGCTTTGCCGGTGTCGAACGCATCGAGTGTGTACCGCTGGGTGAAGACAAGCATATCCACTTACTTAGAAGGGAAGCATTCTGGATAGCTCGTCTATCCGCTCTCGGCCCAATTGGGTTAAACGAGAGAAATGACCTTTCATCTTTTTTTTGAAATCGCTATCACATCTACTGCCTGTAGTCCAGATTATGTGTTTAGTCATATAGGATTACTGTTTAATCACAATACTTCATGTTTAAATATTGTTTTTACCTCACCTGTATATAAGTATCTGTGGTGCTGTAGATCGACATACCTGACCGGAAGAAGCGTCATCCATTACGTGAAACTAGTCGTCTTGTGGTACGCCTCCCGCACCTGAGAACGGCGTCTCTCGCTCCCTGCAGACTCCATGTTTCACCGTTTTGCATTTTTAAGATTGGAATAAAGAAGCCGTTATATGTTCACAGTGGTGAGTGCAGTGATCGTTTTCTTATCTTCTGCAAGTTTATTGAATGGACATTTCTTCACACATTCTGATACACTAGCACCGCCACTTACCAGGACTATCGGTTGTTGTATCACATTGTTTCCACTAGCATTACTCTGACAACAGAGTTAGTCAACGATACTGTGGTCACTGCAGTGCCTTATTGCCGTATCTCTACATTGATTAGATTTGTAAATTACTTCTATTAAAAAAAATCTTAATCCTTCCTGTACTTATTAGCTGCTGAATACTACAGTGGAAATTCTTTTCTTTTTGAAACACAGAACTGTCTGCTGACATCATGAGCACAGTGCTCTCTGCTGACATCTCTGTCCATTTTAGGAACTGCGCAGAACAGCATATGTTCACTATGGGGATTTCCTTTTACGCTGGCAGTTCCTAAAATGGACAGAGATGTCAGCAGAGAGCACTGTGTTTCAAATGGAAAAGAATTTCCACTATAGTATTCAGCAGCTAATAAGTACAGGAAGGATTAAGATTTTTTTAATATAAGTAATTTACAAATCTGTTTAACTTTCTGGCACCAGTTGATAAAAAAAAAAAAAAAAAAAAAAAAAAAAAAAAGTTTTTCACCAGAGTACTCCTTTTAAGGGGTTGAAGGACTAGGAATTGTGGGTGCTTCAGCCTTCTCTGTGGTCACTCCTGCCATTTCTAGTTCCCCTAGTGTTCAAGAGGAAAAATCTTACTCTATATTCCTCCTCTGATGTACAGTAAGAAGAGTTTAAATCCAAATTGCTCTTTTCTCCAGATGATACTGATCAGCACCTTAAAGCAATCCGCCTAACAGCTAATCTTGAGGAGAGCAGAGACGGTCACGGCCAAAGATGCGCTTTATGAAGGCTTAGGCCTCAAGAAGTCCCATACATTCAATTTGCATAAAAGTATCAGGCAAATAATAAGGAATGGGAAGATCCTGAGAAGCAATCTTTTTTTTCCTAAACTCCTTAAAAGGAAGTACCCTGTTGAGGAGTCATTTACTAAGTCATGGGATAGAGCCCTGTTAATTGATTCCCTGGTGGCTAAAATGACAAATGGATATTAGGTGAAATAAGTATTTAATAACCACTTAAGAAGGGGTTAGAACTAGAGATGAGCGAACTTACAGTAAATTCGATTCGTCACGAACTTCTCGGCTCGGCAGTTGATGACTTTTCCTGCATAAATTAGTTCAGCTTTCAGGTGGGCTGGAAAAGGTGGATACAGTCCTATGAGACTCTTTCCTAGGAATGTATCCACCTTTTCCAGCCCACCGGAGCACCTGAAGGCTGAACTAATTTACGCAGGATAAGTCTTCAACTGCGGAGCCGAGAAGTTCGTGACGAATCGAATTTACTGTAAGTTCGCTCATCTCTAGTTAGAACGCATGTGTCCACATCCATATTTATTTTTATGTTTTTAAGCCTACTTATATGGAACATTTAATCATACAGAGCCACTAAAGATTGCTATACAGTCTATCTCCATTTTGGACTGCTATTTGCACTGGACTGCCATACTTGTTTCAAATTAGGAGCGGGGATACATTGGAGTGCATTCACATTGCATTTTGTTACTCACTTTGGCCAACTGCTTCCAACCAGCGCTTTTGATTGATCCAGCAACCAGTGCTTTGAGTAATTTTTTTAAAGTATTTATTTAAAACTTTTCCAAATAACAGCAACAGACACAAAAAAAAAACAGAGTACAGAGTTCCTCCGGCCCTCGTGACCAGTAAAGAAATGCACAGAAAATATAAAACAAGCAATAAAAGAACGTCGCGTCACTCTTCATTGCGCCTCGCAGCACATAGCAACGACGCATAGCAGCCACACCGGAGCCAGAAGCAGCGCGGACCCGACCCCGGCAACAGGTAATCATAAAACCGGGGATGGGGCAGCGGCGCCGATAGCAAGGGGGAGAGAAGCGGCTGCAGCAGGGCTCTAGACCCCAGGAAAGGCAGGGGGAGAGAAGCGGGCAGCGACGGGCCACTCCCCCTGCCTTTCCTGGGGGCTTCTGCGGGGTCAGAAAAACCGGAGGGGAGGTGATGGGACAGCGGCGCCGGCAGTCTCTGGACCCCAGGATAGGCAGGGGCAGAGAAGCTGGCAGGAGCGGCGGTCTCTGGACCTGCAAAAGCCACTTCAGTTCATTGATTTAAAGCGCTCGCTTATCGGCGTATAACACTCAGATAGACTTTAGGCTAAAAATTTTAGCCTAACAAATGCATGTTATACGCCAATAAATATGGTAATTATGCATGTCAGGGGCAGCAAGACCACCCCTCTTCTTTGGCGCCTGGAGCAGTGCCTGACCCAGTCATGGAGATTTATCTTGCTAATAGAAGGATCTCAGGATACCACTCAGCTTTACAAAAAACGCTTAGGGTAGATCAAATGGAAGACATATAGAAACTTAGGAAGATATATCATTTTAAAAATACTAATTCTTCCCGCCAAAGGCAAGGAGTTCCACGACTGCAATCTGTGAGCCGTAGAGACCAACACAGGGTCCAAATTCAGTGCCATGTAATCCTCCAGACATGCAGTCACCTCCACCCCCAGGTACCTGAATTGAGTATCTACCTGCAACCCATGTGGAGAAGGCATAGGTTCCCCAGCCACCAACAGAGACATCAGGGAAGATTTCGCCCAATTAACCCTCAGGCCTGAGAAGGTACCAAACCTATCCAGTAGACTAAATAATGCCCCCAGGGAACCCCGGACATACGCTAAATAAACTAACGTATCATCTGCGTACAAGAAGACCTTTTCTTCGAGGGACCCCCTACGCAACCCATATATATCAGGTGAAGCTATGATGGCCACTGCGAACAGAAACGGAGGGCGGACATCCCTGCCTAGTACCCCTACCCAGCTGAAATGAATCAGAGATATCCAGGTTCGTACGTATCTGAGCTCTCGGATTATCGTACAGTAGCCTCACCCATGCCCTGAACCTCAGACCAAAGCGAAGGATCCGTAGCACAGTCCAAAGATAAGGCCACTCCACCGAATCAAAAGCCTTGTATACATCAAGACTGACCACATAGCCCGGAGAGGAGTCCTCTGCCGCAGCTATATTAAGCTGTAGATGTGTAACATTAATGTCTGTAGCCCGCCCTGGCATGAACCCAGTCTGATGAGGGTGAATAATGGACGCCATGACCCCCCCCCCCCCCCCCCCTCAACCAATTAGCTAAAATGTTAGCCAAAAGTTTAATATCAACATTGAGGAGAGAAATCGGTTGGTACGACTCCCGTAGAGTGAGATCCTTCCCTGGCTTGGGGAGAACTACTATGAGGGCCTCTCGCATGGGGTCCGGAAGCCTCCCAGTCTCTGCAGCAACGCTAAAGAGGTTTTGTAGGAGAGGGACCAGCCGCTCCTCGTTCACCCTGTACCAGTCCCCCACCATACCATCCAAACCCGGAGGTTTCCCTGACTGCAATGAAGCAATAGCTTAAGAAACCCAATCAGTGGAAAAGGGGGCATCTAAGGCCGACGTCTGTACCTCAGTTTAGGCTTTAAGGGGAATTTCCTGCAAAAAAGGGTTAGGCCCTCAGGAACTGCTGATAAACGAGAGACATGGAGAGGTCTATAAAAGGCCCGGAAGACGCCATTAATAACTAAAGGGTCCGTCTCCAACACTTCAGTAGCCCCTTTGATACAGGGAATAGATATTACCGGCCTACTCTCCCTAGCTAGATATGCCAATAGTTTTCCATTTTTATCTCCAAACTCAAAAAGGGCTGCCTCCCTATTCACCAATTCTCTCCTTTTGACTAATCAGTAAAGCCCTCTGCACTTAAGCCCACTTCCTTTCAGCCACGGGGGTGGGGTCCCTCCTCATCTCTGCCTTCAGGGTCCCAATTTCCACCTGCAATGCCCTCTCCCTAGCTGAATAAGCACTCGGATGATACCCACTGAGCTCCCAAAAACAATTATGGGCTTCAAGCTCTGTTCAGCACCACAGTGACAGGGGGCCACATGGAGCTCAGGCAACTCCAGCAGCCTTGCAGAGGAAGCCGAGGTCAGCGTCCGACCTCAGCAGCACCTGGTCCCCACAGCAGTCTCTCCCCGCTCTCCACAGCTCAGTCGCGGGAGGAACTGTAGAGACCACCAAGCCCGGCCCACGGAGCAAGCTCAATGGCGGCCTGTCGTCCAAGATCCCTGACACCAGGAAATGCCTCCTCCACTGGTCTCCTGCTCCCCCCAGTGGCGTTGCTAGGGTTGGTGTCACCCGGTGCGGTAGAAAATGGTGTCACCCCCATACCTACCCCCAGTAAGTTTTTAGCCTGTTGTGACAGACACCACTGTTGTAGCGCATTGTGAGAAATTCCAGTATAATAATCAGATATACCAGTTGCCACAGAATAGGATAGTGTTAAAGAAGTTTTCACCATTTAAATATACAGCTCCCAGAATTACTTAAAGGGGTACTCCACTGGAAAACATTTTTTTATATCAACTGGTGCCAGGAAGTTAAACAGATTTTTAAATTACTTCTATTTAAAATCTTAATCCTTACAGTATTTATAAGCTGGTGTATGCTCCACAGGAAGTTCTGTAGTTCTGTAGGTTGTGTAGGTCTGACCACAGTGCTATTTGCTGACACCTCTGTCCAGAGAAGGATAGGTTTGCTATGGGGATTTGCTCCTACTATGGACAGTTCTTGACATGGGCAGAGGTGTCAGCACAAAGCACTGTGGTCAGACAGAAAAGAAATTAAAAAAGAAAAGAACTTGCTGTGAATCGCTTATACAGCAGCTAATAAGTACTGGAAGGATTAAGATTTTTAAATAGAAGTAATTTACAAATCTGTTTAACTTTGTTGCACCAGTTGATAAAAAAAAATGTTTTCCAGTAGAGTACCCCTTTGAGCAGTGGTGCGGTTATGCTGGGAGTTGTAGTTTCACTCACCATAACTGTAGAACTGACAAGCGACTACAGCTCTGATAGGACATAGTGAGGAGAATGTACAATAATATCAGTGACTACAGGTGACGTCTTCTCTATAGTGAGGAGAATGTACAATGATATCAGTGGCTACAGGTGACGTCTTCTCTATAGTGAGGAGAATACACAATGATATCAGTGACTACAGGTGACGTCTTCTCTATAGTGAGGAGAATGTACAATGATATCAGTGGCTACAGGTGACGACTTCTCTATAGTGAGGAGAATACACAATGATATCAGTGACAAGTGACGTCTTCTCTATAGTCTTCCCTTATCTAATTCAGATGGTACATACCGCCAGGACTTGTTCCAACTAAAACTTCTCTCTGCAGAATGTGACGCCCAGACGTCTCCTCACTATGTCAGCGCATTCTCCTCCTCTATATGAAAACAAGTATTATTATAAACCTGCCAGACACTGTATCCTCTAAATATAATACTACTATACACTATACTCTTTGATTATAAACCTTCCATACACCATACCCACTGAATATAATACTACCACACACTGTACATTCTGAATATAATACCAACACATACGGTACACTCTGAATATAAATCTGCCACATACTGTACCCCATAATATAATACCGCCACACACTGTACCCTCTGAATATAATACTACCACCCACTGCGCCCTCTGAATATAATACTACCACAAACTGCGCCCTCTGAATATAACTTTGCCATACAGTGCACCCTCTGAATATAATACCACAACCGCAGTAACACCCCTCAACATCCGTTAGCTGATGCTATTACCACGGGAGGGGGGTATTGGTGGTGTTTCTAGTGGATGATGGGGGTGCTACTACTGGGGGGGTGCTACTGGCCATCCCCCCTGGCAATATCACCCCCATCATCCATCGGCAGGATCATCCTCCTGGCAGGAGCACCGCCATCATCCACCATCAGGATCTGCTGATGGAGGTGCTACTGCTGGGGGGGGGGGGTGTTGTTGGTGGCTGTTGAGGGTGCCCACTGTTCCAAAGATCTGACAGACACCAGTGGGGGGTAAATGCTCACTGTACCCCTTGTTACGTTCCTCAAGGGGTCTAGTTTCCAAAATGGTATGCCATGTGGGGGTTATTTTGCTGTCCTGGCACCATAGGGGCTTCCTAAATGCGACATGCCCCCCGAGCAAAATTTGCTCTCAAAAAGCCAAATATGACTCCTCCTTTTCTGAGCATTGTAGTTTGCCCGTAGTGCACTTCAGGTCAACTTATGGGGTACCTCCATACTCAGAAGAGATGGGGTTACACATTTTGGGGGGTATTTTCTGCTATTAACCCTTGCAAAAATTTGAAATTTGGGGGAAAACACACATGTTTTTGCTGTCCTGGCACCATAGGGGCTTCCTAAATGTAACATGCCCCCCAAAAACCATTTCAGAAAAACGTACTCTCCAAAATCCCCTTGTCGCTCCTTCCCTTCTGAGCCCTCTACTGCGCCCGCCGAACACTTTACATAGACATATGAGGTATGTGCTTACTCGAGAGAAATTGGGCTACAAATATAAGTATACATTTTCTACTTTTACCCCTTGTAAAAATTCAAAAATTGGGTCTACAAGAACATGCGAGTGTAAAAAATTAAGATTGTGAATTTTCTCCTTCACTTTGCTGCTATTCCTGTGAAACACCTAAAGGGTTAAAACACTGACTGAATGTCATTTTGAATACTTTGGGGGGTTCAGTTTTTATAATGGGGTCATTTGTGGGGTATTTCTAAGATGAAGACCCTTCAAATCCACTTCAAACCTGAACTGGTCCCTGAAAAATTGTGATTTGGGAAATTTTGTGAAAAATTGGAAAATTGCTGCTGAACTTTGAAGCCCTCTGGTGTCTTCCGAAAGTAAAAACACATCAATTTTATGATGCAAACATAAAGTGGACATATTGTATATGTGAATCAAAAAAAAAATAATATTTGGAATATCCATTTTCCTTACAAGCAGAGAGCTTCAAAGTTAGAAAAATGCAAAATGTTCAAATTTTTCATCAAATTTGGTGATTTTTCACCAAGAAAGGATGCAAGTTACCAAAAAATTTTACCACTATGTTAAAGTAGAATATGTCACGATAAAACTATCTCAGAATCAGAATGATAACTAAAAGCATTCCAGAGTTATTAATGTTTAAAATGACAGTGGTCAGATGTGCAAAAAAATGGCCGGGTCCTAAGGTGTAAAATGGCTGGGTCCTTAAGGGGTTAAAAGGGTATCCAAAGGATAGGGGATAAGATGCCTTATCTCGGGGGTCCCGCCGCTGGGGACCCCGTGATCTTGCACGCCGCACCCCGTTTATAATCAGTCCCCGGAGCGTGTTCGCTCCGGGTCTGATTACTTTCGATCACGGGGCCAGAGCGTTGTGACGTCAAGGCTACGCCCCGTGTGACGTCACTCTCCGCCCCCCTCAATGCAAGCCTATGGGAGGGGGCGTGACAGCTAAATACCACTCAGTGATAACCCCATCCCTAGATTGTCCTCCAAGCTACAATCTCTCCTCAGAAAGTATGTAGAAATGGGTATCGTATCACAAAACACAGCATTGAAATTGTTCCCAAAATGCCGGCTGTCCGACACTGGGAATCTCATATTCCCAATTTGACCAAAGATGATTGGAAGGAGATGCTTTCCTCGCATATGGTGGTGTCTCCTTCTGCTAATAATAAACTGATTCAATTAAATATTATACATTATAGTTACATCACCCCGTTCGTTTGCATAGAATGGGTCGTTCTGACTCGGACGCCTGCCATAGATGTGGTGCGGCTAAAGCTGATTTCTGGCATCTTATCTGGGCTTGCCCTGATATAAGATCCTTCTGGCAGGATGTCCTTGGTCTTCTTGCCACAATTATCCAACCTCCCCCGGGGTGTGACCCTCTGATTTGTTTATTTGGAGTTCTGGATGAGGAAGTGTGGCCACATTACGTGCGCACTTTATTGCGAGAATCCTTATTTTTTGCTAGGAAGTCGATTGCCCTCAAATGGATGGACCCCGGCCCGCCTTCCCTGTCTCAGTGGAAAGCTTTGGTTAATGCTATGATACCCTTCTCCCATCTCGTTTACAAGAATAGAAAATGCCCTGGTAAATTTCTTTCTGTGTGGGGTCCCTGGTGCTCCTCACCATTGACCCAATGTTCATACTCTGCATCCCCTGAGGGGACTTAAGGTCATGAATGCCCTTTCCTTCCTAGCTGTGGTTGTATATACCCCTTTGATTTATGTATGTTAAGATGTTGTGCTGGATGTGTGTACTCCCTCCCCTCTGTGGACGCATGGGTCTGCTTTAACATTAGAAACATTATGCTTGGCACTCGTGACTAGATGTGACGATATCTGCTGAATTCTACACTACGGCCTCTATTTAATATTATTTTGCCAATTTTATATTACATACCATCCCCCTTTTCTTTTCTTTTCCCCCTTTTTTTTTTTTTTTTTCCGTTCACCTTGTTCACCCTCTTTTTGTGTTACGGTTTCTCAACTGGCTGTTCTTGGTTTTCCTCAGATTGTGCCCTCACTGCACTGATTACTGCCGGATCTTTATATGATATTATGTCGTTTACATTCTGCTTACTTGTACATGTTCTCAGTGCCTTTTTTTTTTACTTGTGTACTCCGCTTTATACCATTTTGCTCTGTGAGGCGATTTGTCTGATGTTTGTTTAATCTTCAATAAAACGTATTTAAAAAAAAAAAAATTGTTCCCAAAAAATCCCAACAATCCATGCTGGTATTTTGTACCTAAAGTGCATAAGAGCCTTGAGACCCCACCCGGACGACCCATCGTGTCCGGCGTGGGGTCCATAACAGAACCCATCTCTCAATTCGTGGATTGGTTGTTGCGCCCACTAGTTAAAGAAATTCCCACTCTAGTGCGAGATACAAATGAGTTTCTGACCATCATAAAAGACATAAACTGGCACGGAGGTTGTAAATTAGTATCATTAGATATTGAAAGCCTCTTCACATACATCATTCAACAGGTTGCCATAGACTGCGTATGTGAGTTACTACAAAAAACTGAGAAGAGTCTAGCATTTATTTCATTTGTCCGTAAAGTTCTGCACCTGATCCTGTCCAATAACTTTTTTCAATTCAATGACATGTGGTATAGTCAAAAGAGCGGCGTCGCTATGGGGACACCTGTGGCCTGTTCCTTGGCAAATATATATGTAGCCGCTCTGGAGCAGGTACATATTTACTGTAAAGAATAGGTTTTTAAAACACATTAAAAATTACGTTCGTTTTGTTGACGACGTGCTCATGGTATGGACGGGATCAGGTGCATAATTCACGGAGTTTGTTGACTTTCTGAATAACACTAATAATCTGAACCTAAAATCCTGGTCGTTATGATCAGAGTGCAGGATGGAGTGATACATACAGAGGGGTTTAGAAAGCAGACAGCAGGCAATTCCCTCCTGCACCATGATAGCTATCACCCGTCTTTTGTAAAAGCGTCAGTTCCCTACAGTCAGTTCTTAAGACTAAAAAGAATAAACAGTTCACAAGACAGCTTTGAATTACAAGCAAGCGATCTATATGAACGCTTATTTGAAAGGATATCCGGAGCAGACCTTGGATCAAGCACTCAATAAAGCCAACAGAACAAATAGAAATCGCTTACTTGAGCAACCCTCCAGAAAACAAAATAAAAATAGGAAAACGGTAGATATTCAGCGTTTCTGTTTCTCATTTCAACATAGCCCTATGTCAATCCAAATTAGAGAATTCATCCATAAAAATTGGTACCTCATCCAAAAGGACCCAGTCCTAGGGCAATTTACTCAGAATAGACCCATTGTGGCATTTAAACGCGCCCCCAACATTGGTTATGCCATTAGTTACCTGTTACCAGGGAAGAGTTACAATATCGGAGGCCAATTTGTCAAAATCAGAGAGTTCATATGCTGCCGCACTAACTATGTCATATACGCTTTGACATGCGATTGTGGGCGGTACTATGTGGGAAGCACCACACGACCCATGCATGTCCGATTTAGGGAACATGTGTACTCTCTGAGATCAGGTACGGGCTCACCTAGAGTCATTCAGCATTTCCAGGAGATTCAAAAGTTATCCAGCTGCCATGAAGTTTTATGGTATTCAGCGCATCCCCTTTCAAGCAGGCACAGACAGGGAAAAAATCCTATTGCGTAGGGAAGCAAGGTGGATCCTGCGCTTAGAGGCACAGGGTAACCTGGGCCTCAATGATAAGCTAGATTTAGGTGTAACACTCCCAACTGATGACGTCAGTATTGACAGGTGTACAACCGGCACTGTCGACACGGGGGGGAGTGGTCTGATGAAGTAGTCTTGCACTACGAAACAGCTGTCACACCGGTTCCTAGGAGTATCCCTGATGTAGCCGCCCGCTGCTGAATTATTTGCACCGTGCACTTTGTTATGCACCTGTTTCACATGAATAAAGCATAAGAAACCATACCTGAAGAGTGGTGAGTGCTTTCCTCAAATTTCTTCTTGTGCTCAGGGCTTACATTCGGGCTTGTGGTAGCAAGCGCTGAATACACAACTGTGCAAACCATACATTGACTTACCAAGCAGTTTGAGTTGTTCCGTACATGAGATTGCACCTTACATACGCCCCCCTCGCACAAATACAGCCTAAAGGCTTCCTACTTTTGCTCAGGGCTTACATTCGGGCTTGTGGTAACAAGCGCTGAATACACAACTATGCAAACCATACATTGACTTACCAAGCGGTTTGAGTTGTTCCGTACTTGAGATTGCACCTTACATGCAAACCTATGTACCTATATAAATAAGAATGACTGATGAAGCGGTTGAGTTGTGCTCATAACCGCGTATGAGGGCATGCCTATAGAGGGCAAAAAATCAAGAAGTAGAATTAATAACATTCCTGACCATAATAACCAACACCACAACTAGTCATGTCTATCTTCCCCTAAACTGTTCTTGCTAGACTCAAGGAAACTAAGGGAGTTGTGCCTGCCGGCTGGCGACCACATGAGGCTGTACCTGACTATGAGAAGATATGTTGGTGACGCCTACTGCGTCCGGCCCGGCACTGGAACAGGACCTGAATACGTGCTAGCTGATTTGTTCATATTGACATGCTCACTGTGGTAATTGCAGAAAGGGGAAATCGATAGAGCTTGTCGGGCATAACATGTCCTCCTGTCCCTGCTGATAAGTGGCAAGATCTTCATTGTTAGTTAAGTGATATGAAGAGTTGACTGGACTGTACCATGAGCCATATCCTAACCTGCCAACATACCGTCACAAATATGGTCTCAGGAGTAAAGACCTGCAGCGAACGACGGGCCTCCTCATCCTGACCATGCCTGCAGACTCGACAGATCTCAGTAACAATTAAGCCTAAGGACTATCATGCTTGCAGACAGGCATCAACAGAATCACTGTGTCTGCAGACATGACCGACCTCTCCGTGACTATCGTACCTGTAGATTCTGACAGGTCTTGCATGCCCGCGTGCCTGTGGGAGGCCTCTATGTGACTATCGTACCTGTAGACTGACAGGTCTCGCATATCCTCGTGCCTGTAGGCGTGACAGGTCTTTGAGTAACCCTCGTGTCTGTGGAAGTGATAGCTGTTAGCGTGACGCTGACATGAGTGGACAAGACAGATTAATGCGTGAAATAACCACCTATGAGTCGTGAAATTGTAACTCTATGACCTGTGTTAGGGAAACATTGACTGAGCCGTTAATCTCCCGGTAGGCGTGGCAGGTGGAGATGGTATGCAACCACTGGGTTCAATTATTTTTTTTTTCTCCGGTAATGCGGGAGTGAATGGCAGCTGAGTGCCTGACATGATGTATGCATGGTGTGGTGAGATGAGACTAAGTGTATGCTGTTGCGCTGAAGAGGAGTCAGAACAGCATACGCAGGGGCCCCCACTGAAGACGTGTCAGGCAGACGGTTGACCCACTGCCTATGCGTATCGACTCATACTGCACTCAAGCAGAGTCAGGAACAACAGACTTCACCAGGACCCCGACTGAATGGAGTCAGACCTGAGGAACTTGGTGGGTGAGAGGACGCGCGAGGCTCTGAAGACGTGTCAGTAGCAGCATCAGTATGTGTAGCGAGTAACTGTGGTAAGCAAACAAGAGTGGTGAAAGTAACATGGATCAGTGGGTACGTGTTGTGAAGTACATGCATAAAAGAGTGTACATATTTTCTTTCATATATATATATATATGTATATATATATATATATTTTTTTTTTTCCGGTAAAAAAGAGAGGGACGCCCGGGCAGGTACAGTGGTAATAATGGGAGATTTTAACTATCCAGATATAGATTGGGGTCTGGGGTTGGCTAAAACTACAAAGGGGCGACAATTCCTAAATTTATTGCAGGATAATTTTATGGGCCAGTTTGTGGAGGACCCAACAAGAAGTGATGCCTTGTTGGATCTGATCATTTCCAACAACGCAGAGCTGGTTGGTAATATAACTGTGCGGGAAAACCTTGGTAATAGCGACCACAATATAGTTACTTTTGACTTAAAATGTAGAAAACAAAGACAGGCGGGGAAGGCAAAAACATATAACTTTAAAAAGGCAAACTTCCCTGGGCTGAGGGCTGCACTACAGGACATAGACTGGGGGGAGGTGTTGTCAAATACTGATACAGAAGGTAAATGGGACATCTTTAAATCAACTCTAAATAACTATACATCTAAATATATACCAAAGGGGAACAAATATAAACGATTAAAACTAAATCCTACATGGCTGACACATGATGTTAAAAGAGCAATAAACAACAAAAAAATAGCCTTCAAAAAATACAAATCTGATGGGTCAGCGATAACATTTAACCCCTTAAGGACATAGGGCGTATCCATACGCCCCCGTTTCCAAGTCCTTAAGGACCGAGGGCGTATGGAGCATTTCCGGCCCCCACCGCTAGCCGGAGGGGAGCCGGGGCCGGATGCCTGCTGAAATCGTTCAGCAGGCATCCCGGCATATCGCCCAGGGAGGTCATTATGTCCCCCCATGTCGGCGATTGCCGCAGATCACTGGACAATTCAGTCCAGCGATCTGCGGCGGATTCCGGGTCAATCGGGTCTCCAGTGACCCGATGACCCGGAATAACTGGCTGATCGGGGCCGTCAGAGACGGCCCCGAACAGCCAGAGCCTGCAGGAGTGAGGTGGCACTGGTGCCACCTCACGATCGCCCTGATTCGTCGGCCGGATTACCGGCCGACCAATCAGGGCGCCTGCTGCGGGTGTCACTCCCGCAACCCGCTCCGCCCCTCTTCCGGAGGACGTGAGCGGGTGCGGGAAGACGACCCCGGGTGCTGGGGACCCCGATCCCCGGCGTCCCTGTTGGGATCGGGGCCCCAGGAGCGGCGGCGGCGGGACTGACCTTCGCGGCGTGGATCGTTGGAGGTGAGTGACAGCCTCCTGCTGTTGCTTAGCAACAGCTCCCAGCATGCAACAAGGGCATGCTGGGAGCTGTAGTTATGCAACAGCAGGAGGCAGACCACCACAACCCCCAGCATGCCCTTATGGCCATGCTGGGACTTGTAGTTTTGCAACAGCTGGAGGCACATTCTTTGGAAAAGTGTACCTTCAGCTGTTGTGTAACTACAACTCCCAGCTTGCACAATCAGCTAAAGTGCATGCTGGGAGTTGTAGTGGTGCATCTGGTGGTTGCATAACTACAACTCCCAGCATGCCCGTTGGCTGTCGGTGACTGCTGAGAGTTGTAGTTTTGCAACAGCTGAAGGCACACTGAGTTAAGTAGTAAACCAGTGTGTCTCCAGCTGTTGCATAACTACAATCCCCAGCATCCCCAGCCAATGTAGTATGCCTCCGGCTGTTGCATAACTACAAGACCCAGCATGCCCTTCCGCTGTCCGTACATGCTGGGGGTTGTAGCTTTTGCAACAGCTGAAGGCACACTGGTTGCAAAACACTGAGTTTGTTACCAAACTCGGTGTTTCACAACCTGTGTGTCTCCAGCTGTTGCAAAACTACAACTCCCAGCATGCACTGATAGACCGTACATGCTGGGAGTTGTAGTTTTGCAACAGCTGGATGTCCCCCCCCCCCCCCCCCCCCCCCAATGTGAACGTACAGGGTACACTCACATGGGCGGAGGATTACAGTAAGTATCCGGCTGCAAGTTTGAGCTGCGGCAAATTTTCTGCTGTAGCTCAAGCTGCCAGCGAGAAACTACTGTGAACCCCCGCCCGTGCGACTGTACCCTAAAAACACTACACTACACTAACACAAAATAAAATAAAAAGTAAAAAACACTACATATACACATACCCCTACACAGCCCCCCTCCCCAATAAAAATGAAAAACGTCTGGTACGCCACTGTTTCCAGAACGGAGCCTCCAGCTGTTGCAAAACAACTACTCCCAGTATTGCCAGATAGCCACTGACTGTCCAGGCATGCTGGGAGTTTTACAACAGCTGGAGGCACCCTGTTTGGGAATCACTGGCGTAGAATTCCCCTATGTCCACCCCTATGCAATCCCTAATTTAGGCCTCAAATGCGCATGGCGCTCTCACTTTGGAGCCCTGTCGTATTTCAAGGCAACAGTTTAGGGACACATATGGAGTATCGCCGTACTCGGGAGAAATTGGGCTTAAAATTTTGGGGGATATTTTCTGCTATTACCCTTTTTAAAAATGTAACATTTTTGGGAAAACAAGCATTTTAGGTAAAAAAAAATATTTTTTTTTACATATACAAAAGTCATGAAACACCTGTTGGGTATAAAGGTTCACTTAACCCCTTGTTACGTTCCCCGAGGGGTCTAGTTTCCAAAATGGTATGGCATGTGTTTTTTTTTTTTTGCTGTCCTGGCACCATAGGGGCTTCCTAAATGCGGCATGCCCCCATAGAAAATTTGCTTTCAAAAAGCCAAATGTGACTCCTTCTATTCTGAGACCTGTAGTGCGCCAGCAGAGCACTTTTCACCCCCATATGGGGTGTTTTCTGAATCGGGAGAAATTGGGCTTCAAATTTTGGGGGGTATTTTCTGCTATTACCCTTTTTAAAAATGTAAAATTTTTGGTAAACCAAGCATTTTAGGTAAAAAAATAATAATTTTTTTTACATATGCAAAAGTCGTGAAACACCTGTGGGGTATTAAGGTTCACTTTACCCCTTGTTACGTTCCCTGAGGGGTCTAGTTTCCAAAATGGTATGCCATGTGTGTTTTTTTGCTGTCCTGGCACCATAGGGGCTTCCTAAATGCAGCATGCCCCCAGAGCAAAATTTGCTTTCAAAAAGCCAAATGTGACTCCTTCTCTTCTGAGACCTGTAGTGCGCCATCAGAGAAATTTTCACCCCCATATGGGGTGTTTTCTGAATCGGGAGAAATTGGGCTTCAAATTTTGGGGGGTATTTTCTGCTATTACCCTTTTCAAAAATGTAAAATTTTTGGGAAACCAAGCATTTTAGGTAAAAAAAAATTATTTTTTTTACATATGCAAAAGTCGTGAAACACCTGTGGGGTATTAAGGTTCACTTTACCCCTTGTTACGTTCCCTGAGGGGTCTAGTTTCCAAAATGGTATGCCATGTGTGTTTTTTTGCTGTCCTGGCACCATAGGGGCTTCCTAAATGCGGCATGCCCCCAGAGCAAAATTTGCTTTCAAAAAGCCGAATGTGACTCCTTCTCTTCTGAGACCTGTAGAGCGCCAGCAGAGCAATTTTCACCCCCCATATGGGGTGTTTTCTGAATGGAGAGAAATTGGGCTTCAAATTTTGGGGGGGATTTTCTGCTATTACACTTTTTAAAAATGTAAAATTTTTGGGAAACCAAGCATTTTAGGTAAAAAAATAATAATTTTTTTTACATATGCAAAAGTCGTGAAACACCTGTGGGGTATTAAGGTTCACTTTACCCCTTGTTACGTTCCCTGAGGGGTCTAGTTTCCAAAATGGTATGCCATGTGTGTTTTTTTGCTGTCCTGGCACCATAGGGGCTTCCTAAAGGTGACATGCCCCCCAAAAAACCACTTGTCGCTCCTTCCCTTCTGAGCCCTCTACTGCGCCCGCCGAACAATTAACATAGACATATGAGGTATGTGCTTACTCGAGAGAAATTGGGTTTCAAATACAAGTAAAAATTTTCTCCTTTTTACCCCTTGCAAAAATTCAAAAAATGGGTCTACAAGAACATGCGAGTGTAAAAAATGAAGATTTTGAATTTTCTCCTTCACTTTGCTGCTATTCCTGTGAAACACCTAAAGGGTTAATACACTTACTGAATGTCATTTTGAATACTTTGGGGGGTGTAGTTTTTATAATGGGGTCTTTTATGGGGTATTTCTAATATGAAGACCCTTCAAATCCACTTCAAACCTGAACTGGTCCATGAAAAATAGCGAGTTTGAAAATTTTGTGAAAATTTTCAAAATTGCTGCTGAACTTTGAAGCCCTCTGGTGTTTTCCAAAAGTAAAAACTCATAAATTTTATGATGCAAACATAAAGTAGACATATTGTATATGTGAACCCAAAAAAAATTATTTTGAATATCCATTTTCCTTACAAGCAGAGAACTTCAAAGTTAGAAAAATGCAAAATTTTCATTTTTTTCATAAAATTTGGTGATTTTTCACCAAGAAAGGATGCAAGTTACCATAAAATTTTACCACTAAGTTAAAGTAGAATATGTCACGAAAAAACAATCTCGGAATCAGAATGATAACTTAAAGCATTCCAGAGTTATAAATGTTTAAAGTGACAGTGGTCAGAATTGCAAAAAACGCTCCGGTCCTTAAGGTGAAAAAGGGCTCGGTCCTTAAGGGGTTAAACAGTACAAAGAGCTTAATAAAATCTGTAAAAATGTAATAAAAACAGCAAAAATTCTAAACAAGAGACAGGTGGCCAAAGAAAGCAAAACTAATCCTAAATATTTTTTTAGATATATAAAAGCAAAAAAACCAAGGACAGAGCATGTAGGACCCCTTAATAATGATAATGGGGTGGTTGTCACAGGCGATCAAGAGAAAGCGGAGCTACTGAATGGGTTCTTTAGTTCTGTATACACTATGGAAAAAGGAGCTGACATTGGCCAGGTCAGTGCTGGTAACACATCATGTAATGTACTGAACTGGCTTAATGTAGAGATGGTACAAGGTAAGTTAAGTGATATAAATGTAAGCAAATCCCCAGGGCCGGATGGACTACACCCAAGAGTTCTTAGAGAGGTAAGTTCAGTAATATCTGTACCCCTGTTCATGATATTTAGAGATTCTCTGGTGTCTGGTATTGTGCCAAGGGACTGGCGCAAGGCGAATGTGATGCCAATCTTCAAAAAGGGCTCTAGGTCTTCCCCAGGAAACTATAGACCGGTAAGTTTAACGTGCATTGTGGGTAAATTGTTTGAAGGACTTATAAGGGATTACATACAGGAATACATAGGGGATAATTGTATTATAAGTGATAGCCAGCATGGGTTTACTAAGGATAGAAGTTGTCAAACCAATCTAATTTGCTTTTATGAAGAGGTGAGTAGAAGCCTTGACAGAGGAATGGCTGTGGATATAGTGTTTCTGGATTTTGCTAAAGCGTTTGATACTGTCCCTCATAGACGTCTGACAGGTAAGTTAAGGTCTTTGGGTTTGGAAATTTTAGTTTGTAACTGGATTGAACACTGGCTCATGGATCGTACCCAGAGAGTGGTGGTCAATGATTCGTACTCTGATTGGTCCCCGGTTATTAGTGGTGTACCCCAAGGTTCAGTACTGGGCCCGCTGTTGTTTAATTTATTTATCAATGATATAGAGGATGGTATTAACAGCTCTGTTTCTATCTTTGCAGATGACACCAAGCTTTGTAGCACGGTACAGTCTATAGAGGATGTGCATAAGTTACAAGATGACTTGGATAGACTAAGTGTCTGGGCATCCACTTGGCAAATGAGGTTCAATGTGGATAAATGTAAAGTTATGCATCTGGGTACTAATAACCTGCATGCATCGTATGTCTTAGGGGGGATTAAACTGTCAGAGTCACTGGTAGAGAAGGATCTGGGTGTACTTGTAGATCACAGACTACAGAATAGCATGCAATGTCAGGCTGCTGCTTCCAAAGCCGGCAGGATATTGTCATGTATCAAAAGAGGCATGGACTCAAGGGACAGGGACATAATACTCCCCCTTTATAAAGCATTGGTACGGCCTCACCTGGAATATGCTGTTCAGTTTTGGGCACCTGTCCATAAAAGGGACACTGCGGAGTTGGAAAGGGTGCAGAGACGCGCGACTAAACTAATATGGGGCATGGAACATCTTAGCTATGAGGAGCGATTAAAGGAGTTACAATTGTTTAGTCTTGAGAAGAGACGTTTAAGGGGGGATATGATAAACGTATATTAATAGCCCATACAAAAAATATGGAGAAAAACTGTTCCAGGTTAAACCCCCCCAAAGGACGAGGGGGCACTCCCTCCGTCTGGAGAAGAAAAAGTTTAGTCTCAAGGGGCGACACGCCTTCTTTACCGTGAGGACTGTGAATTTATGGAACGGTCTACCTCAGGAACTGGTCACAGCAGGAACAATTAACAGCTTTAAAACAGGATTAGATACATTCATGGAACAAAATAACATTAATGCTTATGAAGAAATATAAAATCCCATCCCTTCTCCAATATCGCGCCACACCCTTACCCCTTAATTCCCTGGTTGAACTTGATGGACATATGTCTTTTTTCGACCGTACTAACTATGTAACTATGTAATGCGGGAGTGAATGGCAGCTGAGTGCCTGACATGATGTATGCCTGGTGTAGTGAGATGAGACTAAGTGTATGCTGTTGCGCTGAAGAAGAGTCAGAACAGCATACGCAGGGGCCCCCACTGAAGACGTGTCAGCCAGACGGTTGGCCCGCTGCATATGTGTGTCGAGTCATATTGCACTGAAGCAGAGTCAGGAACAACAGACTTCACCAGGACCCCGACTGAAGCGAGTCAGACCTGAGGAACTTGGTGGGGGATTTTCATCATAGAAATACCTCAACTATGAGAGACAGAATGGGGTAAAGAATACAGGAAATCACATTGTAGAATTTCTAATGAATTAATTGGTAAATTCCTCGGTAAAATAAGTATTTGGTCTCCTACAAACAAGCAAGATTGCTGGCTCTCAGACCTGTAACTTGTTCTTTAAGAGTCTCCTCTGTCCTGCACTCATTACCTGTATTAATGGCACCTGTTTGAACTTATCAGTATAAAAGACACCTGTCAACAACCTCAGTCACACTCCAAACTCCACTATGGCCAAGACCAAAGAGCTGTCGAAGGACATAGAAAAAAAAATTTGTAGACCTGCACTAGGCCGGGAAGACTGAATCTGCAATAGGCAAGCAGCTTGGTGTGAAGAAATCAACTGTATCACCCCATGGTGTCAAAATGATCACAAGAACGGTAAGCAGATATTCCAGAATCACAGGGGGGGACCTAGTGAATGACCTGCAGAGAGCTGGGACCAAAGGGTCTACTATCAGTAACATACTACACTGCCAGGGACCTAAATCATGCTGTGTCAGACGTGTCCCCCTGCTTAAGCCAGCACATGTCTGTCTGAAGTTTGCTAGAGAATATTTGGATGATCCATAAGAGGATTGGGAGAATGTCATATGGTCAGATGAAACCAAAGTAGAACTTTTTGGTAAAAACTCAACTTGTCGTGTTTGGAGGAAAAAGAATGCTGAGGTGCATCCAAATAACACTATCCCTACTATGAAGCATGGAGGTAGAAACATCATGCTTTGGGGCTGTTTTTTCTGCTAAAGGACCAGGACGACTGATCCGTGTAAAGGAAAGAATGAATGGGGCCATGTAGCGTGAGACTTTGAGTGAAAACCTCCTTCAATCAGCAAGGGCATTGAAGATGAAACATGACAATGATCCCAAACACACCACCCGGGCAACGAAGGAGTGGCTTCGTAAGAAGCATTTCAAAGTCCTGGAGTGGCCTAGCCAGTCTCTAGATCTCAACTCCATAGAAAACCTTTGGAGGGAGTTAAAAGTCTGTGTTGCCCAGCGACAGCCCCAAAACATCACTGCTTTAGAGGAGATCTGTATGGAGGAATGGGCCAAAATACCAGCAACAGTGTGTGAAAACCTTGTGAAGACTTGACCTCTGTCATTGCCAACAAAGGGTATATAACAAAGTATTGAGATGAACTTTTGCTATTGACCAAATACTTATTTTTTACCATAATTTGCAAATAAATTATTTTAAAAATCAGTCAATGTGATTGTATGGATTTTTTTTTCATTAGTTGAGGTTATACCTATGATGTAAATTACAGGCCTCTCATCTTTTTAAGAGGGAGTACTTGCACAATCGGTGGCTGACTAAATACTTTTTTTTCTCCACTATACATACAATGGGGGAAATTTATCATTGGCTTTACACCACTTTAATTTTCTAAAAGTCTCTGCAAATTTTGCACAGTTGCGTTTTTTGCACAATTTTTGGTAGAACATCTTTCAAAGATGTCTACTGTTTGGTGCACCTTTCACCACTTTTTGCAGTGAAGCTGTATTTATTATTTGCGCAAATCCACCTTTTTTTGCACAAACATACACCACTTAAAAGGACACGTAGGAAAGTGTCCAAAGGTGGAACCTTACAGAGACAGCCGGGGGATGCTAAACTACAACTACTCCCATCATGGGACAGAGTCCGTCAGATGATGGGAGTACTTGTAGTACCATAGTGCTAAGGGACTCTTTTGAGCCTTTTAAGACTACTACTCCCATCATGGACAGCTATATACAGTATTCCTTGCCTGGAACCGGCAGGGAGCGTTAAGTTAATAAACTGCCCTTTAGCCCCTGGACTATAACTCAGATTCGGTGGACTGCAACGATGACCAGCGATTTTTTAATGTCAATAACAAGGTTAATGAGGGCTGTGAGGGAGTGTTTTAAAAAAATATATATATATATTTGTGTGTCGTGTTTTTTATAATAGAATTTTTTTTTTATTTTTTATAATAGAATCCATTATTAAGCCAGGGCTTAGTGTTAGCCCCAAAAACAGATAGCGCTAATCCTCAATTATTACCCCGGTACCCACCACCACAGAGCCAGTACAAGAGCCAGTACCAACAGGATCAGAAATGGTGCTCCTGGGCCTAGGCAGTAACAGGCTGATGTTATATAGGCTGGGGAGGGCCAGTAACAATGGTCCTCGCGCACCCTGATAACGTCAGGCTGTTGCTGCTTGATTGCTATCTGGCTGATACTGAAAATATGGGGAACCACACTTTTTTTTTCTTTTATATAAAAAAAATGTGTAGTTCCCCATATTTTTAGTATCGGCCAGATACCAACCAAACAGAAACAGCCTGACGTTACCAGGGTGGGCGAGGACCATTGTTACTGGCCCTCCCCAGCCTAAATAACATCAATTATAAAAAACACGACACATTGAAACAAAACACCCCCCACAGCCCTCGTTTACCCTTTTATTGACATTTAAAAAAAAAAAAACACTGGTCATTGTCGCAATTCACCGAATCTGACGTAGTCCTCCTCATTCACGTATCTGAAATGAGAAGAAAAAAAAAAGGTTAGTACATTTTGGGCGCTTTCCCCTGGGGAGGGCACCCACACTGCAGTGTGTTCCTAAACAGGGAGCTTCCAATTGTTGACGTCTGCCTACTGTATCCTCTATATACAGTCATCTATAGACAGCAGTATATACAGGATAGCGGACAAAGACTTAAGCCAGAACTGCTCAGCAGCGTGGGTTAACTCTTACCTTGCTGGGCTTCTGTATAGTATACATGGGTACACTATGCACCCCTGTATACTATACAGCCGGTGGACGTAAGTAGTGATGCTATGCACCCTGTATATGAATATGCAATACATCACTCCTTGCATTGCCACAGGGTACAGAAATGACTGCTTCCACACACCAGCAAAAATGCAAGAAAAACTGCCAAAAAAGCTGTGACAGTTTTTCTGGCGTTTTTGCTGGTGGACAAAATAACCTCAATGGAATGCTGGCCTCAAAGCAATAGAACAAAATCCCTGTGTCCACTTTTCCTGTGAGGTGCAGCTGTGGTGTAGAAATAGAACGGTGTGGAGATTTAGAACTTTGCACAAAATGTATCCTGTGGCTTGCACAAGTATGGTAAATTTGGTGCACTTGCACCAACTTTAGACCAACCAAAACGATCTACAAAAAAAATCTACCTACACCAACATTGATAAATGTCCCTCATTGATTTTTATATATATATATATATATATATATATATATATATACACACACACATATATATATATATATATATATAAAACTCAATGAGGGACATTTATCAATGTTGGAATAGGTAGATGGTTTTTTGTAGATCGTTCTGGGGTGCATGCATGTTCTGAACCTTGGCCCACTGGTTCTTCAATCCATAGTGAGAAAGCCAGCGTGAGGCTGGAGAAACGTAGTCTCTTTTACATCATAGAATAAATTCACTCCTTTTGACACAAGTCGTGGTGTGCTGCCTGCATTTTTTCTATTATGTATATATACAGGGTGGGCCATTTATATGGATACCTTAATAAAATGGGAATGGTTGGTGATATTAATTTCCTGTTTGTGGCACATTAGTATATGTGAGGGGGGAAACTTTTCAAGATGGGTGGTGAACATGGCGGCCATTTTGAAGTCGGCCATTTTGAATCCAACTTTTGTTTTTTCAATAGGAAGAGGGTCATGTGACACATGAAACTTATTGGGAATTTCACAAGAAAAACAATGATGTGCTTGGTTTTAACATAACTTTATTCTTTCACGAGTTATTTACAAGTTCCTGACCACTTATAAGATTTGTTCAATGTGCTGCCCATTGTGTTGGATTGTCAATGCAACCCTTTTCTCCCACTCTTCACACACTGATAGCAACACCGCAGGAGAAATGCTAGCACAGGCTTCCAGTATCCGCAGTTTCAGGTGCTGCAGAATGGGCAAAACAAAAATTGGAACAGGACCCTCATTTTACAGAGAAGATTTTGTTCAGTGATGAGGCAAACTTTTATATGAATGGTGAAGCTAACAAACAAAACCACCGCTATTGGTCTGACACTAACCCACATTGGATAGAACCCTCCAAGACTGAGGAACACAAAAATTGATGGTATGGTGTGGTATATGGGGTACAAAGAAAGTGGGGCCATTCTTCATCAATGGAAACCTCAAGGCCACTAGATATGCGAAATTGCTACATGATGATGTGTTTCCCTCTTTATGCACTGAAGCTGGCACGTTCCCTGAGTTTTTCCAGCAAGATGGTGCACCACCACATTATGGATGTCAGGTCCGAGCATTCCTAGATGAACAGTTTCCTGGAAAGTGGATTGGTCGTCGTGCGCCAGTTGAATGGCCCCCACGGTCTCCCGATCTGACCCCCTTAGACTTTTATCTGAAGGCAATTGTCTATGCTGAGAAGATACGAGATGTGCAGTACCTGAAACTACGGATACTGGAAGCCTGTGCTAGCATTTCTCCTGCGGTGTTGCTATCAGTGTGTGAAGAGTGGGAGAAGAGGGTTGCATTGACAATCCAACACAATGGGCAGCACATTGAACACATTTTATAAGTGGTCAGAAACTTATAACTAACTCATGAAAGAATAAAGTTATTTTAAAACCAAGCACATCATTGTTTTTCTTGTGAAATTCCCAATAAGTTTCATGTGTCACATGACCCTCTTCCTATTGAAAAAACAAAAGTTGGATTCAAAATGGCCGACTTCAAAATGTCCGCCATGGTCACCACCCATCTTGAAAAGTTTCCCCCTCACATATACTAATGTGCCAGAAACAGGAAGTTAATATCACCAACCATTCCCATTTTATTTCTCACAGGTGGTGTTTTAAATTGTATATGGATCCAGCATGTCACCCAGTCAGAGGCTATGTGCCCAGCAGAAGTGAGTTGGTATCTGAGCATTAGGCTCAGAATTTGTGCTAGTGCCCCATCATAAATGAAGCCACCTCCCCGTGGTGGATGGGGGACACGTTTTGATCAAAAAGTGGGCTAAGAGCCTCAATTTTTTGACCAATGTGTGCTGCTGCAATCCTCTTTTTTGTATACTATGTATCTGCCACAGCAGTGTGTACCCGTGTATTAGGTTGTTGTGCTGGCTATTTTTCTTTTTGCTCCCATTTTATTAAGGTGTATCAATATAAATGGCCCACCCTGTATATGTGTATATATATATATATATATATATATATAGCAACAGGAGAATACAGCAGCCAAAGATATAGATGAAACATGAGTATATAGATAAAACATGAATATATAGATAGAACATGAAAATCTATACAGCTGAAATGCAATAAATGAAGACATGAAACTATGACATTATGAGGTACTTAGCTTGCAAATTTGGCGCTAAATAGCGTGGACCGTCCCACCACGGTAAGGTGACCTCATTCTGGGACGGACCCTACACTGTGAATATGCCTCTGTGTGAACAGTACAGCAGGCATGCAAGGTCTGAAACATCCAAGGCACCTTATATACACCTAATAGAGGTGGGTGGGGTGCAGGAGCCAACATGGAGGTATCCACTCCCCCGCATGTGTAATACAACCAAAGAATAAGTTGGCCAGCACTATTAATCCAAACTATTGTAAAAACCTGGCTTGCAGGTGCAGGCTGCTGGGCTAAATATACAGCAACAGGAGAATACAGCAGCACACTGCTAGCACAAAGATATAGATGAAACATGAGTATATAGATAAAACATGAGTATATAGATAGAACATGAAAAGCTATACAGCTGTAATGCAATAAATGAAGATATGAAATTATGAGGTACTTAGCTTGCAAATTTGGCGCCAAATAGCGTTGACCGTCCCACCACGGTAAGGTGACCTCATTCTGGGAAGGACCCTACACTGTGAATATGCCTCTGTGTGAACAGTACAGCAGGCATGCAAGATCTGAAACATCCAAGGCACCTTATATACACCTAATAGAGGTGGGTGGGGTGCAGGAGCCAACATGGAGGTAGCCACTCCCCCGCATGTGTAATACAACCAAAGAATAAATTGGCCAGCACTATTAATCCAAACTATTGTAAAAACCTGGCTTGCAGGTGCAGGCTGCTGGGCTAAATATACAGCAGCAGGAGAATACAGCAGCACACTGCTAGCACAAAGATATAGATGAAACATGAGTATATATATATATATATATATATATATATATACATATACATGGCAAAAAGGGGGGGTGATTTTAACTTTTAATATGGTAGGTTAATGGGTGTTAAAACTTTTATTTAACCCCTTCCCGACCCATGATATACATGTACGTTATGACTGGGAAGGTTTTCCCAACCTATGACGTACATGTACGTCATGCAGATACTGGCCGCTACTCGCGTCATCCCGCAGCACCCGGTAAGATGGTGGCTATCACTAATAGCTAGCCATCCTGCCTCAGGACCTAGAGGGGGGGTTGGTCCCCCCTCCCTCACCGCGATCGCTACTATCAGCTAGTCAAATCTGAATAGCCGATGGCAGCGTTTCGCAATGAAAATCCTGAGCAGAGCAGTGTGTGTCCCGATCATGGGGATCGGGACACACACACTGCTCTGCTAAGTGTCCCCAGTGTCATATCCCCCTTCCCCGATGTCCCTTACCGGTCCTGAGCTCCTGCAGCTGTGTCCTCCTGCATGCTTCACTTCCGGTTCACTTCCAGGTGAAGCGAGTGCAGTAATTTTTTATATTTTTTGTAAACGCGCTGTTTAGTTGTACAACAGCTCCTCCTAGTGTCCTAAACCTGCTAATGCATCTTGTGCTTGGCAGGGCAGACACTAGGGGGAGCTGTTGTACAGAAGTAAAAAAAATTAAATAAATATATATATGTGTGTGTGTGTGTGTATATATATATATATATATATATATATATATATACATACATGAATACACACACACATGTATATTCAGAATTCAAGTGGTCCCTTAAAAAATGTGAATTTGAACTTTCGTAGAAAATTTGAAAAAATGCTCTTATTATTATAAGCCTTCTAATGTCGTAAAAAAGTAAAAGGATGTTTGACAAATGATGCCGGCCTAAAGAAGACATGTTATGGATGTGAATTAATAACTACATTTATTTGGCATGACTATTTCTCTTACAAGTAGAGAGTTTCAAACATAGAGCATAGAGAAATTAAAATATTGTGAAAAACTGGAAACATTTTTGAGTTTTTCACAAAAATCACTTCATGTATCAACAAACATTTACCACTCATATAAAGTACAACATGTCGCAAAAAAACAATCTCTGAATCACTTTGCCAGGTAAAAGCAGTTCAAAGTTATTACCACTTAAAGAGACACGTCAGATTTGAAAAAACAGACTGGGTCATAAAGGTCAAAACTAGCTGGGTCATGAAGGGGTTAAAAACACCTGGTGATCCACCTCTCTGGACCATTATGGATGAATTAGAGGTTCCTTAAGATGCCGCTGTCAAGCTTTGACAGCGGTGATCTAAAGGGTTAATAACCACCCGTCCAGTATGGTGCAGGCTCGAGTCAGGAGCCTGCGCCATACAACGTTAATTGCACAATGGTCGTTAATAGGTTAAAGCTTTCATTTTTCGGAGGCCTTTAAAAAAAAATAAAAAAAAGGGGGTTAACCTGTGTGGTTGCTATGGAAAACTGCTATTATTACACATTTTGAGAAATGTACCCCCTTAGACTTCTATTGACTTCTAAATTCCAGATTAGCACACAGTCAGTATATTTTGGGGGAGACATCAAAACCTGTGGAAAGGAAAACCAATCATATTGTGTATGATTTTTTAGAGGCCTTGATAAGAATGGAAGAAGCAATGTGATTCGTTGCTATGGACAATTGGTCAACTTTTCCTCTGCACATGTTTTAATAAATCTCCCCCCTAAGGTTTAGAGTTGGCAGTAGATGGCATCAGAGCACTTAAAGAAGTACTCCAGCCCTAGACATCTTATCTCCTATCCAAATGAGGACACCCGCAATTTCTTCTGCAGCACCCACATGTCATCGGCCTCACTGAGCGAAGATCGCTCCGTGTCTGATGACTCATAATACAGGGGCCGGAGTATCATGACGTCACGGCTCCTCCCCCCCTCGTAACGTCTAAAATGCTGCTAAATTATCTGCTAAAATATCCTTAGCACTTGGTAATAGGAATCTACATTCCACATTTGGTCAGCCATAACGTATAGATTAGAATTTCTCTATTAGGCTGCATTCACACCTCGATTTCACTGTATGGGTGCCGGATCCGGCTCCCGTACCCCGACCAGACCACGCTGAATTCCATTTACTTTAATGAGCCAACTGGCGTCAAACTGCACAATCAAGCATGGGGAACTGTAGGAACATGTGTGCTCTGGCATGTGTGCTTTGCCTGGCAACAGCAGGGTCACAGTTCAGAAAGGAAACCAGGAAGTTATCAAATTCATGGGGGAAAGAACAGATCAGGATTGTAAGTTACTTTACTTAAAAACAGCACATTTGTCCTTCTCATACATATGTGTATGTTGTACACATCTGATTTCAACAACTTAGCTTCATGGGAAAACCCCTTTAAATCTTGGAATAACCCATTTAACTTATTAAAGAAGTAGTAATTTGCTGGAGCTCTTGCAAAGTTTAATGAAGGACATAATATGTGTGACTGCTCCAGGCATGAGCACATAGGGTAAGCTTACTGGCGAAGATTTATCAAAACCTCCGCAGAGGAAATGTTGAATAATTACCCATAGCAACCAGATTATTTCTTTCATTATTAAAAAGGCCTAAAAAATAAAAGAAGCAATCTGACTGGTTACTATGGACAACTGGTCAACTTTTCTCTCCACAGTTTTTGATAAATCTCCCCCACTATCTTTGATACACATAGAAGACAAAAGCCATACGTTTATGAAAATCGCAGAAGTAGTTAAAGGGGTACTCCGGTGAAAACCTTTTTTCTTTTAAATCAACTGGTGGCAGAAAGTTAAACATATTTGTAAATTACTTCTGTTAAAAAAATCTTAATCCTTCCTGTACTTATTAGCTGCTGAATACTACAGAGAAAATTCTTTTCTTTTTGGAATGGTCTCTGATGACATCACAAGCACAGTTCTCCCTTATTATAATAACGCTTTATTTATTGTCCTTAGTGGGATTTGAACCCAAGTCCCCAGCACTGCAAGGCAGCAGTGCTAACCACTGAGCCACCATGCTGCCCTTAGCATACATCTGCTATGCATCTGCTATGCATCTGCTATGCATGGTTGCTAAAATGGACAGAGGTGTCAGCAGAGAGCACTGTGCTTGTGATGTCATCAGTGTTCCAAAAAGAAAGGAATTTCCTCTGTAGAATTCAGCAGCTAATAAGTACTGGAAGGATTAAGATTTTTTAATAGAAGTAATTTACAAATATGTTTAACTTTCTGCCACCAGTTGATTTAAAAGAAAAAAGGTTTTCACTAGAGTACCCCTTTAAGATCTGCAAATTAAACCTCAGAAATCAGATCAGTTGGGAAGAGTAGGAATGTACCTTGCCTCCTGTTTGTCAACGTGCCAAATATTACCACTTGTCGTAAACTTTGAGGAACAGAATATTTGAAATGAGAGACCTTGGCAGATCAGTACACATGTAAGCCAAACTTTTATCACTGTTCAATGTTGCATGTGCCAGCAGTTAAGGGACCAACGCCTCACAGGAATGACAGCAAGAGGTACTCTGAGGTAAACCTCTACATGGACGAATCATCAGATTAGAAGAGTAGCCTGCAGCGATTCATTCTGTACTGGGACTGGAATTAGATGTCACATACCAAGTCTAGCTCTTTGTACAGTGTCAGAAGGCTCTGAGCCAGTCATCAAGCCAAAGGTGTTTCACTGACCCCTATGACTACTATGGGGCAGAGCAAGACTGCAATGGAGGTTGATACAGAGGCCCATCCCCTTCAGCATAGGATGTTGCTTTTGTCTCGGATGCAATATTTGGTCTAGAGATGCAAGGCCATGAAGAGGCCTTCACAAGGAAATGTCACACTGGTCCTTCTGGGATTACAGTGTGGTATGGGATAAAGCGCAGTAGCTGGGGCCATCTAGCTTTCATTCCAGGTAAACTAACCACTTGGCTTTACATTGTTTTAGTAATGGAACCAGTCATATGCCCATTTCTTCAGTGTCCCAGGAGACGTTTTTCAACACAACGACAGACTCTGGCGTAGCTAGAACAAAACATTGCCCTGGGGCCCCTACGCCAAGGCAGACTAGGACCAAAAAAAGGTCCAAGGCATAAGCAGACCATTTTTTGGTGGGGGTCCTACTGATGGGATCCCCCACTGATCAGTAGTGTTGAGCGGCATAGGCCATATTCGAATTCGCGAATATTCGCGAATATATGGACGAATATTCGTCATATATTCGCGAATATTCGCGAATTCGTAATACCACCGGTTTATTTTCGCATTTGCGAATATTTGCGCATGCGAAAATTAATATAAGAGAAAATGCGCATATGCGAAAATTAGCATGTGCAAATTTTCACATATGCGAAAATTAGCGACCCAGTCTCACATAGTAGTATTAGAGCCTTCTTTACACCACATAAGTTGGAAGCAGAGAGGGATGATCACTGTGATGTGTACTGTGGGGAAAAAAAGAAAAATAAGAAAAAAAAAAAAAAAAAAAAAACAATATTCGTAATTACGAATATATAGTGCTATATTCGCGAATATTTGCGAATTCGCGAATATGCGATATTCGCGAATAAAATTCGCATTGCGAATATTCGTGAGCAACACTACTGATCAGCTTGGTTCAAGTGGCTCTCCAGCTGTTGCAAAGCTACCACCCCCGTTATGCCTGGTAGTCTCAGGAATTAAAGGGGTACTCTGCTGAAAACATTTTTGTTTTTAATCAACTTGAGCCAGAAAGTGAAACAGATTTTTAATTATTTCTATTCCAGTACTTATCAGCTGTAGTATACTACAAAGGAAGTTGTATTTCTTTCTGGAGTTCTTATCAGTCTGACCACAGTGCTCTCTGCTGACACTTCTGTCCATGTCAGGAACTGGCCAGAGCAGGATAGGTTTGCTATGGGGATTTGCTCCTGCTCTGGACAGTTCCTGACATGGACAGAGGTGTCAGCAGAGAGCACTGTGGTCAGACTGATAAGAACTCCAGAAAGAAATACAACTTCCTCTGTAGTATACAGCAGCTGATAAAAAAATTCAAAAAGAAAAAAACTTTCTGTGGAGCATACAGCAGCTGATAAGTACTGAAAAGATTAAGATTTTTAAATATAAGTAATTTACAAATCTGTTTAACTTTCTGGCACCTATTGATTTAAAAAAACTAAAAGGTTCCAGCAGAGTACCCCTTTAACGGAATTGTGATTTTGTAACAGCTGGAGAGCCAAGCATGGATACAGTTTCAACCATCACCACTGCAGAACTTACAAGTGACTACAGCTGTGATGGGATAGTCAGGAGAATACACAATGATATCAGTGACCTGAATAACGTCTTCTCTGTTGTCATTCCTTTCTTCTTCATCTGGTCCAGACGACATGTCTTCTTACAGCTACATCTTCTTCTGCAAAGTCTGATGCCCGGACATCATTGGTTCCTTAAAGGGATACCCCGGCCCTAGACATCTTATACCCTATCCAAAGGATAGGGGATAAGATGTCTGATCGTGGGTGTCCCTCCGCTGCGGCACGCCAGACATCTGGTGCTCGGAGCGAACGTCGCTCCGTGCCGGAAGACTGGCAATGGGGGGCGGAGGCTCTTCACAGTCATGCCCCACTCGTGACATCACGGCCATGCCCCCTCGATGCAAGTCACACCCCTCCCATAGACTTGCATTGAGGGGGCATGGCTGTGATGTCAAGAGGGGGCGTGGCAGTGACATCACGAGCCTCTGGCGCTGCACCAGATGCTCTAAACGAACGCCGGATGCAGCAGGGAGATCGCGATTAGACATCCCTATCCTTTGCTTAGGGGATAAGATGTCTAGGGGTGGAGTACACCTTTAACCCCTTAAGGACGCAGCTCATTTTCACCTTAAGGACGCAGCCCTTTTTTGTAAATCTGACCACTGTCACTTTATATATTAATAACTCTGGGATGCTTTTACCTTTCATTCTGATTCTGAGATAGTTTTTTCGTGACATATTTTACTTTAACAGTGGTAAATTTTCGTCGTTACCTGCATCCTCTCTGCTTGTAAGGAAAATGGATATTCCAAATAAATTATATGTTGATTCACAAATACAATGGCCCTCATTTACTAAAGTCCAACCAACTCTTTTTCTCAGTTATTGCGCCAAAATTTTAGTCGCAACGTCTTTGCCACTAATTATGCGACCAAGGGCCTTAAGAACTTCCTCTTTCAACTGCAGGTATGTCCCTGTGTTGCCAGCATGCTGGGACAGTACAAAAGACTTGTACATGGCAACCTGTACCATGTATACCACAAATTTTTTGTACCATACCCATGTTTTCTGCATGGCGTTATATGGCTTGAGGACTTGATCAGTGAGATCAACTATCCCCATATACTGATTGTAGTCCAGAATACAATCAGGCTTGAGGACCGTTGTTGTGGTACCTCGCACAGGGACAGAAGTGCTGCCATTCCCATGAATTGTGGTGATCATAAGGACATCCCTCTTGTCCTTATACCAGCAACAGGTTTTCATGGGTAAGAGCACGGGACTCACCCCGGAGGATAGGAATTTGGAGGGGATAGGAAGGAAGGCCTCTTTGATTCTTCTGGACTGTCCCACAAGCGAGTGTGGATTTGGCTGCGAGGGATGTGTAGAGAGGGATACTAGTATAAAAAAGTTATCCACGAAAAGGTGGTAACCCTTATCTAGTAATTGGTGCAAAAGGCCCCAAACAATTTCCCCACTAACACCCGGACTAAGGGGACATTCTGGGGGTTCAATACGGGAATCTCGTCCCTCATACACCATAAACTTGCAAGTGTACCCTGAGGTATTCTCGCAAAGTTTTTACATCTTGACGCCATACCGCACCCACTTGGTTGGGATGTATTGCCGGAAGCTGAGTGTACCCTTAAAGCAGATGAGAGACTCATCAATAGCGACGACCCTTCCAGGGACATAGGCCTTCCAAAATTTGGCCCTGAAGTGATTGATGACAGGCCTGATTTTATACAGGTGGTCATACGTGGGATTAGTTCGTGGGGGGGGGGGGGGGACATGCCGCATTATTAGCATAATGCAAACATTTCCGAATGGCCTCGAACCGGGGATGTTCCATGGCCATATTGTAGAGCGGGGTCTGGTAAAGGACGTTTGTGGCCACAAACTGTTGGGCAAACAGATTTGTCTGCTCAACCATAAGATTCACAAAGTTGTTACTGAAAAAATAACTAAAAAAGTCTTCTTGATTCCTGAGTTGCCAACAAACTCAGGAATCACGGGCTCATGGTCTGCTGGCTCAGTCCAGTCAAGTTCTCCGGTAAGGGGCACCAGTGAACTTGGCTGGGGGGGCTTGACTAGTATGAGCGCCAGGGGGACTCATACTAGCATGTGGTACAGGGTCAGGAGCAGAGGAGGCTTGCGGTCCTTCATGGCAGCATCTCCGCCGCCTTGGTGGCTCATCATCAGAACTAGAGGACGAGGAAATAAGGAAGGTGCGGTCTTCCTCTGCGGCGCTTTCAGTGTCGTAAACAAATATGGCATATGCTGAAAATGCCCTGCGGGCCATTTCCCTACTCTAATAGGGATGGGGGTGTGTGTCTGTGTGTGGGGAAAACTTTATTTGTGTATGTGCTACGTGTGGTGTGGTGTGGTGCTTGACTACCTCCCTCGCCCGCCCTAACAGAAAAAATATAAACTAAAAAGGAAAAAAAAAATGGTCTTCTAGCGCAAAAAAGCCCTGTGCAAAAAAATAAAGTTTACCTAGTGGTGTGCGCACTGAATAGTGCTTGGTGGTTGCAGGGGGTGCAGAAGTCAGTGGGGGGTCTGGCCACTCAGCCCAGAACAGTGGCTGGTGGCACATACACAGACCCCCACACAAAAGCCCCCAAAATAAAAAAAACACTTAACTCTGAAAAAATGCACCCGCCTGAACCACCAAAAAAATGCTGATCAGTGATAAATCACTGATAGCGTTGGGGCAGGCCCCACACAGAGGTACAGGCCTGCTGCTGGTAGCACGGACTGCCTATAGGTGGCAAAAAAAACCTTATATAATCCCTGAAAGGCACCTGCACTACAAAAGACGCTGATCAGTACTACGGGACTGATCAGTGGCGGGTGGGCTTTAGCTAACGGTGGCGGACCGCTCTTTTATAGCTAAGAGGGCCCGGCCACACATTTAGCAAAAAAAAAAAAAAGGTCTGCGCCCCCCAAAATAACGCTGTGGGCATACCACAGCGACCCTGTAGGGCCGGGGTCACGTAGCTAAAGGTGCTACGGACCCGCGGACACCTGCAGTATGGTACGCTAAAAAACAAACAAAAAAAACAAAAACTTTTTTTTACTTCTAACTTGTCCCTACATAATCTAAACTGTCCCTGATTGCTTTCTGTGCCACGGGGCCGCAGAAAGGGGGCAAGGAGGTACTTTTTACACACTTAGGGGGGAGATGGCAGCACGGGGCTCCAACCTGCTCACCAGATAACACAAAATGGTGAGCAGAATGGAGCAACATGCTCCTTCACCCCCCTCCCCCCTCCCCATACTGCTGTGATTGGTCCGGTCACTACGACCGGCCAATCACAGCTGTTCTGGGGGGTGGCAACACTGCCACCTCCCAAGACAGTACGGAGGATGATTGGTGGTGTATATTACACCACTGGTCACCCTCCTTATCAGAGTCTTCGGGTCACGTGTGACCCTAATGATCGCCGGTTTGTATTTACCGGCAATCTGCGGCGATTGCCGATATGGCCCCCCCCCAACCCGGCGATGAGCCGGAATGCCTGCTGAATAATTTCAGCAGGCATCCCGGTCCGGTCCCCGGCGAGCAGTGGGAACCGGAATTGCCAAAAATTGCCGATCTGAATTGACCGGCGATTGCTGACATGTGGCGGGGTCTCGGACCTCCTCGGCGATGTGCCTAGATGCCTGCTGAATTATTTCAGCAGGCATCCCGGTCCGGTCCCCAACCGCCTAGCGGGCGGGGACCAAAATTCCCACGGGTGTACCTGTCTGCCCCAGGTCCTTAAGGACTTGCAGAGCGTATGCGTATGCCCTGTATCCTGAAGAGGTTAAGGACCACAGGATTTTTTTTACCTTCTTAAAATCAGAACACTTTCAATTTTGCACCTACAGACCCATATGAGGGCTTATTTTTTGCGCCACCAATTGTACTTTGTAATTACATAAATCATTTCACCACAAAATCTACCATGAAACAAACAAAAAAAAACCTTTGTGGGACAAAATTGAAAAGAAAATGGCATTTTGTAACTTTTGGGGGCTTCCAATTCTAAACAGTGCACTTTTGGGTAAAAATTACACTTTATTTTGGTTTACTTATGTTAAAGAATTATAACTATTTGTACGAAAATTAGCATGCTTTAAAATGGCTTATCCTGACCTCTATAACTTTTTAATTTTTCTGTATACAAGGCTGTATGAATGCTCATTCTTTGCACCGTGGTCTGAAGTTTTTATCGGTACCATTTTTTAATTGTGCTTTTCCGAAATTTTTTTAAAGTAGTACTCTGCCCCCAGACATCTTATCCTAAGATGTCAGATTGCCACGGTCCCGCTGCTGGGGAGCCCCGGGATCACCGCTGCGGCACCGCATTATCATTACTGCGCAAAGCGAGTTCGCTCTGCACGTAATGACGGGCAATAAAGGGGTCAGAGCATCGTTACGTCACAGCTCCGCCCCTCGTGAAGTCACGGCCCGCCCCCCTCAATACAAGTCTATGGGAGGGGGCGTGGCAGTAGTCACGCCCCCTGCCTTAGACTTGCATTAAGGGGACGGGCCGTGATGTCATGAGGGGCGGAGCCATGACATCACGCTGCAAACACTGCATACTGTACAAAAGATACATAGATGACATCTTCATCATCTGGGACAGCTCCAAGGAAAACCATAACAACTTCCTCACGTCCCTCAATGAAAACTCCTGGAACATCCAATTCACCTCTAACCACTCAGGGGACTCCATTGAATACCTGGATGTCATTGTCTACCACACTGAGGACAACCAGGTCCAGACTAAGACGTACTTCAAGTCAGTGGATGGGAACAGCTACCTCAACTACGACAGCTGACACTTTAAGAAGTGGACCCAGAACATCCCCTTTGGTCAATACAAAAGAATCAGAAGAAACTGCACCGAACCCTCTGATTTTGTGGACCAAAGTAGAATCCTGGACCAGCGTTTCAAATCCAAAGGCTACCCCACCTCACTCATCAACCAGAGCAAACTCAAGGCTAGCAAATTTTTACAGAAAGAGTGTTTAAAACCTAAGTTCACCAACAATTACCAACCTGAACATACCCACTCCTTCAACTTCATCACTACCTACAACGATGACCACAAAACATCAAGAAAATCATCACGGACCACTGGAAAACTCTCCTGCTGGACCCCTTCCTCAAAGACATTTTGCCACCCAGACCTAATATCACCTTCAGGAAGAACAAATCTCTCAAGAATATGCTGGCACCCAGTAAACTGAAAGCACCTAAGAAACAAACTACCCTGCTGGACACCCCACCTGTCACCGGCTCATATAAGTGCAGCAAACCCCTCTGCAAATGCTGCAACAACATTACGAACAAATGCACTAAATTCACCTGAGAGATCACCAGCATCACTTACCCCATCAGGAGTTTCATCAACTGCAGCACCTCCTACGTGATCTACCTCCTTGAGTGCCCCTGTCTTCTTCACAGCAGCGACTTCAGGTGTCACACCATCACACCCATTCAACACATCTCCGCTGACACCGCCCTTCGCTTCGCAGTACTGAGGAAACGTGAAAACTTCGGGATCTTCACCCTCAAAACTTTGACACCTTCTGGTCTGAATGAATACATCGAAAACGTCACATAATACATACGTCCCGATGACATAATGACATCCGCACCAAATGCCTCCTCACTGCAGGACAAGCTGACAGCAAGCCGCTGCCAAAATCACCTGTCTCTCCCCTCCCCTTCTACCTCTTTACTCCTCTATAGATTTACAGCTCCTCCATGACAATTTCCAAGTATGTTCCGGGCTTCGATGACAGCCGTACCAGATGCCTCCTCGCAGCTGCACCAGATGCCTCCTCAATGCGGGACAAGCCGACAGCAAGCCGCCGTTTGGGGAAGGGAGAGACCACCTGTCTCTCCCTTCCCCGTCTACCTCCTTACTCCCTAACAGGTTTCCAGCTCCTCCATGACAAGTTCCGAGTGTGCCCCGGACTTCGAGATGATAAAGTCTGACATCGGCATCTTGATAGCACTACAACACATCCTTCTTCATGATTGGTCGCCACCGGGACCTGCCCAGCAGCTATTGGTCGTATTATTCCAAATGGATTTGCCGCCGACGCCTCTAGGAATCTCCCGTAGAGGATATACACGTCTTCACTCTGATTGGACGCCACCCGGACTGATCTAACAGCGATTGGCTGACGTTTTTGAACTTTTTTAAAACTTTATTCCACCAGCGACAAAGACTCGCAACCTGGACATATACGTCCCCCCTCTGATTGGCTCATCTAAGATCCCGCACAGCCAATCAGCACCCCACCCACTCTCTTTGGACTTATCCCCCGCACGGCCCATGTTCCCCTATGACATCGTAACTGTACTCAGCATAGTACAGCTCGCTCCTGATTGGCCGCCTCCTCACCTCTCGCAGCAAGCGGCCAATAAGCTACAAGGGGTTTGTCTCCATTCATTCCCCACAGCGGCAACCCTGCACAGCGATGACAGCCTCCTCCTACTGCCTCCTGATTGGTCGCCACCACAGACAATTCTCGCGGTTCAGTTTGAACTTCCAAATACTCCTGTAAAAGACTATACCTATGTTTTTTTTTACATGTTTTATGTGGTTTTCATGCCCCTTCTTTGAATATGTTTTATTATTTAGGTCTTTAATGCCCGGCCCCGACATCCACCCCACATGACGTCACCAGCTCACCTGGTTTTGGCGCCATTTTCTCATATATTCAAAAACATATACCTGTTACCTTGCCATACAGCAACCACCTGCAATTGAAAAAGGGAGCTGTGACTCCCGAAACGCGTCTTGCTTTATATTTATTATTTTCTTATGCTGTAAGAATAAATTATTTTGCATCAATACCCACGACTTGGGTTACTTCCTTGGGAGCACCACGCAGCTTTTTTTCTCTCCAATACTTCTACATCACGCTGCTCCGTTCCCTGTATCGCCCGTCATTACGCACAGAGTGAACTTGCTCTGTGCAGCAATGATAGCGCAGTGCCGCATCGGCGATCCCGGGGCTCCCCAGCAACGGGACCGCGGCGATCTGACATCTTATCCCCTATCCAAAGCCATAGGGGATAAGATGTCTAGGGGCAGAGTACCCCTTTAAGGGTATACAAAGTGAAAAAAATACGTAATTTTGGACTTTGGAATTTTTTTTATGTGTCGCTATTGACCGTGTGATTTAATAACGGTATATTTTTATTAGTTCGGACATTTACACACGCGACGGTACTACATACGTTTATGTATATTTTTGGGGGAAAAGGGGGGTGATTCAAACTTTTATTAGGGAAGGGGTTAAATCACATTTGTGGTCAAGGCTTCCCATAGTGGATATGTGCTTACCTAACCTTATACTACAAGCGGTCTGAGGTGTCCCATAACCGCATGAGATGAGGGCACGCCTATAGAGGGCATACCCTATTGTGGAATGTAATAAATGAGGGAGGGCTGGGTGGAAATAACGCCACACCCGCCCTGAGGTAGAGGAGCCCGGGGTTTATATGGTGTCCAGCCCCTCCCACAAATACAGCCCATTGGACTTTATACTTGTGGTCAAGGCTTCCCATATTGGATATGTACTTACTTAACCTTATACTACAAGCGGTCTGAGGTTTGCCATAACCGCATGAGATGAGGGCACGGCTATAGAGGCCAAAAGACAAGCCAGAATAGGTGAATATAATGTCCTTTATTAATTCACAGAACTAACAACTTAAACACATCTGACATTTCTTTCTCGGGGTTCGGAATGTATCGGGCGTAACAAGATGACTTCCATCTACCCAACCTTTTTATGAGCGGGCACCTTATGTTTCGAAGCGGCCGATGCTGCCCCTATCCTGAAGGAATGGCCAGAAAATTTCTGCGAATCTAGGCCTAGCATGGTGAGTAGAGAGTGAATAGAACTAGTGAAAAGACTAGTTGACAGAGGTAAACTACCTACCGACAATAAAGGCACTTCAGGACCCACTCCACATGTGATAGCCATGAATTGATCCAACACCCTAACCGGACACCACTTGTTGCCTGAGGTAAAATAAGTAACTAAAACCTGATTTAGATGTCTTGGTACTTAGTAGAGATAAAACATATCTGTCTCCGACTTGAGACAACTATTGTCTCAAAACTGGTCTGCCCCTAGCTGAACTAGCTGTCACTTCTCCTGGCCTGAGGAAACCATTGAAAATCAAATACATAGCCGTTATAATCAAAATGCTATGTAAAAAACCCAATGGCGCTGTGTCCAACAAATCAGATAACCTACAGAATATTTAGCCTGAAATTGGCCACCTAACTCCTGCCCTGACAGTCGGGGTGCTGCGGATACCGCGCAGCACAGACTTTACAGCATGTACAGAAAATAGTGAAGGCCTGCTTGGGTATTCCATGGACAGGAAGTGCTGAATACCTGCCAAGTATACTTTAATCGTGTTGAAAGAAAATGTCTTGACAAAATGTGATAAAACAAACTAAATTAGAAATATAATCTTCCAAAGAAGTGGAAAAATCTGCAAAAAAATGTGTTATACATGCCCCACGCAAGGTTATATGATCGAGCAGTGCTGGGTGCTAAGGAGCTCATCATTAGCTTACGTGCCAGCTGTTTATATAAACCTAATCCATGCTGAGTAGTTGGAACTGCGGCACAGGACACTCTTGCGTATCTGCCCCCGGCATTACATGAAAGAAAACATCAAATTTTAGCCTAGATAACGCATCGGCTGCTATATTTCTAATACCTTCTAGTACCTTCAAAATTATACTGTAAAGCAATCCAAACTAAACGCCTTAAAAATGTCATCACTTCTACCGACTAAGATCTACCTTTGTAAATGATGTCCACAGTGGCCGAGTTGTTACAAACGAAAACTGCCAACCTATTGCGCCAGTACTCCCCCCAAGATTTGAGCTGCTGCCACTATGGGGATGATTTCAAATGTAGCGGAGCTGTCCGTGAAACCAGGAATATCATTAACCTTCCCTGGCCAGCCACTAGCTATCCACCGTGAACCCCATATAGCTGCAAAGCCCACGCTGGATGAGCCGTCTGTGAATATGCGGGGAGAATCAGAACAGACAACTGGCACAAAGAGAGACACCCCGTTCCAGTTTGCCAGAAATTGCTGCCACATGAGCAGATTCGCCATGACTGAATGACCCAACTGAACTATGCTGTCCTGAAGCGGAGCAGAGGCTACCAACTCTAATAACCTTGAAATGAAGGACCTGCCCTGAGGAATCACCCTCATGGTGAATGCCAACATACCTAAGAGACTCTGCAACTCAACTTTGTTCGTGACCTGGGACCTGACAAACTTATTAACCATGTCTTGAATACGTGACAGTTTATCTGTAGGCAATCGAGCCTCCATCTTGTGGGTATCTAAGATTATCCCGAGAAAAGTCAAAACCTTGGTCGGCCCTTCCACCTTAGCAGGAGATACTAGAACTCCTTACAGTCTTAAAGTCTCAAGCATTTTCCCCATTTGCCAAGGAACCTGCTGAGGGGGCTCTAATAACAGAAAATCGTCAAGATAATGAATAACGTTGCTACAGCCGACAGAGTGCTGTAATATCCACTGCAAAGCGCAAGCTAATTGATCAAACAGCCAGGGACTAGACTTTTAGCCGAATGTAAATTTTACCCCAAAATAATACAGTTGTTGCCACTTTACCCCATACCACTGCCAGAGATCATTTTTAATTGGCAGAAGCTTAAAGGCATCCATTATGTCTACCTGGGACAGCCATGCACCTAAACCCATCAGTAGCAACATCTGGATTGCTTGGTCTCGGACGGGATCAAAGAATTTATGCTGGGTATAACAGACCCATGAGGGGCTGATAAATAAAAAATCAACCGTTTTTTGTTACTGAACTTTCCTGTGACAACACCAATAGGGCTAACCCGCCAGGCTTGGAATGGAGGTACTGAAAAAGGACCAATCATATAACCCTTTTCTACTTCCCTATCCAGTAACTCTGATACTGACTGGGTCATTGGCTGCTGATAATAAATTGTTGCATTCATGTGTGGATTGCGGTAATGCTACTAGTCCCGTGTGGAACCCAATGCTGAAACCATCTAACAGCCAATTTACCCATTCTGCGTTGGGATGAAGCTCCAGATACCCCTTCAAGACATGCATTTGTATGACACCTAAATATGATGAACCACCTTTTATTGAGCACAGTGAACGGGGATGAGCCCGGAAACACTTGAAACACACATGTAACAGTCTACACTGATTGTAATTGCATGTAGTTAGATTATAATTATTACAAACTTGTTTTTTTCCCAAAAACCTCACTGGTCTGCCCAATTTGTCCACAGAGTCTGTAGCCCTATGACCAGCCTGGGATGTGCGTGGTTTACCTGCTGGAGCCTCCTCCTGCGCTAAATTGCACCATGCCGTAGCGTGTGAAATTGATTGGCAGAGGGCACACGACGGGGCCCTAGGACCCGCGAAGTGCCTGCAAAACAACTCCGTGTCCAGTTTGGACCAGTCATACAAGTAACCATGTTGTGCAAAAGCTGCCGCTGCCTTTGCGGAAAACGATTGATGGTAATCGTAGAAGTAAGTCCCTCCATACTTATTGCATAGGTCTGCCATATTGAATAAGTATATATCCAATTCCTCCCTCCTCAGTGGCTTCACTGAACAGATTACATCTCTGAACATGCTAAACACCACAATGAATTCAGGGAGAGATAATTTCCTATTCAATCTGGCGTCCTTGCTCCTTAACACCACTGACAACTCCCCACAGGCAATGGTTCTGGTGTCTATCATGTCCTGCGTGGCAATGAGCAACGGCGCCAAATTGACGTCCCTTCCCTCCAAAATGTCCTTACGTACATTGGAAGGAACAAAATAAGCCGGAGCCACTCTAGGTGGCAACATCCCCCTACCTGTATCAGAACTGGACCCTGGTACAGGCACTGCCACCTGCATGCTAGCAGCAGCTTGATCAGGAACTACGGCAGGCATGAGGACACCTGTTGCTGGCCTTTGAGCAGTGCTGCTCTCGAGACTGTCCAATCTAGCCTGCACAGTTGATAATGAGTCCATCATAGTAGACATTAAGGCATGTAACTGTCCCAGGGAAGCTGCTACAGGGTCCTGCTGTTGACTTGGCCCCGGCATTGGGTCAGCCATCAGTAACTTATAAAGTTCGGCTTTGCGAAGCAGGAAAGAGAAACCCTCATTTCTTGAGTTCCTCCATCAGCTTTGGGATGGTCCATGATCGATACGAGGGAGCACCACCCCCTTCAGACGCCCTGGATGGGGTATTCAAGACGCACAATGACTCCTCGATATCTGACCCATGAGACATGCTTGATTAGGTACCTGTCCGGGCCAAAGGGTATCGGTGGAAAATAAAATATAACAATTAAAACCCAATCCAGCATGTATCATGGACTTATCTCCTTTTTTTTTTTTTAACCCACTAGGGAGTGCTTGTATATATCTGAAACCACGAACGTCACTTGGACCTGCAACTGCTAAAGAGAAAACCTAATCGTAAATGGAAATATGAGTAAAAACGTAATGCTATAATACAATAAAGAGATTGTATCTGATCTGAAAACGTGTCAGATCACCAACCAGACCATGCCAAAATACGGTTGCTCTGAAAATGAGTCAGCAACAACCCAGTATACAACCTCCAAAGCTGAAGGAACGAGTCAGGCAACAGGGTATTGCAACATTGACTAAATAACAATAACGCCCGTAGCTTAGAAATGACATTCAACCCGTGGCAGTTACTAAGGATAACTGCTGGTTTACATAACGATACACGTAAATACACCGAGGTTGTATCTGACCCGAAAACGTGTCAGGTCATCAGCAAAATTAACCAATTGTCCTAAAAACTAGTCAGAACCAACGTATTGAAACTCCCCAACCTGAAGAAGAGTCAGGTGACCGGTAAGTGTATATATATAATAATTTTTTTAAATTTTATTTATTATTATTTTTTTATATATATTTATTGCTCTGAAGACGTGTCAGAAACAATAATACGTGTACCTGACAGATACCAAATGTAACCTACAACCCATGTACACCTACCCGAAGTAACCTGTAGCTGATCAATCAACGATGAAACCACCTCAACGTAGCATCAAAATCCAGGACCAACCGACACTATATATACACACATAATGAGCCAAATTACCAAACGAAATAAACAAAAAACACATGTGCTTGCTCTGAAGAACGTTTCAGTAACAACGCAGAGTAACGTGATCCACACCTATGTGGTGTTTTAGTATAACTAATTTACAAAATGCCATAAGAACACCTACCCCTGAACACTTGCACAAATGAATACTTCCAACGATTACCGATTCCACACTCCTACGACACTGTAGTCATAGAAGCAATATCAATATCTAACCCCATACCCTTTTTTTTATTTTTTATTTATTTATTTTGCGCACTAAACTACCCCACCAAACCTAGTAAGCCAAACCCCCACCATCCCCTGCATCCTTCTACCTGATCTGTCCCTTGCCCAGGTGATTCCTGTTATGCAATCTACTGTCCTCAAGTTACCCCCTACAACAGTGTACTAAAAGGAATCCCCAGAATCTAACACATGCCTGCTCAGACCACCTAAAACCATGACCTGCTCGACATTACTATGCAGATTAACCCCTGAGTTACTGTTGACCCAACGTAAGTGCTGATATAACGTGATAACGTGATAAGCAGTGAAACGCGGGCATAAATCCTTTAACAAATGGTTAACGTAACCCGACCTCTAATGCCATACCCCCCCCTCAACCTGTAATGTTATCACCGTGGTGCTGTGCACCGCATGCCATAAAAGACCACGCAGAGTTAAATGCAGCGGAAAGCGTGACATTCCGAACACATAGGGAGCGGGCCACGGATCCCGATGCTTACCTAACACGTCATGTAACAAGCATCTACAGACGCCGGCCAGCCGGCACTTACCCACCACGCGCTGCACAGAACTGATGCGAACACAGGAGCCGAAGACCGGAAACAGGAAGTGAAGGGACGAGTGAGCTCACTTGCAGCCACACGAGGTAAAACTGCAATAACGCCGCACCCGCCCCGAGGTAGAGGAGCCCGGAGTTTATATGGTGTCCAGCCCCTCCCACAAAAACAGCCCATTGGGCTTTATACTTATTAACTTTTTTTTTTACACTTTTTTTTGTCCCCATTGGGCGCTATGAACAACGCTATGCCATGGCATAGCACTGATCAGTGTTATCTGTGCTCGATTGCTCCAGCCTACAGAGCCTGGCTGGAGCATCGAGGCACCGATCGGATGGCGAGGAGCCAACAAGGGCCCTCCTGCTGGCCTTTCAGCTGTTCCGGGCCCCACGATTTCACCGCTGAGCTAGTTGCTCACCGCTCACCGCGCTCACCTCCTCAGCCCTCTTCACATAACGGAAGCAGGCAATGGACAGAAATATATGTCCATTGTCCTTAAAGGGGTACTTCGGTGAAAAACTTTTTTTTTAATCAACTGGTGCCAGAAAGTTAACCCCTTAAGGACTCAGGGTTTTTCAGTTTTTGCACTTTTGTTTTTTCCTCCTTACCTTTTGAAAATCATAACCCTTTCAATTTTCCACCTAAAAATCCATATTATGGCTTATTTTTTGCATCACCAATTCTACTTTCCAGTGACATTAGTCATTTTACCCAAAAATTCACGGCAAAACGAAAAAAAAATAATTATGCAACAAAATTGAAGAAAAAACGCCCTTTTGTAACTTTTGGGGGCTTCCATTTCTACGCAATGCATATTTCGGTAAAAATTACACCTTATCATTATTCTGTAGGTCCATACGGTTAAATTGATACCCTATTTATATAGGTTTGATTTTGTCGTACTTCTGGAAAAAATCATAACTACATGAAGGAAAATTTATACGTTTAAAAATGTCATCTTCTGACCCCTATATATTTTTTTTTTTCCACGGGGCAGTATGAGGACTTATGAGGACTTATTTTTTGCGCCGTGATATATATACTGAAGTTTTTATCGGTACACTTTGTTTTGATCGGACTTTTTGATCACTTTTTATTCATTTTTAATGGTATAAAAAGTGACCAAAAATATGCTTTTTTGGACTTTTGAATTTTTTTGCACGTACGCCATTGACCATGCGGTTTAATTTAATTTTTTTTATGGGAAAAGGGGGGTGATTCAAACTTTTATTAGGGAAGGGGTTAAATGACCTTTATTAACACTTTTTTTTTTTACTTTTTTTTGCAGTGTTATAGGTCCCATAGGGACCTATAACACTGCACACACTGATCTCTCATGCTGATCACTGGCGTGTATTAACACGCCTGTGATCAGTGTTATCGGCGCTTGACTGCTCCTGCCTGGATCTCAAGCACGGTGCAGTCATTCGTCGATCGGACACCGAGGAGGCAGGTAAGGGCTCTCCCGGTGTCCAGTAAGCTGTTCGGGATGCCGCGATTTCACCACGGCGGTCCCGAACAGCCCGACTGAGCAGCCAGGTTACTTTCACTTTCATTTCAGACGCGGCGGTCAGCTTTGATCGCCGTGTCTGAAGGGTTAATACAGGGCATCACCACGATCGGTGATGTCCTGTATTAGCCACGGGTCCCGGCCGTTGATAGCCACCGGGACCGACCCGATATGACGCAGGGACACCGCGTGACCCCGCGGCATATCGCAGGAGCCGGCGCAAGATGTAAATATACGTCCTGCATCGTTAAGGGGTTAAACAGATTTGTAAATTACTTCTATTAAAAAATCTTAACCCTTCCACTACTTAGCTGCTGTATGCTCCACAGGAAGTTGTTTTCTTTTTAAATTTCTTTACTGTCTGACCACAGTGCTCTCTGCTGACACCTCTGTCTATGGGGATTTGCGTCTGCTCTGGACAGTTCCTGAGACAGACAGAGGTGTCAGTAGAGAGCACTGTGGTCAGACTGAAAAGAAATTCAAAAAGAAAAAAACTTCCTGTGGAGCATACAGCAGCTGATAAATACTGGAAGGGTTAAGATTTTTAAATAAAAGTAATTTACAAATCTGTTTAACATTCTGGCACCAGTTGATTTAAAAAAAATGTTTTTCACTGGAGTACCCCTTTAACCTGTTGGGGACCACGGGCGTAGGGGTACTTAAGGACCAAGGGCGTACCTGTACGCCCCTCGGAATTTCGATCCCCGCCACTAGCCGGATGGGGTTCGGAATGGGATGCCTGTTGAAATCATTCAGCAGGCATCCCGTGCAAATGCCTGGGATCGCCGATCACCGCAAATCGCCGATCAATTCAGATCGGCGATTGGCGGCGATTCCGGGCTGATCGGGTCTATGATGACCAGATAGCCCAAAAAATAGGGATGATCGGAGCTGTCAGAGACAGCCCCAATCATCCTGAAGGATAGGAGTGAGGTGGTAGGGTTCCACCTCCTCCTATCCCCTGCGATTGGCTGAGCAGGACAGAGCCGGGGAAGATGGTGGCAATGTGCGGGGGGCCATGGATGCAGCGGGGACCAACGGTGGCAGTTACCTGTGTTCACGCGGGGACCAGGGACCTGCAGCTGATAGGAGGCGGCGGTGTCCCAGATGTAGCAGTAAAGATTGCCGTGAAGTGATCTTTACTGCTGCTTCTAGGAGTTTCAATGCTACAACTCCCAGCTAGAGATGTTGCGAATTGTTGGCCGGCGAACAGTTCCCAGCGAATTAAGCATGTTCGCGTTCGCATCGCCGGGCGAACATATGTGAAGTTCGATCCGCCCCCTATACTTTAACATTGCAGTAAACTTTGACCCTGTGAGTCAGAGTCAGCAGACACATTACTGCCAATCAGCAGCAGTCCCTCCCTTCCAGACCCTCCTACCTCTTGCACGGACGCCATTTTAGTCTCATTCAGCATGCTGCAGGCTTAAGAAGTGGAGGGTCAGAGAAGCTGCTCCTGCTGTATAGGGAAAGCGATAGCTAGGTTGCTGCTAGGTGGTGTATTGAGGGTCCAGTTTACTTCTAAAGCACTAGTGTAACATCTTCTTTAAGGACAGCACCCAAAAAAAGCCCTTTTTAGGGCTGAAAGATATCAGTCCTGGTTGGGAGGGAACCGCTGGTTAAAAGGGGTACTCCAGAATCAAACTTAAGCTCCTTCAAGCGACTAACTACTACAGTATTCAAAGGGCTGAAAGATATCAGTCCGTGTGTCTTGCAACAGCTGGAGGCACCCTGGTTGGGGACCACTGCATAAAAGGGGAACTCCGCTGGCAAGCTTTTTTTCTTTAAAGCAACTAACTACTACAGTATTCAAAGGGCTGAAATATATCAGTCCGTGTGGTTTGCAACAGCTGGAGGCACCCTGATTGGAGACCACTGCTTAAAAGGGGAACTCCGCTGGCAAGCTTTTTTGCTCATTGTCACACTAGTGCAAATCGCATTAGGTGTGACAGTTGTGCAAATAAAAAAAAATACCTTTTTCGACTGTTAAATAAAATCAGTCGTCACTGTCAGTTCACGTCACAGTTGCCAGTTGTTTTGCCTGCAGGGCAAATTGTGTCACCCTAGTGCAAATCACATTAGGTGTGACAGTTGTGCAAATAAAAAAAATAAAAAAACTTTTTTGGCTGTTAAATAAAATAAGTTGGCACTGTCAGTTCACGTCACAGTTGCCAGTTTTTTTTTGCCTGCAAGGCAAATTGTATCACCCTAGTGCAAATCACATTAGGTGTGATAGTTGTGCAAATAAAAAAAAAATACCCTTTTTGGCTGTTAAATAAAATCAGTCGTCACTGTCAGTTCACGTCACAGTTGCCAGTTATTTTGCCTGCAGGGCAAATTGTATCACCCTAGTGCAAATCACATTAGGTGTGACAGTTGTGCAAATTTAACCAAAAAAATGACAGGCAGAGGAAGGCCACCCCGCAGGGGCCGTTGTGGTGCTGGGATTCCCTTTGGCCCTAGAATGGCCAGTGTTCAGAGGCCACGTACCCTGAACCCCCAAAGTTCTGAGGACTTATTTGACTGGCTATCACAAGACGCCCAATCTACTACAGCTTCCGCTTGGAACCTTGACGCACCGTCCTCCTCCACTAGCTTAGCTTCGGGCACCTCTCATGCTGCCACTTGCCCACCTGCCGCCACCACCAACACTAGCACCACAGCAGCTTTACTTGATCCGTCAGAGGAGTTATTTACACATCAGTTTGAAGACATGAGTGATGCGCAACCATTATTGACAGAGGATGTAGTTAACAGGGATATGTCTCAGTCAGGCAGCATTACACACATTGACGTAAGGTGTGATGATGATGTTGTACCCGCTGCTGCTTCCTTTCTTGAGGTGTCAGATAGCGGTGAAGGTGTTGATGATGACGATGTGTCCATGGATGCCACGTGGGTGCCCGCTACAAGAGAAGAGGGGGAAAGTTCAGATGGGGAGACAGAGAGGAGGAGGAGACGAGTTGGAAGCAGGGGGAGGTCGTCGCAAGGAGCTAGTGGCACAGTCAGACAGCATGCATCGGCACCCGGGGTCAGCCAGACAGGACGCCAATCAACACATGCTGTTGCCACCACCAGAATGCCATCATCGCAGAGCTCAGCAGTGTGGCATTTTTTTTTTTATATATTGAAAATTTTTATTGAGTTTAAGACAATAACAGAACAAAACAAAACAAGCATACAGTATGCCACAGGTAAACCAAGAGGGCATGAGCGTCACGCTCTCCCACATAGGAACAGTTGTAGCAGTCAGCACATTACCAAGAAATGTCGGAACATATCAACAACAGGCGACTTATAGGCCGCATGTACAGAAAGTGTGGAATTGGGGATGCTAGTTGGGTGGGGACGTAAGTGCCAAGGGGTACCCTTCACCCACAAGGTGTCGGGAAGAGGGTGTGGCATTTTTTTTGTGTGTCTGCCTCTGACAACAGTAAGGCCATTTGCAACCTGTGCCAGAAGAAACTGAGTCATGGGAAGTCCAACACCCACCTAGGCACCACTGCTTTGCGAAGGCACATGATGTCACATCACAAACGCCTATGGGATCAACACATCAGTACAAGCAGCACACATAGTCAAAGCCGCCATCCTCCTCCTGGTCCAGCATCTTCAGCCAGGTCTACCACTGCTGCCCTCCTTGCCCCCCCTCAACCATCCGCCTCTCCGTCTCTCGCGTTGAGCAGTTCCTGCTCATCTGCCCACAGTCAGGTGTCTGTCAAGGAGATGTTTGAGCGCAAGAAGACAATGTCTCAAAGTCACCCCCTAGCCCGGCGTCTGACAGCTGGCTTTTCGGAACTGCTATCCCGCCAACTTTTATCATACAAGCTGGTGGAGTCTAAGGCCTTTAAAAAATTTGTAGCCATTGGGACACTGCAGTGGAAGGTACCCGGCCGAAATTTTTTTGCACAAAATGCAATCCCCAACCTTTACTCCATTGTGCAAAAGGAAATTATGGCATGTCTGGCACACAGTGTAGGGGCAAGGGTCCATCTGACCACTGCTACCTGGTCTGCAAAGCATGGTCAGGGCAGGTATATCACCTACACTGCGCATTGGGTAAACCTGGTGACGGCTGCCAAGCATGGAATGCGTGGCTCTGCAGAGGAGTTGGTGACACCGCCACAACTTGCAGGCAGGCCTGCTGCCACCTCCTCTACTCCTCCTACTCCATCCTCTTCCATAACCTCCTCGGCTGAGTCCTCTTTCACTGCTGCGTCTTGCTCCACATCACCGGCAACCCCCCCAGCTCCCCAGGTGGTATTCCACATCCCGGATACGGCAGTGTCACGCCATCTTGGGGTTGACTTGCCTCAAAGTGGAGAGTCACACCGCACCACCGTCCTGCATTATAGAGTCTTCTGGACTTTATGATAATTTAAACTTGAATTTTCAAGAGTACTAACCATTACACAAAGGAACGCTTGTTGCGTGTGATTTTTTAACTTACATTTTCAAAAGTAAAATACAGAGAGGGAAGAACTCTGATTCTTTATTTGATGAAAAATTTTATTTAGAAAATAATTTCTTTGTCTGTTTCTCCATCCTGCATTATAGAGTCTTCTGGACTCTTGGATATGCGCTTCTTCTTATATTTCAGCCATGTGTACATGCCTAATTTTTCTGGCCTCTGGTGCTGCACTTTTTCTGCTGCTGCAATTTTTCTGGCCACTGCTTTCATCTTGATTTGATGAAAAATGTTATTTTGAAAAGGATTTCTCTGTGATTTTCACCGTCCTGCATCATAGAGTCTTCTGGACTTTTGGATATGCGCTTGTTCTTATATTTCAGCCATGTGTACATGCTTAATTTTTCTGGCCTCTGGTGCTGCACTTTTTCTGCTGCTGCAATTTTTCTGGCCACTGCTTTCATCTTGATTTGATGAAAAACTTTATTTGCAAGAAGACAATGTCTCAAAGTCACCCCCTAGCCCGGCGTCTGACAGCTGGCTTGTCGGAACTGCTAGCCCGCCAGCTTTTATCATACAAGCTGGTGGAGTCTAAGGCCTTTGAAAAATTTGTAGCCATTGGGACACCACAGTGGAAGGTACCCGGACAAAATTTTTTTGCACAAAAGGCAATCCCCAACCTTTACTCCATTGTGCAAAAGGAAATTATGGCATGTCTGGCACACAGTGTAGGGGCAAGGGTCCATCTGACCACTGCTACCTGGTCTGCAAAGCATGGTCAGGGCAGGTATATCACCTACACTGCGCATTGGGTAAACCTGGTGATGGCTGCCAAGCATGGAATGCGTGGCTCTGCAGAGGAGTTGGTGACACCGCCACGACTTGCAGGCAGGCCTGCTGCCACCTCCTCTACTCCTCCTACTCCATCCTCTCCATAACCTTATCGGCTGAGTCCTCTTCCACTGCTGCATCTTGCTCCACATCACCAGCACCCCCCCCCCCCCCCAGCTCCCCAGGTGCTATTCCACATCCCAGATACGGCAGTGTCACGCCATCTTGGGGTTGACTTGCCTCAAAGCGGAGAGTCACACCGCACCACCGTCCTGCATTATAGAGTCTTCTGGACTTTATGATAATTTAAACTTGAATTTTCAAGAGTACTAACCATTACACAAAGGAACGCTTGTTGTTTCTGGCCTCTGGTGCTGCACTTTTTCTGCTGCTGCAATTTTTCTGGCCGCTGCTTTCATCTTGATTTGATGAAAAATGTTATTTTGAAAAGGATTTCTCTGTGATTTTCACTGTCCTGCATCATAGAGTCTTCTGGACTTTTGGATATGCGCTTGTTCTTATATTTCAGCCATGTGTAATGTGTACATGCCTAATTTGTCTGGCCTCTGGTGCTGCACTTTTTCTGCTGCTGCAATTTTTCTGGCCACTGCTTTCATCTTGATTTGATGAAAAACTTTATTTGGAAAATTATTTCTCTGTGATTTTCACCGTCCTGCATCATAGAGTCTTCTGGACTTTCTGATAATTTAAACTTGAATTTTCCAGAGTACTAACCATTACACAAAGGAACGCTTGTTGCGTGTGATTTTTAAACTTAGATTTTCAAAAATAAAATACAGAGAGGGATGAACTCTGTTTCTTTATTTGATGAAAAATTTTATTTAGAAAATAATTTCTTTGTCTGTTTCTCCGTCCTGCATTATAGAGTCTTCTGGACTCTTGGATATGCGCTTGTTCTTATTTTTCAGTCTAGTGTACATGCCTAATTTTTCTGGCCTCTGGTGCTGCACTTTTTATGCTGCCACAATTTTTCTGTCCGCTGATACAGCTGCGGCTGCAACAATACCAAATTTTTGAGCCATGTGTACATGCCTATTTTTTCTGGTACTCTCTGCTGACATCTCTGTCCATTTTAGCAACCGTGCATATTAGATGTATGGTAAGGGTAGCATGGTGGCTCAGAGGTTAGCACTGCTGACTTGTAGCGCTGGGGCCTTGGGTTCAAATCCCACTATGTGCTGCCTAATATGGGGGAATCTTATGTGCTGCCTAAAGGGGAGCTCTAACTATGTGCTGCCTAAAGGGGGGCTCTAACTATGTGCTGCCTAATGGGGGGATCTAACTATGTGCTGCCTAAAGGGAGGCTCTAACTATGTGCTGCCTAATATGGGGGAATCTATGTGCTGTCTAAAGGGGGGATCTAACTATGTGATGCCTAAAGGGGGCTCTATGTGCTGCCTAAAGGGGGCTAAAGCACATTATTCCAAACCATTTAGGAATGTTAGGTGATTTATGCCCTTTATGGATTAAAACCAGACCCTGCATCAACTATGTAATTTTCCATGGGAGTTTTGCCATGGATCCCCCTCCGACATGCCACAGTCCAGGTGTTAGTCCCCTTGAAACAACTTTTAAATCACTATTGTGGCCAGAAATGAGTCCCTGTGGGTTTTAAAATTCGCCTGCCCATTGAAGTCAATGGCGGTTCGCCCAGTTCGCGAACTTTTGCGGAAGTTCGCGTTCGCGGTCCGAAAATTTTATGTTCGCGACATCACTACTCCCAGCATGCCCAGATAGCCTTTGGCTGTCTGGGCATGCTGGGAGTTGTAGTTTTGCAACATCTAGAGGGCCACAGTTTGGAGACCACTGTCCTTCCAGATGTTGCAAAACTACAACTCTCAGCATACCCAGACAGTCCAGGAATGCTGGGAGTTGTAGTTCTGGAACATCTGGCCCTTCAGATGTTGCAGAACTACAACTTCCAGCATGCCTGGACAGTCTCAGCATGTTGGGAGTTGTAGTTTTGCAACATCTGGAAGGGCACTGTTTGGAGACCACTAAACAGTGGTGTCCAAACTGTAGCACTTCAGATGTCAATTCAAAGCATGCCGAGACTGTCCAAGCATGCTGGAAGTTTTAGTTTGGCAACATCTGAAGGGCCAGATGTTGCCAAACTACAACTCCCAGCATGCCTGGGCAGTCTGGGCATGCTTGGAATTGAAGTCTTGCAACATCTTGAGGGCTACAGTTTGGAGACCACTACACAGTGGTCTCCAAACTGTTCTTCTCCAGTTGTTGCATAACTACACCTTCCAACATGCCCTTTGGCTGTCCATGCATGCTGGGAGTTGTAGTATTGCAGCAACTGGAGGCACACTGGTTGGGAAACATTGTCTGTTTCCTAACTCAGTGATTCCCAACCCATGTGCCTCCTGCTGTTGCAAAACTATAACTCACAGCATGCACTGACAGACCATGCATGCTGGGAGTTGTAGTTTTGCAACAGCTGGAGGCACATGGGTTGGGAAACACTGAGTTAGGAAACAGACAGTGGTGCGGAAACACTGCAGTAGTCTGTTACCTAACTCAGTGCTTCCCAATCCCAACCAGTGTGCCTCTAGCCTTTGCATAACTACAACTCCCTGCATGCACGATCTGTCAGTACAATGTACAGGGTACATTCACATGCGCGGGGGTTTACAGCAAGTTTCCCGCTTCGAGTTTGAGATGCGGCAAATTTTCCGCTGCAGTGGGAAACTCACTGTAAACTGCCGCCCATGTGAAATAAAATTAAAAACGTCTGGTACGTCAGTTTTCCCAAAACGGAGCCTCCAGCTGTTGCAAAATAACAACTCACAGTATTGTCGGACAGCCATTGACTGTCCAGGCATGTTGGGAGTTTTGCAACAGCTGGAGGCACCCTGTTTGAGGAAAAACTGACGTACAGTATTTTTGCTGGAGGAGGCAAGTGTAACGCTTGCTTCTGGGTACACACCCATGAAAATCCCTAATTTAGGCCTCAAATGCGCATGGCGCTCTCTCACTTCAGAGCCCTGTAGTATTTCAAGACAACAGTGTAGGGCCACATATGGGGTATCTCTGTACTCGGGAGAAATTGGCTACTAATTTTGGGGGGCTTTTTCTCCTTTTATGCCTTATGAAAAGGTAAAGAAAAGTAAAAATTTAATTTTTTTATACTAACATGCTGGTGTCGCCCCATACTTTTCATTTTCTTAAGGGGTAAAAGAAAATAAAGAGCCCCAAAATATGTGACACAATTTCTCCCAAGTATGTATGTGGGCATAAAATGCTCTGCGGGCGCACAACAAGGCTCAGGAGTGAGAGCGCACTATGTACATTTGAGGCCTAAATTAGTGATTTGCACAGGGGTGGCTGCTGGTTACAGTGGTTCTGACATAAAGGCAAAAAAATAAATACCCAAATACCCATTTTGGAAACTACATCCCACACAGAACGTAACAAGGGGTATAGTGAGCCTTAACACCCCACAGGTGACTGACAGATTTTTGGAGCAGTGGTCCGTGAAAATTAAAAATGCAATTTTTCATTTGGACAGCCCACTGTTACAAAGATCTGTCAAACGCCAGTGGGGTGTAAATGCTCACTGCACCCCTTGTTACGTCCCTTGAGGGGTGTAGTTTCCCAAATAGTGTGCCATGTGGGGTGTTTTTGCTGTTCTGACACCATGGGGGCTTCCTAAATGAGACATGCCCCCCAAAAACCATTTCAGAAAAATTCGCTTTCCAAAAGCCCAATGTTGCTCGTTCCCTTCTGAGCCCTCTAGTGCACCCGCAGATCCTTTTACATCCACATATGATATATTTCCTTACTCGAAAGATAAGGTGTTTCAAATTTTGGGTGACATTTTCACCTATTACCCCTTGTAAAAATGAAAAATTTGGGGTAACATCAGCATTTTAGTGAAAACATATTTTTTTCTCATTTTCACGGCCAACTTTATTGAAAATTTGTCAAACACCTGTGGGGTGTTTAGGCTCACTGTACCACTTGTTACGTTCCTTGAGGGGTGCAGTTTCCCAAATAGTATACCATGTGGGGTGTTTTTCGCTGTTCTGGCACCATAGGGGCTTCCTAAATGCGACATGCCCCCCCCCCGCCCCCCATAAAACCATTTCAGCAGAATTTACTCTCCAAAATCCCATTGCCGCTCCTTCTCTTCTGAGCCCTCTAGTGCACCCGCAGATCACTTTACATCCACATATGAGATATTTCCTCACTCGAGAGAAAATGGGTTACATATTTTGGGGGGCTTTTTCTCCTTTTTCCTCTTGTAAAAATAAAAATATGGGTCTACAAGAACATGTTAGTGTAAAAAATATGGATTTTGAATTTTCGCCTCCACTTTGCTGCTATTCCTGTGAAACACCTAAAGGGTTAACAAACTTTCTGAATGTCATTTTGAATACGTTGAGGGGTGCAGTTTTCATAACGGGGTCCATTATTGAGTATTTCTAACATAAAGTTCAAAACTGAACTGGTCCCTGAAAAATTCAGATTTTGAAATTTACTTGAAAAATTGGAAAATTGCTGCTATACTTTGAAGCTCTCTGATGTCTTCAAAAAGTAAAAACATGTCAACTGTATGATGCAAACATAAAGTAGACATATTGTATATGTGAATCAATATGTAATTTATTTGGTTTGTTTATTTTCCTTACAAGCAGAGAGCTTCAAAGTTATAAAAATGCAAAATTTTCAAATTTTTCATGAAATTTTGGAATTTTTCACCAAAAATTTATGCAATCAACGAAAATTTACCACTACCATAAAGTAGAATATGGCACGAAAAAACTATCTTAGAATCAAATTCATAAGTACAAGCATCCCATAGTTATTAATGCTTAAAGTGACAGTGGTCAGAATTGCAAAAAATGCTCTGGTCCTTAGGGTCAAAATGGACTTGGTCCCCAAGGGGTTAAGGGGTTAATTTGTCAGTAGATCCCCATCATCTATATGATGACAAAAATCATTATAACCCACCAGACACTGTGCCCCCTGAATATAATACTGCCACACACTGTACCCTCTGAATATAATACTGCCACACACTGTACCCTCTAAATATAATACCGCCACCCACTGTCCCCTCCCAACATAACCCTGCCACCCACTGTACCTTCCAAATATATTGCCACACACTGTGTCCATAGTAATAATAAGACACTGTATGTTTTTCAGCTGAATCCCACCCCTGCACTGTCCTCCTCCAGGCTCCTCTGTTCCCCGAGACCCCTAAGTCTTCCTCAACGGTTCCTCTGTTCCACCCCCCTCCCCCCCAACTCATGAGTCCTCTCCAGGCTCCTTTGCTCCCCTCCCCAGACCCCTAAATCCTCCTACATGCTCCTCTACCCCCCTCCCTAGACCCCTAAGTCCTCTCCAGGCTCCCTCAGACTCCTGAGTCCTCCTACACGCTCCTCTGCCCCCCCCTTTCCAGACCCCCAAGTCCACTCCAGGCTCCCCCTTCCCCAGACCCAAAAGTCTTGCTCCAGAAGTCAGAACATAATAGGAGTTGTACTTATGAAACAGCTGGAGAGCAGCAGATTGGAGAACACCAATCAACACCAATATTCCCCAACCCATTAGTGGTGATTTTTATATTTGTGCTCCCCTAGGCCATACCCAATTGCCCCCTGTCCCTCCACCCATCCACATTGATGCACAGTATGTGTATGTATGTATGTATGTATGACAGATGTGACTATGACTGATGTATGTATGACAGATGTGTGTATGATAGACGTATGTATGATAGCAGTATATATGATAGACTTGTGTATGATAGATGCATGTATGTATTATAGATGTGTGTATGTATGATAGATGTGTCAAAAAAAATGGACCTCATGTCCAGGATGGGCAATAGAGAAAAGATGTATATATTAAAACGTAGCGTTTAATTCTATCTAATAAAATAATCAGCATATCAATTCATTGGTCAATAGAAAACAAACTAGGAAGCTCTGGGTTCTGCAGGGCCCAGCCAGCCCAGGGCTGCCACCCACTTGGGGTTATGTATAATAGAAACCACAACACGTAGGACTATCATGCAAATGCCAACGCGTTTCTGCCAGTTTGTATTCACTGGCGTCCTCAGGGCATCAAATAAATAACCAACACAATTTACCAGTAATTAAAACTGTACAATATTCACTATGATTCAAAATGTCAACATATATGCCAACAGTTGTGGCTTAGTCATGTATACTGTGACATACAGTTCAATTAAACCAGAGACTCTGCAAGAAAAAATAAAAATAAATGCTCTCCCTAGTTTACTCCTGCAAAGGGAGAAAAACATGCCAAGTTCCTGCAAGGAAAAAAGGGGTCAATAGTCCATATTTACTAATTGATCCTGTGAAGAAAAAAGCACTAGAGCTGTACAAAGACAGGTCCAGTCCTACTCACGGTTTTGAAGTGTCACAGCAGCATACGACACTGTCCTGCTAGTCAGCAGGACGCCTGTATCGGCATCTCTCACCTAGTGCGGTGAGTTGGCGTCTGACGTCACGTCTGCCCGCTCTGCCTTTATACAGCGCGAGGCGCCGCGCCTCCCATGACGCGATCTGGGAGGCGCGGCCCGGCTCTGCCTCTCCGCGCTGTCACAACAAACAGCACGCGGGCGGGGTGACGAGTGTCAATAAACTATCGTGGTAATCTGGCAGATTAAGAAGTATTAAGCAAGTATGGTAAACGTCGGTGTTATGTATGAGAGAAAAAGAACACCAATGGATAGCAAATCCTAATGGTGAACTTTTTCATGTCCTCTAAAGGAATTAATTAAATTAACATATATTAATCAATACTGAGGATATGGTAATACCTCAGACGCACCCAATGAGATACCACAGGACACGCGGCAACGTGTAGATTATATATGGAACAGGACACCAAGGGCTAGTGTAGATTATTATAATCATATTAATAACAAAGCGAGAGGTTTCTATGGGGTGGCAATTGATAGTGGGTGGGCCCCTATAGAGTAACGGGAGGGACAAAAGCAGGGCCCTAGGGAGCCTATCATAGCCCTGGTTGGCCCTACAATATCAACCCTGTACCTAGGCGGGGTGGCCGCCCTAAAAAGGGCGGTCCCGCATGGGAACCTCCTATTGTATTCTAGGTAGCCCTAGCTAGGGGAGTAGATAACTCCTCTTCAGCCCATCTACGGCTGTCCCTGGCTACCTATCCACACTCCCCAGGTCATTGCCACCTCATAGAAAGCTAGCAAAATGTAATTGCTCATTTAACCCATGTGGGGATGTGGAATTTAACCTATAGATCCAACGACATTCTTTTTGTTGGAGCAATCTGTCCAGATTGCCCCCTCTCTCTGACGGGATGATCTTCTCAATTCCCGTAAAGTGTATAGCCTTCGGGTCACCACTATGTACCATGTTCATATGGAGGGCTACCGGGGTCTCTCTTTGGTTCCTTATGTCCCCCATATGCTCTAGAACTCTTTTCTTCAATGGACGAATAGTCTTGCCCACATATAATAGTGGGCAGGTACATGTGGCAACATACACTACTCCATGGGGCGAACAATTTATGAACTGGTTAATGTTCAGAGAAGAAGATGGTATCTGAGTGGTCTTTTTAATAAATTGACAAGCCCGACAATGGCCACATTGGTAGCATCCATTGGGGGGTCTTGATCTTCCCAGCCAAGTTTGTCTACTAGAGTCATTGGTACTCAGGTGACTCTGGACTAGAAGGTCTCCTAGACTTTTCCCACGTCTGTATGTAATCTCAGGTTTCTCCCCTATTTTATCACTTAAGTCCGGGTCCATTTTTAAAACATCCCAATGATGCAAAATTATGTTTCTGATGGGGGTAGCTAGTTTATCGAACATTCCAATATTTCTAGCTGTTTGGAGCCCTGTAGGATTCCTGGGTTTAGGTATTAAAAGGTCACCACGTGTCCTGGTAGTTGCCTCAGTGAGTGCTTTCTTGAGGATGTAATGAGGATAGCCTCTCTCTTGGAAGCGTTTTGTCATCTCTTTAGCCTCAGACTGGAAATCCGCTTGTCTCGAACAATTCCTTCTGAGGCGGAGAAACTGCCCCTTCGGAATGATAGATGTGTGTAAGTAATAAATGTGTCAGAACATGATAGGAGTTGTACTTATGCAACAGCTGGAGAGCAGCAGATTGGAGAACACCAATCTACACCAATATTCCCCAACCCATTAGTGGTGATTTTTATATTTGTGCTGCCCTAGGCCATACCCAATTGCCCCCGGTCCCTCCACCCATCCACATTGATGCACAGTATGTGTATGTATGTATGTATGACAGATGTGACTATGACTGATGTATGTATGATAGATGTGTGTATGATAGACGTATGTATGATAGCAGTATATATGATAGACTTGTGTATGATAGATACATGTATGTATTATAGATGTGTGTATGTATGATAGGTGTGTATGTATGATAGATGTGTGTAAGGGATGTGTATGTATGTATATATAATATATGTGTGTATGTATGATGGAGGTGTGTATGCATGATAGATCTATTTATGATATGTGCAATGTGTGCATAATAGATGTGCGTATGTATGTATGATAGATGTGTGTATGTAAGATAGATGTGTGTATGATACATGTGTGTGTATGACAGATGTCTATATGTATGATATATGTCTATAGGTATGACAGATGTATGATAGATGTATAATAGATCACACATCTATCATACATATAAACATCTATCATACATATACACATCCATCATACATACAGTATACACATCCAAAGATGGGGGGGTGGGGGTGGGTGGGGGTTTGGGTGTTGTGTATGTATGTATGTAGGAATAAATTATGGATGTGTGTATGTATGATAGATGTGCATACGTAAGTTAGATGTGTATGTATGACAGATGTGTATGATGGATGTGTGTATGTAGTATGATATATGTGTGTATGACAGATGTGTATGTGTGTGATATATGTGTATATGTATGATGGATGTGTGTATTTGTGATAGATGGGGGATAGGGGATAAGATGACTAGGGGCAGAGTACCCCTTTAACCTCAAATCAAAGCCAAGAAATTATACAGCTACCTCTTTTGGACATAGCGCTTATTTTGTATAATTTTACACTAAAGAATGAGAGGATTCTTTTTTTGGCCTTAATGCATTTGGTGAAATATCTTTATTAAGATACAAAGAAAAAATACAAGTTTTTTGATAAACCATTTCTAAAATGATTTTAGTGTACACAGAAATATAAATATAATTTAGCGCACAGAAATATACTAAATGATTTAATGCTTATTTATCACAATGATAATGCTGAATTCCCTAGGCTGTCAAGAAATGCAACAGAAATAATTATTTAAAAAAAGGGATTAGATGTGAATGTATGTAATCATTTCGGTATTGAGATGGTCATGTGTAGATATACAGTAAAAGATCCTGATCATAGATCCACTGAAAGCTAGAAGACAGGTCGACAATTCACCAGCAGCTAAAGTGGGACAGATAATCTCTGCTGTATGGTAAATTTAAACAGTTTTATTCCACAGAGAAATTAAACTGGGTAGTCTGGTCATATTCCTCTCCTGGATGTAGAAGAGCATTTGGGAACTGTGGCTGTAAATAAAAATAAATAAATGCATTTACAATGTGCCATATGTGACAAAGACCAAAGCACTTAGGCTATGTTCACACGGCGGAATTTTCTAACGAAATTCCGCTTAAAGGGGTGTTCCGGTGGAAAACATATGTTTTTAATCAACTGGAGCCAGAAAGTTAAAAGGGGTACTCTGCTGGAAAACACACACACACACACACACACACACACACACATATGTATATATATATTTTTTTTTTATCAACTGGTGCCAGAAAGTTAAACAGATATGTAAATGACTTCTATCTTACGCCCTCTAGTACTTATCAGCTGCAATATGCTCCACAGGAAGTTCTTTTCTTTTAGTATTTCCTTTCTGTATCACCACAGTGCTCTCTCCCTGTCCATTTTATGAACTGTCCAGAGCAGGAACAAATACCCATAGCAAACCTCTCCTGCACTGGAAATTTCCTAATATGGACAGAGGTGTCAGAAGAGCACTGTGGTCAGACAGAAAATAAATTTAAAAAGAAAAGAACTTCCTGTGTAGCATACAGCAGCTCATAAGTACTGGAAGGATTAAGATTATAAATAGAAGTAATTTACAAATCTGTTTACATTTCTGGCATCAGTTGATAAAAAAAATGTTTTCCAGCGGAGTACCCCTTTAACCCCTTAAGGTCCTTAACGGTTTTTCCGTTTTTGCACTTTCGTTTTTTCCTCCTTACCTTTTAAAAATCATAACCCTTTCAATTTTCCACCTAAAAATCCATATTATGGCTTATTTTTTGAGTCACCAATTCTACTTTGCAGTGACATTAGTCATTTTACCCAAAAATGCACGACGAAACGGAAAAAAAAATAATTGTGCGACAAAATTGGAAAAAAACGCCATTTTGTAACTTTTGGGGGCTTCCGTTTCTACGCAGTGCATATTTCGGTAAAAATTACACCTTATTATTCTGTAGGTCCATACGGTTAAAATGATACTCTACTTATATAGGTTTGATTTTGTCGCACTTCTGGAAAAAATCATAACTACATGCAGGAAAATTTATACGTTTAAAAATGTCATCTTCTGACCCCTATAACTTTTTTCTTTTTCCACGTACAGGGTGGTATGAGGACTCATTTTTTGCGCCGTGATCTGAAGTTTTTATCGGTATGATTTTTGTTTTGATCGGACTTTTTGATCACTTTTATTCATTTTTTAATGGTATAAAAAGTGACCAAAATACGCTTTTTTGAACTTTGGAATTTTTTTGCGCGTACGCCATTGACCATGCGGTTTAATTAATGATATATTTTTATAGTTCGGACATTTACGCACGCGGCGATACCACATATGTTTATTTATTTATTTTTTTACACTGTTTTATTTTTTTATGGGAAAAGGGGGGTGATTCAAACTTTTATTAGGGAAGGGGTTAAATGACCTTTATTAACACTTTTTTTTAAACATTTTTTTTGCAGTGTTATAGGTCCCATAGGGACCTATAACACAGCACACACTGATCTCTTACACAGATCACAGGCGTGTATTAACACGCCTGTGATCAGTGTTATCGGCGCTTGACCGCTCCTGCCTGGATCTCAGGCACGGAGCAGTCATTCGTCGATCGGACACCGAGGAGGCAGGTAAGGGTCCTCCCGGTGTCCGGTCAGCTGTTCGGGATGCCGCAATTTCCCCGCGGCGGTCCCGAACAGCCCGACTGAGCAGCCGGGTCACTTTCACTTTAGAAGGGTTAATACCGCACATCGCCGCAATCGGCGATGTGTGGTATTAGCCGCGGGTCCCGGCCGTTGATGAGCGCCGGGACCGACGCCATATGATGTGGGATCGCGGCGCGATCCCGCTTCATATCGCGGGAGCCGGCGCAGGACGTAAATATACGTCCTGCGTCATAAATGGGTTAAACATTTGTAATTTACTTTTATTTAAAAATCTTAATCCTTCCAGTACTTATCAGCTGCTGTATACTACAGAAGAAGTTGTGAAGTTGTTTCCATCCTGACCACAGTACTCTCTGCTTACACATTTGTCCTTGTCAGGAACTGTCCAGAGTAGAAGCAAATCCCCATCGATTTGGACAATTCCTGACACAAACAGAGGTGTCAGCAGAGAGCACTGTGGTCAGATGAAGAAAAGAAAAGCCGGCCACTCACCATAGTCCATCTTCTGGCTTTTATTGCAACATGTAATACTCACAAATACACAAAGGGAGAGGGAAGGAGCGGTGGGTACAAAGGCAACAAGCTTCGTTTCGCACATAGCAAGTGCTTCTTCCGGCCATATAACCTTCTTTGTGACTGCATTACAGATATACAGGTAAGTGAGACAGGTAACCAATCACCGGTGATACACCCCCACATGTGATGTCTGACGTCTCGGATGGGTGTTCCCTGAAATCAGAAGCATATTGCTAAATCTGTTCTCTCGTTTAACCCTAGAGGGCCCGTCGCATTGGTTCGAATGATTCAATGGGGGAGATTTATCAAAGGATTTAGACTGGTTTTTCCTGTCTGAATTTGTCGCACAGAAAGTCGAAGTCTAAATATGTGCGACTTTTCTGCGACTTTTGCTGTAGAGGATTTTTAGAACATGATGCATTCTAGTCTATTTTAGACGGAAATGCATTGGAAAATGCATTGGTGCTGAATTTATCAAGTGCGACTTTTGTGCGACAAGTCGCATCTGTCCAAAATACGCTGAAATGTCAGACCATGTTGGAGCAGGTCTAAATGCAGTTTAAGCTGTAGACCCTGAAGTCTGAAGTCTGAGCACAGAAGGGCTGTGAGACCTTTGATAAATTAGGAGCACAATAGACAGGAGACTACCACATACGCTGGTCTATAAGCATACCCAGAATAGACTAGATTAGTAAATGTCCCCCAATGGGGGATATTTATCAAAGTTGTCTATGTCCCGCATCAATATAAACCAAACTACAGAGGGTTAGTCTGGTCTATTGTGCACCTAATTTATCAAATGGCGCACAGCTCTTGATAAATTCTGGGCACAGACTGCATGATCTTTGCTTTAGTCTATATTTAAACCTGCTCCAACATGGTCTGACATTTCGGCGTACTTTCAGCTTATGCGACTTGTCGCTGAAAAGTAGCTTTTGATAAATTCAGCACCAATGCATTTTTCAATGCATTTCAGTCTAAAATAGACTAGAATGCATCATGTTCTAAAAATCCTCTAGAGCAAAAGTCGCAGAAAAGTCGCACAGATTTAGACTGCGACTTTCTGTGCGACAAATTTAGACAAGAAAAACCAGTCTAAATCCTTTGATAAATCTCCCCCAATGTATTTAATTTTTCAGGAGTGTTGTGTCAATTCTTTCTCCTGCCTTGGCTTCCACTCTTTCGAGTCCCGCGAATCGTAGGATTTCTGGGTTATTGTCATGCTTTTCCTTCATGTGGGACAGTAAATGAGGGACACCGTTTTTTCCAGTGCAAATTTTTCCCACATAGAAGAAATCGCATGGACAAAACAGCGCATAGACTATATTTTTAGATCGACAAGTAATAAAATTGTTTACTGTGTGAAAGATCGAACCGATTCGTAAATTTCTGGTTGCCATATTGTATTTACAAAAATTGCAGTTCCCGCAGCTAAAATTGCCTTGTGGTGTGAGGTCACCTAACCATGTTGTTTTCTGAATTCTTTGTTCTTTTTTTCTTAGATTGTCCCCTATTGTCCTATTTTTTCTGTATGTAATTAAGGGTTTTCTGATTGCTATGTCTTTCAAATCTTCTTCTGCTTCTATCACATACCAGTTACGTCTAATGGCTGTTTCTATAATGCGATTCATGGGTGAGTTTTCGAATTCAAAAGTGAATAGTTTCTCTTGTATATTTTTAAATTTAGGTTGTAACAAATATTATCTTTTTTCATGTTAGCCCTTTGTCTACTTTTTTTGATCAATGATTCTGGGTATGCTCTCTCTTCTTAATCCGATTTCTAATTAATCAGCCTGTGTGTTGTAAGATTCTTCTGTAGTGTTATTCCTTTTTAACCTAATGAATTGCCCATACAATATACCTTTTTTTAACTGTCTGCTGTTGTGAACTATTGAAGTGGAGTAGAGTATTCCTAGCAACCTCTTTCCTGTAGCCTTCTATGATGAGTGTATTATTTTTGACAAGCAGTTTTATATCTAAGAACTCCAATAAATCTCCTCCATATTGATGTGTAAATTTCATATTTACTGTATTTATGTTGTTACTGACAAAATCAATAAATCTAAATCATGGCAATAACCCAGAAGTCCTACGAGTCGCGGGACTCGAAAGAGTGGAAGCTAAGCCAGGAGAAAGAATTGACACAACACTCCTGAAAAATGAAACACATTGGATCATTCAAACCAATGCGACGGGCCCTCTAGGGTTAAACGAGAGCAGATTTAGCAATATGCTTCTGATTTCAGGGTACACCCATCCGAGACGTCAGACATCACATGTGAGGGTGTATCACCGGTGATTGGTTACCTGTCTCACTTACCTTTATATCTGTAATACAGTCACAAAGAAGGTTTTATAGCCGGAAGAAGCACTTGCTAAGTGCAAAACGAAGCTTGTTGTCTTTGTATCCCCAGCTCCATCCCTCTCCCTTTGTGTATTTGTGAGTATTACATGTTGCAATAAAAGCCAGACGATGGACTATGGCGAGTGGCCGGCTTTTCTTTTCTTCATAAGACTAGAAAGAACTTCACTCCTCTGGTCAGGCTGTCAGTCACTCTGAGGGGACCAGACAAGACGGGACTAGGTAAGACCAGGGGACTACTTACAGGGCCAGTGGGGAAGACTTTCTAACTTCAGATCTTCACCATCCCTGCAGGCAGGAACATCCCCCAGAGATGGCGAAGAAGAAGATTTTACCAAATGTAATGCATTGCCATGCGATAAATTTGCAACAAATCTCATGACAGGTTCCCTTTAAGATTTTTTTGTGTTCCTCGAATACCCATTTAATAGGGAAGATTTATAAAAAAAAAAAAAATGTTTTTAAGAAAAAGCACTCATTCGCCCACGGCACCTCAAGATGCATGCTCTCATGTTTGTTTGTTTTATAATGAACTGTTCTGCTCTTCTGCTATTATTTTGGTTAAGAGAGAACAGTTCTGGACTCCCTAAATGCCGTACTCAATAGCTACAAAGGTATAGAGAGGACATTGATAAAACCATGTCCTATGGATTGTGAGAGCCCCAGCAATTAAACATTTATTACTCAAAACATTTATTACTCATCATGTGGATACTTGATTCCTATTTACCATGGGAAAACAACTTTATTTTCCTAAGCAGAATATATTATCAATTTTATTGCAGACAAGAGACTCCTACTATGCATTTCTTTCTTTACAAATTTTTTTCCAGCAGTAAAATAGTTAACAAGTTACAAAGAAAAATTTTGCCCAGCAACTCACTATGTATGCAGAGAACAGACAGTCAGTCAGCCAATCAGAGAGAGCCACTAATGTTATAAAAAAGTCCACACTGGTAATCAATCTTCCTCTTTCTTTACTGCTAGCAGTCAAGTTAAGTATTCTGTGACATAATTCCAATTACCTAATGATTATTTTTGTATAAACAATTAATAATTAATTAATTTCCACTTTCCACATTTAATATTATTATTTCATATCTATTAGTTCATTACTGTTATTCACTTCATATATATATATATATATATATATATATATATATATATATATATATACGTGTGTGTATTTAAATATATGTATATAGTTTTTTTTAATCAATTGTATACATTTTCTCTTATTATAAACTATTATTTGTGTTATCCAGTATATAGTACCACATAACTCCTACTGCTGTTTAATTCATTCATCTGTATTCCCTCGTCATCATTTCCTCCCCAGTTAAGTGTGTCAGCATACCGACACTTATATCCATTTTACAGCTCAGTTTCCTGTCACCTGGTTGTCAGCTGGGCTCTCTCCCCCTTCGCGCTTTCAGACGCAAGTCTCATTCCTGTCACAGCGCTCCTGTAACGGGACTCTGCAGTCCTGTCACAGAGCTATATGCAAAACACCCCTACTATTGGCTATATATATATATATATATATATATATATATAATATATATCTATCAATCTATTTGTATATCTACAAACAGGAGAATACAGCAGCACACTCCTAGCATAAAGATACAGATAAAACATGAAATGCTTTATTGCTACAATGAAAAAATGAAAAATTGAGGTGCTTTGCTCACCATTTGGCCAAATAGTTCAGACCATCCCACCGCGATAAGGTGACCTCATTGGGATGGACTAAACTATTTGTGAATGTGCCTCTGTGCAATCAGTTACCAGGCTTGTAAAGTCTGAAACATCCAGCACCTTATAAGATGGGTGGGATGCAGGAACCAACATGGAGGTAGCCACTCCCCCATATGTATAACACAAAAAAGGATAAGTCGGCCAGCACATACCGATACCAAACTATTGCATGGACCCGGCATACAGGTGCCCACTGCTAGGCAATGAAAAAATGAAAAATTTAGGTGCTTTGCTCACCATTTGGCCAAATAGTTTGGACCATCCCACCGCCATAAGGTGACCTCATTGGGACGGACACTACACTGTGAATGTGCCTCTGTGCAATCAAATTTGGCCAAATGGTGAGAAGAGCACCTCAATTTTTCATTGTAGCAATATAGCATTTCATGTTTTATCTGTATCTTTGCTCTAGCAGTGTGCTGCTGTATTGTCCTCTTTGAGTATATTTAGCCTAGCAGCCTGCACCTGTATGCCGGGTCCATGCAATAGTTTGGTATCAGTATGTGCTGGCCAACTTATCCTTTTTTGTTTGTACATATATATATATATATATATATATACATATACAGTTGCAATTTTCATTAGTGAAATCCATTTGTGGCCTTATGCTGCCATCTTGTGGTGATTTCACACACTACACTTCTCCATAAATTTTTATTTCTGTATTCTATATATGTTTTATTATATATATATATGTCACGCCGAGCGCTCCGGGTCCCGCTGCTTCCCCGGTGCTTCTGTATGCAGCGCTCCGGTCGGCACCGTTGAACGCGAGCGCTGCTTCCATGTTCTCGGAGGGGACGCGATCCGAGGTGCAGGACGTGCCCGCTCTCGGATCGCGTCCTGTGTCTCTCACCCACCACGTCCTCCTTCACTGCCCCCCGACGCGCGCGGCCTCGCTCTCTAGGGCGCGCGGGCGCCGGTTCTATGAAATTTAAAGGGCCAGTGCACCACTAATTGGTGCCTGGCCCAATCAGTTCAAAACATATAAAAACTGTCTCAGCTGTCTCAGCTGTCAGTGAGGTTGAGTCGCTATCGGGTGGAACGACCTGGGGGTTACCTGCCGCTGCAAGTCCATCCCGCTTTGCGGTGGGCTCTGGTGAAAACCAGTAACCCCTTAGATTCCATTCCCCTGGTACGGCCCACGCCATCACCTCACTGACACAGAGAATCCACCTCCAGTGTCCTCTCTGCGTACCAGTCTGGATCCTGACAGTAGATCCGGCCATGGATCCCGCTGAGGTTCAGCTGCCCAGTGTCGCTGAACTAACCTTCGTGGTCGCCCAGCAATCACAGCAGATCGCGCAACAAGGACAACAGCTGACTCAGTTGACCGCTATGCTGCAACAGATTATGCCGCAACAACAGTAGCCATCTCCTCCACCAGCTCCTGCATCTCCTCCGCAGCGAGTGGCTGCTCCCAGTTTCCGCCTGTCTCTTCCAGACAAGTTTGATGGGGACTCTAAAATGTGCCGGGGATTCCTGTCCCAGTATTTCCTACACCTGGAGATGATGTCAGACCAATTTCCTACAGAACGGTCTAAGGTGGCGTTCGTGGTCAGCCTCCTGTCTGGAAAGGCCTTGTCATGGGCCACACCGCTTTGGGACCGCAACGATCCTGCCACAGCTACAATCCAGTCCTTCTTCTCAGAAGTACGTAGTGTCTTTGAGGAGCCAGCCCGGGCTTCCTCAGCCGAGACTGCTTTGCTGAATCTTGTCCAAGGGAGTTCTTCAGTGGGCAAATACGCCATCCAGTTCCGCACCCTCGCCTCTGAGCTTTCCTGGAATAATGAGGCCCTCTGCGCGACCTTCAAGAAAGGCTTATCCAGTCACATCAAAGATGTCCTGGCCGCACGAGAAATTCCTGCCAACTTGTCTGAACTCATCTATTTGGCCACCCGCATCGACATGCGTTTCACGGAAAGACTCCAGGAGCTTCGTCAGGAAAAGGATCTTGTTCACACCAGGCGGTTTTCCTCCCGGGCTCCTCTCTTCCAACGTCCATTGCAATCTGTACCTGTGCCTCCTGTCGAGGAGGCTATGCAAGTGGATCGGTCTCGCCTGACCCTACAGGACTCGCTGTAGGAATGAAAACCTGTGCCTATACTGTGCAAGCACCGAACATTTCCTTAAGGACTGTCCTATTCGTCCTCCGCGTCTGAGAAACGCACCCACTCACCTAGTCAACGTAGGAGAGTCGTTGCTAGGAGTGAATTCTACCTCTCCACGATTGACTTTACCTGTGCGGATTGCTATACTCGCTAATACTACTTCCTTCTCCGCTGTGGCCTTCTTGGACTCGGGTTCAGCAGGAAGTTTCATTGAAGCCTCCCTAGTAAACAGATTCAACATTCCAGTTACCCGTCTCGTCAAGCTCTTCATTTCATCCATCAATGGAGAGAGACTGGTCTGTACCGTGCGTTACCACACTCAACCGCTACTCATGACTGTAGGAGTTCACCATCATGAACATATTGAATTTTTTGTGCTACCCAACTGCACTTCTGAAATTCTTCTGGGCTTGCCTTGGCTCCAACGTCATTTGCCTAGCCTCGACTGGGTCACCGGGGACATTAAGAGCTGGGGATCTTCTTGCCACAAGCGATGTCTTCACCCGGTTTCTTCCTGCCAAGTCTCCATGGCTACTCCTTTGCCAGGTCTTCCTAAGGCCTATCAGGACTTTTCGGACGTCTTTTGTAAAAAGCAGGCAAAGGTCTTACCACCACATAGATCCAATCACTGTCCTATCGACCTGCTCCCTGGTACCACACCACCCCGTGGTAGGATTTACCCACTTTCAGCACCAGAAACCCAAGCTATGTCTGAGTACATACAAGAAAACCTCAAAAGAGGTTTTATCCGGAAATCTTCTTCCCCGGCTGGAGTTTTCTTTGTCGCTAAAAAAGATGGATCTCTCCGCCCTTGTATTGATTACCGCGGTCTCAATAAAATTACCGTAAAAAAAATCGCTATCCTCTGCCTCTCATCTCCGAACTCTTCAAACGACTGCGAGGTGCTAAGATTTTCACCAAACTAGATCTAAGGGGCGCATATAACCTCATCCGTATTCGAGTAGGTGATGAATGGAAGACCGCCTTCAATACCAGAGATGGTCACTTTGAATACCTAGTTATGCCATTTGGTCTATACAATGCCCCAGCAGTCTTTCAGTACTTTGTTAATGATATTATTCGGGATATGCTGTACTCTTGTGTGGTAGTCTATCTTGACGACATCCTCATTTTTTCCTCCAACCTAGAGGAACATCGCCTTCATGTTCGTCAAGTGCTCCAGCGACTACGCCAAAATCAACTTTATGCCAAAATCAAGAAGTGTCTTTTGGAACGCAGCAGTCTTTCGTTCTTGGGTTACATTGGGTCCGGACAAGGTCTTCAAATGGACCCTGTTAAACTTTCTGCGGTAATGGATTGGCCTTGTCCCACTGGCCTGCGAGCAATCCAAAGATTTCTCGGAATTGCAAATTACTACCGTCAATTCATTCCCCACTTCTCCACCATCGTTGCTCCTATTGTAGCACTGACTAAGAAAAATGCTAATCCGAAATCCTGCCCGCCACAGGCGGAGGAAGCCTTTAACCACCTCAAAGCCGCCTTCTCCTCTGCTCCAGTCTTGTCCAGACCTGATCCTCAGAAGCCCTTCTTCCTCGAGGTTGACGCCTCCTCTGTTGGAGCCGGAGCTGTTCTCCTATAAAAATCCGCTAAAGGAAAAAATGTCACTTGCGGATTTTTCTCCAAAACCTTTTCACCTCCAGAAAAAAATTATTCCATCGGAGACCGTGGTGATTAAGTTGGCCCTTGAGGAATGGATACATCTTTTGGAAGGATCCCTTCACCCCATCACCATTTTTACAGATCACAAAAATTTGTCTTATCTCCAATCCGCCCAGCGGCTAAATCCTTGCCAGGCTAGGTGGTCGTTGTTTTTTGCCCGTTTCAACTTTCAGATCCATTTTCGTCCCGCAGACAAGAATGTCAGAGCTGATGCTCTATCTCGTACCACTGATGCCTCTGAAGCCGAGACCCTTCCTCAGCACATTCCCCCCGAGTTCCTGATCTCTTCTGCTCCTGCTTCTCTGGTACCTGTCCCTCCAGGAAAGACTTATGTTCCTCCCCGCCTCCGGATCCTCAAATGGGGCCAATCCTCCCTTCTGGCTGGTCACGCTGAAATAAAAAAGACTTTACAGTTGATTGCCAGACACTATTGGTGGTCCTCCTTGGAAAAGGATGTGGCCGATTTCGTACGAGCCTGTACAATATGTGCACGTGAAAAGACCCCTCGTCAGAAACCTTCAGGTCTTCTCCATCCACTGCCGGTGCCTGAACAGCCTTGGTCCCACATAGCCATGGACTTCATCACTAATCACTGTATCCCATGGCAACACTGTCATCTGGGTGGACGTTGATCGTTTTTCCAAAATGGCTCACTTTATTCCGCTTCCAGGCCTTCCTTCTGCACCACAGTTGGCGAAGCAATTTTTTCTGCAGATTTTTCATCTTCACGGGCTTCCCACGCATATCGTCTCGGATAGAGGCATTCAATTTGTGTCAAAATTTTGGAGAGCTCTCTGTAATCAAAGATCAAATTAAATTTCTCGTCCTCCTACCACCCACAGTCCAATGGACAAGTGGAGAGAGTGAACCAGATCCTTGGTGACTACCTGCGACATTTTGTCTCCTCCCGCCAAGATGATTGGGTCGACCTGTTACCCTGGGCTGAATTCTCGTACAATTTCAAAAACTCTGAGTCATCCGCCAAGTCTCCGTTCTTTGTGGTGTACGGCCGTCACCCACTTCCCCCCATCCCCACTTCTTCTGGAGTTCCTGCCGTAGACGAATTGACCCGGGACTTCTCCACTATCTGGAAGGAGACTCAAAAATCGCTCTCACTGGCCTCTTCTCGCATGAAGAAACATGCGGATAAGAAGAGAAGAACTCCTCCTCTCTTTGCCCCTTGTGACAAAGTGTGGCTCTCTGCAAAATATATTCGGTTTCGTGTCCCTAGCTACAAGCTGGGTCCTCATTACCTCGGGTCATTCAGAGTCAAAAGTCAAATTAACCCTGTCTCCTACAAGCTCCATCTTCCTCCTTCTCTTCGTATTCTTACTCCTTTCATGTATCCCTTCTCAAACCTCTCATTCTTCTCAAACCTCTCATTCTTTCCCCCAAGGTCTCCATTCCTGCTCCTGTCACTGGGTCCTCTGACGTCTTCTCGGTAAAAGAAATCCTCGCCTCCAAGGTCGTCAGAGGTAAAAAAAAATCCTTGTTGACATGGAGAATTGTGGCCCCGAACAGAGGTCTTGGGAGCCCGAGGACAATATCCTTGACAAAAGAACTCATCCATAGGTTCCTGGGCTCCAAAAAGAGGGGGAGACCCAAGGGGGGGGGGGGGGGGGGGTCCCGCTGCTTCCCCGGAGCGCTCACGGCGTGCTTCTGTATGCAGCGCTCCAGTCGGCACCGCTGACCGCGAGCGCTGCTTCCATGTTCTCGGAGGGGACGCGATCCGAGGTGCGGGACGTGCTCGCTATCGGATCGCGTCCCGTGTCTCTCACCCACCACGTCCTCCTTCACTGCCCTCCCGGCGCGCGCGGCCCCGCTCTCTAGGGCACGCGCGCGCTGGCTCTATGAAATTTAAAGGGCCAGTGCACCACTAATTGGTGCCTGGCCCAATCAGTTCAAAACATATAAAAACCCACTTCCCCTTCCTGTCCTTGTCGGATTTTGTTGCCCTAGTGCCCTGAGAAAGCGTTTGGTGTATCCCTAGCCTGCGTATCCAGACTCTTGCCATTGTCCCTGACTACGAACCATTGCTGCCTGACCAGACCTTCGGCTACGTCCGACCTTGCTCTTGCCTTGTCCTTGTGTACCACGCCTGTTTCAGCTGTCAGTGAGGTTGAGTCGCTATCGGGTGGAACGGCCTGGGGGTTACCTGCCGCTGCAAGTCCATCCCGCTTTGCGGCGGGCTCTGGTGAAAACCAGTAACCCCTTAGATTCCGTTCCCCTGGTACGGCCCACGCCATCACCTCACTGACACAGAGGATCCACCTCCAGTGTCCTCTCTGCATACCAGTCCGGATCCTGACAATATATGTGTGTGTGTGTGTGTACAGATTTACATATATATATATATATATATTTTTTTTTTTTTTTCTAAATCTAATTTAAATGACATTTTCTTTTCTATCTACAGATACCCTATTCTGTCATTATTATATATTCTGACTATTTTACATCACACATTATTTCTATTCCATTAACATGTCTGTTAAATAAAGAGATTAATACTACAGACATGTCTGATCCCTCAGGATTTAGACATGACTCCCAAATACAATCAATGGTAGATCAGTCTGTTACAAAATTTGTTCAATCGGCAATGAAATCTGACATGAACACCATGCAGGAATCAGAAATGAAAAGAATTGGTGCACCTCACTTACTGTCCGAGGTAGAACCGGGCAATCACCTATACCCAAGGTGAATAAGGTAATTTTTTGGGATTTATATGAAAAGGAAGCCCAGACCTCAAGGAGAGTAGAGTATTAACCCCTTAAGGACCCTGCCAATTTTCACGGCCATTTTTTGCACATCTGACCACTGTCACTTTAAGCATTAATAACTCTGGGATGCTTTTACCTTTAATTCTGATTCCGAGATTGTTTTTTTCGTGACATATTCTACTTTATATTAGTGGTAAAATTTTGTTTATACTTGCATCATTTCTTGGTGAAAAATTCCAAAAGTTGATGAAAAAAAATTCATTCAATGATTGTGCACTGTAAACAAAGTTCAAAGTGCTAAGCAGAGTTCAAAGTACTTGTGCAAAGTTCACTGTAGCATAATTCAAAGTGCTATACAATAAATGGGAATTTCAAAAGTGCTACACAAAGAATAATTCCAATCCTCCACTGGATAAGTAGATGTTTATAAAGAAGTTACTGTTGCAATTGTAGCAGTTTTAACAGAGGATAGTTGTAGCAACTGTATCTAAGTACCGTACATAAGAAAGTTGTTGGTGCACAGCACCGCTCACCGCTTCCCTGATGCACTCCTATCTGTGGTATGGGCCTTCTCCTTCTCAGGCTGGCACAGCTCGGCAGCTGGCCTGGTGGAAAAAACCTGGGATCTGCCCTGCGCTGGGTCAGGATCTAGGTACCGTGGAGCCAATGTTCTGCGCTGGGGGAGGCTGTACTTGGATGGTCCGGAGGCTGGCACAGATCTGCGTCTGGCCGTTGGATAACGCGGGTGCAGGTGAGTGGTGGATGTGCTGTACAGGTTACAGAGCCGCGTCCTCGTGCAAAAGTGCACGCTCCCAGCTTAAACAGTGGTCCCAAAACAGGGGGGTTCCAGCAGTTGCGAATGGGACTTGGCTGATTGGGCTAGAGATGATGCCAAACGCGTTTCGGGGTGTCCCCTTCTTCAGTGGAAGTATAATTATAATAATTATAATTATACAGCCACTGAAGAAGGGGACACCCCGAAACGCGTTTGGCATAATTTCCTGTTTTGGGACCACTATTCAAGCTGGGAGCGCACACTTTTGCACGAGGACGCGGCTCATTATCCTGTACAGCACATCCACCACTCACCTGCACCCGCGTTATCCAACGGCCAGACGCAGATCTGTGCCAGCCTCCGGACCATCCAAGTACAGCCTCCCCCAGCGCAGAACATTGGCTCCACGGTACCTAGATCCTGACCCAGCGCAGGGCAGATCCCAGGTTTTTTCCACCAGGCCAGCTGCCGAGCTGTGCCAGCCTGAGAAGGAGAAGGCCCATACCACAGATAGGAGTGCATCAGGGAAGCGGTGAGCGGTGCTGTGCACCAACAACTTTCTTATGTACGGTACTTAGATACAGTTGCTACAACTATCCTCTGTTAAAACTGCTACAATTGCAACAGTAACTTCTTTATAAACATCTACTTATCCAGTGGAGGATTGGAATTATTCTTTGTGTAGCACTTTTGAAATTCCCATTTATTGTATAGCACTTTGAACTCTGCTCAGCACTTTGAATTATGCTACAGTGAACTTTGCACAAGTACTTTGAACTCTGCTTAGCACTTTGAACTTTGCTACAGTGCACAATCATTGAGGAATTAAGAAATATTCTTTCATCTCCAGCTGCTGCAATTAGGGACTGCTATTTTTTATATAGCATGAATTTTTATTTTTTATTGTATGAATCTCCATTGCATTAATTTATTACATTTACTGTATTTTATCTTCTTTGTTTTAATTTGTTTCAATTAGTTATCAAAGGTGTGGTCAGTGCAAGGGCCCTGCACAACTGCATACCAAATACTAAATAATTAAAATCTATATTAATTTTACTTTTATCGCCTAGCCTGTATTAATTTACATATCATTTATTTATTAATATTCATTTATAATACCTCATTTATCTAATCCAGTCAGCATTATACAACCATCAACATACCAACACCACATCCCGACACCAGACCATCAACCACTATATACTCCACCATTACATCCCACATAGACTATTAGCATATTACTAGCATATGAGTATCTAGAGGTCTGTATCTCCATATAATTTTCTATATTATACCTAGACACGTAGGGTTAACGTGTATCATACAGCACCTCGACACTCATTCATCACCTATTTAGTGTGAGCGCCCCACCTTCAATTGCATTTACTCTCATATCCAACCAGTTCATATCAACCAACTCCATTTTCCCCTCCCGTGGAAGACCGTGGAGATCTAGGGGACACCGTGGATTCCCTAGAACAAGACCATCCACAAGTAAGTCTCTCTTCACCACTTTCTTCCCAAACACAATTGGGCAGAAGGTTGATGCATTTTTCCCAAAATTGGACTATAATCACATCAGATCTGTGGATTCTGAATACAATTGTGGGTTATCAAATAAAACTTGTATCTCTTCCAGTACAAGAAAGACAACCTCACCCCATAACATTCTCCAAATTAGATCAAGATCTAGTAACGTTAGAGGTGAAAGATCCCTATCTCTAAAGGTGCAATTCGTCCAGTACCATTACATTCCCATGGATTCATAAGCAATGTATTTCTAGTAAAAAAAAGAAGGACAGAGGATTCAGATCAGTTATAAGTTTAAAAATCTTAAACAACTTTGTGAAATACCACCATTTCAAAATGGAGGGTATTCATTTACAAAAATACCTCTTATTACAAGGGGATTGGTTTAGTAAAAGTGGATCTGAAAGATGCATATCTTTCATCTCCAATCCACAAAAACTCTCAACCTTACCTTCAATTCCTTTGGAACAACATAAAATGGCAGTTTACGAGCCTCCCTTTTGGCCTGTCATCAGCTCCATGGTGTTTCACAAAAATTATGTCCAGTGGTAGCTGCCTTGAAGAGCAGAGGTGTCCGACTAATAATTTATTTTAGACGACATCCTACTCATGGCCTAATCTATACAAACTCTTCACATAAATTTGGAATGGACTCTGTCTCTTCTCACAAATTTAGGTTTTGTTATCATCATAAAAAATCAATTTTAACCCCTACTCAAGAGGTAGAATTCTTGGGTTTTATGGTCAACACTCAGTTGACTACCCTGAGCCTGCCACCCAGGAAATTGAAAACAATCAGGAAGGAAATCCGATCAGTTCTAACAAAAAAAAAAAAGTCTTATATCTTTAAAGGACTATAGCTCGAATTGTCAGACTTTTATCGGCCGCTATTCAGGCAATTTTCCCCGCTCCGCTTCGTTACAGAGCTTAACATTTCAGAGAAGGTTTGGGTTATACCAATGAGATAACCCTCAATTCCGAAGCCAGAGAGGAACTTCTATGGTGGTTAAAACATATCCAGGTGTGGAATGGAAAGACAGATTTTCATCCCAAACCAGATATCATCTTGAATCCGATGCAAGTCGCTTGGGATGGGGAGCTCAATGTGGACCTTTATCAACAGGAGGGAAATGGTCTCAAGACAAATCTCTCCTCTGCATCAATTGTCTAGAGAGTCCATCAAGTTCAACCTATAACCTTAATGAACAGGAATAGTAGAAAAACATCCAGCTCACCGTGGCACTAAGGCAATTTAGCAAAGAAGGAAAGTTGTCCAGTGAGGGAATAGTGCAAAAATCTTCTTTATTATTAAAAGCCAGCAAACAGGATACAAAGTGATGCGTTTCAGGTCTCCATCTGCACCCTTAGTCATACATAGTTGAACAAGATAAATTACACATATATATGTGCATGGGGAGATGTGAGGTCAACCCCCCCCCCCCCCCCAGGTGATCTGTATTAGGGTGGACCACACATCTATACCCCATACATTTGAAAACCCTTTACACCTCACTGCAATATGATATACCAAATATATACCAAAAAAAATTAACATCAGATGCTATCAATGGACAGGACAACATAATAATGTGTAAGATAGTAATATTGTACAAAGACCCACTATGAAACCCATATAAAGAGGTATACAAAAATATATTAAATTTCCCTCGTGAGAGGGAATAGCATGTTTCATCAAATAATAGATATATAAAAGATGTGATATACATATGAGTGGGAAATTGTACATATTCCTGTTCTAAAAGATGGAACTTGCAATAACTTTACAATATAAGTTCAAAAAACATATATTGAAAGTCCCTAATTTACAGTTACAGAAGAAGAAGAAAGCAAAATTATCAATTTTACAGAAGCTGGGAGAGAAGAAAGACCAAACAGCAGCGAAGTATTGAAGAGGTAAGTAGTAGCATGAGAAAAAATAACTAATGTTTTATATTATTTCATTAGTATAATGACACACCTTGGCGTCTGTTTAGACCTTGCGGTACTCGGGTAGCCAATTTAACGATCAAATAAACCTCTCTATTAAGCAATGTTTTCTTGTGATCTCCTCCCTGATAGGGCATGGTTACTTTTTCAATACCAGTAAGATGAATCATAGGAGGTGTCTCCTGCATGTAGTTGTGCACAATATTGAGATACAGCTGACATATGTTTAGAATTAAAGTGTTTGATGTCAGATAGATGTTTCCTAATTCGGGTTTTCAGAGAATTTGTTGTGCATCCCACATACTGTACTCTGCATTCTGTACAGGAAATCAAATAAATGACAAAGTAGTATTTCAACTAATATATTGTTTAATACTAAATGTTTCTCCTGTAACAAAAGATGCAAAATCAGTTGCGGGAGACATCACCTTGCAACAGGCACATTTGTTATGGCCACAATAAAAACAGCCTAGATATTTAGGCCAAGTAGGTGTGGGTTGACCTCACATCTCCCCATGCACATATTTATGTGTCATTTATCTTGTTCCTTTATTTACGACTAAGGGTGCAGATGGACACCTGAAACGCGTCACTTTGTATCCTGTTTGCTGGCTCTTAATAATAAAGAAGATTTTTGCACTATTCCCTCACTGGACAACTTTCCTTCTTTGCTGTAACCCTAATGAGTCCCTACTGAGTTAATCCAGAGGAAGGCAAAAAAATAACTCATACTAGAGGTAAAAATTCCTTCCCGACTCCAAACATGGCAATCAGAATAGATCCCTGGATCAACCTTCTGTCCCTATAGATCTAGAATTCATAACCTGTAATGTTATTCTCCAAAAATGCATCCAGACCCCTTCTAAATTATTTGAGAGAGTTAACCATGATTACCTCCTCAGGCAGAGAATTCCACAGTCTAACTGCTCTTACAGTAAAGAACCTCCGTCTGTGCTAGTGCTCCAACTGTTGTGTCCTTCTTTGTATGGACAATATCTCCATGGTTCAATATATCAACCGTCTGGGAGGTACCAAATCGAAGCATTTAGCCAACATTGCGAAAGAATTCTGGCATTTCTGCCTGAACAAGAATATAATTTTGAAAGCAGAATATATTCCCGGACTGTCCAATTCTGTAGCAGACTGGATTTCTCGTTGTCTAACAGATTCCAGCAATTGGATGTTAGATCCAATGATTTTTCAATCTATAGAATCTTTATGGGGCCCTCTACATATAGATCTCCTTGCATCCCGCTTGAACAAACAATTACCAATTTCTTCAGCTGGCGTCAAGACCCCAAAGCCTTAGGTATAGACACTTTTCTTCAAACTTGGCCCACAGGGACACTTTATGCATTCCCTCCTTTCTCCCGGATTTCGAGCGACCTCCTTCATGCTTGCACTCAGAAAGCGACTTTGGTCCTAGTCACACCTTGGTGGCCGTCCCAAACTTGGTTCCCACAAGTTTTAGAAATGTCCATGTTACAGTGGTGCTCCGGCTGGACCCTCCGGCCGTGAGCACTCCCTGTCCCTGCTGCCCGTGGGGTTGAGATTCGCATCGCAGGATGAGCCCGTATGCGAGTCTCAGCCTGTCACTCACCTTCTTGTGTCCCTGCTTCCTGGTGTCCCCGCAGCTCTGGCGTGCGTGCCTTTGCCCCCTAGGACACGCGTGCCGGAGCTCTGTTTCTTAAAGGGCCAGTACCAATTAATTAAAGTGTCTGCACCTGTCACTTGTCCATAAGTATCTGCTCCTCCCTGTTCCCTGGGCCGGATCTTTGGTTGTCTAGCCTTAGTGAAGTCCTGTTTCCCAGAGTCTGTGTATCTGTTTCTAGTTCCACCCTATCCTATACCTGTGTTTCAACCCTGTTCTTCTGCCATCCCGCCATGTCCTGCCAGCCACATTCTGCCAGTCACTGTCAGTGCCACGTCACCCCCCAGCTACCTGTGTGGACGACTCGTGCCAGGGGTAGCAACCTGGGTGCCACCTGCCGCAGCAAGACCATCCCGCTTTGCGGTGGGCTCTTGTGAAAACCAGTGGCACCTTAGACCCTGCTCCCTGGCACGGCTCAAGTCTCCTTCCACACAGGCCCAGAGAATCCACCACCTGCTGTCCACCTGCCGTGATTCCTAAGATTAAGATCCGGCCATGGATTCCACTGGGGTGCTTTTGTCTGATCTCCCGGATCTTTCCAAGTCTGCAATGGATCCCGCTGGTGTGTCTTTGCCTGATGATTCAGCTCTGCCCACCGTTGTGGCTCAGCAGTTGCAGCAGTTAGCCCATCAAGCACAACAACTGGATTTACTTACAGCCATGATGCAACAGATTTTTGCCATGCTGCAGGAACAACAGTGGCAGCCACCTGTTCCTGAGCCTTCTCCTGTATCTGCAGCTTCACCTGGTTTCAAGCCTCGTTTGTCCCTGCCTTCTAAATATGACTGAGATCCCAAGCTGTGTAGAGGCTTTGTGACACAGTGTTCTATTCATCTTGAACTTATGGCAGATCTGTTCCTGAAGGAGCATAATAAAATGGTGTTTGTCTTCAGTCTTTCATCTGGAAAAGCCCTGGCCTGGGCTACTCCTCTCTGGGATCGTAGAGATCTGGTCTCCTTGAATCTGTCTGCCTTCCTTGTAGCACTCCGCAATGCATTTGAAGAACCTGCATAAGCCTCCTTTGCCGAGACAGCTCTGCTGAACTTCTGCCAAGGAAACTCCTCCGTTGGCAACTACGCGGTTCAGTTTCAAACTTTTCCCTCTGAACTTTCCTGGAACGAAGAGGCCTTAAATGCCACCTTTAAAAAAGGCCTTTCCTCTAGAATCATGGATGTTCTCGCTGCACGAGATTCTCCGGATAACCTGAGTGAACTTATCCATTTAGCCACTAGAATTGATGAGCGTTTTGCCAAGAGGCAAGAAGAACTTCCCTTGGAAAAAGAACCTGTCCGAACATTACCTCGTCTGGTGTCCCAACATCCTTCTCTGCTACCAAATTTTCCTCTTGCCGAAGAGGCTATGGATGTGGACTGTTACAGTGGCGCTCTGGCCAGACTCTCCGACCGTGAGCGCTCCCTGTCCCCCGCATACGAGTCTCAGGCCATCACTCACCTTCTTGTGTCTCTGCTTCCTGGTGTCCCCACAGCTCTGTTTCTTAAAGGGCCAGTACCAATTAATTAAAGTGTCTGCACCTGTCCCTTGTCCATAAGTATCTGCTCCTCCCTGTTCCCTGGGCCGGATCTTTGGTTGTCTAGCCTTTAGTGAAGTCCTGTTTCCCAGAGTCTGTGTATCTGTTTCTAGTTCCACCCTATCCTGTACCTGTGTGTCAGCCCTGTTCTTCTGCCATCCCGTTTTGTGGCGGGCACTGGTGAAAACCAGTGGCACCTTAGACCCCGCTCCCTGGCAAAGCTCAAGTCTCCTTCCACACAGGCCCAGAGGATCAACCACCTGCTGTCCACCTGCCGTGATTCCTTACAGTCCATAGACTACCCACAGATTCTTCCCATGTCTCCATCCATTCTTCCAGATCCATTGAGACAACCACCTCCTATGATATCTGCAGGCTGTTACGCCTAGCGCTCCGGGTCCCCGCTCCTCCCCGGAGCGCTCACGGCGTCTTTCTCCCTGCAGCTCCCCGGTCAGTCCCGCTGACCGGGAGCGCTGCACTGTCATGGCCGTTGGGGATGCGATTCGCACAGCGGGACGCGCCCGCTCGCGAATCGCATCCCAGGTCACTTACCCGTTCCCGTCCCCTGCTGTCATGTGCTGGCGCGCGCGGCTCCGCTCTCTAGGGCGCGCGCGCGCCAGCTCCCTGAGACTTAAAGGGCCAGTGCACCCATGATTGGTGCCTGGCCCAATTTGCTTTATTGGCTTCCACCTGGTCCCTGACTATATCTAACCTCCTCCCATGCACTCCCTTGCCGGATCTTGTTGCCATTGTGCCAGTGAAAGCGTATTGTGTGTCTAAAGCCTGTGTACCAGAACTTCTGCTATCCACCCTGACTACGAACCTTGCCGCCTGCCCCCGACCTTCTGCTACGTCCGACCTTGCTTCTGTCTACTCCCTTGTACCTCGCCTATCTTCAGCAGTCAGAGAGGTGACCCGTTGCTAGTGGATACGACCTGGTCACTACCGCCGCAGCAAGACCATCCCGCTTTGCGGCGGGCTCTGGTGAAAACCAGTAGTGACTTAGAACCGGTCCACTAGCGCGGTCCTCGCCAATCCCTCTCTGGCACAGAGGATCCACTACCTGCCAGCCGGCATCGTGACAGTAGATCCGGCCATGGATCCCGCTGACGTCCCTCTGCCTTATATCTCTGATATCACCACGGTGGTCGCCCAGCAATCCCGACAGATCGCCCATCTAACCCACCAGCTGTCGGAAGTATTCACCATTGTGCAGCAACTTCAGTCACAACTTCAGCAGCAATCATCTCCTCCGCCAGCTCCTGCACCTCTTCCGCAGCGAGTGGCCACTCCTAGCCTCCGCCTGTCCTTGCCGGACAAATTTAATGGGGACTCTAAGTTTTGCCGTGGCTTCCTTTCGCAATGTTCCCTGCACATGGAGATGATGTCGGACCAGTTTCCTACTGAAAGGTCTAAGGTGGCTTTCGTAGTCAGCCTTCTGTCTGGAAAAGCCCTGTCATGGGCCACACCGCTCTGGGACCGCAATGACCCCGTCACTGCCTCTGTACACTCCTTCTTCTCGGAAATTCGAAGTGTCTTTGAGGAACCTGCCCGAGCCTCTTCTGCTGAAACTGCCCTGCTGAACCTGGTCCAGGGTAATTCTTCCGTTGGCGAGTACGCCATACAATTCCGTACTCTTGCTTCTGAACTATCCTGGAATAATGAGGCCCTCTGCGCGACCTTTAAAAAAGGCCTATCCAGCAACATTAAAGATGTTCTGGCCGCACGAGAAACTCCTGCTAATCTACATGAACTCATTCATCTAGCCACTCGCATTGACATGCGTTTTTCTGAGAGACATCAAGAGCTCCGCCAGGAAAAAGACTTAGATCTCTGGACACCTCTCCCACAGTCTCCACTGCAATCTGCGCCTAGGCCTCCCGCTGAGGAAACCATCCATTCCTTCCCGGTGTCCTCATCCCAGGGGAGGCAGTCACCGGACAAAAAAAAGGGGAGACCTAAGGGGGGGGGGGTACTGTTACGCCTAGCGCTCCGGGTCCCCGCTCCTCCCCGGAGCGCTCACGGCGTCTTTCTCCCTGCAGCTCCCCGGTCAGTCCCGCTGACCGGGAGCGCTGCACTGTCATGGCCGTTGGGGATGCGATTCGCACAGCGGGACGCGCCCGCTCGCGAATCGCATCCCAGGTCACTTACCCGTTCCCGTCCCCTGCTGTCATGTGCTGGCGCGCGCGGCTCCGCTCTCTAGGGCGCGCGCGCGCCAGCTCCCTGAGACTTAAAGGGCCAGTGCACCCATGATTGGTGCCTGGCCCAATTTGCTTTATTGGCTTCCACCTGGTCCCTGACTATATCTAACCTCCTCCCATGCACTCCCTTGCCGGATCTTGTTGCCATTGTGCCAGTGAAAGCGTATTGTGTGTCTAAAGCCTGTGTACCAGAACTTCTGCTATCCACCCTGACTACGAACCTTGCCGCCTGCCCCCGACCTTCTGCTACGTCCGACCTTGCTTCTGTCTACTCCCTTGTACCTCGCCTATCTTCAGCAGTCAGAGAGGTGACCCGTTGCTAGTGGATACGACCTGGTCACTACCGCCGCAGCAAGACCATCCCGCTTTGCGGCGGGCTCTGGTGAAAACCAGTAGTGACTTAGAACCGGTCCACTAGCGCGGTCCTCGCCAATCCCTCTCTGGCACAGAGGATCCACTACCTGCCAGCCGGCATCGTGACACAGGCCTTCTGTCTCTAGTAGTATGGTTAATTTCGGGTCAACAAACGTTGGGTCAGAACTTTCACAATCTGCTAGAGATATTATCTTAGAGGCCTGGGCTCCAGGTACCAGATCAATGTACGCATCAGCCTGGAAACTTTGGACTAATTGTTGCATACAACGGGATTTGGATCCCATACATGCACCTATTACCCAAGTCTTGAATTTCCTTTCAATCAGGGAAAACCTATAGGACTATCAATGTCTATCGCTCAGCAATCTCTTTCTATCATGCTCCCATTAATTCTTTACCAATTACCATCCTTTAATTTGCAAATTATTGAAAGGTATTCAATTTAAAAGACCTCCTTTACCAAGATATAGTTTTACTTGGGATGTTTCTATTCTCTTGAATCATATAGATTTATGGGGAGATAACAAACAACTATCTCTCAAACTTCTATCCTATAAGCTTACAGCACTTTTATGTCTTATATCTTTTTTAAAGAATATATTATGTAAGAGCTCTGGATATAAATCATAAACAATACTTTCCACAAGGTGTACAATTTTCCATATACAGACGAACAAAAACCAACTTGCACTCTGTTTTTTATCCTGCTTTTCCTCATAATCATAATCTCTGTGTGGTCCTCTGTTTTAAAGTCTATGAAGAAAAAACTTTGTCATTAAGAAGTATATCTTCTTTCCAACTCTTAACCTCTTATTGTAGAACGGATGCTCCTGTGTCTTCCCCTACTCTAGCTAGATGGGTTAAATGAACTATGCAATTAGCAGGTATAGATAACTCCGTTTTTGGTGCTCACTCTACAAGAGGAGCCATGAAAACTAAAGTTTTTCAAGCAGGGGGTTCATTATCAGACATTTTACACACAGCAAATTGGTCTTCAGAATCTACATTTAGAAAAATTTATTTTAGACCCGAACCCCATGTTTCTATGGTTCTATTTAATTAGATATTGTTTCTAAAAATTGTATAGCTTTAAACATGCATAATAGGAGTCTCTTGCAATAAAATTGGAGATTTTCCTAGCTATTGTGTCACAATAGCTAAGAAAACCTCCAATTTTCTCTAAATTGTCAAAGTAGGTGATCCAATCCCACAGGGATTGTGTCTGTCAAACATGACAATAATAAGTGTTGTATTCCTATGCTCTTATGTGCAAATTATTCAGTTTATATAGGTAAACTTACCTTGTTAACTGCATCTGGCCATGCTTGAGTCTCAAGACAAAATGCAGAGTGTTTAGGATATATGGCACCACCTTTTCCCTTTAAAGATCCATCCAAGAAATTGGCAGTGTAGAACTGGACACCAGGTTGAGTTGTACAGACAGTGAGTACTCTGCCACTTGGCTTGTGATATACCCTGATAAAGTATCCATAAATAGAAATATAATGTAGAACACGGGTACTGGGATTATCACAAAATAATAGATTTTCAAAATGACATTTAAAGGGTTCCTCCTCCCCTAAACATCTTATCACATATCAAAAGGATGGGGGATAAGATATCTGATGGCGAGGGTCCCGCCACTGAGGACTCCCACGTTCTCAGTAGCAGCTCCCTGTTGTCATCACAGCACAGAGGAAAATCTCTGTGCGTGATGACGGGGCGATACAGGGGCCCGAGCACCGTGACGTCACGGCTCCCGCCCCCTTGGATAGGGGATAAGATGTCTAGGGGCGGAGTACCCCTTTAATTCTCTCTATTGCCTTAAAATATAACAGATGGTACATTAATGAAGGATATAATGAAATATTGTGCGCATTGATGTAGCAGTCTATTTCTGTTTATTCCCACACCTACTCAAATGAGTAGACAATTTATTTTCTTCATTAACAAAAATAAACATGCATAATAATTTTAGCAAAACCAGGAGTGAAACTGACACAAAGAAAACTATTTATAATGGAAAGATTTGCCGTTTTTTCTTAGTTTTAACCCATTCCTGGTTTTGCCTAAAAATATTAACCAAAATATTAACCAATATGTGAAACCAGCCTAAACCTATATAAATATAGTTATACAGGATCAGTAAAATTAACACTGTGGAATTATTTATAGGGAACTTGTCACTAGTTTCATGCTGACTGAACTACAGACCGATTCCCATTTCACAATGATATACAATTTACTTTGAAACAGTACAGACACTAAGAGTAATCATAGTTGTAACTACGACCATTAAGGAAGCTCAGACATTCAGCGGTCTCTTAGCCCAGACTGACAGATCTCTCCCGATTTGCATATAGGGAGAGATCTGTCAATCAGGGCTGTGAACTGTCCAGTGATTCCGAGCCTAAAATACAGCTATGTTTTCTTTAACCCATTAAGGACACAGGGAGTACAGGCAGATATGCCCTGACATCCTGGTAGTTAAGGACACAGAGCGTTCCTGTACACAAATTGCCGGTCAATTCAGACAGGCGATTTGCGGCGATTCCAGGTCAATTGGGTCTTCGGCGACCCGGAAAAAAAGGTTGAATGGGGCTGTCCGAGACAGCCCCATTCACCCTTACCCAGCAGGAGTGAGGTGGCATGGGTGCCACCTCACGATCACGTGATTGATCTGTCGGAATGACCGACCAATCACTACCCTGCTGGGCGGCGTTCAGGGCCAGCAGGGGTCTCCTACCTTTCCATGGCCCAGCGGGGGTTCCCTTAGGAGCGGCGGTGGTGGACAGGGGCAGCAGGAGGGGTGGCAGCAGCGATAGTGGTCCCAGCAGTGCAGGCGGCAGGATAGAGTAGGAGGTGAGGCCTGTTCACCTCCTGCTGTTGCTTAGCAACAACTCTCAGCATGCACAGCCAAAGGGCATGCTGGGAGTTGTAGTTTTGCAACAGCTGGAGTTCCAACTACAACTCCCAGCATGCCCTTTGGTAGTCTGTGCATGCTGGGGGTTGTAGTGATGCAACAGCTGGAGGCACATTTTTTCTATGAAAAAGTGTGCCTCCAGCTGTTGCAAAACTACAACTCTCAGTATGTCCTTTGACTGGCAATACATGCTGAGTGTTACAGTTTTGCAACAGCTGGAGACACATTGGTTGTGAAACAGAGTTTGTGTCCTAACTCAGTGTTTTGCGACCAGTGTTGCAAAAATGCAACTCCCAGCATTGCACTCAGAGACTGTACATGCTGGGAGTTCTAGTTTTGCAACAGCTGGAGGCACTCTGGTTGCAAAACACTGAGTTAAGTAATAAACTCTCAGTGCTTCGCAACCAATGTGCCTCCAGCTGTTGCATAAATACAACTCTCAGCATGTATGGTCTGTCAGTGCATGCTGAGAGTTGTAGTTTTGCAACAGCTGGAGGTTTGCCCCCCATGTAAATGTACAGAGTACATTCACACGGGCGGGTTTACAGCGTGTTTTCTTGGGCAAGTTTGAGATGGGCAAATTTCCGCCGCAGCTCAAACTCACTGTAAACCCTCTCCCGTGTGAATGTACCCTAAAAAAAACTACACTTAAACAAAATGAAAAGGAAAACACTACATATACATACACCCCTACACAGTCCCCCCCCCCCCAAAAAAAAAAAAATTGAGCCTCCAGCTGTTGAAAAACAACTCCCAGTATTGCCGGACAGCCAATGACTGTCAAGGCATGCTGGGAGTTTTGCAACAGCTGGAGACACCCTGTTTGGGAAACACTGCCGTAGGGTATTTTGGTGGTGGATGCAAATCCCCAATTTAGGCCTCAAATGCGCTTGGCACTCTCTCGCTTTGGAGCCCTGTTGTATTTCAAAGCAACAGTTTAGTGCCACATATGGGGTATCTCCATACTTGGGAGAAATTGCGTTACAAATTTTGGGGGGCTTTTTCTCCATTTACCCCTTATGAAAGGGTAAAGTTGGGTTCTACAACAGCATGTTAATGTAAAAAAATGTATTTTTTTACACTAACATGCTGGTGTTGCCCCATACTTTTAATTTTCACAAGCGGTAAAAGGAAAAAAAGACCCCCAAAATTTGTAACGCAATTTCTCTTGAGTACGGAACTACCCCATATGTGGGTGTAAAATGCTCTGCGGACGCACAACATGGCTCAGTAGTGAGAGCGCTCCATGTACATTTGAGGTCTAAATTGGGGATTTGCACAGGGGTGGCTGATTTTACAGTGGTTCTGACATAAATGCAAAATAATAAATACCCACATGTGACCCCATTTTGGAAACTACACCCCTCACGGAATGTAACAAGGGGTATACTGAACCTTAACACCCCACAGGCGTTTGACGAATTTTCGTTAAAGTTGGATGTGAAAATGCATTTTTTTTCCATTTTCACAAGGGAGAATAGAAAAAAAGCCCCCCAAAATAAAGAACATACCCGATATGTGGATGTAAAGTGCTCTGTGGGGGGCGAACTACAATGCTCAGAAGAGAAGGAGCACTATTGGGCTTTTGGAGAGAGAATGTGTCTGAAATTGAAGGCCATGTGTGTTCAGAAAAAACAACATGCCAGAACAGTGGACCCCTCCCACATGTGACCCCATTTTGGAAACTACACCCTCACATAATGTAATAAGGGGTACAGTGAGCATTTACACCCCACAGGTGCCTGACAGATTTTTGTGCAGTGGTCCGTGAAAATGAAAAATTTTATTTTTCGTTTGCACAGCCCACTGTTCCCATAATCTGTCAAATGCCAGTGGGGTCTAAACGCTCACTGCACCCCTTATTAAATTCTGTGAGGGTGTAGTTTTCAAAATGGGGTCACATGTGGGGGGGGGGGTCTACTGTTCTTGCACCATGGGGGCTTTGTAAATGTGCATGGCCCCCGACTTCTATTCCAACCAAATTCTCTCTCCAAAAGCTCAATGGTGCTCCTTCTCTTCTGAGCATTGTAGTTCACCCGCAGAGCACTTTACATCCACATATGGGGTATTTCCATACTCAGAAGGAATGGGGTTACAAATTTTGGGAGGCTTTTTCTCCTATTACCTCTTGTGAAAATGAAAAATTTGGGGTAACACCAGCATTTTAGTGAAAAAAATCTAATTTTTAATTTTCACATCCAACTTTAGCGGAAATTTGTCAAACATCTGTACGGTGTTAAGGCTCATTGTACCCCTTGTTACGTTCCTTGAGGCGTGTACTTTCCAAAATAGTATGTCATGTGTTTTTTTTTTGCTGTTCTGGCACCATAGGGGCTTCCTAAATGCAACTTGACCTCCAAAAACCATTTCAAATTTGCTTTCCAAAAGCCAAATGTAACTTCTTCTCTTCCGAGCATTGTAGTGTGCCCGCAGTGCATTTGATGTCCACACATGGGTATTTTCATACTCAGAAGAGACGGGGTTACAAATTTTGTGGGGCATTTTCTCCTATTACCCCTTCTAAAAATGTAGAATTTGGGGGAAAACAAGCATTTTAGTGAAAAAAAAATTAATTTACACATCCAACTTTAACGAAAAGTTGTCAGACACCTGTGGGGTTCACTGTACCCCTTGTTACATTCCTTGAGGTGTGTAGTTTCCAAAATAGTATGCCATGTTGTTGTTTTTTGCTGTTCTGGAACCATAGGGGCTTCCTAAATGTGACATGCCCCCAAAAAACCATTTCAGAAAAACTCTCTCTCCAAAATCCCATTGTCGCTCCTTCCCTTCTGAGCCCTCTACTGTGCCTGTTAAACACTTTACATACACTTATTAGGTATTTCCTTACTTCTCCAACTCGCGTTTCAGCACGCTGACCTTAGTCCGGGAGTGGTGTCATCCCGGCCCCTGCATTCCAGTAGTGACCACTCGGTCCTGTGTGGGTATTGTCTTTTTTGTACTGATATTTATTACACCATGTACATTTTTAGATATTATATGTGACTGCTAGCACATGGCAGCTTAATTCTGATATTCACTGTATGCATGTTATACTTCTTTGTATTTAGATATACTTTTTTGCCGGTGTTTATGCACATCCATTACTAATGTCATAGCAGCATGTGTCTTGCCCCATAATTAACATCTTTGATGCAGGGTGTCCGGTGATGCCGCATTTTTTGATGTTTTGTTTCCTCCTCATACATGTGTGCTTGGTTTTTAATGTATACAAATAAACTGTTTGTTTTATTTTTCCACAACAACTCCATTGTTTTCTCTTTTTTTGGTTTTGTGCTAAGTTAGGAGTCACATGTTTACTTTTGGATATTACTTTTATAGGGGGTGTTACAGTAGTGTTATATAGCATTACACACCTATTACCCTATCTTGTTTCTGTCTGACCTTTTTTTTTGGCTTGTCCTTTTTACCCCTTGTAAAATTTCAAAAACTGGGTCTACAACAGTGCTTCTCAAATAGTGGGGCGCTCCCCCCAGTGGGGGCACGAGGCTCCGTAAAGGGGGGCCCGACTCACTCGCAAGCGGCGTCCCACACGGCGTCGGTTGCCTAGCAACTCTACGGCTGGATCTTACTTACGGCCCTGGGTTGTCAGTGTGGCTGCCTGGGAGAGGCGCTTTGAACTCCGGCGTGGCGCGCTGCTACGTTCAGACGTGAAGTCACGTCTTGACCTCACGTCTAAGCGCAGCAGCCCACCATGTCGGAGTTCACTGTGCCGCCGAACAGTGCGCCCGCCGCCCTGCTCTCTCTCGTACACCCCCTGCTTGTCCTCAGGTACAGATCCCTGCTTGTCCTCCATGTAAAGAGCCCCGCTTGTTGTCAGTGTACAGAGCCCCGCTTGTTGTCAGTGTACAGAGCCCCGCTTGTTGTCAGTGTACAGAGCCCCGCTTGTTGTCAGTGTACAGAGACCCGCTTGTTGTCAGTGTACAGAGACCCGCTTGTTGTCAGTGTACAGAGCACCGCTTGTTGTCAGTGTACAGAGCCCCGCTTGTTGTCAGTGTACAGAGCCCCGCTTGTCCTCAGTGTACAGAGCCCTGCTTGTCCTCAGTGTACAGAGCCCTGCTTGTCCTCAGTGTACAGAGCCCTGCTTGTCCTCAGTGTACAGAGCCCTGCTTGTCCTCAGTGTACAGAGCCTCATATACATTAATAAGGATACAGTGTTATGCAGAGGTGTACTTATAACAATTTTATAGACAAATGATACTATTTACAGTCGTGCGGGGGGCGTGAAATGTTTTCTTCTTCCTAGGGGGGGCATGACAGAAAATAATTGAGAAGCACTGGTCTACAAGAACATGCGAGTGTAAAAAAAAAAAATGAAGATTTTGAATTTTCTCCTTCAATTTGCTGCTATTCCTGTGAAACACCTAAAGGGTTAACACACTTTCTGAATGTGATTTTATATACTTTGAGGGGTACAGTTTTTATAATGAGCTAATTTATGGGGTATTTCTAATATGAAGGCTCCTCAAATCCACTTCAAAACTGAATGGTTCCTGAAAATTTCCGATTTTGAAAATGTTGTGAAAAATTGGAAAATTGCTTCTGAACTTTGAAGCCCTAAAAACATGTCAACTTTATGATGAAAATATAAAGTAGACATATTGTATATGTGAATCAATATATCATTTATTTGGTATGTCTATTTTCCAAGAAATGATGCAAGTATTGACAAAAATTTACCACTGACTTAAAGTAGAATATGTCACGAAAAAAACTCTCGAAATCAGAATAAAAAGTGAAAGCATCCCAGAGTTATTAATGCTTAAAGTGACACTGGTCAGAATTGCAAAAAACGCTCTGGTCCTTAAAGGAGAACTCCAGACCATAAAAATTGTCCCCCACAGTGCCGGCAGTAAAAAAATAAAGAAGTACGTACCTTCCTCCGCTCCCCCAGGGCCTCCGGTAACCGGCTCCGGTCTCCGCCGCAATCCACTTCCTGGTTGCCGGTGGTCGGATGAATCAGCCAATCACCAGCCGCAGCGCAGTCCGACTCGGCCGGCGATAGGCTGAGCGGCAGTGTGACGTTTTCGGCCCCGGCCGCAGGTACCGGTGTAGTGAAGAATTTTGTGTCCTGAAGCGTTTACACACTGCCGCTCAGCCTATCGCCGGCCGAGTCAGACTGCGCTGCGGCTGGTGAATGGCTGATTCATCCGACCACCGGCAAACCAGGAAGTGGATTGCGGCGGAGACCGGAGCCGGTTACCGGAGGCCCCGGGGGAGCGGAGGAAGGTATGTACATCTTTATTTTTTTACTGCCGGCACAATGGGGGATAAATTTCATGGTCTGGAGTTCTCCTTTAAGGTGAAAATTGGCTTGGTCCTTAAGGGGTTAAAATAGAACACAGGCTCAAAGTGACTAATATATTATTGTGATGAGGAAGCCGGTCAGTGACAGGTTTCCTTTAATGATAAATTTGTAATTTTGTTGGAGAGTCCATAAGAATCAGCTGGTTGGTGAATAAAAGCTTTACAACAATGATGTTTTGGCAATGTTCATACACAGCAAATTTTCATGCAGAAAATCCACAGCGTATTACAGTGGCAGCAAAGTGCTTATATGTGATATGCAGAAATCTCATTTCCATTCCACATCAAAATCTTCACAGAAATTGACATGCGGTATGGATTTTAAAATCAATAAATTCACAGGTGTTGCAGACTTTACTGTAGAAACACTGAAGATCTACAGTAGAGATACAGTAGAGTTACAGTGATTCGATTCATCACGAACCTCGCGGCTCGGTGTTTGCTGACTTTAGCCTGCATAAATTAGTTCAACTTCCAGGTGCTCCGGTGGGCTGGAAAAGGTGGCTACAGTCCTAGGAGAGACTCTCTCCTAGGACTGTAGCCACCTTTTCCAGCCCACCGGAGCACCTGAAAGCTGAACTATTTTATGCAGGATAAAGTCAGCAACTGCCGAGCCGCGAGGTTCGTGATGAATCGAATTACTGTAACTTCGCTCATCTCTTCTACAGCTATATCCACAACTGCTGATTTCAAATAGATTCTTCCCCCCCCCCCTTCTACAACACTAATCTAATCTGCACCAAAACCTGCAGTGGGAAATCTACAATAAGGGTATGGTCACACACTTTGTAAGTCGCAGCAGGTTACCTGCCATGGGAAATACGCTGTGAGTTACGCTACCATTCACTTTAAGGGTCCGCCGGCAGTCTGCAAATCTGCCATTATTGCGGACTTTCGGTGGACCCATTGAAATAAATGGTAGCGTAACTCACAGGGGTAAACTGCTGAGAGTTACAATCTTGTGAACATACCCAAAATTGATGTGGATTTTATGCAGATTTTGATACAGAAACACTGAGATTTCCTGCATCCTACCTGACTTGTGTGAACATAACTTAAAGAGAAACTGACAGCAGGGTCACCCACACTAACCTTATTATAGAAGTAAATCACTGTGTTTCTAAGATTTCTTACCGGGCAAATTGTTTTGCAATTGTCCTGGATAACCCCACCCTCTTCAGATGATAACTCAATCCCCTCCATAAATTTTGATCCCACTTCCTCAGCATGTCCTTGAAGGGGCAGAGTTAACGGCAAAAAGGGGCTACCTATATACAGTCATGGCCGTAAATGTTGGCACCGCTGAAATTTTTCTAGAAAATTAAGTGTTTCTCACAGAATAGGATAGCAGTAACACATGTTTTGCTATACACATGTTTATTTATTGTATGTATTGGAACTAAACCACAAAAGGGAGGGAAAAAAATCTAATTGAACATATTGTCACACCAAACTCCAAAAATGGGCTGGACAAAATTATTGGCACCCATAACTTAAAGTTTGGTTGCACACCCTTTGGAAAAAATAACTGAAATCAGTCGCTTCCTATAACCATCAATAAGCTTCTTACACCGCTCAGCCGGAATGTTGACCACTCTACCTTTGCAAACTGCTCCAGGTCTCTCTTAGTGGAAGGCGCCTTTTCCCAACAGCAATTTTAAGATCTCTCCACAGGTGTTCAAAGGCAGTTAGATCTGGACTCATTGCAGCCCACTTCAGTACTCTCCAGCTCTTTGTTGCCATCCATTTCTGGGTGCTTTTTTAAGTATGTTTGGGGTCATTGTCCTGCTGGAAGACCCAAGATCTCGGACGCAAACCCAACTTTCTGACACTGGGCAGTACAGTGCGACCCAAAATCCGTTGGTAATCCTCAGATTTCATGATGCCTTGCACACATTCAAGGCACCCAATGCCAGAGGCAGCGAAACAACCCCAAAACATGTTTGAACCTCCACTATATTTCACTGTAGGTACTGTGTTCTTTTCTTTGTAGGCCTCATTCCATTTTCGGTAAACAGTAGAATGATGTGCTTTACCGAAAAGCTCTATCTTGGTCTCATTTGTCCACAAGACTTTTTTCCAGAAGTATTTTGGCTTACTCAAGTTCATTTTGGCAAAATGTAGTCTTGATGTTGTCAGCAGTGGGGTCCTCCTGGGTCTCCTGCCATAGCGTTTAATTTCATTTAAATGTCAAAGGATAGTTTGCGCTGACACTGATGCTCCCTGAGCCTGCAGGACAGCTTGAATACCTTTGGAACTTGTTTGGGGCTGCTTATCCACCATCCGGACTATCCTATGTTGACACCTTTCATACATTTTTCTCTTCCATCCACGCCCAGGGAGATTAGCTACACTGCCATGAGTTGCAAACTTCTTAACCCCTTAACCTGTTCAGGATGCAGGGCGTATGCATATGCCCTGTATCCCGAGTCCTTAAGGACATAGGGTGTATGGATACGCCTGTGGGAATTCCGGTCCCCGCCGCTAGCCGGTTGGGGACCAGACCTGAGACCCCCCATGTCGGCAATCGGAGAAAATCGCATGTCAATTCAGACATGCGATTTTCTACTATTCCGGGTTGATCGGGTCTCTGGTGACCCGATCGCCCGGAAAATAGGGATGATCGGAGCAGTCATTGACAGCCCCGATCATCCTAAGGTATAGGAGCAAGGTTGCAGTGCTGCAGCCTCCTCCTATCCCCTGCCATTAGTCAGCAATGAGTGCTGACCAATGGCAGGTGAAGACAGGGGGTTGCCGTGGAAACCCCCCGCTCTGCCCACCCCTGGATGTCGGGCAGAACGGGGGGAGAAGATGGCGGCCGGTACCTGTGTAGAAGATGCCGTGGGGACCGTCGATCGTTGGTGACATCAGCGGAGATCAGCGGCACAGGTAGGGAGGCAACAGCGTGGAGCATGAAGGGAGGTGGCAGCAAAGCGATCTTTACTGCTGCCTTCCTAGTGGAAGCCAAATTGCAACTCCCAGCATGCCCAGACAGCCAAAGGCTGTCTGGGCATGCTGGGAGTTGTAGTTTTGCAACATCTGGAGGGTCACAGTTTGGAGATCACTATTACAGTGGGGCCCAAACGGTAGCCCTCCAGATGTTGCAAAACTACAACTCTCAGCATGCCTAGACTGCCCAGGCATGCTGGGAGTTGTAGTTCTGTAACATCTGTCCCTTCAGATTTAGCAATTTTCATGAAAATTTTGAAAATTGCTGCTATACTTTGAAGCCCTCTAATTTTTTCAAAAAGTAAAAATATGTCCATTTTATGATGCCAACATAAAGTAGACATATTGTATTTGTGAATCAATATAAAATTTTTTTGGGATATCAATTTTCCTTACAAGCAGAGAGTTTCAAAGTTAGAAAAATGCTAAATTTTCAAAATTTTCATTACATTTTGGGATTTTTCACCAAGAAATGATGCAGGTAACGACAAAAATTTTCCATTAAAATAAAGTAGAATATGTCACGAAAAAACTATCTGAGAATAATCGGTAAAAGCATCTTAGAGTTATTAATGCTTATAGTGACAGTGGTCAGAATTGCAAAAAAAATGGCTCCGTCCTTAACCCCTTAAGGACCAGGCCAATTTTCACAGTAGGACCAGAGCGTTTTTTGCACATCTGACCACTTTCACTTTAAGCAATAGGGGTGCTTTTACCTATCATTCTGATTCCGAGATTGTTGTTTCGTATTGACATATTCTACTTTATGTTATTGGTAAAAATTTTGTCGATACTTGCATAGTTTCTTAGTGAAAACTTGATGAAAAAATAGAAAATTTAGCATTTTTCTAACTTTGAAGCTCTCCGCTTGTAAGGAAAATAGACATTCCAAATAGATTATATTTTGATTCACAAATACAATATGTCTACTTTATGTTTGCATCAAACAGCAAACTGCTGTTTGGGCATGCTAGGAGTTGCAGTTTTGCAACATCTGGAGGGTTACAGTTAGAGACCACTGCCAGTGATATCCAAACTGTGGCCCTCCAGCTGTTGCAAAACTACAAATCCCTGCATGCCAAAACAGCTGTCTGGGCATGCTGGGAGTTGTAGTTTTGCAACATCTGGAGGGTTACAGTTTAGAGACCACTGTATAGTGGTCTCAAACTATGCCCACCAGATGTTGTTAGGCAACTTACCGGCTTCCGTCGGATTCAGGGAGCCTGCCGCACAACATCGCTGTACTCCGATCTCCTCCACCGATCGTCGCCCGCAGACTCGCCCGCAGGGTAAGTGAATCTTCGGCGCCGGTCCTCTGTCGTTTCCCCATCCTGCCCCGCCTATTGTGGGTGGGCAGGACGGGGAAACCAAAAGTAAAGCCCCCCGCCCCCGATCTGCTATTGGTGGTAGCGTCTAGACCACCAATAGCAGGGATAGGAGGGGGTCGCACCCCTGCCACCTCACTCCTATGCCTTCAGAGGGATCGTGGGTGTCTTGGACAACCGCGATCCCCCTTATTTTCCAGGTCACCATAGACCCGTATGACCCGGAATCGGCGCAAATCGCAAGTGTGAATGCACTTGCGATTTGCGCCGATCGCCGACATGGGGGGGTCTGATGCGCGGGGTGCCCAGTGCGCGGCAGGGACTGGAATTCCCACAGGCATACAGGTACGCCCTTGGTCCTTAAGTACCAGGGAGCAAAGGCGTACCTGTATGCCCTTGGTCCTTAAGGGGTTAAGGTGAAAATGAGCTGCGTCCTTAAGGGGTTAAGGACCATGGACGTAGGCGTATGTCTAAGCACCTTGGTAGTTAAGGACCAAGGACGTACGCAGACATCCGTGGGATGCACGCCGGGCAGGGACCGAACCGGGGAGACTGCTGATATCGATCAGCAGGCACCCCGCGCAAATGCCCAGGGGGGTCATCAGACCCCCCCCCCATGTCAGCGATCGCCGCAAATCGCAAGTGAATTCACACTTGCGATTTGCGGCTATTTCGGGTCATACGGGTCTATGGTGACCCGGAAATTAAGGGGGATCGGGGTTGTCCAAGACACCCACGATCCCCCTGAAGGGATAGGAGTGAGGTGGAAGGGGTGCCCCCTCTCCTATCCCTGCTATTGGTCGTATAGACGCAACGACCAATAGCAGATCGGGGGCGGGGGGTTTACTTTCGTTTTCCCCTTTCTGCCCACCCACAATAGGCGGGGCAGAACGGGGAAACCGAGGAGGACCGGCGCCGAAGTCCACTTATCCTGCGGGCGAGGCTGCGGGTAACGATCAGTGTCTGAGATCGGCGGGCGGCGATGTCGTGCAGCTGGCTCCCTGGATCCTACGGAAGCTGGTGAGTTGCCTAGCAACATCTGGAGGGCTACAGTTTGAGACCACTATACAGTGGTCTCTATACTGTTGCACTCCAGATGTTGCAAAACTACAACTCCCAGCATGCCCAGACAGCTGTTTGGGCATGCTGGGATCTGTAGTTTTGCAACAGCTGGAGGGCTACAGTTTGAGACCACTATCCAGTAGTCTCTAAACTATAGACCTTCAGATCTTGCAAAACTACAACTCCTAGCATGCCCACACAACTGTTTGCTGTTTGGGCATACTGGGATTTGTAGTTTTGCAACATCTGGAGGGCCACAGTTTAGAGATCACTGTGCAGTGGTCTCTATACTGTAGCTCTCCAGATGTTGCAAAACTGCAAATCCCAGCATGCCCAAACAGCAAACAGCTGTCTCTGCATGCTGGGAGTTGTAGTTGAGTACCTCCAGCTGTTGCATAATACATCTCCCAGCATGCCCTTCGGTGATCAGTACATGCTGGGAGTTGTAGTTTTTCAACAGCTGGAGGCACACTGGTTGAAAAATACTGAGTTAGGTAACAGAACCTAACTGAAGGTTTTCCAACCAGTGTGCCTCCAGCTGTTGCAAAAGTACAAATTCCAGCATTCACGGTCTGTGAGTACATGCTGGGAGTTGTAGTTTTGAAACAGCTGGAAGTTTGCGCCCCCCCCCCCCCATGTGAATGTACAGGGTATATTCACACGGGCAGGTTTACAGTAAGTTCCCTGCTTCAAGTTTGGGCTGCGGCAAATTTTTCGCCACAGCGCAAACTCCTAGCGGGAAACTCACCGTAACCCGCCGCCAGTGCGAATGTACCCTAAAATCACTACACTAAACACATAATAAAGGAAAAAACACTACATATACACCCCCTTACACTGTCCCCCCCCCCAATAAAAATGAAAAACGTATTGTACGGCAGTGTTTCCAAAACGGAGCCGCCAGCAGTTGCAAAACAACAACTCCAAGCATTTCGCATTTCTGAACAGCCACTGACTGTCCAGGCATGCTGGGAGTTTAGCAACAGCTGGAGGCACCCTGTTTGGGAATCACTGGCATAGAATACCCCTATGTCAACCCCTATGCAATCCCTAATTTAGTCCTCAAATGCGCATGGCGGTCTCTCACTTCAGAGACCTTTCGTATTTCAAGGTAACAGTTAAGGGCCACATATGAGGTATTTCCGTACTCGGGAGAAATTACACTACAAATTTTTGGGGCTTTTTCTCCTTTTATACCTTATGAAAAGGAAAAGTTGGGGTCTACACCAGCCTGTTAGTGTAAAAAAAATAATAATTTTACACTAACATGCTGGTGTTGCCCTTTACTTTTTATTTTCACAAGAGGAAAAAGGAAAAAAAAAGACCCCCAAAATTTGTAACGCAATTTCTCCTGAGTATGGAAATACCCCATATGTGAGCGTAAAATGCTCTACGGGCGCACAACAAGGCTCAGGAGTGAGAGCGCACTATGTACATTTGAGGCCTAAATTGGTGATTTGCACAGGGGTGGCTGATTTTACAGCGGTTCTGACATAAACGCAAAAAAATAAATACCGACATGTGACCCCATTTTGGAAACTACACCCCTCACGGAATGGAACAAAGGGGTATAGTGAGCCTTAACACCCCACAAGTGTTTGACAAATTTTCATTAAAGTTAGATTGTAAAATGAATAAAATTATTTATTTGCACTAAAATGCTGGTGTTACCCTACATTTTTCATTTTCACAAGGGAAAATAGGAAAAAAGCCCCCAAAATTTGTAACCCCATTTCTTCTGAGTAAGAACATACCCCATATGTGGATGTAAAGTGCTCTGCAAGTGAACTACAATGCTCAGAAGAGAAGGAGCGCCATTGGGATTTTGAAGAGAAAATGTGTCCGGAATTGAAGGCCACGTGTGTTTACAAAGCCCCCATAGGGCCAGAACAATGGACCCCCCAACATGTGACCCCATTTTGGAAACTACACCCCTCATGTAATGTAATAAGGGGTACAGTGAGCATTTACACCCCACAGGTGTCTGACAGATTTTTGGAACAGTGGTCCGTGAAAATGAAAAATGTAATTTTTAATTTGCTCAGCCCACTGTTGCAAAGATCTGTCAAATACCAGTGGGGTGTAAATGCACTGCACCCCTTATTAAATTCTGAGAGGGGTGTAGTTTCCAAAATGAGGTCACGTGTGGGGGGGGTCCACTGTTCTAGCACCACAGGGGGCTTAAACGCACATGGGCCCTGACTTCCATTCCAAACAAATTCACTCTTCAAAAGCTCAATGGCGCTCCTCCTCTTTTGAGCATTGTAGTTCCCCCGCAGAGCACTTGACGTCCACACATGGGGTATTTCCATACTCAGAAGAAATGGGGTTACAAATTTTAGGGGTTATTTTCTCCTATTACCCCTTGTAAAAATGTAAAATTTGGGGAAAAACCTGCATTTTAGTGAAAACATTTTTTTTTTCATTTACACATCCAACTTTAACAAAAAGTCATGAAATACCTGTAAGGTGTTAAGGCTCATTGTACCCCTTGTTATGTTCCTTGAGGGGTGTAATTTCCAAAATAGTATGCCATGTGGGTATTTTTGCTGTTTTGGCACCATAGGGGCTTCCTAAATGCGACATGCCCCCCAAAAACCATTTCAGCAAAATTTGCTTTCCAAAAGCCAAATGTGACTCTTTTCTTCTGAGCATTGTAGTTCACCCGCAGAGCATTTTATGTCCTAACATGGAGTATTTCCATACTCAGAAGAGATGGGGTTAAAAATTTTGGGGGACATTTTCTCCCATTACCCTTTATAAAAATAGTACATTTGGGAAAAAAATGCACTTTAGTGAAATTTTTTTTTTTCATTTACACATTAACAAAAAAGTCGTCAAACACCTGTATTAAGGCTCACTGGACCCCTTGTTACATGCCTTGAGGGGTTAAGTTTCCAAAATGGTATGCCATATGGGTTTTTTTCTGCTGTTCTGGCACCATAGGGGCTTCCTAAATGTGACATGCCCCCCAAAAACCATTTCAGAAAAACTCCCATTGTTGCTCCTTCCCTTCTGAGCCCTCTACTGCGCCCACTGAACAATTGATATACACATGAGGTATTTCCTTACTCAAGAGAAATTGGGTTACAAATTTTGAGAGAATTTTTCTCCTTTTACCCCTTGTAAAAATTCAAAAACTGGGTCTACAAGAACATGCGAGAGTAAATAAATGAAGATTTTGAATTTTCGCCTTCACTTTGCTGCTATTCCTGTGAAACACCTAAAGGGTTAACACACTTACTGAATGTCATTTTGAATACTTTGAGGGGTGCAGTTTTTATAATGGGGTCATTTGTGGGTTATTTCTAATAAGAAAGCCATTCAAATCCACTTCAAACCTGAACTGGTCCATGAAAAATACCGATTTTGAAAATTTTGTGAAAAAATTGGAAAATTGCTGCTGAACTTTGAAGACCTCTGATGTCTTCCAAAAGTAAAAACATGTCAACTTTATGATGCAAACATAAAGTAGACATATTGTATTTGTGAATCAAAATATAATTTATTTGGAATGTCTATTTTCCTTACAAGCAGAGAGTTTCAAAGTTAGAAAAATGCAACATTTTCAATTTTTTCATCAAATTTTAGAATTTTTCACCAAGAAAAGATGCAAGTATCGACAAAATTTTACCACTAACATACAGAAGAATATGTCACGAAAAAACAGTCTCGGAATCAGAATGAAAGGTAAAATGTGCAAAAAACGCTCTGGTCCTACAGTGAAAAAGGGCCTGGCCTGGGGTTAATAATCTTGCGCACTGTCGACAAAGGCAAATCTAGATCTCTGGAGATAGACATGTAACCTTGAGATTGTTGATATTTTTCCACAATTTTGGTTCTCAAGTCCTCAGACAGTTCTCTTCTTCTCTTTCTGTTGTCCATGCTTAGTGTTGCACACACAGACACACAATGCAAAGACTAAGTGCCCTTCTCTCCTTTTTATCTGCTTTCAGGTGTGATTTTTATATTGCCCACACCTGTTACTTGCCCCAGGTGAATTAAAAGGAGCATTACGTGCTTGAAACAATCTTATTTTTCCACAATTTTGAAAGGGTGCCAATAATTTTGTCCAGCCCATTTTTGGAGTTTGGTGAGACATTATGTCCAATTAGCTTTTTTTCCTCCCTCCCTTTTTTGGTTTAGTTCCAATACACACAAAGGGAATAAACGTGTGTATAGCAAAACATGTGTTACTGAAATCCTTTTCTGGGAAAAATACTTCATTTTCTTGAAAAAATTTCAGGGGTGCCAACATTCACGGCCATGACTGTATTCAGGTTAGTGTGGTTGCTATCAGTTTTACACCGGTTGTATCCACTATAGATTTCCTTCTGTGGATTTTTAGCTAAATATCCTCAACAGAATATGAGGGATTTTCTTTATAGTGTGTAAAAGAGATTTAGAAACTCTTATTCACAATGCTGGTAATGCTGTTATTACCCTGCTGTGTGGGTTTCAAATTTTGAAATACATAAGGGGGGGGGAGGGAGTAATCAAAACCTGTGCAGAGGAGAAGATGACCAGTTGCCCATAACAACCAATCAGATCGCTTCTTTCATTTTACAGATGCCTTTTCAAAAATAAAAGAAGCAATTTGATTGGTTGCTTTGGGCAACTGGTCAATTTTTCCTTGCAAAGATTTTGATCAATCTCCCCCATATAGTTTTTATTATTGTTTTTAAATTTACAAATTGCCAATCATATCTGCAGCAGCAAAGTACCGACACTTTGATTTAGATCTTTTGCTGCAGATTTACAGTGCGTCCATTGCAGTTTCTTTTTTGCAGAAACTCTCCAAAAGGACCCATCCTGTCTAAAAGCAGCCTGAAGTTTTTTTTTCTAAAAAGGCACAGGCTGCCATATTTTGCAGCACCACAATAACCCAAATCTTTGAATGAACGTCCACTTCAGTACCATGGACACTTTCTTAGGCTGCATTCATGCACACAGGGGGAGATTTATCAAAACCTGTCCAGAAGAAAGGTTTAAGAGTTGCCTATAGCAACCAATAAGTTCATGTCTTTCTTTTTCCAGAGGCCTTTTCAAAAATGAAAGGAGCAAGCTTATTGGTTGCTATGGGCAACTCAGCAACTTTACCTCTTGACTGTTTTTTTTTATAAATCTCCCCCACAGTATTTTAGGCCTTATCTTAGTCAGTAGATTTACCAAAACAATAAGTGTGTCCAAAACATAGAAAACAACGCATATATTTCCATTATAGCTTTTCTTTGTGTCAGTTCCACTTCTGGTTTTGGTAAATGTACTGAACAAAAAATGGCCTAAAATATGAGTGAATTCAGCCCCACATTGTGTTTGAGAACATATTTGCACAACACCTTGGTGGTACAGGAAATCATCTATCATATGTTCATTGCCTCCTTCTAACTTGTCTCTTAACCTAAGCAAGTTTATGATTCAGACAGAGATTTTATTTTTATTTTTTGGATGGGAATATGCTGTATTTGCATTCTGCTGCCATTATATTGTACTAGTTCTACTTCTTATATCCTAAATAAATATTTACTCAAAGAGGAGGAGATAAGAAATCAGGTAGAGGATTGTAAGGAGAAATTATTTTTCTTACCTTGAACAGTAGTGTTTCTTGTCAGTCATATTCAAGCAGAAGTTGTGGTCAAAGCCATTTCCGTCCAGTTTGGCAATCTGACTCCCAAGGTCAACAGGCTTCTGTAAGTCAAAGCTGGTTCCTTGAACTGGCGCCACTTCTCCTGTAAGACAAATTAGATGTAAGAAAGGGAACCCTGAAGTACACAGTAAACCAGAAGGTAAATCCAAGAAACTTACAAGTCAAATATCAAAACCAGACAATTATAATCACCAAGTATTATAAGAATGAAAAGAACGGAAGAATTCCTGATACCCAGTTTTCAACCGAGGATAAAATTCCAAGAATCAGCTGTATTTACTTTTTGGTATTTATAGGGGTTGTCAGGATCTGGACTGGAATGCAGAGAGGACACTGAAGGTGGATCCTCTGTGTCAGTGAGGTGATGGCGTGGGCCGTACCAGGGGAACGGAATCTAAGGGGTTACTGGTTTTCACCAGAGCCCGCCGCAAAGCGGGATGGACTTGCAGCAGCAGGTAACCCCCAGGTCGGTCCACCCGACTCAACTCAACTCAACCCCACTGAAAGCTGAGACAGCCGCGGTACACAGGGACAAGGCAAGAGCAAGGTCGGACGTAGCAGAAGGTCAGGGCAGGCAGCAAAGGGTCGTAGTCAGGGGCAACGGCAAGGGTCTGGATACACAGGCTTGGGATACACAAAACGCTTTCTCAGGGCACTAGGGCAACAAGATCCGGCGAGGACAGGAAGGGGAAGTGGGTTTATATAGGAAATGGAGGTGATTGCACTTGATTGGGCCAGGCACCAATTAGTGGTGCACTGGCCCTTTAAATTTCAGAGAGCCGGAGCGCGCGCCCTAGAGAGCGGGGCCGCGCGCGCCGGGATGGGACGGAAGGAGGACGGGGCAGGTGAGCATTACGGGATGCCACCCGCGGGCAGGCACGCCGGGGGACTCAGAGCAGCGCTCCCGGTCAGCGAGTCTGACCGGGGCGCTGCTAACAGAAGAAGAATGCCGCGAGCGCTCCAGGGAGGAGCAGGGACCCGGAGTGCTCGGCGTAACAGGGGTGCTGAGAAACAAAGAAACCACGCAGAAGAACAAAGTCCATACTTGGTGCAAGGTGAGCAGTGCCTGTGTGGGAGAGTGTGTTGGTTTATTCATCTTTGTAATTTCACTGAGAACTCATCCCGAACATTGCAACAGTCTTGCGCTCTATGCTTATGCCCTGTAAGTAGTCATGGAAGAAGGCAGCTCCCAATAACTAGTCATGTTCTCATGGCTGTAATCACACCTACTAAGATGAGACAGACAAGCCAGAGGGGCCCACATCTTCCTCTGCACATACTTAGAGCTCCAGGGAAACACAGTGGATGACATACGACGCTCATTGTTTTTTCAATCACGTCTTAGTAGAAGTGATTACAGCCATGAGACCATGACTAGTTCTCGGGAGCTGACCAACCAATGACTAGTTTCTGGACATAAGCATGCAATGTGGAACAGTTTAAAAATACAGTGAGATTGGCATGAGCTTTTCAGAAAAATGTCAAGTGCAGTATTATAAGAGGTATAATGATGGTTTAATAAAGTTTTTCCTAGTGATAAGTTCCCTTTAACCCCTTTGCAACCCATGACAGTTCTAGTCCAACTTGGTGGCATTAAAGGTGTATGGAGCGGGATCCCAACGCTATCCCGCTCCATACTGGTCATCCACCAGCTGGTTTTATTAGCTGAGGGGGTTATTGCTATTAGCCATCATGCGGCAATTGACTCTGGCCGCCATTAACTATTTAGATCCTACTGTCAAAGTTGACAGCGACATCTAAATGTAGGTTATAGCCATCGTTGGTGGTAAAATGGTTTGCATCTTCTGTCTGTAGTGTAATTGCAGCCAGGAGATCCACTGTCCTGGCAGCCGAAGAGCTTACCTGGGCCTCCATCACTGCTGGGACTCTTCTGTTAATAGAGTGTCTGTGCCAGGCTTTACCAATAGAGCACAGATTTCATGGATCCACTACATTGATCTGTATGAGTCCTCAAATGATTGCTCATACAAGTCCCCTATGGAGACTAATAAAATTTAAAAACAAACTCCAATAGTGTTAACCCCCTATTAAACTAACCCCTTCCATAATAAAATTTCAAATCAAACCCTTTTCCCAACTATTCAAACCCTTTTCCCAAATAAAACATTAATTAAACCGCACAGTCAATGGCTTAAACAAAAAATGATCAAACACCAGATATGGCTATTATAAGATAAGGAGGAAAAATGTAAGTGCACAATCAAAGATTATTTTTGCTTCACAAGTAGCATCTAAAACAACAAGAGCCTAGCACCTGTGAATGTATAGAAAGCTAACAGTGACACAAATGGAAAGGTAGGTGAAAGATTTCTGTTCAGATAAGTTGGAGTATAAAAGAATCTCACATATTGATAGCTGTATTTTCACACACCTGAATGAACCAGATTGCCGAGCAAGAAGGAAATCAGGTTTGTTATCTAGTACTGGCTTCCTGTATAGTGCATGATGAAATCTGGGCTTGCTTGCTATTCTAAACTAAACAAGAGCTGCTGTCTTGTTTAGTTGTGCTTCAGAGCTAAGACAGGAAGATAAGCCATTGGCAGAAGCTCTGTCCTAATAAAGCAGGTTTTGCAGAAGACACCACTGGAGACTTCTTTGTATGCAGCGCTCCTATCGATTGCCTATTTTCTTGTCTTGCCTCTGAGGCACAACTAAATCACACTGCAACTCTTCTATGTGTACGAACAGCAGGGGAGCCCACAGGACTGGTGCAAGGAATTTTGCCACCCTAGACAAAAGCTAATTTTGCCGCCCCTTGACTCTGCCTATTGGCCTGCCCTTTGACACGCCCCACCTTACTATTGGGGTGACACACTGTAACAAACCTCCTCCCCATGTAATCACCTTACTACTGGGATGACACACTGTAACAAGCCCCTTACTTCTATAATTAGCTTACTACAGGGGTGACACACTATAACAACCCTCCTCCTCATGTAATCACCTTACTACTGGGGTGATACACTAACAAATAGAGATGTCGCGAATTGTTCGCCGGCGAACAGTTCCCGGCGAATTTAGCATGTTCGCATCGCCGGGCGAACATATGTGAAGTTCGATCTGCCCCCTATACTTTAACATTGCAGTAAACTTTGACCCTGTGAGTCAGAGTTAGCAGACACATTACAGCCAATCAGCAACAGTCCCTCCCTTCCAAACCCTCCTACCTCTTGCACGGACGACATTTTACCCTCATTCAGCATGCTGCAGGCTTAGGAAGTGGAGGGTCAGAGAAGCTGTTCCTGCTGTATAGGGAAAGCGATAGCTAGGTTGCTGCTAGGTGGTGTATTCAGGGTCCAGTTTACTCCTAAAGCACTAGTGTAACATCTGCTTTAAGGACAGCACCCAAAAAAGCCCTTTTTAGGGCTGAAAGATATCAGTCTGTGTGTCTTGCAACAGCTGGAGGCACCCTGGTTGGGAAGGAACCGCTGGTTAAAAGGGGTACTCCAGTATAAAACTTAAGTTCCTTCAAGCAACTAACTACTACAGTATTCAAAGGGCTGAAAGATATCAGTCCGCGTGTTTTGCAACAGCTGGAGGCACCCTGGTTGGGGACCACTGCTTAAAAGGGGAACTCCGCTGGCAAGCTTTTTTTCTTTAAAGCAACTAACAACTACAGTATTCAAAGGGCTGAAATATATCAGTCCGTGTGTTTTGCAACAGCTGGAGGCACCCTGGTTGGGGACCACTGCTTAAAAGGGGAACTCCGCTGGCAAGCTTTTTTTCTTTAAAGCAACTAACTACTACAGTATTCAAAGGGCTGAAATATATCAGTCTGTGTGTTTTTGCAACAGCTGGAGGCACCCTGGTTGAGGACTACTGCTTAAAAGGGGAACTCCGCTGGCAAGCTTTTTTGCTCATTGTCACACTAGTGCAAATCACATTTGGTGTGACGGTTGTGCAAATAAAAATAAAAAAACTTTTTGGGCTGTTAAATAAAACCAGTCGTCATTGTCAGTTCATATCACAGTTGCCAGTTTTTTTTGCCTGCAGGGCAAATTGTGTCACCCTAGTGCAAATCACATTGGGTGTGACAGTTGTGCAAATTAAAAAAAAAAAAAACTTTTTTGGCTGTTAAATAAAACCAGTCGTCACTGTCAGTTAAAGTCATAGTTGCCAGTTTTTTTGCCTGCAGGGCAAATTGTGTCACCCTAGTGCAAATCACATTTGGTGTGACACTTGTGCAAATTTAACCAAAAAAATTACAGGCAGAGGAAGGCTGCCCCACAGGGGCCGTCGTGGTGCTGGGATTCCCTTTGGCCCTAGAATGGCCAGTGTTCAGAGGCCACGTACCCTGAACCCCCAAAGTTCTGAGGACTTAGTTAACTGGCTATCACAAGAAACCCAATCTACTACAGCTTCCGCTCGGAACCTTGACGCACCATCCTTCTCCTCCTCTAGCTTAGCTTCGGGCACCTCTCATGCTACCACTTGCCCGCCTGCCACCACCACCAACACTAGCACCACAGCAGCTTTACTTGATCCGTCAGAGGAGTTATTTACACATCAGTTTGAAGACATGAGTGATGCACAACCATTATTGCCAGAGGATGTAGTTAACAGGGATATGTTTCAGTCAGGCAGCATTACACACATGGACGTACGGTGTGATGATTATGTTGTACCCGCTGCTGCTTCCTTTCTTGAGGTGTCAGATAGCGGTGAAGGTGTTGATGATAACGATGTGTCCGTGGATGCCACGTGGGTGCCCGCTAGAAGAGAAGAAGAGGGAGGAAAGTTCAGATGGGGAGACAGAGAGCAGGAAGAGACGAGTTGGAAGCAGGGGGAGGTCGTCGCAAGGAGCTAGTGGCACAGTCAGACAGCATGCATCGGCACCCGGGGTCAGCCAGATGGAACGCCAATCAATGAATGCTGTTGCCACCACCAGAATGCAGTCATCGCAGAGCTCAGCAGTGTTGCATTTTTTTTGTGTGGCTGCCTATGACAACATCGAGGCCATTTGCAACCTGTGCCAGAAGAAACTGAGACGTGGGAAGTCCAACACCCACCTAGGCACAACTGCGAAGGCACATGATGTCACATCACAAACGCCTATGGGATCAACACGTCAGTACAAGCAGCACACAAAGTCAAAGCCACCATCCTCCTGCTGGTCCAGCATCTTCAGCCAGGTCAACCACTGCTGCCCTCCTTGCCCCCTCTCAACCATCCGCCTCTCCGTCTCTCGCCTTGAGCAGTTCCTGCTCATCTGCCCACAGTCAGGTGTCTGTCAAGGAGATGTTTGAGCGCAAGAAGACAATGTCTCAAAGTCACCTAGCCCGGTGTCTGACAGCTGGCTTGTCGGAACTGCTAGCCCGCCAGCTTTTACCATACAAGCTGGTGGAGTCTGAGGCCTTTAAAAAATTTGTAGCCATTGGGACACCGCAGTGGAAGGTACCCGGCCGAATTTTTTTTTGTACAAAAGGCAATCCCCAACCTTTACTCCATTGTGCAAAAGGAAATTATGGCATGTCTGGCACACAGTGTAGGGGCGAGGGTCCATCTGACCACTGATACCTGGTCTGCAAAGCATGGTCAGGGCAGGTATATCACCTACACTGCGCATTGGGTAAACCTGGTGACAGCTGCCAAGCATGGAATGCGTGGCTCTGCAGAGGAGTTGGTGACACCACCACGACTTGCAGGCAGGCCTGCTGCCACCTCCTCTACTCCTCCTACTCCATCCTCTTCCATAACATCCTCGGCCGAGTCCTCTTCCACTGCTGCGTCTTGCTCCACATCACCGGCACCCCCCCAGCTTCCCAGGTGCTATTCCACATCCCGGATACGGCAGTGTCACGCCATCTTGGGATTGACTTGCCTCAAAGCGGAGAGTCACACCGCACCAGCGATCCTGTCGGCCCTGAACGCACAGGTGGACCAGTGGCTGACTCCGCACCAACTGGAGATCGGCAAGGTGATTTGTGACAACGGAACAAATTTGTTGGCGGCATTGAGGTTGGGCAAGTTGACACATGTGCCGTACATGGCACATGTGTGTAATCTGATTGTACAATGCTTTGTGCTCAAGTACCCAGGCTTACAGGATGTCCTGAAGCAGTCCAGGAAGGTGTGTGGCCATTTCAGGCGTTCCTACACGGCCATGGCGCACTTGTCAGATATCCAGCGGCGAAACAACATGCCAGTGAGGCGCTTAATTTGCGACAGCCCGACACGTTGGAATTCAACACTTCTAATGTTCGACCTCCTGCTCCAATAAGAAAAAGCCGTCAATGAATATTTGTATGACCGGGGTGCTAGGACATCATCTACAGAGCTGGGAATTTTTTTGCCACGTTACTGGAGGCTCATGCGCAATGCCTGTAGGCTCATGCGTCCTTTTGAGGAGGTGACAAACCTGGTCAGTTGCACCGAAGGCACCATCAGCGACATCATACCGTTTGTTTTCTTCCTCAGGCAGTAGATGAGCGTGAAGAGGAAGAGTTGTGGACACCATGACCACCAGAAACAGCCTTATCAGCATTCCTTGCTGGACCTGCGGCAACACTGGAAGAGGACTGTGAGGAAGAGGAGTCAGAGGAGGAATGTGGTTTTAAAGAGGAGGAGGAAGACCAACCACAGCAGGCATCCCAGGGTGCTCCTTGTCACCTATCTGGTTCCCGTAGTGTTGTACTTGGCTGGGGGGGGGGGGGGGGGAGAAGATGATACCTTCCCTGATATCCCTGAGGAAGAGGAACAGGACATGAGTAGCTCGGCATCCGTCCTTGTGCAAATGGGGTCTTTCATGCTGTCGTGCTTGTTGAGGGACCCTCGTATAAAAAGGATGAAGGAGAACGACCTGTACTGGGTGTCCACGCTACTAGACCCCCGGTATAAACATAAAGTGCCTGACATGTTACCGCATTATAGCAAGGCGGAAAGGATTCAGCAGGTCCAAAATAAATTGAGAAGTATGCTGTACACAGCATATAAGGGTCATGTCACAGCACAACAGGGATCTAACAGGGGAAGAGGTGAAAGTAATCCTGCTCCTCCTCCCACAAACACGCCAGCAAGGACAGGATGCTGTACAGACATGCTGTTGATGGAGGACATGCAGAGCTTTTTAAGTCCTACGCATTGCCACAGCCCTGCGGGGTCCACCATCAGAGAACAACTTGACCGACAGGTAGCAGACTACCTGGCCTTAACCGCAGATATCGACATTCTGAGGAGCGATGAACCCCTTGACTACTGGGTGTGCCGGCTTGACCTGTGGCCTGAGCTATCCCAATTTGCGCTAGAACTTCTGGCCTGTCCCGCTTCAAGTGTCCTGTCAGAAAGGACCTTCAGTGCAGCAGGAGGTATTGTCACTGAGAAGAGGAGTCGCCTTGGTCACAAAAGTCTGGATTACCTCACCTTTCTTAAGATGAATGAGGGATGGATCCCGAAGGGACTGACACTGGGCGATACATTTGACTGAACAAGGCCTGATCAGATGAGCTACCTTGGGCTAAAAATGGTCCACACGCTGCTGTATTTGAACTCTGAATGCCGGATGACTTGCGTGACTTATTTGCCACCAACTAGGGTTCAAGCCGCAATGTTTTAGGGCACTTTCTGTCTGGCGAAACAAACAGAAATTTTTCTGGCCGCTGCTACAGCTGCGGCTGCGACAATACCCAATTTTTCATCCATGTGTACATGCCTAATTTTTCTGGCCGCTGCTGCTGCACTTGTTATGGTGCTGCAATTTTTATGGCCGCTGCTACAGCTGCCACAATACCAAATTTTCCAGCCAGGTGTACATGCCTACTTTTTCTGGCCTCTGCTGCTGCACTTGTTATGGTGCTACAATTTTTCTGTCCGCTGATACAGAAGCGGCTGCAACAATACCACATTTTTCAGGCATATGTACATGCCTAATTTTTCTGGTACTCTCTGCTGACATGTCCATTTTAGCAACCGTGGATATTAGATGTATGCTAAGGGTAGCATGGTGGCTCAGAGGTTAGCACTGCTGCCTTGCAGCGCTGGGGCCTTGGGTTCAAATCCCACTATGTGGGAATCACTATTGTGGCCAGAAAGAGTCCGTGTGGGTTTTAAAATTCGCCTGCCCATTGAAGTCAATGGCAGTTTGCAGACCGAAAATTTTATGTTCGCGACATCACTACTAACAAACCTCCTCCACATGTAATTACCATACTACTGGGCTGACACACTGTAACAAACCTCCTCCTCATGTAATCTCCTTACTACTGGGGTGACACACTGTAACAAACCTCCTCCTCATGTAATCTCCTTACAACTGGGTTGACATACTGCAACAAACCTCCTCCTCATGTAATCTCCTCACTACTTGGGTGAAACACTATAACAAACCCCCTTCTTGTGTAATTACTTTACTACTGGGGTGACACACATGAGGGGGAGGGGGTTATGGTGGTGTTGCTGGCTGAGCGAGTGGTTCAGATGCTGGCTGTCTAACTTTGTTGTGGGAGGCAGAGCGGTGCCCCTATCAAGAAGGCGCTCTAGGCAGCTGCCTATTTTGCCTATAGGCAGAGCAAGCCCTGGAAGCCCATATTCCCTTACATTCGCCTGTATTTTTCTGCCGCCAGGCATGAGATCCCTCCCTCATGGTTTTCTACTTGCCAAATCCTCATCTGTGCTGCTGGTAGGAAATAAGGGAATCGTTAATTTCTAACGATAATTTGTTTTCCCTTAGTCCTAACAGCAGCAGATAATGTGAAATAGGCTGGATAATGTGACAGGGGGGGAAATAATGTGATGGGAGGGGGAGTGACGGGGGGGTAATGTGACGGGGAGGAATGTGACGGGGGGATGTGACGGGGAGGGGGGAATGTGACAGGGGGGAGGGGGGAATGTGACAGAGGGAGCGGGGAATGTGACAGAGGGAGCGGGGAATGTGCCGGGGGGGGGGGGGGGCGGGGAGAATTTGGCAGGGGACGGGAAGAATGTGGCATAGGGGAGAAATGTGATGGGAGAAAATGTGACCATGAGGGGGGAATGTGACAGGGGGAGATAGAAATTAAATGGGGAGATGTGAAATGGACAGTGGTCATAAAATGAGTGGATAGTTGTAAAATTAGGCCCATAATCGCAATCGCACATTTTTCCCATATTGTGCAGCCCTAATGCCCATAAATGTAAATAACAGAAACCCGGGGGGCTTTTCTGGAATGATAAGCCATGTACAGCGGTACTACAACACAATTACCCTTGAAATTAATCCTTAAAAATTGGAAGGTTGTTTTGCATCAGTGCTGTGAAGAAAAAGTCCCCTGTGTTTATTCACACATGATGGTACTGCTGCATCAGCAAGCATTACCTCAATGCAAATGATACATTTTCATGTTTTAAATGTGCTTTTTAGTTCTGTTTTTTTTCAAATTTATGTAAATTAGGAAACCGCAGCAAAAAACAGAATCTTAAATCTGGGTTCATAATCTACCTCTAATTATATATTGATAAGAAAAAAATGTGGCTGGCTCAATGCGTGTCATATTATGGAGGCATGTAAGTGATATTACGAAGCTAAGTGGAGGCTTAGGCTGGGTTCACACTACCATTTGAACTACGGTTCCCGTATATGGCTGGGAGGAGGGGTGGGTGGGGCTTAATCGCGGCACCCGCACTCAGCCGTATTCGAGAACCGTAGTTAATGTATGTCTATGAGCCGACCGGAGTGAACCGCAGCCTCCGGTCGGCTGCTTTTTTGGCCGTATGCGGTTTTCCCGACCGCAGGCAAAAACGTGGTCAACCACGTTTTTGCCTGAGGTCGGGAAACCGCATACGGACGAAAAAGCAGCCGACCAGAGGCTGCGGTTCACTCCGGTCGGCTCATAGACGTACATTAACTACGGCTCCCGAATACGGCTGAGTGAGAGTGCCGCGATTAAGCCCCGCCCACCCCTCCTCCCAGCCGTATACGGGAACCGTAGTTCAAATCGTATTGTGAACCCAGCCTTACTTGGCAACTGCTGGTCAGTAATTTTCACCTACATGGCACCTACTGTATTATATTGGTAAATATTTGCATCATGAAAAGGCCAATTTAGATGTGACTTTCTATAATTTGTACTGCAAGTAAACTACATTCACTAGAATGACTACAAGTTGCCACCTTTTCTTACCAACTTTGAGATAAAACCTTTAAAATCAACATAAATGTTATACTTAACATAACTTTTCTGGTTTAGTAATACTTTGAACTAAGATTATAATGAGTTGTAGTAATATGAGCAGGAGGACTTTTGGTTAGGTGCTCATGACCATGTGCAATACAGTACTTAGTGTGGAACTGTAATTTGCAACTTATTTATTGCAATTTGTGGTATATTGCTTATCATGTGTATGAGTTTGTAGGGTGGAAAGAAGGCTCCCAATGTGTGGCATCGGAGAACATAACAAAAATTGTACTGTGCGCTAACTCTGCATGAAAAATATTGTATAAAAGCCTAGATACTAAGTTAGCAGCAACACTCAGTACAAAGCAGCAAAAGCAAGTAAACTGTTACAAGTAGCGCCACTGGCCGTGGGTGCTCTCTCTGCCCGACTCCCCGCACAAACTGTACTGCGCTTCGCATGATGCGATGCGAAAGCATGCAGTCTGTTGCTTCTCACCTGCCCCGCCATCTTCCTGCCTCCTTCATTCTCCCTGCTAGCTAGCGAGTGCATACCCGCCACCTAGGGTGCGTGCGTGCCAGTTCTCAGAGATTTAAAGGGCCAGTGGTGCTTGTCAGAAACTGACCCTATTTAACCCCGCACTTCCTGCTGTACCCTGACGGATCTTTGTGTACTTTTGCATTAGAGAAAGCGTTCCCTGTTGTATCAGCCATTCCATGTACCAGTTCCTTACCACTGTTTCTTGCCGCCTGCCCTGACCTACCTGCCTGTCCGACTGAGTAAGTCTCATCCTTCTGTGCCACGCATCACCTCGGCTGCCTTTGTGGATGAGTCGTGCCGGGGGTGGAGCTGACTGCCGCAGCAAGTCCATCCCGCTTTGCGGCGGGCTCTGGTGAAAACCAGCAGCTCCTTAGACTCCACTCCCTGGTGTGGCTCACTCCATCATCCACCCAGGTACAGCGGATTCACACCACCAGCCATTACAGTAAGATCCAGCCATGGATCCAGCCAAGGTGCCTCTGTCGAATGTCGCTGACCTATCTGCCTTAGTGGCACAACAATCTCTGCAGATTGAGCAAGAAGCGCAACAGCTGAATCAGCTAACTGCAATGATGCAGCAGCTCCGCTCAACAGCCGCAGCAGCCTCCACCTGCACCAATGGCTCCACTGGTGTCTGCAGCTTCCGTGACTTCCGTTGGCTTCAAGTTATGTCTGTCTCTGCCGACAAAGTTCGAAGGGGACCCTAAATTGTGCAGGGGGTTTGTGACCTAATGTTCTATGCATTTGGAACTTATGGCTGATCAGTTCACGATGGAGCGTGCCAAGGTGGCGTTCATGGTCAGTCTTCTTTCCAGGAAAGCCCTGGCCTGGGCCACACCTCTCTGGGATAGAAATGATCCAGTGTCCTCCAGTCCTTTCGGAATTCCGCAGTGTCTGCATTGGTCTCCTCGGCGGAAACCACACTTCTGAGGGGGACTCAAGGGGACTCTACTATTGGTGACTATGCGGTCCAGTTCCGCACTCTAGCCTCTGAATTGGCCTGGAATGATGAGGCTCTGTGTGCTACTTTTAAAAAGGGACTTTCCAATAGAGTTAAGGATGCACTCGCTGCACAAGATCCTCCATCTTCTCTGAGTGAGCTCATTCTCTTATCCACTCGCATCGATGTGTGTTTTGCCGAGAGGCAGGAGGAACTTCGCCAAGAACGTGAACCAGTTCGGACATGTTGTTTTCCCCGATTGGCTCCAGTATTCCAGTGACCACCTCATCCACCAATGTTGCCTCCTGCCGAAGAGGCTATGCAGGTGGACCGTGCCCACTTGTCCCAACAAGAGAGGTCCTGCTGACGTGAAGAGAACTTGTGCCTGTATTGTGCCAGCACGGAACATTTCCTCAGAAATTGTCCCCTACGGCCACCACGTTAGGGAAATGCATGCACCTAGGGCACGTGGGAGAGGCATTTCTAGGTGTGAATTATCCCTCTCCTAAATTGACTATGCCAGTTCTATTCTTCACCTCTGCAGGAGCTTCGTTCCTGCCTTCCTGGATTCTGGTTCTGCAGGAAATTTTATCAACGCTTCTCTCGTCCACAAGCACAGTCTTCCAGTGACACGGGTCGTCAAGCCTTTATACATTTCCTCCATCAACGGTGAATGCTTGAACTATGCGGTGCACTTCTGCACTGAACCACTTTTGTTGCAAGTGGGTGCCTTACACAAAAAGACGATCAAGGTTTTATATCCTTCCTCATTGTACTTCCGAGCTTCTCATCGTTTTTCCCTGGCTTCAACATCATGCTCCGGTTCTTGACTAGCAAACTGCTGAAGTCATTCGCTGGGGACCTGTCTGCCAAAACGGCTGTCTGGCATCACCTCAGCCTAAGTATTCTCTACCTCCTTCATCTACGCTGGGTTTGCCTGTTCCATACCAGGACTTTGCAGACATCTTCTGCGAAAAACAGGCTGAAAGTCTTCCTCTGCACCGTCCCTATGACTGCCCGATTGACCTTCTACCAGGGAGTTCACCTCGGGGAAGAATCTACCCCTTGTCTGTTCCTGAGACGCAAGCTATGACTCAATACATTAAGGAGAATCTCTAGAAGGGCTTCATCCAGAAGTCTTCCTCCCTGCCGGTGCAGGATTCTTCTTTGTGGAAAAGAAGGATGGGTCTCTCCACCCTTGTATTGATTACTGGGGACTTAACAAGATCACTATCAAGAATCGATATTCGCAGGCCGATGAGAGAAGACAACCAACTCCGATCTTCTCTCCTGGAGATAAAGTCTGGTTGTCAGCCAAATATGTCCGTTTAAAGATCCCCAGTTACAAACTAGGTCTCCGGTTCCTTGGTCCCTACAAAATCCTGTGCTGTATTACCCGGTGTCTTACAAACTCTGCCTCCCTTCGCATCCCGAACTCCTTCCATGTCTCCCTCCTTAAGCCTCTAGTTATATACAGTTTTTCCCAGAGGGACGTTTCTACTTCACCGGTGTTCAGTGCTTCTGATGTGTTTGAGGGGAAGGAGATTCTGGCCACCATGACTGTCAGAGGTAGACGGTTCTTTCTGGTTGATTGGAAGGGTTTCGGGCCGGAAGAGAGATCTTGGGAACCCAATGAAAACATTTTGGATCAGGATCTTGTACGTAGGTTCCTGCGGCCAAAAAATAGGGGGAGACCTAAGGGGGGGGGGGGGGGGGTACTGTTATGCTGGCCATGGGCGCTCTACCTGCCCGACTCCCCACACGGACTTTACTGTGCTTTGCATGATGTGATGCATTCCTCTGTTCTCCCTGATAGCCGGCGCATGCATACCCGCCTCCTAGGGCCCGCGTGTGCTGGTTCTCAGAGATTTAAAGGGCCAGTGAACCATTGATTGGTGCTTGTCAGGAACTGACCCTATTTAACCCCGCACTTCCTCCTGTTTCCTGCCAGATCTTTGTGCCCTGTTGCCTTAGAGAAAGCGTTCCCTGTTGTACTGTATAAGCTATTCCGTGTACCAGTTCTTGTGCTACGTTTCCTGACCACTGTTCCTTGACTCCTGCCCTGACCTACCTGCCTGCTATGAGTACATCTCATCCTTCTGTGCCACGCATCACCTCTGCTGCCTTTGTGGATGAGTCGTGCTGGGAGTAGCGACCTAGGAGCCGCCTGCCGCAGCAAGTCCATCACGCTTTGCAGCGGGCTCTGGTGAAAACCAGCAGCTCCTTAGACTCCGCTCCCTGGTGCGGCTCACGCCATTGTCCACTCAGGTACAGCGGAGCCACAGCCCCAGCCGTTACATAAACTGGGCTAAGAAGTGTGATTCAAGTTTAGTATTGCAACTACATAAACCTCTAGTGCAGCCGAAAATACATTAAGGAGTTGTATGACTAACATAACTGTAGGAGCAGATGCAAAAGTAGAAACTAAAAAGTGATGGACAAACTATTCCTACTATAAACCAACAAAACTGTGAATAAAATTTTGGTCCATAATACAAGATGAATCAGTAAAAGATAAACAGCAATGTACATAAAAGGTTACTTTATTTCTATATTTACATATAGTTATTTATAATAACTATAAAGTTGAGAAATTTAATACATTGTCCCAGATTTTTCAATCTGTCAGAAACACAAACGGTTGGTTTGCCTATAGCAACCAATCACAGCTTAGCTTTAATGAAGCTGTGGTAAAATGAAAGAGGAGCTGTAATTGGTTGCTATGGGCAAATCACTCCACTTTTTTTCTCCCACAGATAAATCTGAGCCATTGGCCCTCATTTACTATTGGCATTCCATATAAATTGTGGTGAAAAAAGTATGGGGAAACTCTATTTAAAAACATGCGCCAAAATTTCCTCTTTTTTTTCTTTTTAAGAAAGGCATCACTTTCAGCTATTAATTTTTTACAGTCCAAGTCATTCATAAAATTGTATTTCCTGTTTTTAGCATTTTTTTGGGCCTGTGATCTTTCACTTATAAGAGAGAGGTCAAATAAATGAAAACCTTTGTTTAGTCATTTGAACGCACTTTAGCACATGTCCAATGTGTTAAAAGTTTCTGGTATTCAACAAAATCATATTCAAGATGAGTAAAAACTCCATAGAAATGTTATATGGAAAAATCAAAAATGAGGCCCACTGTGTCAAGTCTTACCTGTTGGTATCATGGTGTCATTTACAGGAAGATAGTGCTCAGCATCAATAGAAATCTCATGGTCATATATGTTTTCTGACCCCTAAAAAAGATGAAATTACTCAAATCACAGAAAGTCAAATAAATGCATATATAACAGTGCTACCATGTGACACAAGTACACTGAAGAACACTATACCCTTGGTGATGGGTATTTTTCTCAAATAAGACATTTCATCTCGTTAAATGGGCACTGTCACCAACTTTTTTTTTGATATGTTGTAGTACATATGTACTACAACATATCTCTAATATAGTTTCATTATTATTTTTTTATATTAACATGGTGTAACTTACATTTAAAAACCGGCCACTAGGGGTCTCCCTCCTAGTGGCTGGCTGCAGCCTGGCGTGACGTCACGCCTGAAAAAGGACTGATTTTGGCCTGGCAATCAGTCCTTTTTCATTTAGGCTGCTCTCGCTCCCTGCCTGTCAATCAGACAGACGGGAGCGAGCGCATTGGCTCCCCGGCCACTGGCTGGGAGGCCACTCCTCCCGCACGTGTCATCGCTGCCGCTGCCCCTGCACGCCCGCTGCCGGACTCTGCAGTATCTGTAAGTAAGAGGGAACGGGGTATGCGGGCGGGGGGTATGTTATGGAGGGAACGGGGTATGCGGGCGGGCGGTTTTGATGGCGGGAACGAGGTATGGGGGGGCTTTGACGGAGGGAACGGGCTAGCGCTGCATGGCACTAACTTATAGTTTATCTACACAGGGTGCCTCCAGCTGTTTCACTATTACAACTCCCAGCATGCCCGGACAGCCTATAGATGTCAGGGCAAGCTGGGAGTTGTAGTGGTGAAACCGCTGGAGCCACCCTGTGAAGATGAACTAAGGGCGGAAGTGTTGTCCCCAGCAGGCATCAGTGACGTGGTGACTGCTAGGGAAGTCTGCCTGGTAGTGAGCACACTACCAGGAAGACATAAAGTTATTTTTAATATAGTAAAAAGATAAATTAAAAGCAGGAAGGGGGTTAGGGATAGATTGGCAATAGGCAGGGACAGAAAAAAAAATAGGATGGTGGGAGCTACTCTTTAACGATAGCTGTATAAATAGACAATTTGAAGTTATGGAGCAGATGTTTAGTTAATTTACAAATCCATTTACTTTTGTGGAATTATCTTTGAAATGGGGTTCGGGGTACAAACAACTTTTTGATAATTTTTTTTAGCCATGCAATTACATGAATTATGTTTTCATTCTTATGTTTTCTTTATAAAAAGGAAAATATGGGTGGGCTGAACGTGTAATATTTAAGTTATATATATCATTATATATATATATATATATATATATATATATACACCGTATATATATATATACCGTATATATATATATATATATATATATATATATATATAACCAAAAAAGGCTTGCAGCACTACTTAGCCAATTCCAAAAAAGGTTTTGAGCCAATAAACCTTTTTTGGATTTTTTCACTATTTTAGAGAGTTCTGCGACATCTTTTTATGCATATATGTATGTATACACACACACTTGGTAACAATGACATGTATTACCAAGTAACAAAAAAAAATTAGTTACTATAAAGAAGAATGTAAAAAAAAAAATAAGTATCCATACAAAGACACCCCACAAAGGGAAAATGTGAAAGTGTTTTACATAAAAATGTTATACATAAATTAAAACACCAAAGAATATGGTATACTGGAATTCCTCATAATGAGCACTTAGTAAGAGAAACATCTTTCATTTATACATTTAGAAGATACAGATTTTGTCATGTTGCGGCCTTGTGCTGAAATCATTTTGTTCTCAATAGTCCATTAATGTTAGAAATCTTTGCTAATTTATTGAAAAGAAATAACTAAAATATAGCATTGACATGTACTCCAGCATTTATAAACTCATTCCCTATCCACAAGATCTCCAGAACGGGGAATCTCCTCTCTGCATGAAGTGTTGGGTCAGCACACACTCCATGAATTCTCTATGGGAGACTCAGAGATACATAAGCAATAATGAGAATGCATGGAGTGCACCCTGACCCCACACTACATGCAGAAGGGAGATTCTGGGCCCTGTTCTGGAGATGAGGTCAGAAGGTTGGTATTGATCCTAAATAAGCTTGTGTTGTATGACTTGTTATAGATACTAACTGCAACTTATACAAAGACATTAAAAGGGGTGCTCCGGGGAAGTTAAAGGGGTACTCCGGTGGAAAACTTTTATTTATTTATTTTTTTTTTTTTATCAACTGGTGCAAGAAAGTTAAACAGATTTGTAAATTACTTATATTTAAAAATCTTATTCCTTCCAGTACTTATTAGCTGCTGAATACTACAGAGGAAATTATTTTCTTTTTGGAACACAGTGCTCTCTGCTGACATCACGAGCACAGTGCTCTCTGCTGACATCTCTGTCCATTTTAGGAACTGTGCAGAGCAGCATATGTTTGCTATGTGGATTTTCTCCTACTCTGGACAGTTCTTAAAATGGACAGAGATGTCAGCAGAGAGCACTGTGCTCGTGATTCAGCAGAGAGCTCTGTGTTCCAAAAAGAAAAAAATTTCCTCTGTAGTATTCAGCATCTAATAAGTACTGGAAGGATTAAGATTTTTTAATAGAAGTAATTTACAAACCCTGTTTAACTTTCTGGCACCAGTTGATTTAAAAAAAAAAATAAAAAAAAGTTTTCCACTGGAGTACCCCTCTGGAGTACCACAATACCTGTTCTGTGTCCCCTGTAGTTATCCATGTGATTTTGCCAGCTCCTGTGGCCCCTATTCTCCTAAATATTCCTTTCTCTTGCTTGCAGCCCAGACTACAACTCCCAGCAGTCAGTGCAGTTCTGCGTAATGGCTGCCAGCCAATTGCTCTTACTATCTGCGTGCATGCTGTGTTGTTGTCAGCAGCACACACTGTACATGTCTTTTCTTTCAAACTATCCTTCCCCCAGCAATAAATCATGCTATTAAAATTATGTATATACTATATTTGATGCTATTACCTGTCCTGCCAAATTTAAATAAGAGTGGTTTGTTAGGTTGATAGGTGTGGTCTTACTGGTCCGAGCCTTATAGTTTATAGTGAGCTCACTACCAACAAGCGTGTATGTTACCCAGACGTCTAATTCACCAGGGTATCCTTCTTCTCCATCAGCACTTCTGTATGAAAGCTGAACACCATTTTCAATCTCCTTAGGTTTCCAGAGCACCTGCAACATAGCAATCATAAAATCGTCATGTAATTTTCATCTTGTGAATACTTGAAGGCCAAAATAAGCATTTGGATTTCTAGTTTTAAATTTTAATTGCAATAAAATATTAGGACTTTTCACAATGAGCCGAATTAAAATATTTCCAATATAATTTTTGTTTGTTAGTAGGCAAAATTTCTGTAAAATTTGGTGGACAGGAGCAACTACATGCCCTCAACTGCAAGCACCTTTATTCGGTGAGCATGTCACAAACTGGAGGATAGAAGAAAAAAATCCCATGTTTTGCGCACATCTGAAGTGTGCAAGAAAATTATATGACTTTCTGCCTTTTTAGTCAGGTGCAGGAATGATAAATGTTTCCCTAGGAGCCTTATTCTTTTACTCAGAAAAGTGTTTTTTATTTTTTTACTCGTTTTATTGAAAAGTGAGTAAATACAAGTGCAACATATCTGCAGAAAAGTACTGCGTTTGACAGAGCAATAACTGAAATACATACATTGCAGAATAACAAAGGTCATACAGTACATTCAGTGCAAAGTAATATAGTAAAATTGAAATCCATAAAAATAATCCAACATAGAGAACAAACTCCTTCACGATATTGAAATGCATAGCCGAGAAGCCCCATCAAATATTAAATAGAGAAGAGAGAAAAAGAAAAAAAGGGAGAAAGGTGGAAAGGGTACACACAGAGCTGCCGCCCCCCAACCAAGAAAGTCACAAATACAGGAGAAACAGAAGAGGAAAAAGGAGAGGAAAAACAAAGGAGGGTGAACAGGAATCAAAAGGGAGAGCCCAGAGCACCAGAGGACATTAAAGAGGTAAAGGCCGAGGGTGAGTAACGAAGACAAGGCGACCCACACCAAACACCGCACACCTTATGGAATTTATAATTTCTGTGTTTAAAAACTAGTTGCTCATAGGGAATTATAGCGTTGAACAATTTCTTCCATTGTGAAGAGAGCCAGTGTAGTGAAGAGAACTGTTCCCTGTAGAGAAATGTGCCTAAGCAGCTGATGATGAATGCTAAGTCAGCAAAGCCACAGTCATTGGCTGAGACACGCACACCCGCCCCATACTATTGGTTGTTGGGGGGGGGGGGTGCAGCCTCGCTCAGCTCAGTATTTGGCACCAGCTCCCTGGACACATTTCACTACACCCCGATCTCCGCACTCTCACAGCGGGATAAAGCAAACCGTATCCTCACTAAGAGAGCAGAGAGATCGGGACAGAAGTGGAGAACAGGGATGTTGAAAACGGTGTCTCTGCTGCTGTGACTCACTCTTGCCGCTGCTGTAAAACTGTGAACCCGATCCCTGCGGCTTTCAACAGCCTGGGGGATGTAGAAATGTGTGTCCCCGCTGCTGGCTCTCTCCATCCCCATCCCAGCGTCGAGGATGTAGGAATGTGTGTCCCCTAGTGCAGAGGCAGGGGAGACCGCTATCTATCACCGCTCTTCCCTGCCTCTGATTACTGCTTCTTCAAATCAGTGTACCCCCGTGCCTCACTGCTTCCCCGTGACGGTATCTCCCCGTGCAGAGGCAGGGAAGAGCAGTGATGGATAGCGGTCTCCCCTGCCTCTGCATCCCAAGATACACATTTCTACATCCCCGCCGCAGGGATCGGGGACAGAGAGAGCCAGCAGCGAGGACATACATTTCTACATGCCCCAGGCTGATGAGAGCCGTGGGGATTGGTTCACAATTTTACAGCAGTGGTGAAAGCGAGCTGCAGCAGGCACACAGTTTTCAACATCCCTGTTCTCCGCTTCTCTGTCCCGATCTCTCCACTCTCATGGAGAGGATACAGTTTGCTATATTCCGCTGTGAGAGAGAAGAGATCAGGGTGTAGTGAAATGTGTCCAGGGAGCTGGTGCCAAATACTGAGCTGAGCGAGACTGCACCCCCCAACAACCAATAGTATAGGGCGGGTGTGCGTGTCTCAGCCAATCACAGTGGCTATGCTGACTCAGCATTTATCATCAGCTGCTTGGACACATTTCTCTACAGGGAACAGTTTTCTTCATTACACCGGGAATCCATCCAGCGCAGGGCTACTGCCTTTCTGGCCATGAATAGCACCTCACAAAAGGAAAATCCTCATGTGGTGTAGCCAGGACTCCTCTGGAAGCACCCCGAAGAGACATATGAGAGGTTCCAGCGGGACTGGGATGGAGATAAGGGAGGATAGAAAATAAATTATACCCTGCCAGTATGTCTGAAGGAAGGGACACAGCCATATCATATGCCAAAAATCGGCCCTAGGGGAGTGACATCTATGACAAGCATTCGAAGGCATCCGCCCCATTCTGAAAAGTCTAACCGGGGTAAGATAACAATAATGAATGATATGTAGCTGACATAATTTATTTTTAGCTGCCGAAGAGGACATAATCTCTGACCAATCCTCTGACATAAATGAGAGGACATAATCTCTGTCAGTGAGGGAGGGTACGCATGCCTTCCAATAAACCTCTGCTGTATCAACAGAATTAGTAATTTTTGCCCTCGTAAGGTGAGTATATAGGATAGAAATCAGGCCTCTCGGTCCTTGGGAACGGAGGATCCCAATAAGGGGGTAAGTAGAAATAGGAGGTCTCAGGGAGTGGAACTGGGCAGTCAAGGCATGACGGAGCTGAAGGTATCTATAAAAGGCTGTACGGGGGACATTAAAGTCTGATTGGACCTGCGTAAAAGATTTTAATATATCATCCTGAAACATGTCACCCAACCG